>NC_137548.1:31586268-32282518 GCF_963082525.1 Nesoenas mayeri
CACAGTGTGCTGTTTATCATACAGATCGGACACCTCATTCCGAGCCGCGCCGGCTCCCGCAGCGCCGGGAGCTGTCCTTTCAGCACCACAAACCTGCCGCTTGAAGTCGCATTGCCCTTTTTTCTTTTTCACCAGGAGCTTTTCTTTCAGCACCGCAACATTGCACTTAGACTTTTTTAAACGGCTGCCTCCTTCTTTGCTCTGAAGACCAATTTCGTCCGCACTTCCAGTTATTGCTATTACCTGTAGGACTTTCAATCCTATTTCACCCTCGCCACCCTTCCCTCAAACAGTTTTACGGTATCTATTTCTGTGGAAGTCATTTTTCTCATTGAATGATCAGAAACAAAGATAAATTCTAACCTTTAACGGCTCATTCCGACTCATTGCTTACAGTAGATCTAAGCTCTTTTTTCTGCTTATTCGACTCCTTCCAGCTTCCCATCACATCTGTAACAAACTTTTAGAATGATATTGCCACACCACCATGCACAAGCCTACCTGCACAGTAGAGATAGATTATTCCATCACATTCAGATGGTTAACAGAGGTTAGCAAGTCCTGTATTTATATAGATATATTTATATCGCTTTCTAAGAAAGTGCATAGTAATGTTTACTTTAAAGAATGTGTAAATGGTGCTATCAAGAAATCTGATCAATTTTATCCCAGTCTTTTTGTGTACCACTTCGAATGTATGAGATTTATTTTTCTATTGGAAAAAGAAATAAACAGTCTGAAAGCATTACAATTGGTAGATTTTAGTAATTTTACAGTGAATTGAATCCCTATGTCATAGTATCATTAAAAACTTGAATGATGGGTCACGCAAATTCAACATGCTTATCGATAATACTTGCACATTTCTGTCTGGACACTCTTCAGTCCATCTGCTGACTATTAAATGTCTATTTCACCTGAGACAAGATGTCTACATACTACAGATTTTAAATGTTTTGATGCAGATATGGAAAAAAAGGGTTTATTGTTTGCTACTGTTTACCACAGATTTACAAACTGAGGCTGCTTTAGTCTGTAAGTGATAGAGATTTATATGGTATCTCTTAAATGCAAGGCAAACATGGCTTAGCATGTCACTATCTGGTGCAATGCAGTCCCTGTACATATAATATGCTGCATTTTTACTAAAAAAAATACTTGAAAAATCTTTAATGAACAAGAAAACAATATGCTCTATTATAGTTTATATAAATACATTGCTTCTAGAAGTTTGCTGCTTTGTTTTTATTTCATTAAACATTTAATAGAATATAATTGTTACTTGCAATTATATGTTGATGCCTTTTGTTCAAAGGGTAAGTACTGTGCTGCTTTAACTGGTTTTTAGCAATTTTACACACAGCACATTCTGCTTGTAGCTGTATTCATATATTTTTCCCTTAAAATTGTACTTGAATATTGTAGGCTAATTCATTTAGAATTTATTATTAGTTTCAAAGTACACTATTTTTTCTATGCAGATTAATGCAATAACCTCTATATTATATAAGCAGAAAGATATGCAGAAAGGTTTATATTACATATAAGCATAAATGCTACTATTTGTAAATGAAACTTTATCTTTCGTGATTAATTTAAAAAGTAGTATAATTTCAGGTTTATAATGCAAATATTGTTTAAACTGAAAGCATTTGGTATTCTACAATATTTTTAGGGATAATTTAAAATGTGCAGCTTTAAATAAAACATTTCACAGAATTATAGTGGGTGAGCAGCTGTTTCCACGTTGTTAGGGCACAGAAGTTAGAATTTCAATTGCCACATTAATCAGAAAGAATTGAGATTACAAAATCCATTTCATTTAATCTCATTATTGAATAAACAGCTCTGTAGTGATGCCTATTTGTACTTTTTTCTCTAATAAAAATGCAACTGTAGCTCTCAACACAAATTAGTTTTAATTATTTAAATGATATGAATTTGTCAAACATAAATAATCTAACACCTGTTTTGCCTTTTCATTTTATGAAAAAAAATGTTTCATGAAAACTAATAGAGGATGATAGTGGGGAATAACAAAGGTAGGTCTATGTATTTATTACAATTCTATTAATTCAAGAAAATGTAAGTTGATTATTGTCTAGCAGGATGAAGAAGCAGTCCTTTTCATTGCTGTGCCAGGACACAACAAAAAACAGCAAAGCAGGAGGATGTCTCATATACACTGAGTCAATACAACTCACTTCTCCTATGGTCATCTCTGAGAACCACTGACAGTGATTTACAGTATAGCAATTCATCTTCTGAATACAATGATAACATTACAAAGCAATGAATAGTGTAGCTTTTGAGACACTTAATCAAGGCACCAATGGCTGCCACAACAGTCACCAATATATGTGAAGCAAACCTTCTCAGGAGAAAGAAAAGACAAATTTGAGTTTCTCTGCCTTGTATTTGTTCTTGTAATTTCATTTCAGGAGATCTGCCTGACCATACCTGAATAATACTCTTTATTCAGGGTATTCAGGGTAAAGTGTCAGAACGGTATTATATGGGATAAAAACCAATTGGTAGCTAACTCTGAAAATGAAGATATTTGTTTTCTCCATAGAATAGTATAATCATATTTGTTTGGTTTTTTTTTTTTTTTCTGTTTCATGCTACACTTCGTTTTAAAATATTTGCTTTTTAAATTTCTGTGTATCTTAACACACTGCCCTGAATTCATTTACCATTTGGTTGAGGAGGGAAATTAAACATATAATCCACTTGTGGTTGGTGGTGGTGATCACTGCTTCAAGCAGTGATGATTTGTATGACTTTCTGTATATTAAACCATACTTTAATATTGATTCTGTTTGTGGTGTGTTAACTATTATATTTTCTTGGTAAAAGGAAATGTGCTAAGCAGATAGTTACTAATCTAAATCAACAATGCAATTTTCAAGTCACACAAAGCTATTGAAACCTACCACTCAGTAGTTTGTCTGCCAGATTAATCATCTTTATTGTCCCTTCTGGAAGTGTCTCTCTTCCTTTGTGCAAAATATTTCCAGGAGAGAGGGTATAGCGAGAACTTATGACACTCCAAGGATATGATTATGTGACCATCACAGTTAATATTGTGGTCTACTTAACAATAAGAAGGCCCAGGGTTTCAGAGCTGTCTTTTTTTTAGAAAAAATACAAATTACAGAAAATATTTTGTAAAACTTTTTGTTATATTTCCGAGTGCATTTTCTCTCAAAATGCTCTGATGATTGTTTTGTATTAGCTGTACTCCTTTCTCAGTGCAATTAATTTAAAATACCTATACTCAAATTTTGCATGTTGGCCTCTTTTTCTCTCAGACTCTTTGTTCACAACATTTATTTTTTGTTAGATAATCAGTAAATATACTACAGGAAAGGAACTCTGGGACTACTGAATTTGTTTTGATGTCATTGGAATTCAACTGAAAGTCAGTAGTTAGAATAAAATTATGTTTCTAGTGTTGCAAAGAACTACAGCATGTGACTACCCAAGAAAAATGGATTTGATTTGCTTCCTGTTATTTTTATAATAATTTTAGTAAATGTGTAACTTGAAATGATATAAACTTGAAATGTCATTTAAAAGAAAAAAAAAAAAAAAGCATGTGCAAGAAAGCAGGTTATTTTCAAAACTCACAGTATAAATTGGAGTAAACCTTCCTGTTGTAGTACTTCTGATGCTGAAGAAAGGGCTAGTAACTGTATTTGAGCCTCCAGAAGTATTTCATTGTCAATCTGACCACAGCTTTGGGAAGAAAAAAATCTTTTTAGAGAAAAAATTATTTTGCATTTAAGTATTAGACTGGAACCTTGGTCTTTAAAATGGGCAACTATTTTACAACCTAGTTAGCTAGCCTGTAATCTAGATACATAATAGAATTAAACTGATAAGTGTTATCTTTACTGATGTTGCATTCAGTGCTACATTCAATGCTGCAATGTATCTCAAGAAGCCTTCATGTTACTATAGATACTATGATGACCATTAAGCAAGTATATCAGGATAATCAGGTTTAATATTAGTACAGTTGAAACAATATCAAGTTGTATCTCAGTTTTTAAATATATTTACCTAAATAAGCAGAGTTCTTTGTTACTTAATCTGAGCTATTATTAAGGGGATTGGAAAATTAACACTAATATTTTTAATCTAATGTATCAATAAAAAGTAAACATCACTATCAAATTAACTGCTGGCTTTCTCTTCTAAGAGCTCACTTGACAATGTGTCACATTCCAGACTTTTTTCAAGCCCAGTGAAATTTTCTAATAGTCTTACCTGGCACCAGCTATTCCTGGCACAATGTATTATTCCTCTTTCAGCATCTAGAGGATGTAACACACATCATTAAAACATTTTAATTTCTACTGTGCATGCTAATTTTAAATTCATAATGGAGCTTTGAGTATTCTTTAACTTGAAAACAGAATATGTAAGCAAAATGGCCATACTTCAGAATCTGTTTTTACATGACAGTTGATGGAAACATCAGCAATATTGTTTGCTACTCTCTATGTATGTTTATGTGAATGCTTTAATTGTACACATATCTGTAAGCCACTATAGCTAGAAGTACTAAATAATTTGCATCCAATTTTTATAAGCTGATCTAATTTGCAATTTTCCTTCATTTGAGCTAAAATAGTCAGTTTCCTAATATATTCTCTTCAAACTTAACATAACCACACAGACACATTTAAACAGGTGCAGTTCCAGACTGTGAGATGTAGAGGATAAGAATGAAGAAGCAGTAACAGTATGATTTCATAAAAGTCATAAGGCTGCAAAGGTGTATCATACAGATAGGATTACCAAAAAAAAAAAAAAAAAAAAAAATCATGTCACATTTTATTATAATGCTTCAAATAACAAGTGTATTTTCACTGAATTCTTATTCATACATCCCCTGTCTGTAAACTCAAACTTCAGAGAAATTTATTCTTAAAGAAAAATAAAACCACCAAAACCTCACCTTTTTGAGGTGTCTTGTTATATTTAATTTCTCATCTGCAATTCAAGTAATTTTTTTCTTTCCCAATCAATGGGTGTCACTTGCTGTACAGTGAAAAGAAAGGGAAATTTTGAAAAGAAGGATGTTCCTAATCAATCTGCATTACTTACTGGGAGCCAACTTGATTGCATGTGACTAATGCATTAATTTTTATCATTATTGTAGGTCATCAAGAAAAGCAATGGATTGTCATCACTGAGAATAAATTTAAATCAGAAATTGGATTATTTTTTGCTCCCAGCATCAGTGGGACTAGTAGGGTTCATTGCATCTGTGGGTTGAGGTGTCTGCTCTTTTGCTCTAAGTGTTCAACTATGTTACGTTCAAGCAGAACTCCTGATGAGAAACACTAATTCCAGTTTTAACTGAACATGCTTATTTCTAGATATAAATATATATATTTTTTTAATTAAATCTTTAATTCATGTGTTTAAACAAAGCATGAATGGATATAAAAAAATACTTGGAATGAATCAGTAGTCCATATTTGCCTACATGTAGGCAGGTATATCACTTGTAACTGAACATTTGGATGTCAGTCAATATTATTCACAGATTAACTATAAAGTTCACACAAGCTTCTGTTGTTCAGTAGAGAATGTCAGTTTTAAAAGAGCTAAACTACTCTGTAGTGGTGACCAAAATTAATGAGATTAATTAATTAATTAACCAGTAACAGGTAAAGTGATTGATTCCAGCCTAGCTGATTGACTCTACAAATATAAAAGCTAACAGAAATATTTATAGTGGTCTTATTTTCCCAGACTGATGACTCAGAGGAAAAAAAGGTATTGTCCAAGGGAGCTAAGGGTCTTTGAAGTTCCCAGCTTTAACTTAATTTGGATTCCAGTGAAAGCAATGGGGAAAAAAAAAATAAAAAAAATAAAACACACTACCAACAACCAAAAAACCACTATGACTTCTAGCAACAGTGAGATTTTATTTTGTTAAATTGAGCTGATATGGTTGAAGCTGCAGTCTACTTTCATGAATACTTAGAATAGGGGGGCGGGTGTACTAATTTAAGATACATACTTTGGAATTATTCATAGTGTCAGTCAATCCTGCTCAAAGTTCAACATTAATATATAGGCATTCCTTACTAAGGTTAACCTCAGATAGAGATACCAAGGATAAGGCTTCAAAAGAGTTTACTTTTTTTTTTAATATATAGGAGGGCACACTCCAGAAAGAAAACACCTTTCAGAATCAAAAACGACTGAAAAAATTAATATATTATTATTAGCCTTGTTGTTAAAAGTAATTAAGAAGTTAAGAAGCAGTTGCCATTTCAGTATAGATGTGTGTATCCTGAATACTGTGCATATAAAAATCACTGAACAAAACTTGGATGATTTTTTTTTTCTCTAAAACTCCACTTTCAGCTCTTCCAAAGACAGTTATTAACTCAGCAACAGCAAATAAGGACATCTGCAGTCATAATTCTAATATGGATTCTCCTATTAAGCAGTTCCCTGTACTGCATTTCCTATTTTATTCCTTCAAAATAAAGTAAAATTAGTGTTCCCTAAGAATACTTCTATGAACTTTGTTAAAACATTAAAAGCATACAGTATATGGAGTCCTCATACTGCATTTTTCTGGAATTACATGAACCCAATTTCTTTTGTCTTTCATGTGAGATAAACTGATTGATCTAATGCGTGTTTTCCACTTTCAACAACTGTAACAGAGATGGAAGAAGTTATTTAAAATTATGAAGGTGAGTTTGCAAGGTTACATCACATTTAAGAATGCTTTGTAGGAATTGAAACGACCTGGTTGGTTAATATTTACCTTATTATTTTAAGAAATACAGTTGTGTGTGTCTTCAAACTGCCCATCCATTTCTGCCCGTTCTCATAATATATTTGCT
Organism: Nesoenas mayeri; assembly: GCF_963082525.1. Lineage (NCBI taxonomy): Eukaryota > Metazoa > Chordata > Aves > Columbiformes > Columbidae > Nesoenas > Nesoenas mayeri. The sequence goes on from NC_137548.1 coordinate 31,593,153, forward strand.
TCATATCAAAGCGAAAATAAAAGGAAACAGAAAGTAAAGAAAATCAAAGAGCCCCAGATTTGCTAATTTTTGATAGACAGGGTGACCTGTCTTGTCTGATAGACAAAACAAGTACATTTAACCTGGTAAAACACCACACAGGTTTGTGAACTGTGGATCAGACAAAAAAAAAACAACAAACAGGTAGCAGTTGTTTCCAGTGTGTGTGTATATGTATATATATGTTTATGGTTTTAGCAGAGAACACTTCTCTGGACACGACATCATTATACCAAAGCCAAAATGTTCCTCCCCAAAAATATTTCAAACCTAATGAATTGTAACTTTGACACAGCTTTATCAGAATTTTTCTGTCCAGTTCACTTGGAAATAATTATACACTTTCTACAGAATCATTCAGAAAACTGGAACTCTGTTTAAGTTAACATCTCCCATCTCTTACCTCAGAGAAGCAGCAAAGAGATAATTTTATCATTTCGCCTACACGTAATTTGGTCTTTGTATAGAACTATACTATAAGACCAATCATAAATAATTTTAGTTTCAGTGTTTCTGAACATAATTAAATAACACTTCAGTTGCAAGGTGCAATACTACCTGAAAAGTCTGATTTTTAAATAAGTTGCAACATGTTGTAATTGCCAATTTTTACAAATGATCCTGACTACTGAATCACTTCGTGCAGTGTACTGCAGTGTCACAGCCTTTGTGTTGTCTAGAACAGGGACAGGCAAGTTAACTTAAACCCATTGTGTCTAAGGATTCATTCTATTTGCGGAAAAACAAACAAACAAACAAACAAAAACAAAACAAAGCAAAACCAAATGAACAAACAAACAAAACTTACGTAACTGGTATTGATTTCAGTTGAACTAGAAATTAACTTCTAGGAGACAAGTTCAGCAGTTTATTCCTGCTTGGAGTCTTCCTCATTCATCATTTGCTCTATGTGGATACAGCACCAGACAAGTTTCATGAGCACAAAGTTGAGGCATGAGACTCTGATTACACAGTGAAGGGCATGTGTATTAGACTTGAAACTAATATTCACTTGAACATGTGTGTCTAAGCAAGCATGGCTTCTACAGGTTCACAGATTTTATGACTAAAAAGCAGCAATCTACCTGCCTACATTCAATATATATCTCTCCCTGTCCTTTCACAGTCTTTCAAGGAGTATAAAATGTATTCTACCTAGGCTCCCACCTGCAAGGCCATCTCCACTTGCCGGATTCTTATGTGTAAAGGGCTTTATCTAGTGCCATTTTTTTTTTTTCAGTGTAATAAGTGGTAATCTTTTCATATTGAGAAATCACATTTTTCAGGCATGATTTGTCTTGAACCTGGCTGACTTTGAACTTCAAAGGAAGGTGCTGCCAGTAGTTTCTGCAGTAGTTTCTTATTTGACCTATAGTATATATATTTTTGAAATGTGAATGCTTTAGGTAAAGGACTATTCCATAGACAACCATAATATGTGAGCCAAGTACCAAGACTTGATCTTTTCCATTGTTCCACACATGCCCGTAGGTAGTAGGCCATCACTTCTCCCTTAAAATTTTCTGTGAGAGATCTCAGCTTTGCTAAAGGTCAGTGATAAGACTTATATAAAGCCAAATTTTTAACTGTGAGCACCTGAACTTCTACTGGATATTTTTTTTTTTTTTTTTTTTTATTCCAGATATCTAAATATAAATTGGAAAATCCTGACAAGACACTATTTGTTTCATGAAACCCATATTCTCTAAGGTTATATATCTGAGATGATGATGAGGGCTAATATTGCCTATTATCATCTACTGGCTTTTTCTGCTCCTTCCTTTTGTGTGCACCCAGAGTTTTAGTGAAGTCTACACAGGCTGTCACATCCTCTTTCCTTGCCCTACCCATATAGTCCACATGCTTTGTTACAAATAATTGCAGCCATGCCAATGTCCAAGCACTCCCATTCCAAATTCCACCTCTTTATTTCCTCTTCCCTGGCAAGTTTTAAAATGCATGTAATGATTTTAGGAAGATAAAAAGCCCCCCAAAATAGTGTTAGAGTGCTGGCAGTTTAGGTGCTACAGTTGTTTTTTCTTGACCTGCTGCAAAGGAGAACAAATGCACGAAACTTCTGTGTTCACCAGAACTACTTCACCAGAATCAGTCTGAACTCTGGCATTCATTGTACAAAATATGAACTCTATGAACCATGATGCTTACAGTATCACAGCCTTCACAAACCTCTTAGTAATATCAAATAGTAGGCAAGAAATCAAAGTAGCTTTGAAAAGGTTAAGAAAGAGGGTGTATGGGAATACCACAAGAATGGCAAGGAGGATAAAAGTAAATACACTTAAGTGACTGCAGCTGGTGTGTAGAAAATCACATAAATCACAAGTAGAACCTCTCTGTTTAGATAACAAGCCTGTGAAAAGAACTATAAAGGGACCTTATCCTACATCCTTGAGATTCCTCCAGGTAAAGATCAAAGCAGTGTGGTAAACTGCTACTGCATGAATCCCTATATACAGGCTGAAATTAGCAGGCTCGTTTATCTTCAACCAGTGCCTGCATCTTCACTTGTGTCACCTCTCCCCGGGAGCTTAGGTGCTATTTCAGAGATACGCTGGTAGCAAGGTAACTACAATAAATTTCCTCTTCACAATTGCATTTGTGGCCTCTGGTTGTTCTTGTGATCTGCCTGTGTCAGTTCTCACAAATTAGGAAATTTGAAACTGCAAGTGCTGTATGAAAGAAGGTGTGTATTCTAGAAGGTGTAAGTCAACCATTATTATGTTGCTAATACAATGTTAGAGAATGTTATCATAGTTACATAGCAGCTCTTCACTATAAAGGAGTGTTTGCAGCGATGAGGCTATCGGTAAGTATCTTCTTTGAAAATGGTGTGGCTTAGGAGGAAACAAAATTTCTGAAGGTAAGATCTGAAGAAAATGAAGAATCTCCAGGTATAAGTCCACTCATGAAGAATATGATTATTTTTTATCATGTAATGTTATTATTACATAGCCTCTAATTAAATGAATATTAGTGGATTGAAAGACTTACCTTGGTAAGTTATTCAGTGTAAAAAAGCTATTTATTTCTTTACACCAGTATTTTAAGTCTCAATAAACACTGTTTTTCTTACCTAAGTCAGTTGTACTAAGGTTAAAAAGGCCCCTGTATAGCCATCAGCATAATTTCATCCTACATAGGGAAAACATAATAAAATTGAAACTGTTATTACTATGAGTATCAGTTTTGCAATACTGCCCATATTGTCTAGTGTGCTCTGACACAGATCAGGCACTGTAGTCTGGAACTTGTCTCAGTGAAGTGAGTGGAGTTTGCCATTCAGTGAGACCTTTTAGACATCAAAACAAAGGACAAAGGCATGTGTAAAAGTCGTATGAAACAAAATGTAAATCTAGTACCCCACTATTCCTTCTAGGTCATATTCCATAATCAATTTGAATAAGTTAATTGGCGTAGATACAGGTCAGCCTGATAGAGATGATAACCTTAATTAGGAAAAATGCTCACACTACAGGAAAATAGGCTACAACTGGATGTGTGTTTGGAAGAAAATTCTGATATTTTCAATTGTGGAAAGTGTTTCTATCTCCTGCTTATAAGGCTCATTTATCAAAACCCCAAATGTTCTAACATTTTGCACTGTACAAGTAGCTTTTATAAAGGCAATATTCCAATACAGTATACAGGAAATACTGTTATTTCTACCTGTATGTTTTCCAATGCAGAAGACACATCTAGAATCCAAGCTTCATACCCACCCTCCAGGCTTAGGTATGTAAAATGTCTACATGAAGTATTTCTATGAGTGGATCAAGTGTCTATATCAAGTGTATCTAACTGAAAGTGAGGTTTATCCCTTATGTTTAGGCACCATCAGATAGTTTTGTATGGTAATCTATCACTGTTTAGAGATACCTTATTAAGTTTCTTTCTGTGCATTATTAGTACTAAAGCTACTCACTTTTTCATTTTCACTATGTAGAAGTGGAAATGATTCTTTGATAACATGGTAGATCTCACCTTTGTCATCAAGACCATTGTATTCTTTCATAGTCACTATATTTTTACAACAGGTTTATATAACCAAAATATTACAAAGTTTTAATGATTATATGCTCAAGAATTTTTGAGTAAATGTCACTGGTATGATATAACACCGTCAAAAAGTGTTGTTTAAAAAGGAGCTCCTGGTTTTGAGCACCTCTTTTAAGGCTACAGACTGAAAATTACTTTAGTTGGCATTTATGTAGTTCTGCATTCTTCTTTGAAGGTTTACATGAATCGTGACTACCACTGTGGTGGTTGAGTATAGTGAAGTGGTGATGTATGAATACTTCACCACTTCAGATGTATTCATAGTCATGTTGTTTAAATTGCCCTCATACTCCTTTCCATGAAGGGAAAAAATAAAATCTACTCCCAAGATGGTCCTATCCAGAACTGTTAGGGAGGCAGTTAGAACAATTCAATTGTTTACCTACTTACCAAAAATTCATACACCAGGTAGGAAAAGTCATTATACCCAATGATAAAGGACTCAAGAATCAAGTACAAAAGCTGAGTAAAACAAACTATGTTTTGCTGTACTCCTAGCAGTAAGCTCTGAGAGGATGGTAATACACATAATGGGATTGATGCAGTCTAAGTAATGGCTAAACCCCAGCTGTTAATAGTTCTAGCAGAATTATATGTATATAAAAGGAAGCAAAATCACATTTATTTTACTTTAAACCAGCATTTCTAAAATGAATTAAAAACTTTTGAACTATAACACAATCATAAAATTTTAAGTGCTTGATGGATTAATAATGTCTTGAAAGAGAGGTATGAAGCATATTGGAGTGCAGTAATGTGAAAAAATAACTTATTTTGGAAGAATTGAGTCAATTTTCACTTCCATTTCACACTCAGTAGTATTACATGTAATGTCACATAGTTGCCAAGATCTTCCCTGGACCTTTCAGGCTGCTGAATTTTTATCAGTCACATAGATGGGATTCTATTCAATAACCGCCTTTGAAGACTTTGCTAACAGGAAACTTGCATTTTAGAACATGGAATGGAGACTTCTGTTTCTTTTATTCTCATGATTCTTTTATTCTTATGATTCTGGATCTTAGGAATTAACAAATGTATCTAGGTTTGAAACCTGCAGTTAAATTTGTTGCCTCTTCTGCCTTTCACTACTTACACTGCTTTAGGTTGTGTCACATTAGGTTAAAATAAATTATAAACCTTCAAACTCTTGAGGACTTTAAGGGATATAAAGAAGTGTGCTAAAAGCCCAAATATACGGTTTTACTCTTTCTTTTTTCTTTCTTTTCTTTTTTTTTTTTTTTTTTCCTTTCTGAATCCTAAAGGTAGAAAATGATCCAATCTTTGAGGTCTTTTGGACTTGGCACCAACTCTTTTAATGACAGAATCAATTAAGTGTTTTCTCAGGTTGTATACAAGATATGATGAATTCAGGATATGCAGAATCTAAATAAAACTTACTGTAGGGCAGTAAGGGTCTAATAAGTCTTTGAACCTACTCATGTATTTCTCCCAAAGCTAGTGCGATAATAGAGGCAAGTTTTGGAATAGGCTGTCACAAAATATCTTAGACAAGCTGAAGAGTGGAATATTGCTGTGGTTTGTGCTAGGTGCACTGAGTCTAAGAATCCTAAAAAAAAAAAAAAAAAAGAGAGAGCTACTTAAGCAAAGGTAACAAAACAAAAGCACTGTGGAGTTTTGTTGAGATGTAGAAATACAGTTGTCATTTTAAACCACTGTTTTCATGTTAAACCACTTCAGGCCAGAGTTGCTCTTAAGATTTCCCAGGCTCAAAACCTTAGAAAGTACTGCTACAGCCACTTTTTACAGTCTGAAGAGGAGGTCATTTTTCTGTTGTAAATTCTGGCTTACAAGTGGTGCACTCATCCAAAAAGCAGGAGGGCTGGATTCACTATAATGAGGCAATGCTGTCATTCAAGAAATATCATTCCTTGAGGAGAGCAGACACTGCTACCTACCATCTTGCAAACCGCTAGACAACAGATTTCTTTTGTCTCCCTCTCCACAGTCATGAATTTTGCATTTTTAATTCGTACTTCAAAAAAAGATTTTCCCACCCAGAGGAAGCCTGCTGGTAACTTAGGTATTCTAGAAAATATGGGCTTAAACCTTGAGTTTTACTGACTTCATGGGCAAGTGAATTATGTAATCTTTTATATAAATTATGAGTATCTACATTACTACCCTACTATATTATTTAATTAAGTCTTTTAATGGGTGTGCTTACAAATGCTGAGGCTCTGTGGGCAGAAGTATATTTCAAGGCAACAGCAGTGCCTTGCTGTGAACCTGGTAGCCTGCCTAGGTTCTCACCTTGTTCCTTTCCAGACTTGCTGATAGCCAATTTTTTCAACTGAATTACACACAACTCTAGATTAACACCCCTTATGGCTTTCTCTAGGAGGTCTTCCCTCAGTTCTTCTGGTCAATCATTTTTCATGATACCAAATCTAAATTTTCCTTGTCGATTTCATTTAACTTCTCCAAATTTGTCTTCTCATTAACTACTTGATAATAGGAAAGAAAATGAATAGATGCTCTCAGACTGCAGTTGCTAAACAATTAGAAGTGAATGCAGGTTCAATGATGAAAGAAGAAAAGGAAAAAAAGAAAAAAAAGAAAAGAAGACAACTATTTCCTTATTCATAGGCATGAATAATTCCCATTGGTGGATCATGACAACTTTAAGAAACCACATAATAAACAGAGCAAATTTCCATTAAGTTATATATGTGAACTGATTACAACTCAGTCCCAGATGAACAGCAATAAGTTTTGTCCTTCAGAGGTACATGCATACATTTGGAAAAATAACAATACAAACTTAATACAAAAAGTATAAAGCCTGTCCTCAGAATATTTTCTATTGTGAACATGCAGTTCCCTGAGATTTGCTTATGATTAAAATGGCCTAAATATCTCTGTAACTAGATGTAGGTTTATGCCTTTCCCATGTGTAAAGGATCAGCTAGGACAGATACAAGTCACTAGTTTCAGAGTTAACATAAGGAAAGCATGTTTGCTGTCTCATATTTACACCAAATATTGCATTGGCCTAATTATATGGTGTATTTTACAAGCCAATTCAGTTAAACAAGTCAAAATTTATCTGAGAGAGGGCATGCCAATTTTTTTCTGATTTTGAAGGAGAATTTAAGACCATCCAGATAAGAGACAACAGATAAATATGTTTTACACTAATTTGACTTTAGTCAATGTAAAAATCATGTATTTGCTTGTTCCATCCAAGGTCTACAAGCCATCTCAATGGATGTGTGATTCTAGACTTAGTATAAATGTGTGTAAGGCTCAGTGACACACTGACTTGGGAACAAGAATTACTGCTTGTTCTATGAGCCAGTATTCACAGTCTTAGGGTCTAATTTGAAAAGTACCTAGGCAGTTAGAGGTTGAAGTATGCTCTTCATTTTTGGAAACAGCCACTAAAATCATTATGCTAACTACCTTTGAGATCACACTGGGCATCTAGCTACATCTTCTAGTACCTAAATACTCTTTACAAACCCAGCCTTTAAGCTGGTTTTTCATAGCTCTGGTTTTGATGACAAAGCTAAATTAGAGTCTCCCTTCCCTAGGCACCTATTCCTCCCTCTTCTCATTCTAAGTGTGCAGCCACTCGATCTTACAGTACTGCTCTTTAGAGGCATCATTGCCAAAATGATGGGAATTTAAAAAGGAAGGACAATATTTTGACAGGGATTGTTTCAGTGCACAATTTACCCTCAAACAGCATTATCATCACAAGTAAGGTGACAGGCTACATCGCACATGGCAAGAATTTTTCTGGGGGCCAAATTGCTTTTTTGATAGTTTTCTGTGTAGAAGGGATAGAAATGCCTTCATCACATCCATAATGATTTTGTACTCACGACGATTCCTGATAATGTGATTTCTTTTGACAAAAAAAGTTATATGAAGTAGACCTTCTTTTTATTTGTATATTTTGTTTATTTGAAAGGGACCTGATCTAAGCTAATAAATACAAAGGAAATTACTGTGATGAGCTTTGGAATATCAAATTGGAAATTGAGTAGCACAGTTTTCTTGAGCTATGATGTCAGCCTTCCTTTCTGGTGAGCTTTTTCAAAGACTCTTACAGGTGTTTTTGTTTTGTTTTGGTTTGATTTTTTGTTTTGTTTGGTTTGGTTTGGTTTGGTTTTGGTTTTAGTTTTGAGTTTGTTTTTTTTTCAGCCCCTGTCTAAGATTATCAGGCAATGACACAATCTCTTCTAAATACAGCATGGTACCTAACCTTCAAAGGTATTTGCTCATTGTCTGCCTCTGAGGGGTCGAACACTTAATGATATTCTTATCAACAGTGAAATTAAATGCAGAATGTAGCTCATCAAGCACTGAATCATGGAATCATAGAATTGTTGATGTTGGAAGGGATTTCTTGGGAACACCTAGTGCAACCCCACTGCTCAAGCAGGGTCAACTAAAGCAGATAGTCTTTGCTGAATTTCATGAGATTCCTGTCTGCTCTGTTCACCCTGTTGATGTCTCTCTGAATGGTAGCACACACAGCTAGTGTATTATAGCCATCCCTCACACCTTTGTATCAAACCTGATAAGGATAGGCCCTTCCCTACCACCTAGAGGTATGCTGGTAGTGACTGGCTTCCTACTGGATTTCATACCGCTAATCACAATCCTCTGGGCCTGGCTGTTCAGTTTTCAATCCATCTCACTGTCCACTTATTCATTCCATACTTCATTAAGTTTTCTATGAGGTTAATATGGGACAGAGAGTTAAAAGCCTTACAAAAGTCAAGGTAAACAACATCCACTGCTCTCCCCTCATACATCAAGCCAGTCAGATCACAGTAGAAGGCTTTCAGGTTGGACAAACATGACCTTCCCTTCAAAAAGACATGCTGACTACCCCAATCTCTTTCTTTTCCTTCTTGTGTCTGGAAATGGCTTCCAGTATTAATTACTCCGTCAGCTTCCCAGAGCCTGAGGTAAAGCTGACCTACCTGTAGTTCTCCATATCCTTCTGCTTAAGGATCTGTGTGACATTTGCTCTCCTCCAGTCTTCTAGGAACATTTCCAAGTCCCAGCAACCTTTTAAAGATAATTGAAAATGGCCCTGCAATGACATTGGCGAGCTTCCTTATCACTTGTGGGTGCACCTTTTCAGACTCCATGGACTTGTATATCTCCCGTTTAAGTGTTCCCAACCTGATCCTACTCCAATGAGGGAAAATCTACCTTGCTCCAGACATTCTCTCTGGTCTCAAGGACTTGGGATTCCTGAAGGCAAATCTTACCTGTAAAAATGAGCTAAAGGCATTGAGTAGCTAAGCCTTTTTTGTGTCTTTTGTCACAGAGCCTTTGCCCCATTCATGAGTGGACACATATTTTTTTCCTAGTCTTCCTTTTTCTGTTTATGTATTTGCAGAATCCTTTCTTGTTGCCCTTTACATCCCATACCAGATTCAAGTCCAGGTGGGCTTTGGCCTTCCTATCCCCATTTCTGCACAATTGAACAGTATCTCTATATTCTTCCTGGGTCACCTGCCCTATCTCTCACCTTCTGTAAACATCCTTTTTACCTCTGTATTCAGTCAAGACCTCCTTGCTTATCCAGACAAGCTTCCTGCCTCTTTTCCTATTTCCTGCTTGTTGAGATTACTGGCCTTGGAGTAGGTGATACTTAAATAGCAATTAGTTCCCCTGGACCACTCTTCTCTCCAGGATCATGTTCTATAGGATTCTTTCAAGAACCTCTCTCACAGGATCACAGAATGGTTGAAGTGAGAAGAAAACTCTGGAGAGTCTTGTCCAAACCCCTGATAAAGCAGGGCCAGCAGGCCAGTTGCCCAGAACCATGTCCAGATGGCTTTTGAATAACTCCAAGAATGGAGGCTCCACCAGCTCACTAGGCAGCTTGTACCCATGCTTAGTCATCCTGACAGTAAAATCTATTTCCTGATGTTCAGACAGAACCTCCTGTGTCGCAGTTTGTGCCCAATGCCTCTTGCCACTGGACACCATGGAAAAGAGCCTAGCTCTGTCTTCTTTACACCCTCACTTCAGGTATTTATAGACATTGATGAGATCTCCCCTTCAAGCCTTTTCTTCTTCAGGCTAAACAGTCCCAGCTTATTCAGCCTGTTGTCATATGAAAGGTGTTCCTGTCCCTTAATCACCTTTGTAAGTCTTCGCTGGACTCCCTCCAGTAGTTCCATTTTTCTATGGTACTGGGGACCCAAGCACTGGATACAGCACTCCAGGCGAGGCCTCAGCAGTTCCGAGCAGAGGAGAAGGTTCACCTCTCTTGACTTGACTTTCAGAGGGTCACTCAGGTGTACTGATTCCCCAGAAAGGATGAGAGCTTTCCTCACAAGGCTGTTGTGCAAGCACTTCCATACTTACATGCCTATGCTTCTGGTGATGCTACATCAGCCTTGTTTTGTTGATTGCTATGTCCCTTCTGTTCACATCACCTCAGATCCTTTGCCTGCCTATCCACCACCTGTTATCATGGAGGAAAGAATCAGCAAAAATTTGGCATGCCCACTTCCAGATAAATTTTGACTAGTTTAACTGAATTGTACACAAAAGAGCCTGAAAAAACATAGATATGCTCAAACTACACAATTAATTATATTCTCGGATATGAAATGGAATATACTCTCTTCCTACCAACACCACAACCATGAGCTGCTTTCTTATCTCTTGACCCACAATCACCAGATGCATGTCTGAGGGCCAAGACTGAAAAATGTGGAAACCAGTCAGGCTAAAGGTTTGATTCCTTAGTTTCTGGCATACTAATTGGCAATACTTGCTGGAAAATACTAAGTGGCTGCAAGCTAAATCAGCTAAATGGCAATAGATCAGCTGGCATTCTTTACTAATGTAAATAACTTCACAGGTTCCAGGAAATAATCATACTCCACCTGTTTCAATTCTTGGTCCTTTTCAGTTTTGTTTCTAATAATTATCTTTTGCCTATCGTGAGAAAACATATTAACATTTAATGACAGAAATAAAATAGAATTCCAGTAAAATTTGACATAATATGGGGGATTAAAACTATATAACATATTGAAACATTTTCCTCTCAAAAATCAACCTAAAAGGCCAAAGGAGCTGCACACTTGTTGCTTGAACAAACTTAATTTTAGATTATTTTTGTGTGACAACTGTTCATAGTTTAGTCCACTTCTGCATGCCCATTGGTATTCTCTTTTACAGACACGGATGACTGCTTTGCTACTGCTCAAATAAGCAATCCAGTTTCAGCCAGTTGACTTCAGAACACCCACATTTTTAGTCTGATTTTTCTTCCCTCTCACTTTTATCCCTTAAGTTTTAGTCACGTGTACACATTGGTTTGCTTTCTTGTCCGTCAATTTTTCCTCTCTTTTGTTTTAAAATGCACATTGTATATGGATGAAGCCTTTAACACTCTCCTTTTTAAGAAGCGTATAACCTCTTTCAGCTGTGTTTAGCTCTGATTCTTTGAAACAAGCTTTTGAGGGCTTGAACTGAAATCCATTCTCATGCAACTCTCAATACCAGTCAGTATCACTTCTCCAAAGTAGGAAGAGGATAAGAAGTCATTATGCAAACCAGAAACGACAGGCGTATAGTGTTGTTGGATTCCAACCTCATGAAAATATAGGTAAAACAGCAGAAAATTCAGTTTCTAATGAAGTATTTTTCTTATTTTTATAAACTGGGCACACTTAAAACACTACTTTGTGGGTCTTCATTGAAAGAAAGATTCAGGGGCTAGAACTGTTAAATATTGTCACAGTTACTAGTCTTTAATTGTTCTCAGATAATCCTTTTAGGAAAACCATGGTTTTGCTCAGGTCTAGGTTTGTCTTTTGTGCCTGAAGGGGAATTTTGATTCAAAATATAACGTGGTATTTGACTCACTTGTACTTGCCTTTCTTGCATTGAATTCTGACACATTTATTGGGCAAACTTGATTGATATAATTTCCAATTAATGAAGTACAAGCTCTCATTCTTCTTTATTTATTATTTTAGTCAAACTCCTGCCAAATACCACTGTAACTTTTTTTTCAGTAACACATAGAGATAAAAGGTTTCATGATGCAATTTTCCTCCTAAGGGATGATTTCACCTCTTAGTATTACATAGTTCATTATCTCTGTAGTTATATTATCTTGTTTTGGTATACATTTTACAACATCTAAATTTGATTTGCCATAGGCATTTAATGATAATCATTTTGCTAGGAATATTAATTGAACTTCTGTAACAAAAATATAATTTGTATTATAAAGACAAAAAATCAATTTCAAATAGTATAATATTTAATATCATCTACTTGTTTCTTATTGTTGTGTTATAAGCAAAATTTTAAAAGGGTAACTTTGACAGTGTATGGAAGAAACTCAGCTTTACAAAGAAGTTAAAATGTCCTTGATAAGAAATTGTAGTAATAATAAGACACTGGTGTCTCTGTAGATTAAATATTCTTTATCTTATCAATAATTACCATAGAGGTGTTTAACGCTATTGCTTAGAACCCAGAAAGGAAGTGTATATCAAAGTCCATATTGGATTTTGTAGATGCAGAATGTTACCTGAAAGTTTTGTAGGTTGTTTTTGTGGTGGCTTTGTGTGTGTGTGTGTTTTTGTGTGTGGCTTTGTTGTTGTGTTGTTGTTGTTCTGTTTTGTTGGGGTTGTTTTTGTGTTTGTTTGTTTTTGTAGACAACTGGCCAAAATTTTCTGGAGAAGGGGATGGAAAGAAGAACAACTAACTGAATATAACTCAAATATCTTTAGATGCTCACAATAGTGAGTGTTTCTTTAAAAATCTTTGATTGTGCACTATACAAATTATGAACATAATTCAAGCCACATGATACAGAGGGAGAAGCAGTCCTCTGATACTTCAATTGTCTTTTACACTACAATGTAGCTGTTTTGTCAGCTTTAACGGCCTGAAGTTAAATATTTAGTTTCCATTTACAGCACAAATTTAGCTATTTCAGAAAGAAATCTGCAGAAACCATCAGTGGCATGTTTAGGTTAGCCAGAAAGAGGTCCTGAATGGAAGAGCGTATTTTCAGTTTCACAGCATTCAGCCTAACTTTAGGCCCTGAATGGGCACATACCAAATTTCAGCTACTTCCAGAAGCTATTAACCTGTTATGATCTTGTTCCATAGAGCTCGCAAGAAGTGTTTCAAACTGCTTTCTTATACTCCTACTTTCCTAAGCTATAACAGAGGGGTTACAACACATGTTTCAGTGCCTGCTGGGATTTGAAACTTCATCAACTTTCTAAGAAAGTACTACTAAATAACAGAATAGTTAGTATTCTAGGACAGGAACTTCTCTGCTGTATTATTTTTAAAGTTATTATGTAAGGTGCTCAAGGACACTAAAATTCAGTTCTTACTACTTTTTTTTACTTTTGCCCAGCAAGTATTTAATTAGACTGTACAAAGTAGAGCACCTTCAAAAGAAATTTGGAATACCTTTCACTAGAATGTTTGGCTATACCTTGATGACTAACACAGTCATTTAAAAAAATGAAAAGAACTAAAATAGAGGAGACAGAGCATAAAGCAGAACCTACATCTTTTACAGCTTTGCTGAGTCCATTAACTGTTGAGTTTATTGATAAAAAGGGATGAAAATTAGTCTCAATTCCTGGTCTCTTTTTGGGCAGAAATTGTTGTGTTTTCAGATTGGGTCTACCTGTGACATAAGGAAGATACAACTCAGCTGATATGAGCTAAGCATCAGAGAGAGCAACCAAGCTTCTGGGGTGTATACCTAGATGCAAAAATATGGGCTCCTGAGCAACTGTTGTCCAAAATTAAAAAAAAAATCTAGATGTCTACAGAACCTAAACATTAAAGAAAACATAGACATCTCCAAAAATTACCAAGGTTTTAGCCCCAGAAAGCACTAAATAAGTGTTTTGAGAAATTGAAATTTAGATCCAGTACTAAGTGTCAGTAAAGTGTATATTTAAGTGGTGAAATATTTTTAGGATTTTAGCCAATTACTGAAAGACAAAGCACATGTAAAGCAGTGTTTCACAGAATCACAGAATCACAGAATGTTAGGGATTGGAAGGGACCTTGAAAGATCATCTAGTCCAATTCTCCTGCCGGAGCAGGAACACCTAGATGAGGTTACACAGGAATGTGTCCAGGCGGGTTTTGAATGTCTCCAGAGTAGCAGACTCCACAACCTCTCTGGGCAGCCTGTTCCAGTGTTCTGGAACAGTTTAAAGTAGAGACATGCAATACTCTAGACCATATAAGTTAACATCCACTTTTCTGTAAACAGTAGTCCTAATTTTCATCTACAGTGGCACAGAAGTATTAATTAATTCATCATATATGGTTGTAAAACAGTACTCCACACTTACTTTATATGTCCTTTCTAAGCACTGGTACAAGACATTGCAGTAAGATGGAGTTGCCACTGTGAAAATTGTATAGCTTCAGAAACATATTTCAGTCAGGAGGAATCTTGGGAGCTGAGTAATTGAGGGAAGCACAAAAAGATAATTGCTGTGATAATGCATTAGCTGTGGATAGAAAAAAAATTACAATAGAGACAATTTGCTCAGCATACACATGAACTTGCATAGCTTAAGGAAGTAAGAGCAGAATGAAAGGAATGCCTTTGGGAAAAAGTAAATCAGTTTGCTTGTTTGTGGTTTCATAGTATTTTTTGTTCCACAGTGGACTAATTGTTTCTTCAGACTTTTTAATTTCAGTTTACAAAAATAAAGCTATGTAATTTATAAGTAAAAACACAGATGTTTGGTTTATCCTTCTGTTCCAAATATTAGCGATAATAATAAACTACGTATTTTGTCATTTTGTTTGGAAGGGACCCTTAAGATCATTGAGTCCAACCATAATCTAAATCTAGTACTAAACCGTGTCCCTAAGAGCCTTATCTACATGTCTTTTAAACACCTCCAGGGATGATGACTCCATCAGTTCCATGGGCAGCCTGTTCCACTGCTTCACAATCCTTTCCATGACGAAATGATTCTTTATGTCCAATCTGAACCTTACCTGGCACGACTTGAGGGCATTTCCTCTTATCCTATCACTTGCTACTCAGGAGAAGAGACCAACATCCTCCATGCTACAACCTCCTAACGAATAGTTGTAAGGAGTGATAAGGTCTCCCCTCAGAACATTGAAAAGTACACTTAGACAAAAAGTTTATTTAACATTATTAACTGTACTTAATATTTTGTTACAAATTACTTCAAACCTTTAGTATTAAAATCTTATAAATCAAGGCTAAACACAATGGGGTGGAGTTTTAAAACCTAATTTTGGGAGCAGTTTGTTTTCTGTTTTTAATGACTTTGATATGCACTTTCACTGCAAATGTGAAGACTAGAGATGAAAGTTGAGCTTTTCAGCAGCATGATTCTGGAAACTACAGACTTCAGAGAGCAGACAATAAACTTGGGGTACCTTAATAAACTAAATGGATAACTAGATTAAACAGCAAAGCTGTATTTGTATGCATTTTTTGCAATGGCACGTAAGAGGCGGACTTTCAAAAACAGCTGCTATGACAATATCAGCTTTCTTAAAACTTAACGATGTCTGAGGTTGGCCACACAATCCAGACCTCCAAGATAAACATATGCTTTTGAAAGCATGTCTTCATACATTAATATACAGCTGCTTCTTGTGTGGACAGTAAGAAGTTGGAGAGGAGTAGGGATGAGAGAAACTGGTCTCCAGAAGGAATGAAAAAACAGACATTTTACCCAGACTTATGAAGGCAAAAGAAAGAGTGAAAACTTCCAAACCAAGTCACCCAGTTATTTTTTAAATTATTTTATTTTCTCTGAGATAAGGGAAAGATGGTAGATGACACCAATATTTTTAGTCTTATGGTCATTTATTTGGGATTAACAAGACTGAGTTTGCAAGTGTTTATTCTTTTTTTTTTGTCTCAGGAATTACATTTTATAATAGAAAGCTCTCAGATGATACATTTTTGTAGTTTAAAGTGCATTAGAATCTGACTGAGGGATATATATGCCAATATTGTCCTGTAAAAAGCAGTTGTCAAAGAGGAACAAGTACATTTCAGTCCCAAACTGAAGAGTGATGCAAATAACAACACTCACAGAAAAGCTTAATTGCTGCCACTCTTAAAAGGTTTTAAAATACATAAAATGCTTGAATATTTTTCTCATGGTAGACAACAATTCAAAGCTAAGATCAGTCATCACTTCAGTAATGCCAGTTTTCCTTGATATTGTGACTATAGGCAGTGAACATTAAAACATCCAGCATCTCAATGTTGATGCATCTGCCAAGATGTCTCCTTGTTCTACTGAATTAATTGTGTAAATGTGTTTATTTAGAATAAGACAAATGTACTGTGCATAGATTAGGCTTACTACCCTGCTACTATGCTGAAGGTTTTTTGCACACGTGTGCACCATATTTTTTGTTAATTATTTCTATTGTCATGTATACCCTTACAATAAGCAGAAGTTTGTTGTGCACAGTGGAGTACAAACATTAAGCTGAAAGATGGTCCAAATAGTTATAGTGTAGCAAATGTATAGTTTCTCTAACAATAAAAAGCTAAAACATCTAAATTTAAAAAAAAAAAAAAAAAAAAAGAGCAAGAAGTTTATAAAAAGCAGCCCCTTGGGAACAAAATATAAGGGAGATGATAAAGACTTATGATTTGCATTAGAAAATAAATCTGATGCAGGTCTAGAAACAAATAAAAGTCCTCAGAACTGCAAATGAGACTGATGAATACTTTCCTTAACCTGCTTCCTCAAAACATGCAAGAAATAGGTGAGTATGAGGAGTGGAGTAATGGAAATAAGATTAAATGTAACAGTACAGTATCCCTGATGTTGTACGGTAAGAGTTAACAAAGAGTTTGTCATAAACTGGAAGATCATCATCTGAAAGCGAACGAGAAGAAGGTGACCTTGTTAGTGGATCAGATAACACTAGGTTACCAATAAAAAACAGCTGAGAGAAAAGTTATCGTGATTCTAGAATATGCAGAAAGAAATGTTTCTAGTAGAAAACCTGAAATATTAATATCACTCTGCACTACACTTCTCTGGAATATGGTGTATTACTCCAATCACTCATATCAAAATGAACAAAAAAGAAATTTGATCTGCATGGGTAAAGGTAAGTGCTACTGGGATAACCAAAGGAATGAAGGTCTTAATAACGTTATTTGTAAATACAAAAGTGAGTTAAACAGAGGGAGAAAGGGTTATTTAAGCTAAAACAAACAAGCAAACATACAAACAAACACTTGTGGTACTTGAACAGCCTTAGCAGAGACAAACCTCAGCTATAAGACTGTTGCTATTTCAATTGAGGCCATTGAAAGTAACATTCATTTTGTTCCAAACTAGGAAATAAACTCAGTGGTTGGGGAGATTTACTCTTATCCGAAGCTGTTGTACATTTCTTGGGCCTTCAGACAAAATACTCATCTAATCCAGTCTTGAACAGATTTCTCTCTCATGTCTTCTGGCAAAGGCAAAGTAGCTTTCCTGATCATTGCATGTCCTTCATTGCTGTGAACACCTTTCTTCAGAATTATTTGGTTTTTAGACCACAATATTTACATACTGCTTGTTAATCTTTTCTTGAAATGACTTCCACTGTCTTATTTTCTTATTTAAGTAGCATAATGTGTTGAGATAATTAACTCAGGTCACCAGGATTCTGTGAAACATCATTTATGATGCTGTGGAATGGAATTGACCAAGTGAGGTAAATGCGAAGACATGATGGGACCTTTGCAGGTTCTTATGAAACTGAGAGACACGTGTGTTTAACAAGCAAAGTAAATATCCAAATTTATACTACAATGATTATAACTGGCTCACAGAAATGCAGCATTTATAGCAAGCTTCCAGTAGTACAAGGATTTCTAAACCAGAAATATCCCAGATAAAGAAGGTCTACAAATCTCCAAGGTCATGTCTTTTGTGAAAAATAACATTTGACCATGTGGGAAGTAAAAAGCTAAATAAATAATAATGTATTTATATTAGTTACACTTTTGAATTATGCATTTCTGACTTTTTAGCATCTCATTTCAGAAGAACATTTATAATTGATAGGAAAAGTTTGATTATTTTCCTGTGCTATCATATAGTTTAAAATAATTGAGCCTAGAGGTGCAGAAGAAAGCTGCATTCTTCCTAATTGGGTTCATCTGAACTTTTTACAATCTACTCTGAGAAAATTTAATTGATAATTAACAGCACTTCAGATCATCTACTCATGAGACTTTAAAAATACATGAAAAGCTGATAACTCATTGACTAAATGAAAAATAGTGTACACAATTAAATATAAAGAAAATCTTGATTGCCTGAATCAAAGCTTACTGTGTTGCACAGATGAATGAGATCTGTTACACAAAGACTCCTTTTAATGTCCAAATTGTTTTTTTAAGTAGCAAATACATATCCCTCAAACTCTTCAGTTCCACACCATGTCTCCCTTTCAGAGACCAAGGGGGAGCAGGCAGTCCATTATAGTAGGTCAGAGTTGTCGTCTTCTGTGAATCACAGGTTTCAGCTGCTGCTTTCTGGTACTAAGAAGTTATAGATATTATAGTGCCTAACTACATGTATTTCTGACAAAGTCCATGCAGACATTCTTCAAAGAATGTGTCCCTTGTGCACTAGATTCAGTGAATTCGAGATTTTCCAATACACTTTGCATTGTGGATTTATTCCAATGTTGATAATAATGCATGCAACTGTTCCCTACATACTGAAGATAGCAAGTCTCTGTACACCCTCAAGAGGCAAGTTTAACAACCTTTCATCTCTATTTCCTACCTAGATAAACTGAGGTACAGGAAATAATGGTTGGGATTGGAAGGGATCTCTGGAGATCATGTAGTACAACCCACCTGCTAAAGCAGGTTCACCTAGAGTAGATCTCACAAAAGTGCATTCAGGTAGGTTTTGAGTGTCTCCAGAGGAGACTCCATGATCTCTTCAGGCAGCCTTTTCCAGTACTCTGTCACCCTCAAAGTAAAGAAGTTTCTCCTCATATTCAGATAAAATCTGCAACTCACTTTTGTTGCAGTCAATATCTGAACTGGAACCAGCAATACATTGATTCTGATTCTTAGGCTAAATTTTAGCCTAGAGACCGTGTGTTTTCTTGAAGCACTAAAAGAAAAGAAGTGCGCAATAATGTTAAATACATACAGGAAACAAAGGAAGATAATTTATATAATATGCACCACTCTTAGAAAGGTTTTTCAAAACAGTTATTTTTCTCTTACCGTAATAAATAAACTCCAGATGTAGGAGGATATTGGTAAGAGACAGTAGTTGACTGAAAAATTCCAATCAACTGTAGAGGGAATAAAACAATAAACAAATGCTCATGCTTGACAGATGATGAATAGGTTTTACTTCAGTGGGAAAGGGTTCAACAAAAAAGAGGTTTTAAAACATTTAGCACCCTTGAATATCATCAGATGAACACAAAGGCAAGCAAGTCAAGAGTTCTGTGGTGAAGACACAGGAAGTTCCCATGTTTTTGTTAAAAGAGAACAAATACTAAGCCCTGAACAACAAAGTATATTTGTTTGTTCCAGTGCTGTTGCCAACTCATCTCTCTCTTTTTGTATGACTCTTTAACTTTCTTAGCTTGACTGTCCTTTGGGAGAGCTGCAAAGTTGGCAGGAGTATGAGCCCCTCAATAAATATACCCTTGTGTGGCTGAGTGCTATTTTTTGAGCACAAATTCCCCAGAACAAGTTAAATTACAAGGAGGAGCAATACCTTTGCCATTAATATCTTGGTAAATTTACCATAGAATGTCTTCTTTTTAATTCCTTCCTTAGCATAACTTCACTGCATATATATATTTTTTTTAACTTGGGAAGATGCAAATAATCTATAATTGTAAATTATTTATTAAAAAAAAAAAAAAAGGACCACAGAACAGTGAATCATACAGGCAAAAATACATATAATGCTTTAAAAGTCTAATCCTCATCTGTTCCCTGCAATCCAGCTACAGTACAACACTTGTTAATGGAAAAAAACACCTCACACACACACAAAACCCAAAACCACCACCACCAACAACAACAACAAAACACCAACAAAAAAAAACACCCACAAAAACCAAACAATAAAACTTCACCTGAATTATAGAAGGACTTCGAAGCCATCCCTACATCTACATCCCACATGCAACTCACTGTGACTTCTAAGGATATCTAGCATGAAGATTCAGTGTGGGCAACTTCTTCGGTATCAGACCTTGGTCCCAAGTCAATCTGGAAGTGTTTAGCAGGAATAATCATGGCTTGTAGCTGCAACTGCATCCCATGTTCCAAAAGAAAATTACATGATACTGAGGACAGTAAAAGGAGGTAAGAGACTTAGAGCAAACTCTAGATTCCTTCTTTGTTTTCACCAGTGTTAGTGAGCTGTGGATTAGATCTCTGCTGCGTAGAAAGCTTGAATACAACTGTAAATGAAGATTTAGGAATACTAATAGTCTTGAAACAAATAGTGGACTGCTCAAGAATAATGACATGAGAAGCTAGGTGTTCTTATGATCTATTTGCACAGAATAATTTCAGTCTGGCTAGTACTAGTGGTTATTTCTACTGGGATTGACAAAATTATATTGAATAAGGGATTAAGTGTATGAGGATTCTTCCAATAATTTTAAAGTTTCATTCTTCTATCAGAGTGTGGAAACAAGGAAAATATGCTTTTAATATTACACATTCAAACTCCCTATAGAATAGGAACAAGTTTTTATTTATTTGTCATGTTCTTTGCCCTTTCTTCAGGTAGATGATTTGTGTTACAAGATGGATTAGATTCCTTTTGCTATTATTTAAGTCATTGATTTTCCCAGCCAGACAAACCAAAGCTACTTCAATTGCCTAGTGGAAAAATCAGAGATTTTTAAAAGACTTAAGGCAATTTGGTTATTAATCTTATACTGAATATCAGTGGTATGCACATAGCAAAGATATATTTTCATCTCCTAATCAGTCACAGAAGAGATGTGTTTGTATACACATCTTGCTGTTATGGATAGATATGAGAAAAAATGTATAACAATTTAAAATCAGGATTAAAGAGAAAAGAAGTTTCTGCATCTCACAAGAAATTCATTAGATGATAAACATTTAGCAGAATAACACAGTGTTTGAAATGAACAGCTCTTTCTAAAGAAGTGCAGATAATATTCTCTGTGATTATAGACATTGTAGCTGAGCAAGGATAAGAGATGTTGTAAATCCATTAGTGAAGCGCTGCTTGCCTTCATTTCTGTTTAATATTTCTTAAGGCTATAAAATTGTATTATGTTAATTTAATGTACAGTCCAAGTGATAAAGGCAGTTAATGTGATTACCACTCACTGTGCTATAAACCTTTCAGCAAAGCTGCAGACAAATCGGTATTCAACTGTTTCTCATGATGATGGTGTTACACAGAGTAGGTCACATGTTGAAGGCACCATCTCGTTGTTGGGACATTTTTATACACCAAAATGTTTCAGTGGATATTAGAACTGAAGTTCAGATTAGTACTCTCACTTCTTATTTTGTGATGAGTAAGCGAGGCCTAACAGACCTGATGTTCCTATTTAGACTACGTATGCAAAGCATAAACCTAGCATGATGTCACTATTGTGACTACTCACATGCAGAAAAATTATCAAAGATCAAATCATAAAGATAAATTTCAATTTTGCTAGTGTTATTTCTTTCATCTTCATCTTGCTTCCAAAATAAGTACCAGTTTAGTGAAAATGTTGGAGAATCTTCCTCAATTTTCTTATGATCATATGACAGTTATTCTTTTCAGTTATTCCCCTTTCATTGCTCTGAAGTGACAGCTTTACCTCATGTGTTCAGCTTTACATTAAATTTAATTCTGTAACTCTATTAGTGTATTCTAATTCTCAATAGAATTCTAGTTCATGAACAGGAATATTAAGCTGAGATCTGAATCTGGGGTCAAGGCATTAACTCTTTTATTGGAGCCTGGAATCTAAAGACGGTCCTTTTCTGGTAGAACAGTTTTACACATTCTCTTCCAGGAAACTTGAACTGGATAAGAACAGATGGGAAGGTTATCTTCACAAGACAGGAAGCCACACAATCCATTAAAGGGTCTGTTAAAGCCTCCATCTGACATGGCCTTTTTCCTCATGCATTAATTGCAATAGTCACTGCAGCCTCTGCCCACACATATCTACCAACGGCTGTTCTTTTTTTCTTTCAACAGCGCTTCTGAAAGAAGGAATAGTCTTTTTGTGTGTTCAGAAATATGGTAGTGCATAAGCAGTGGCTTCACTATTATTCATTTATAAAAGTCTGTACTTTGCTGTCTAGAAGTAACTCAATCTAGGTGAGAATATCAGCAGAGCAGGACAAAAGAAACTACTGCACATGTTCAAACCCAGCCACAAATTTTCTTTATTCTCCAGAATGGAATCCATGCTTGGAGGCATTAGTCCCATTTTTGTGAAGCCAGCAAGTTTAACGGCCAAAATCAGTAACTGACAAAGGGTAGATCAGTGAAAGCATGATGATAAAGTAAAGTTGAAGGAATTAGGTTTGTTCAGCCCCAAGAAAGGAAGGTGTCAGAATGGCACCTAACATCAGCCTGAAACTATTTATGAGGAGGTTGTGAAGAAGTCTGAGTCAGTCTCTTCACAGTGGTTTATGACAGGGGGACAAGTGGATATAAGGAAAATATTTTCCTCTATCAGAATGGTTGAGCAGTGTTTTAGATTTCCCGTAGAGGTTGTGAAGTGTCTAGCCTTGAGGTTTTCAAGATCTGACTGGATAAAGCTCTGAGCAACTTTGTCTGACCTCATGGCTGGCCTAGCTTTCGCAGGACCTGCTAAGGTCTGTCCCACCTTGTCTTTTTCTGTGGTACTGTGATTCTATGATTTCAGCATGCTATGACATTATCTAGTACTGAGATGCCAGAGAATAGCAGGGGGTAGTACTGGTAAAATATTAGAGGGAAATAAATGTAGAGCTATGTGTAATTTATTATTATACAATTCTACAGATATTTGAATTGTTAGAAACTTATCTCTGACTGTGCTTCAATCAGCAAAGAAACCTCGACTAAGAATTTAGGAAATAACATTAACTTGCATTGATCACTGGAAAGAAAACCTTTAGAGACACTTTATAAAATATTACTGATAAGTTTCCGTATTTTACTTAATGAAGGAAAATAAGTCAAAGAAGCACACATTATCCATGTCTCTAACCATCCTCTTCCCCACTGTGTAACCTCTGAATTTTAATACTTTATTCATACCAGCTTCTATATATCCAAACAAGCTTATGCATATATATATAGCTGCTTTCTGCCCTCTGACTCAAGGGAGTGGCTAAAAGCTACTAGAAAACATAAACCAATTAAAAACAAATTAAGAACTCAAAAGAGCATGCATAATAAGTACCTCTTTCAAAGAGAGATGGGAGCAAAATTCCCAGTCTAGTTTCAGATACAGACTTCTCCCAATACTTCCCAAATCTTTGCATCTAAGGATTTAGCTGTGGGTTCGTATCTCATGTCGTGCAACCTAGCAGTACATTAAAGCTTAAAAAGTCAGAGTAAAACATTTCAATATCTTTCTAATGGTGATTAATTCCTTTTGTATTCATTTGAGTAACATTAATCAGAATGAATTCATTTAGCATGAATGTGGATAGACTGTTTAATTTCTCCTGCATTTCAGGAGAGCCTATTTAAATGAATAATTGTACAAATATGAATAGTAGAAAGAAAGCAGTTGAAAGTTTACATGCCAACCCTAAGTTATAATAACACAAATCTATTACTACTTTATTTGTTCAACATTAATAAGTGACACATTCACTGTGTGTACATATGATACAGGAAATATATAGTCCTGTGCAATTGGAAACATACAAATATGAAGTTGGCTGATGTCCTCACATATGTTGTTATATTATTTCAGCAGTGACAATCAATAAGAACTCCAGAGAAACAAAACAAAAAAAAATCTCACAAATCTGCCTTTTTTTGTTTAAAATTGTTCAGTTGTAATTTTTCCTTTTTCTAGAATTATGCAGCAACTGTTAAAAAAGAAAATCTTAATAATTAAGAGCCTACCCTGACAGAGTTCTTCAAATAATGTTTTTATAACTATCCAATCACTTAGGAATTATTATCTTCTTGTCTTTGCCCATACATTTTTTTCCAGACCCTGTCTTCTAGTGGTCACCTTAGGCTGACCAATATTCGAGATTCTGAAGCAGTTTCTGAAATCCTTACTTCCATACAAAAGCATCTTATTGCTTAAGTAGACCTACTGAAGTAATTTGGACTACTTTTCAAACAAACTGTTAGTCAGAACTGAAAAGGTATGAGACTCAAACCCTTATACACCACATCCCTGTGGGGATGTTCAGTATCACCTGGAGTTCAGTGACTGACTTAGTCACAGATGAACAATCTTCCTAAAGTTTCAAGCTATAACTCCAGAAATTTATGCTAAAAATCAAGCATCCAGACATTACCAAATGCTGAGCTCTTTGTTCGTAGGGTAATCTATCAGGTGAAGATGATCACACAGAAGTAGACTCACACAGGTAATATAAATGAAGGATTAGCAAATTTTGTTCCTAAAACTTACATCAAGGGATTTCCAAATTTTCAGCTTAATCACATTGTATGATATTCAATATTTTTGGCTTCAGGTGTAGAGGACCATCCATATCATCCATACTCTGGATCACATAAATTCTTTCAATAAATTCATGGCTGAGAATACAGCAGTTAGTTTAAGACTTACCTTTTGACATATTATCTGTGTTTCTGTAGTTTTTAAGATACGAAACTTTATAGCAGAAAAACTCAAATATTATGACAGCCTACTGGATGAAGAAATAAGTTCTGTAATTCATAACAGCTTCCAACAAGTCACTCCAAAGCTCTTTGGATTTGTAAGAAGTGTAACATTTACATTGTTGAGCTATTTAGCATATTGGTTGTAGCCTACAGAGCTGATTTTCTCAGACTTGATTTCTAGTGTGATGGATTGCAACCATAATGATGTCATTAGTTCAGTTTCACATGCTTTTAGACAGAAAAATTATGTGGATTTGTAAGCAAGCTGAATATCACTTTGAGCTTCAGGGGTCCAAAGCCTCACATTTCAGTGAACAGAAAGAAAGCAAAATTTTTTAATTAAATATGAACGAAGACTTGTTACCACCTTCTCCATGAAACACAGAGCTAAAGAGAGTGAAGAGCTAGTTAATGAAATCTATTTTTACAACATATATTTTGCAGTGCTGGTAACTAATTGCAGCTCAGGCATATTTCTGTTTTGCATTCAGAATAGTGAATAACAAAGAAAAAAATCCTAACACACTTTATTTTCTGTTCTTGTGGATGACATGAGGACGTGTTTAAATTACTGTGGAAAGAGAATGGAAGCAGCAGCTGGCTTACCTGAGAAACAAACTTAGTGTGCAGGCAAATGTTTGATTACCCATTTAAAGAGGAGAAATGAAACATATACTAACCTCAAATAATAACAAGAAACTGGGTAGGTTCATTACTGATATATGCAATTACTTATCAGCATATCTTGTAGCCTACTTGTCTCATGCAGTTCACAAATCTTGAGTAACCTGACAAGGGCTTATTTCAAATGTGGTTGCCAGAGGCTTGTAAATAATCTTAGTGGGGTATGAAGGGGAAGGAAAGGGAAATTAAGACTCTGAAGGGCAGCTTCTCTGATGGCAGCTTGCAATGACAGTTTGACAGATTTTCTGGTGTTTTGGAAGAATTATATGCAATAACTATATGAATCATTCACTTTCCTCCAAGGATTACATGTTTTTTGAAGTGTCATAAATACAAAGCTGTGGGAAGCATTGCTAGGTAGGAAAATATGAAATTCTATTTTATTTCCCTTGCAACTCATTTGCATAATGTAATCTGGAGGGTTGTGTTTATCAGTGGTGGGAAGACAGTTTAAACAAATGTTCAACACATGTATATCATCAGCAGCAAAAGGTCATGCTCTTAGGAGACAGCTTAAAAAGCAAACAAAGGCCAGTATGTCTGCATTCTCACTGCATCATACTGACAGGAAATAATAGGTCCCTAACAGAATATCTGTCAACTTGGAAACGTTTACTGAGCATTTTGTTCTGGCTGATATAGACTGTTCAAGTGAATCATTATACTGGGAGGAAGCTACTGCCATTTCAAAAAGTCTCTTGAGACTCTGGCAATTTCATATCACTGTATTTCAACAGCAACTAACTAACTAACTAACTAACTAACTAACTAACTAACTAACTAGCTAAGTGCCACAGAGTCCACCCAGTATGGCTGTTTCCACGGCAATTAAATACACAGGCATTTTATTGAAATCCGCAAGTTAAAACCTGTTTGCCAGAGACCCTTAAGGACTAAGCAGATATCCTCAGTCTTTTCCTTTCTATAGATTGACCAGTAGACATGCTGAATAATTAACTTTCATGATTTCCAAACTCATAGTATACAATTCTGACTACTCACATCACGAAAGCAGGTTGACAGCTTGCTTCTCTGACTCCCTATGTTCCCTGATATCAATGTCTACTGAAACATTCTAGTTGATCCTCTCCTTACACCAACGTGCACCAGGAAAAATACCTGCTCAGCTCAAAACATACAGGGTCTCATACAGGGAGCTATTTCACTTCCGATACTGGCCAACACGTGTTAAAGGATTTAATGAAGACTTTTAAAGGCAGTGTCTTCCAACAAAGAAGGCTTATTTACAGTCTATGTTATCTTTTGTCAACCCATTCTGATTTCTGAGTGTAAAACAACTTCGGTTCACAGGAACTGTTACAAGATGAGCCATAGCCATGAAAAGGAAGAAGCAAGGAACAGAACAAGAGGAGGAGGGAACGAACTGTCCACTTTCTTTGATAAAAGGAAAACAAGTGTTATGGCAATTACTTTCTGTGCCTGTTGTTACTTAGCCTTTCTTCTAAACGATCTGTTTATATGTCAGACAGCAAAAAAACCCCATGTCTTGGTTTTAATCTCATATTCCATCTGCTTCTGGAACTACTGGCAAGGACAGGTGGCAAGTGAGTTCTTTCTCATTTTTGAATCTTCTCCATGGGACAAATTCTGCCTCCTTGTTCAGGCTGAATAGTTCTTCACCAGCCCTTGGGATAGAATAAGGAATAGCTCAAGCTGCATACATGTGACAGAACTTGACTTAGTATGTAATGAGGGCATGCACGGTTCAATGTTACATGTGTGATGTGCTCAACTTATTATGAGACAATTATTTTAGTTGGCAAATTTCATTACAATAAACTGGAGCACAACTTAAAGGCATTTTCTTTATGACTTGTCTTTTTAGTGGCTTTTCTACAAACAGATGCTTCTGTACCTGCTAGTATAATTGTGTTTTGCTGAATATAATGCTTTGAAAGGTTACATTTCAAGCAAGAATATTTTTTCACAGGTTCAGGTTCTAATGAGGAAACATCACACAAAAGTAATGACAACTCCAGACCTACATCCATCAATCTAATTTGTGAATACTAAGATTTTTACTGACATTCCAATGAAAATCCAAGTCAGATGTATACATGATTGATTCATACATCTGCAGACACACATTGATTCATATACGTTGGTATGTATATGCATACATATATATGCATGAACATAAGCATAATAGAAGTGCATACAAAGTCTCTGACAAAGGGGACAAGTTATTTTCAGTAGGCTTATTTGACATAATAATAATTCATTGATCTCTCTGCCTTATTGAGGGCTAATAATAGAATAGCCCAAGGGGAAGAAACCATGTCAGGATCTGAGATCAAAGGATTTAGCTCTTTAGCTCTTTGCTCACATAGGTGCTGAATCCATGGCATATTCCCAAGTAAAAGTGCCTGCAGCAACGTTTGCTAATTACAGGTTGTGTTCTACTGTTTCCAAACAGGGTGAAAGTGACAGAAGTTTAACTGTGAATAATTACACACTCGAATAAGTATGTGATTAGCCCTATTTGTTGTGGTTGGGACTAGAGTGACAGGACAAGAATGCAGTGATTGCATTATTTACAGCTTAATTGTAGACAAGTAATTACTTATGTAAGCTGGTGCTGTAGGGTCAGGGAATACATGCCTGAAAATGTCTAAGATTTGAATGAAAACTTCAGAAATTTAGTTTCCAAATGGTATAAAAGAAGTTAAAATTCTATGCATTTATCTAATTATGGAGAGGTTTTCTTGAATTAAATGTCTTGAAATGTTAAATATCTTGTTCTCTTGAAACCAAGGATTAGATGAAATCTTTATAACCCATTGCTTCCAGCCTAATAAATCACAAATGCCACCTAGTGGTTTTTGCTATCTAGTGAATCATTGCATGCTCACCAAAACAAACAAAACCCAAACAAAATAAATAAACAAACAAAATGTGAAAATACTCCTGAGATTTACCAGAATCCTATTTCCACTGATGCATATAGCATTGATGAGACTGTCTGCGGACACTTTTTTCCACTTAGTTCCCAACTACATTTTGTTTTGGATCAAGTTGTGACAATCTTACTCATCTTGGCAAGAAATCATGAGTAATCCCATTAAAATGTAGTTAAACTCCATGTCTTGGAACTGTGTTTTAACTATGTGCTTTCCTTGCCAAGTAGAAGAAACTTCTCATTTGCAAAGACAGACCTTAACTTAGTGATAAGATTAGCTAAATCAGTTAAATTAACTTAACATGTCAGTAAATTATCCTAGTTTATTAATATTTCTCTAAGTCTGTTCAACTAAGTAGATAAAGCTTCATTTTTAACTTCTGTGCTCCATTTTCAAAATAACAAAGTATTCCAAACTAAGAATCAAGGTCCAGCCAGTAATGATGATACCCTGTTAGTGCTAGGTCTCTGTCTTTGCAAACAATTTCTGATGGATGTCCACCTGTGAAAAAACTTTTGTAAGTGTTTCTTTCTTTTTTTTTTTTTTTTTCTGGGACACCAAGGGCTTGCAAATCAGACTCATTACTAATGCAATCTATTAGTAAAAATTTTCTATGGAACGTTCTACATTTCTATATGGCTTGACCCTACAATCTTCAATCCTTAGATGTTTTTAGTGTATGTTTATATTTATATTTAAGCAGGAGAATAATTTCATTAAATTAATTTCATAGGATCAAGTCCACTTGTTGCAAAGTTTTTAATTTAACTGGTGTGAGGGAAAGGAAGCAGAGGTTCAAGAAAGTTAGGTACCTTCCTCTCCAAAGGTCACATAACAACTCTGAGAGAATGTTACCTCAGTTCTAGTTTCTTTCCTTTGTAAAGGCTACAGTGTATTTTAAAAGCAGAATGCTTGCAGTTATTGAAAGGGATAGTGGATGCATATATTAATATCAGTATGTGTTCACTTTCTTAAAGGCTTAAAATTAAAACTGGTATCTCAGTTCTGTCTCTACTCTTATTGTGACACAGAAAAAACAAAACAAAACAAAAAACCAAAAACCAACCAAACAGAAAAAAACCCATACAAAACAACCAAGCAACCAAATAATAGTCCAAATTCTTGATTAGCTCATGAAGTTTTTTAAAGTTAAGAGATGTAACTTTTTGGATATAAGTAATTCATCATGAGTATATTTGCTTTTATGTTCCTTTATTTTGATACTGTTGTGGAAATTCTGCAAGGCTCTGTATTACTGATCACTGAGTGGAGAGAACTGCTGAAAACACCTATCAGAATAAATACTAAATTTCTGCCAAGTGTTATAGCATAGGTTGTCTTTTAAACATGTACTTGTAAGTTCTTTGAAATAAAACAATGTATAGGAAAGACCATATTGTGCTTTAAAATTCAATCTGAGGTAATACAGTAAAATTATTTTACAGATTTGCTATACATTTTGGACAAAGAAAACAATAGATGACAGCTTTTGGTCTTGTAATTTAGAAAACAAGAGCAGCTTTTCCAGATGGACATAGTTCCTTTTCATGAAATATGGGCACATATTAAGATCCTATGGCTGCAGTGGGTTATTAGTGACACTATTAATAACAGTAATTGAAATCTTTGTCATTTTTCTTGACCTGCATTATTCCTATCTCTCCCCTTCTCCTGCTTACTTATGCTTTTTCTTTCTTCCTCCTCTTGTTTCCCTCATGTATGCAAATTTGTTATGTAACGTAAAATGAATAGAGACCTGGTAATAAATCTTGCAGGATATTTATTTTCTTTCTCACATATTTCCTCCTTACTGCTTTATAATCTGATTTTTTATTTTAAATATGTATACCTGATAAATATATTTACTTGGAAACTCTTAGGAATGGGAACTATGTTGCATTGTGAAGTGATTGAAATATACAGCTGGGTTTTAATAGAATATATATCTATTTTGTAATTCTTATGTAGTATTTGAAAGCTAGACAGAGATGTCTGAAAGTGATCAATATGTTACTATATTACTATATTACTACACAAGCTGACAGTGCGATGTTTTTTGTCTATGTTCACCTTTAATAAAACATCCTCATACATGGCATCTCATATCAATAAACTAGATTCCTAGAAGATGTATTGTAGTTTTGTGAGTTCTTATTCACAGTAATAAATAATGGAGTCATTAGTTTCACAGGTGGCTGACTTCTTTACTGCAAATGCACACTTTGATGAGGATAGGACTAAGATGTTTAGTGTTATCTATTATTGGGTTCTCATATTGGATTTTTCATGTAACCCAATGCAACTTTGATGAAAATCAACAAAATGGGTCCTGTGGTGATTAACTCACATAGTCTGGGATCTCAATCCATAGTAGTCACTTGCCTAGGGCATGCTGTAATTTCCATCTATCCAAGAAGTTTAAATTTCTACATTGTAAGCAAGGAATGTATGACTGCATTTATCTTTAAAATGGCATGCTAGAGCATGTGGCAAGATTGTCCTTCAGACATGGAAACAGGTCATACTCCACTAAGACAGAGCTGAGAAATAGGCTTAGAGAGATCTAAAGATGTAAGCTGGTTTGTGTTTATGCCATAGCCCCGAAATCCCTGTAATATTTTTCATATTGTGTTTCCCTAACATCCAGTGCAACCTTCGGGGAATTCAGCTTGTTTCCACTTACACACAGCAGAGAAGAAATAGGCCATGATAGTGTTGGAAATCAAAACAGGAAGATGTGGTGCAAGTGATGAACTGGAAGACTTCCAACAGTGGCTGAATGACTTCTAATGGCACTGAAAGAAGACAGAGGATAGGGTTGACCTCTAACCCAGATGCTGGACAGAGCTTCTAGCTTCGGGCTGAATAGCTGCCAGAAAGTGACAAAAAAGTTTTTAAGGCAAGCGGCGGGTGTGTCTGTTGTTGAGGGTGACCTCAAACATAGTCTTAACTGGTGGAATACACATCTGACTCCTAATAAAGTTCACAAAGTTCCTGAAAAAATGCAGTGATATAAAACACTTAATAGCTGAGAAAACCTCCAATATTTAAGAATTCTTCACTCATTTATTTTTATGTACTTTGACAGCAGCTGTTAAATCTTGGTTTGATCAGTTAATGACATTAAAAAACTTTTACTTCTATGGCCAGTCAAAACACAAATAGTCCAAATGACTGTTCTATGAAGGCCTTTGGTGTCAAAACTATTTATTCAATATAATTAGCAAATGCCTTAGGAAAACTTTAATGCCACTTAATTTCTGAATTTGGCCAGCTCTGTATATCAATTTATTTTCTTTATTTAATTCATAGAATCATAAAATATCTTGAATTGGAAGGGGCCCATAAGGATCATAGAGTCCAACACCCTCCTCCTCGCAGACCTACCTAAAACTAAACCATATGTCTAAGAACATCATCCAGATGCTCTTTGAATGCTGACAGGCTCGGTTCAGTGACCACTTCCCACTTCTTATAGTTCGATGCCCTTTTTATATTGATGCATAAAAAAATGCAGACAGTACTGGAGGTGGTGCCACACCAAAGCAGTGTAGAGTGGGACAAGTATCTCCCTCGCCTGGCTAGCTATGTTTGCTTGATGCACTCCAGGGTACGGTTGGCTATTTTGACTGCCAGGGCACACTGTTGACTCACATCCAACTTGCCATCAACCCAGTCTCCTAGATCTTTTCCCATGGGGCTGCTCTCCATCCTCTCATTTCCTAGTTTGTATATATAAGCACGGTTACCCCATCCCAGGTGCAGTATTTGGCAGTTACTCTTGTTAAATTTCATAAAGTTGATGTTATTCAGATCTCTCTGTAAGTCTCCCTTACTCTCAAGGGAGTCCACATCTCCTCCTGATTTAGTATCATTGGCAAACTTCATGTACATTAAAGTTATTTCAATAGGAAAAAAAAATAATTCATGCATATGTAACAAAAACTTGGAGAGAAATCAAGAAATGGTAATGAAGTCTACTTAAATACATATGATATATGCTATTATTAATTATGTTGATTATTTCTATGACTAGGAAGTAAGTAAGACTAAACTCTAGTTTTGCCAGGCCAAATATGAAGTAGAGGTGCCCTGAAGACCTTCAGTCTAAACAAATAAGATGGATATAGGAAAGGAGACAAACAAGGCAACTGGACTGTCTGCTGTCATCAAATGTCTTTGCAAGACTTTGGTGGAGGTAGGAGGCAAATAGGTTAATTAACTAGAAAGCACCAAGAAAGTTCTGTGTCATCAGCAGGAAAGAGAGGGATTAAGCAGAGAAAGAAAAGGAAAAGGAAAAGGAAAAGGAAAAGGAAAAGGAAAAGGAAAAGGAAAAGGAAGGAAGGAAGGAAGGAAGGAAGGAAGGAAGGAAGAAAGAAAGAAAGAAAGAAAGAAAGAAAGAAAGAACAATAAAGGGAGAAAGAAAGATAGCAAGAGTGAAAGCAAGAAAGAAAGAGAAGATAGAAAGAAAGAGAAAGAGGAAAGAACAAGAAAAAAGAGAGAACAAGAGAGAGAGGAAGAGAGAGAAAGAAAGAGAAAGAGAGAGAGAAAGAAAGAAGGAGGAATAGAGAGAGAGAAAGGGAAGGAAGGAAGGAAGGAAGGAAGGAAGGAAGGAAGGAAGGAAGGAAGGAAGGAAGGAAGAAAGGGGTGAGTGCTCAAAGTTAAAATACAACTGTGTCTGCTTTTCCAATTTTACTCATTGTTTAGCACTTTTCTTTAGCTGAGTGGCTAAGAGACAGAAGGCACTAAAGATATGCTCTAGGCTTTTTCTTTCACTAAGTCAGAAAGTTCTTTGTGATGCATACTACACAGAACGTAATTAATTAATGACACAATTGAAGCTGTCTTGCTGGCTAAAGTTTAAGATTTAGATCAGTGGAGTTTTTCAACACTTAAAAACCATGCCATGGAGTAAGTACTACTTAATTACTACTGAAATTCATTCAGACAATCATGACAGTTTTCATTTCTTATTAAAAAAAAAAAAAAGAATAAAAGCCCTTCAAACAATCAAAAATTGACTGGTCATTTCATATATGTGATACTCAGTTCTCCATTTGGATCACATGCTTCATCAGATTGCCAGCAAACAGTATTACCTAACTCACGATAAATGCTGGCATTCCTGTTTGAAATGTTCTGAAAGCTCCTCACTCACAAGTACCTCTTTTATCACAAGATTATTACTAATTGAAAACATTAACTAATTAACATTTTTACACTTAGAAGTTATATTTGCTTCTCCTTAATCCTCCCTAACTCCTGTGGCACAATGTAATGCTATTTTGGAATATTTCCTTTATTGTCATGTTTTCAGTAGATCTGCTCCAGTTGAACTCTTTTTTTCTTCCTCTTCATCCAAACAGCTATATAGTTCTCTGTAAAATTCAACTATATGCTCTGGTACTATATACAGTCAAATCAAATAGGAACTTAAAAGATTTTTCTGCTGGAGGTATGGCACCTCTCTGCAAGTCAAACCATAGGAGAATAATGTATATTGGCCAGACATAGACTGAAATATGTCATAAGAGAAACAAGTGTTATTAATATATCCATCAATAATATCAGATAAGAAGGAATCAAAATGCAGTCACATAGTGGGAACTGCTTTAAGTGGATGGTAGACAAATGCCTAGTTTTTTTTATGCCATAAAGAAAACAGAACTGTAGGGGTCATATTAGGGTCCTCATTCTGAAAATTAACCACTTTAATTGTGGAAGTTTCATGAGTATTTTACCATAAACTTCACTCATCTGAAATCTGATTTAACATCTTATTTTAAAGGGAGCTGTCAGACTAAGTACATGGCTAGTATCTGTTGTATATATTTTGTTTCATTAGTAAATCCATTAATTTTGTTTTGTTAGAGGGTGAAGTTTTACTATTAGGAGCTACATTAGATCATTAAATGTACCTAAACAATGGCATATAACTTTTGTGTATTGGGGCAGGGGGGGATATGGGGAGCGAACTTTGAAAAGCAGCACATAATGTGAGAGGCATCAGACTGGAAACTAGCTTTTAGCTCACTGCCTGGTTCTACTGCCAGGGTACCATCCCTCTCATGATTGTGGCAGTGGATGTATTTCACTCCTTGTTGCTTTTCAGTGCTAACAGTAAATAAATGAAAATGCCTTTTTCTTGGTCATTCTCCTGAATGTGCTCACTGATTTTGCTTATCTAGTGTGTATAGGCAAGTTGGCACTCTTCCCAGCATGAAGGGCACACAAATACTGGCAGCTACAGGGCTGGGCAGAAACAGCCAAGCTGATTTTCACAAATATACCAAACAGCTGGCCTACTATTGTCCCAACTTTGCAATAAAACAGGTGTTACTTGCCTTTTGTAATCACTATGTTTATTTCTACTTTGCAGTTGATACAAACATTGAAAATAGCTGGTCACAATATACTTAATGATCCAGCTGCCAAATGACCCTGTGGATGCATCTGAGGTCCCTTGCAGACTGAGGTACTAGGCACAATAAAGAAACATGGTTCACAAGCGTGGGACCGGGACTGTATATGATAGCTCATTGAATGAAGATTGCAAAGCTGGTCTTGAGATGGCATTCAAAACACTTAGAAATATCCAGGTATTAAACTCAGTGAAATCCCCATAGGTGATGGTGACTGAAAGTTTGCTAAGCACTGATACTGAAAAAGAAGGTTCAAAACTAGTCAAACTTACAAAAAAATCATTATGCTTTTTGTTTCTTCCTGGTGGCTCCGTGAAGCACATTGCAAAGTTACGCTGACTTGACATGTTTAGCTTTTTCAGGTCTCTCATTCTCTTTTGTCAGGTGAGGTACTTGCTGAGTCTGAGTGAAGGGTAAGAAAGTTCTAACTAGGTTATTTAATGTAATGTTACCATAGCTACTACTTTTTTTTTTTTTTTTTTTTTTTTTTTAATTAGCAGAGTGAACTTTCACCAGTATATTATGGGTTTTGTAAGTATATTTTTCCTGCTAAACATTTCTGTATTCAACTTCTTCTGGTAATTTTTCAGATTTTGCTCTTTTAGGGTAATTCAAGTAATCTACCTTTTCAGAGATATGTCTTTACAGGGTTTTACACAATATAATCATGTTCTTTGTTTTAATTTCTTCTCTCTATTCTGGCTATTATTTTCTAGATCTGTGTGATTTGTGGTCTTTGACTTTCTCTTTGACTGAATGCACACATTGTTTCACATTTTCATTATTTTTATTGTTCTCTGAGGCTATTGCCAAAATTTTCTTGTATAATAGTTAACAAAAATCTATATAATGCAAAACAGTTAAAAAAAAAACCACAAGTAAAAGCCTGTTAAGATTTTGAATTCCATTAACTCTTGGTTATATACTTGTTATATGACCTTATCTGGACACCTCCCTTACTTAGATGGTCCTGACATATTCAAATACAGTGAAGTGATGCCTGAGTCTGCTGGCTGTGCAAGCTTACCTGGGTATTAGGGCTCATTGCTTCAGACTGGCTGAGAAACCTACCACATGCCAAAGTAGGATCCTCAGAAGTGGTGTTCTTGGAGCTGCTACACCAGAACAACCTGATCCTGATCCTGAAGGGAGCACTCTGAGATAGGGGGCAAATACATGGCAGAGAAGCCAAGGTCAAGAGAAGCCTGTCAATTTGATGCTCGATGTTAGAAATCTGCTTTTAAATCCTCAATCAGAGTGAAGTGGATCAACTGGAGTAACCTTCCTGCATCTCCCCTATTTTTCCTGTTTCACTGTATTTAATGCCACACAAAATTTGAGGTTTTCTGCCCTATTACAAAATTGCTTACTCAGTTCTGCAAGAACTGCAAAAAATTCACCTTCCTTGAAATATAGGCTTGAGGGGATATTTCATAATTAAGGGCGTTTGATCTATGAAGTGTTTCATCACCCTTAAATAAAATAATACATGCAGCAGGGGACAGAGATTGCTCTCCCAAAGGAAATTAATTATTTCAATGATTATTTTCATCTGGAATCAAAATGAAATGACAATGTATCAAAATTTCTCCCTGCACCGGAATTTACAAAATTTTCCTCTTAGCAGTGTGCTAATTTTAGTCTTTTTATTCATACCTAACATATTACAGTTAGATAACTTGTGGGACTACTGTCTGGGATATCTGGACAAAAAGATGATACATGCATGTAAACTGAGGTGCACAGGAATAACAGCTATTTGTCTGGGATTTCCAGCAGTTCAGCAGCTTAGTCTTAGTTACTGTCAAAGTTCCATCAAGGCTGTGATTTGGGGAAAATAAAACAGAGAGAGATGTTTAAGAACATTAACCAAGTCTTGAAGTGGGAGAATTCCTGTGTATGACTATTGCAATTACAATCTTTTCTTTTTATCCATCAAGCAACTGTTGGATGCTCGCTTTCTTCTCAGTTTGATGCAAACCTGAATACCATGGGGATTTATTATAATTTCATATTCACTATGAACTCCAAATGCTGGGTAAGCTAAATCTCTCATAGTATAGCCTGCCTTAGGAGCTTTAGTCATGCATTCAACCAGAGGGGAAACAATACTTTAAGGGAGATGTAATTCAATCAGTGATTCCTCCCTGTAGAAAAGGGCTATGAGCTATCATCCTAATTAAAACTGCTACACATTTCTGTAGTGACTAACACAGCAGCAAACAAATATTGAAAACAAATGAAATATTTGTATAAATTTCCCAACATAATAAGCAAGCAAAAAGTGTTCTGTTCCTCCCTGCATTACTCTGTGATAGAACAGCTCTTTGATTTTTAGCCAGAGACTGGAGCTGCATACGATTACTCAGTGTTTCTCACTGAACAACAGTTAAGGGCATTGGATAAAATTATCAGGCACCAGCCCAGAACAAACAAAAGGCACATTTCACATAATACTTAAGTAAGCTGTAGAAATCATTAGTACAGAATGTTATGAATGACAACATTTCACAAGGATTCAAAAGTGATTAGCTGTTCCTGTAGAATCTTATTTACACAAAGTCCTAAGCATATTACAGAAATGATCTTGCCCTTGATAATCCTCCTCCACCAAATGTCTAGTATTGGCCATTTTGGAGTCAAGAGACAGGGCTAACAGCATTTTTAACATCAACATGGTCATTCCTATATGTTCCACACTCACAAACTAGTGTGCAGAGTAAGTTCTTCCAGTTTCTGACAAATGTAGTCTCTGGATGATCATGCTAAAAAGCATGCTGTTTGGTGCAGTTTATAAATCATCTGAGTAACCCTAACATTCTCAGGGATGAAAAGTACTATCAGCTCATTTACTTCTAATATTAAAATATTCATTCTATTAAAGTTTGAGGGATAGTTATTTTTCATACGGAAGATTTTGCCTTTGTCTTTTGAAAAACCGGCTGTTCTTTCAGTTTCAGATGACCCCTTTACGTGTAATGAGAATATGATAGGACTTTGAAGGCTTGAAAACACTGTTGCTATGCTGTAATAAATGATCACTTCAGTACATTGACACAGCATTCTTTTACCATGCATAATTTTGTGCTTAATATTTACATCATTAAATCTTAACATTAATTCAAATACATAATTTAATACAAGGTTTTTTTGCATGTACAGTCTTTCTATTTTACTCAAAAAAAAAATCAAGATTTCAGAAGCAAAGTGCACGTAATTTAACTCTTTGGTAATTCAGACCCAGGGAAACCTGATGCAATATGTTCATTTCAATTAACTTGTACATTCTTATGTCAGGTCTATCATTGATCTGTGCATGCTCTTAAAAAAGAAAAAAAAAAAAAAAAGTGTTCACAAAATCACAGAATGTTTGAGATTGAAAGGACCTCTGGAGGTCATCTTGTCCAAATCCCTGATCAAGCAGGACCACCAGGCCAGTTGCCTAGGCTTTCGAGTAGCTCCAAGGCTAGAAGCTCCACAAACTCACTAGGCAACCTGTACCCATACTTGGTTACCCTCACCATAAAAAAGTGTTTTCTGATGTTCAGGTAGAACATGCTGTGTTGCAGTTTGTTCCCATTGTCTCTTGTGCTGTCACTGTGCAGAAGCCTCACTCTGTCTTTACACTTCTTTACATCCTCACTTCAGTTATTTATAGGCATTGATGAGATCCCTCCTCCAAGCTTCCTCTTCTTCAGGCTAAACAGTCCCAGCTATTTCAGCCTGTTGTCATATAAAAGGTACTCCAGTCCCTCAATCACCTTAATGGCTCTTCACTGGACCCTTTTCAGTAGCTCCAGTGCTGAGTAGAGGGTAAAGATCACCAACAAGACTTCAAGACACCAATCATCACCCTCTGGGCTTGGCCATTCAGCCAGTTTTCAATCCACCTCACTGTCTGCTTATCCAGCCTGAATTTCATTAGCTTCTCTATGAGGATCTTATGGGAAACAGTGTTGAAAGCTTTACTGTGGTCTAGGTAGAAAATATCCACTGCTCTCCCCTCTACCTACCAAGACAGTCATTCAATCACATTAGGCTATCAAATTGGTAAAGCATGGCTTTCCTTTGGTGAACCCTTCCTGAAGACTCCAAATGTTTTTCTTGTAATTCTTGTGCCTGAAAATGGTTTCCAGGATTAGCTGCTCTATCACCTTCCCAGGGACTGAGGCGATGCGGACCAGCCTGTCCTTCTTCTTGACCTTCTGTAAGACAGGAGTGACATTTCTTTTCCTCCAGTCTTTGGGCACTTCTCCCAGTCACCATGATCGACCAAGGATTTTCAACAGTGACCTTTACATGACATCTGCCAGCAACTTCAGCACTTATGAGTATATTCAGCTTGCTTAAGTATTCCCTGACCTGGGAACAATACGTCCACAAACAGCTTCCATGAACGTTATGTCTTCCTTGTTTCTGCCTTTCCCTTGGGTCCCCAGGACCTGAGTTTCCTGAAGGCTGATCTTGCAAGTAAGGACTGAGGCAAAGGCGGCACTCAGTATTTCAGCTTTTTCCATGTCCTGTGTAACCA
The DNA here is from genome assembly GCF_963082525.1 of Nesoenas mayeri. Lineage (NCBI taxonomy): Eukaryota > Metazoa > Chordata > Aves > Columbiformes > Columbidae > Nesoenas > Nesoenas mayeri. The sequence continues at coordinate 31,632,697 of NC_137548.1, forward strand.
GGTACAATGACTCGTTCAACAGCAAGCATACCATTTTCCTAGCCTTCTTGTTGTCACCTATGGACCTACAGAAGCTCTTCTTGTCTTTGACATCCCTGACCAGATTAAATTCCAGTTGGAGTTTGGCTTTCCTAACTTCATCCCTGGATACTTGGACAAGGTCTCTTTATTGCTCCCAAGTTACCTGTTTTTGCTTCCACCATTTGTATGGTTCCTGTAAGTTTGAGTTTGTAGATCGTTCGTCCATGCAGGTCTCCCAGCATTTTGCCTGACTTCCTATTCTTTGGGATGGAACTCTTTTGAGCTTGGAGAAAGTGATTCTCGAATATTAAATAACTTTCTCGGGCTCTTCTTCCTTCCAGGGCCTTGTCCCATGGCATTCTACCAAGTAGAACTTTGAAAAGGCCAAAGTCTGCTCTCCTGAATTCCATGGTTGTGAGCTTCCTTTCTCCCTTCACTCTCTCCTCATGATCCTGAACTCCCCTGTCTCATGGTCTCTGCGACAAGGCTGCCTTTAACCTTCACATCCCCAGTGAGCCCTTCATTGCTGGTGAGCTTGAGACCCAGCAGAGCACCTCTCCTTGTTGGCTTCTCTATCACTTGAGGGAGAAAGTTGTCATTGACACACTCCAGGAATCTTCTGGGTTGCTTATGCCTTCTGTGTTGTTCTTTTAGCAGATATTGGGTTGGTTGAAGTCCCCTATGAGGGCCAGGGCCTGCAAATATGGAATACTCCTATCTGCGGTGTAGAGAGCCTCATCCACTTGTTTTTCCTGGCCAGGCAACCTGGAATTGGCACCTACTACAAAGTCACCCCTACATGTCTTCTCTTTAATCCTTACCCATAAGCTCTCAGCTGGCTTGTCATCCATCCCCAGGCAGAACTCCATACATTCCAACTGTTCTCTCATGTAAAGATCTACTTGACCTCCTCATCTTTCCAGCCTTTCTTTCCCAAAGAGCCTGTATCTCCCCATTGCAATACTCCAGTCAAGGGAGCCATGCCAGCATGTTTTGTGATCCCAACAGGATTGTAGCTCTGCAGCTGCACACAGATCTTTAATTCATGTTTATTCCTCATCTTGCAAACGTTAGTATAGGTGGATATCAGTGTGTTGCAACGCAACCTTCATTGTACCATCTTCTCCAACTCATGAACCTCCAACTACCTTCACAGTAATCAGATAAGACTCATGATTGACTTCTACTGATGTTACTGAAGCAGCATTTTTTGACCTATAATTGGTTTGTATTTTTATTGTATTTTATCTTCACCCATAAAACTCTTGGGTTCAAAACTGTTGTTAACCTGTTTTTGCATTCCTTTCCCATGCAATGGTGTTTAAGTTTAAGTAAAGTGCAGCAAAGAAGAACCCTAGTGACAAGACAACTTGGAAAGGTAAGATGGAGGTTTTAAAAAGGTTTGCTATCAACTTGAAAAATCCTTAAACTTTACCTTTACAAAAATAAAATAAAGGGATTGTCTCCATCTTCTGTCACTGAAAACTGTCAGTCACTCGTCAAATAGAAATAGAGACCTCTTAGGCCTCTAATATTATAACAGTATAAAGGAAAGGATAATCATATTCATACTAAATTCCTTTTTTAGTAATTTTGCCTCTTAATAGATTTCAGCTGACTTCATGGTGCTCATAGATTAATCTGAATTTACTGGTATAAAGTGATATGAATAAGAATATAGTTTTATTCATGTTTCTTTTCATTCCTGTGTGATCGTTTTAAAAAAATGAACCTTCTGGGAAGTAAGTTGAAGCATTTCTTTTCTTCTTAACTGGACACTTTTCTTGAGAGTTTTGTCACAGCATCAAGTTGCCTTGCAGTCCTTATTGTTGTGGATACCACGAGACATGGCCCTACATGGAAATCCTGTCCACTGTTATTAGGTGAGAAGGCTGTGGCCCTTTCCCTAAGTTTGGGTTTCAGTGTTGCAATATTGTATTACTCATTAATTAGTTGTTAGGCAGCTTGCTATAGTTGCCTTTGTGTAGGCACAAAGGCAGTGTTTGTAAAGCAATACAATTTGTTCCAAGTATAGCTGTCTGTCTTAGCAACCAAAGCCTGTGATCACATTTCTTCCCATTTTGAATCACAGAATCATAGAATACCAGGTTGGAAGGGACTGCAACAAACATCTGGTCCAACCTTTCTTAGCAAAAGCATGGTCTAGACAAGATGGCCCAGTACGCTGTCCGGTGGAATCTTAAAAGTGTCCAGTGTTGGGGTATCCAACACTTCCCTGGGGAGGTTATTCCAATGGCTAATTGTTCTCATAGTGAAAAATTTTCTTCTTGTAAGTCTCATTGTGAGATCTTTCAGGAATTAAAATTATACCTTCAGACTTCTCTGTGGTCTGATTTAAACTGTCTTGTGAAATCCTGACTGCTGACAACAGGTACATTCAAATGGAAAAGAAATATCCTCTGCCTCAGGAATAACTCCCATATGAAGTCAAGACAGTTTTGTCTGAGCCTATCAATCAGCATGTAAGAGAGAATTCAGACATCACTAGGTAAACATGATGACTTGTTCTGTGCTAAAAATATTATGTTGAATATTCAATATGTAATCAAATAACATGAAAATAGTTGTTTGGACTGATTTAAGAAGCTGTAACCAGAATTTTTCCCAGAAAGGAAAGTGAGTTACACTTTGTGTAGTTTTATAGTGACACTTAGATATAACATCTATGTCTTTTGGAAGCATCTGGAAAGACAAAGGAATTGTGAGAAAGGGGGAAACAAGCCATGTGTTGCTCTCTTCTTGTGTTAGACTCAACAGAAACTAAAGCAGAGAGCTGCAGTCAGCCTTCATTTAAACTGTGCCTTCATTTAAAGCAGTTCCTATAAACCATTTTCCCCCTCAGTTTTGTGAGGTTTCATTGGGCAGGAAGGAGGTAGCTCTTCAAGGAGCTGGCAGTACGAATGAGATCACCAGAGGTTCCTAGGAACTTCAGTTTTGGAAAAAAGAGCAGTCATCTGAAAAAACTTTTATTGCATTATATGTTTTTTACTGATACTTCTGTTTGTTTCATATTCTAGGAGAGCATTTTGTTTCTTACTGGCTTACAGACTGTTCTGGAAAAGAAGACAGAAGACCAGAAGATCACCAGAATATTTCTGCTTCTAATGAAAAATTACATTTTGTTCTGGAGTGTCAGACAAGTGCATAAGACAAAGCAGACCACCAGTTCCTTCTATTTATTTATTTGTTTGTTTGTTTGTTTGTTTTTAAGAGCCTGGCATTTCTACCTCAGAAACATAAAATGTGCATGTCTGCATGAGTGCAGTGATACTACATTTAATTTAAGAAAGTTGAAATATTGGTGGGTTAAACATAATAGCTTCATTATTCTTAGGTTTACCTATAATTAAAATAAAAACTTGAAAAATAATAAAAATCTTAAAAAAAATTTTCTCATTTACAGCAACATTTTTGCCATTAAAATAGCTGGATTGCAGTTGTTTGGCATCTCTAATGACTCATGAGCATATCCAGTGGAATAAATCAATACTGACCCAGTATATATCATACCACCCAAGAAGAAAATAAGGGTATATGAAGACAAACCTCCTTGAGTTTAATTTTACTGAGGGCATGTGTGCCAGCAATGGAGAACTAGATTGAGCATGAGTCTAAAGTTGTACAAGCATAAATTTAAGGAATAGTGGTCCACAACTGCTGCCAAAATATAATTCTGTACAATACATCTACTTATGGATAAAATCAACACTTTGACTTATTGCCTTTGACCACTGAGAGGAACTGATGCATACTTATTACAAACAGTTAGCTCATGTTGGAGATGTAAGGGAAACTTTAGAAGAAATTCTCTGGCTAGATGTAAATCTCTGAAATAGAAAACGTGACGTTTGAGTCACTATTGTATTATTATTATTATTATTATTATTATATTTTTAAGAATCTTTTAGCTAGAATTAAAGTCATCCCCTACCAGATATCTAAGTAAGCAGTTTCAAACACTATTTAAATGCCCCCTCCCATATTTAGAGGAGGAATGTGGTTAAGGAAGCTATTAATTTCTACTTCTCACTGGGGAACTGTGAGCATTTGGCTGAAACTCACTGACTGTATGAGCATGACTAATTCCCAAGATTCAGAGTTATGAACAGTCACCCCTTCCTTTGTCTACAGGAAAATCTTTTACTTGCCCATATCATATTTCAGACATAACATGTAGCTGAGTGACTGCTGTGTGGATGATTAAGCCCCAGTACCATACTAAACTGATGCAACTGCTACACATAAGATTTGTAGACCTTGGCTGCATATCTGGCCAAGTAGCAGCAGAAAACTTCCAGTTGAAGCAGCAAGAGAAATAACTGAGAACTTGAGGTAAGCCAGCAGCAGAGAACTGTAATATAACATAATATAAAAAGCAGATAAGTTCTCAAAATCAGCATAGCTGAAACCTCTACGAAGCTGAATTCTAGGACGCAATGCCACTTTTACTACGTAGAGAATAATTTCAAAATCATGTTAGAACACATATCTAACACAAGGACTCTCGGTTTCTTTATTCCATTTTTCTTATGTATATAAGGTCCCAGTTTTTTACAGGTGTACACAATTCTGGAAAGGTATCAGCTGTTCCAAGCATTTCTGAATATCAGAATATTAGTGAAATTAGGAGAATAAATCCACAGATAAACCATCTGTAGTTCAACTTCTATGGAATGCTTTGGGAAGGTGTGGGGGTTTTGTGTTTGTTTATTTGGTGGGTTTGTTTTGGTTTTTTTTTTTGCTTTTTGTTTGTTTTGTTTGTTTGTTTGTTTTGGTGGGACATTGTTAGTTTTTTCTTTGTTTGTTTAGTTTTGGTTGGATTTTTTTTTTTTTTTAAGTAATAATATGGAAATATGGACTTTTTCATGCTGAAACAACTTTGGGTATACTGTGAACCAATAATGTATTTTTATAAAAATACAACCTGGAACATTTATCAAATGTTTATGTTTTCTGTACAAAAGCCTCAAATAGGTACTGAATATATTTATATTGCCTGATATGTATCAGAATATTTTAAAATTATCTAATATTTTCTTTAATATTTTATTTATATGCATCACATATGAATAATTTCTGTGAATATACCACGTGTTGGTGGCTGTTCTTCCTATATATGGCTTTAAGAAAAAACAGATTTCTCTAAAAAGGGGGTGAAAATATTTGCCAGGTTTTATTTCAGAGGTCTTACAGAAAAAAATGTAGCTTTTGAGCATGCTGTTGGGTTTGAATTTCCTGACTACTTTATCAGAAGATTGCTTAAAAAAAAAAAAAAAAAAAAGGCAATCTTTCCTGTCACCCTTAAAATGGTATAATTTTAATTTCTTGTAGATATTATAGCAAAGAACTGTGAGTGGATACACGAAAACTAAACAATAATACATGGGTAATTCCATATTAATTTATTACATTTGCATGAAGTCATAACCCTATCAGTATTGCCATTAAGATCACATATTTGTTGTGGGAAGTTTGATCACAAAATTCAGACTAGAAGTACGTGGGCTGCAGTCAATTAAATAAATGTTTTAAATGTTTTAAAGATATCAATGTTATCAAAATAAAATCTACTTTATTGTAACCCGAAGATGTATCATAATGTAACCTCTGTCATGTGTTCCATGTCTTACTGATAAGAAAATAATAATAATAAATAATAATAATAAATAATAACTTCTTGCCATATGTTATCTATAGAATGTTCAGATAATGTTTATTATAAAAACACTTTCTTTTAAGAGGACATAATACGGAAAATCTGTGTGCCATCAGTGAATTTGATTTAACCCCATAAAAACTCATATAAAGACTGAGCAGGAATGATCTTATAGGAGCTACTGTAGCCCCACTTTGAATATTTTTAAGCCCTAAAGCAGTGGTATCATATACTTAGAGGGAAAACTTAAATTCTGCAAGATTACTTTGCTTGCAAATATGAATATAACATCTTTTGGCAAAAAGTTTCTGCGGTGTTGAACCTTTTTTATTATATATAAATAAATTACAATTTTCAATTTAAAAGAAAATGGATGTAACTCATGAAGGTTTCACTCCTTGGTACTTCAAATTATTTTGTTTCTATCTTTTCCTAGTTACCAAAAATATAATTGACTCTATCCCCCGCTTTGAGATGCTGCCAATAATATTGCATTCGATAGCCTTCTCTTCCAGGCCAAGATAATTGTAATGTTAATATATGAAAATAAATCACAGTTAGTGTATGGTCTTTGTGGCAGTAGCAAAAAGTCTTTAAATAATAATAGTGGAATCTTTTGCCTTTGTGACTGAAACAAATTGAACTTGAATGGAAGATCCCTTAAGATCAGTCAGCATGTTATTGCAAGGAATTGCAGTAAAAAGAACATGTATCAGCTTGTAGTCTCTCAAGACCTCTGCACTGTTTAACCATCAAAGATTAGACTCACATTTTCCTGGCACCCTTACTGTGGCATCCTCTGGCTTTTACTCATCAGACCTTTGTTAACATTTTCAGGACTTTTCCTATTTAATTTGCCTGTGAGTAGATGTATTATTAAATTATTAACATGTTGCTCTTTTTGAACAGCAAGTTCTTGTTCTCTCTAGGTTAGCATTACCCCAAGAATAGCAATGCAAAAGTAGTATTAGGTTATTAATTTAATGAAATCTTCATGTTAAATATAATCTGATTCAATTTTGAGAACAAAGCTATAGACTTGACACTTAATTTTAACGTGAAAAAAACTGTCATAAATCACAAGAAGCATAAATGCCAGTGACTTTATAAGAGCTAACATTTTATTGTTATTAACATTTCTAGATAAAAGAAGTGTACAGCTCAATATTATTTTATAATGAAGTTTTTACAATTTTATTTTTGATAGATAGCCATATCTACAGGTATGACAGACAGCAGTTTAGTCACCCTGGTTATTTGCAGTAGGGATGGAGAGGGATCTGCAGATGAATTGTTCAGGGATCCATGCTGTGACTTATACATTAATCATGAAGCATCATGCTTATGCAAACGTGTAGCAGTCCAATTAGGCAAATAGCATAGAATATGGGGAATAATGTTATGAGCTATTGGGTCTCTGAAATATGGTCCTCAGCCAAATTATCAAAAGCAAAGTAGATTTGAGATGTCTTTATACTTTTGAAAACAGGTGTACAATTGTCTTCTTAGTGCTTATTTCATGCCTTCAACTTGAAAACAAAGCTTTATCCCAGTTGACATGATTTTTTCCTAGTCACTGAAGAGTGGCTGTGGATATTCTGAGTCACTGACAAGAAAATAAAATGTTCATTCAAAGCACAGATGTGCTAAGAATGTTGAGAATCCTTTAATATTTGGAGAATTTTGCTGTGTGTTTTGAACATTCTGCCTTCTGAAAATATTGAGTCTGGATTTGGCACTTTCTTCCTTCTGGCTGCAATGTGATTAATCAAAATATTCTGATTCACATTCTGAAAATTCATTGTCTTAAATGTAAATATGTAGAATATTAAACATTCCATTTTAGAGTACAAGGTTTCATTATCAAGATTAATTCATAGCCTCATCCAGAAATTACTCTTTTACAAAATTGCCAACATGTGTTTCCTTCTTCCATTGATGTTTGTCAGGTTTTCTTCATGTTTATTAGTAGGATTGGGTAAAAATTAAATAGTATTATAATTTACTCTTCTTTTTCAAGCTGCTATATTGAAAAATAAATTAGTACTTACAATCAAAGTTACTAGTGGCACAGTAAACACAACACAAGCTCTTTCATGTCTAAACAATCCTAAAATAATAGTACCTTTCACAAAGTAAGCTCCTCTTGTTTGTGAGGGTTTTGCCATCTGGTCCACGATTAGTGCGCAGATCAAATTGTTTTTATACATAATAGTGAAACACGTGGTGATGTTTATGTGTAGAAGAATAATAATCCCTGACAGCAAAAATAAATGTCTGTAGACTGTCATATAAAGAGAGAATGACCTTTTAACAAAGGTACCAATATGCTTAGAAATAACTGAAGATGTCCCCTGCTGTGGTGACTCATGATGCACTCAGATTCTAGTGGAAATTGGTGTTCCAGCAGCAGTAGAGCATCAAACAGAAACCAAACAGTGCAAATTCTATGTGGTAAGCAAAAGAACTGTCCCTGCTGAAAAGTACAAAAGAGAGAGAGAGAGAATGTGTGTGAGAGATTTTGTGATTTTTAAATTGCAGAGGATACATCAGCACCTGAATATCAAATCACAGGACAATGAGGAGGCTGAGTCTTCTTTCTGCCCATTAGAGGACTATTGGAGCCCCTCATAAGGAAAAGTATTTTATCTTTTCCTGTCTTTTATGAATATATGGATACTTTTCTTGAATAAAGCTTTGTTCTGGGAACACATCAATAACATGTCAGGAAAATAAATTTATTTTTCTTAATGATTAGTACAGGGACTTTACAGAAGATCGTAGGTTCATATCCCAAGTAACTTCTGGATAGCAAGGTGAGAGAATAAAGACCTTGGAAAATGAAACAATCTTTCCATATCCTATCAAAAGAATTAAAACAATAAGGGTGAAATTCCATAATTTTGAAGTATACAGAACAATTTCTATGGACTCCACACTTTAACTTAGATACTCAATGAGATAAAATTACAGGAATTGATTTTTATATCAGTATTTGTTCTATTAAAAATATTTGGAATAATTGGGAAAGGTAAATAAAAGTGGATTCTGAGTTGAAGCGACCAAGTTTGCTCATACATGAGAACCAAGTTTGTCCAGCATGATGGTTGTAGGAAGGTCTAAACACATAAAGGTTAAGCAAGCAGATAAACAAGGCATGCACTATTTTTTTCATTTTAAAACATTTGTAAGCATTTTTCAAGTTCTGATAGCTACGTAAATTAGCATGTCAAACATCCAGCTTTTCTCTCTGTTTCTTCAATATGCCAAACACTCATCCTCTCTTGAAGACTGAAGTTAAGAAAATTAAGAAATTGAAATTTGAGAAATGTTTAAATCAAGACATTCCCAAGCACACAAGCTCTTTATATATATGTTTTTACTTGCAGACTCTTTGCTTGCTTTTAGGAAAAAATAATAAAGGAAAAATATGAAAAAATACAATGATATTGCACTGTATTACACATGTAAAATATTTGAGGAGGCAAATGTATTGTTCCAAAACATTATTTAAATAATAGAAAAATAGTGCTGGTAGGTTTGCTCACTTAGAAGAAATTGAAGGAATATACACAGTACTAGCAGAGAGTAAAACAGAGATGTAACTTTTAAAAGACCTTGTACAAGCATCTACCAGTCCCCTCAGGAAATCTTAAAAAAATGAATCATGAAGAGAATTCTTCTTATCTTTGCCCTTTTGCAGTTTTTAGTTACAGTTTCATAAAAATAGTATCTTTGTTGGAGAAGTGGTTACAGCCTATGACAAACAGTAATACTTCTTTTGGAAGAAAATTTTTCTTATTTCTTATTGAAAACATGTGACAGCATTAGGCACCATTGGCTACATAAACAATGGTCAATAGTATCAAGATCTGAAACCATTTAATCTTTGTAGTGCTTTCGAAACATTTTGAAATATTTCCTTTTTTTTTTATGTACGTTTAGTTCAATCATCTTCTGCTCTGTCCATTACTGCAGTGCCCAAAATCTGTCTGTTTACTCCATGTCTTCCTACTTAAGCTTTTTGTAAAGAAAAACTCTCCCTGGTTTCCTCCAGGAACTGGAGGAAGTTAGTGAGTGCTTATGACAGTCAGGAACTCTCACTCTTGCTGCAGGTCTGGATGTGATGAGGGAAGAACCAGTCAGGCATATTATTACTACATGACAACACACAAGAACAATGATCCAAAGTGTGCATGCACTCATTCCAAAACTGAAACCCTCACTCAAGAGTACCCAGAAGACAGGATCACTCACCCAGGGAGGGAGCCTGAGGACTCGCTTAAGTACATATCTAGAAGAAATAGTCATTCATCAAGGAGAAGGTGAGCAGTCTCAATCCCAGGAAGTTTCCTTAAATGGCATCCCTGATCTAAGGCAAGGGGCACTCCTGTTGCTTCAAGAAGACCAGTCAAAGGGTGGTCTCTGGTGGGAGGCCCCATTTAATAGTCTGGTTGGATCTGAGAGCTGGTCGTATTTGCATATGGGCCAAAAGCTTCTCTGGGGCTGGGATGCCTCATTGGCTGAGGACCCTGCCTATTGATCAGGGGGTCCTGCCCCTCCTGCTGCCCCAGCCAAAGTGTGTATATGACTGGAGTCACCGTGTGCCAGAGGGGACAGATGTGGTGGTTGGTGCCTGACCAAAGTATAGATGTGTTGACAGCCATGGTGGGGCACTAAAGGCATGAAAATAAGGCTGGAAATTGCCAGCAGCTGCCTTGTTGAAGGGTCTGGACCTTATCAGGGCAGGTACAACTGCCACAGAGGAAAAAATATATTATCTTTTTTTTTTTTTTTGTAATAGAAGATAAATGGAAAATATAATGAAAATTTCTTTTTGCTGCCCTAGAAACTACCTCTGAAAAATATGGTAGTCTCCTTGCACAGGCATAATCATTACAAAATTTTATAAATTTGGGGCTGTGAACAAGGCAGGGATACTAAAAACTATTTTGAATCAATGTAAAGTACTTTATTTTACTGCTCATTGCAGAAAGCCTCTTTCTTCCTTCTTATCTTAGAAAAATAAATTTCCAAGTATAAACACTTCCAAACTGAAGAATATACCAGTAGGACTTTTACTAGAAGCTTTAGTGTTACTATTTGAGCTGAGGTAATTTTACTTTTACCTTAAAAGGAGTTTTGCATGTCCCTGTATCTCTAGAACAGTTTTCCTGAGATCCTTTTCCCTATCAGATGATCTCCTTGGTTCCTCTGACTTGAAAGTGGACCACAGAACCTTCTAATCAACTGACTTGATTCTAGTCTGACACATGAGCTTCAATCTTCACGAGAAATATATCCATCCAGTAGTAACGATATCTAAACTAAGCTTCTCGACAGCAAAGCAACACTTAGCTAACTGGAAACAGGCTCAAAGTCCTTGAAACAGAATGACATTTGGGAAATGTTTTGTAAGTGTCAAAACATGTCCTCTTCTGAAATGCATGGCTGACTCCTCCAGTTCATCTCCATGTACTTTAAATATCTTTTCATTTGCTCTACTTTATTTTCTCAAAGCCCACTTCAAAAAGCAGTACAAATTTTAATGTTTATTGTGTCTTATTATCTCTTTCAAAGTGCTGTTTTCTCAACTGTGCTAGTCTCTTTGATTTTTAAAGCTCTACTACATTTTAAAAAATAAGGTTCAATTGCCTGCATAGCAAGAAGGACTTTTCAGAAATTTTGAGCATTATTTCACAGGTAACTCATGTTTCTTTCTGTATATGTCTGGAAAAGAGATGCGAAGTGTATAGAGAACAAAATCTCATGATTTGTGAGCTCACAAACTTCAGCTTTTCCTTGGGGAAGGGTAGTTTTCCTAAGTTTATGTCAGTAAATGAAGAGAGATAATTTGTCTTGTACATCTAATTTCATTTTTGTCTTCATCTCCTGCAATCTGCATCAGCTATTTGTTGGATCCGGAGTCCATGAAAGTGCTACTGTGCCCTCTCATCGGTTTTGTCCAGAGACCTCTGGCTTGCATCTTGCAAAGCCCTTTCTGATCTCCCTAGCATTATAACTTTATCTATCACCAGTATCCTTTTCCTGTAAAATTAATTTTCTCATTACTGACAAGAAGTCCTGGGCTTACTGTTTGTATAAATCCTTTTAGTCTTTACCTCTGTACTTGTTCCATCAATTGGTTGATAATTACTGTTGTGATTCTTAGGTATATCCCTTACCTTCTCAAAGACTGAAGAAATTAGCCTTCCTCAGGTCAGTGAAATTCAGAAAACTTGTAAAAAAAGCAACTAACACCATGAGTTGATCACGTGATTCTACAAGCACCTGTTCCTTGGCTTTAGAGAAGCAAAGTAGCTTTGTAAAACAGAAATTTCACTAATAATGAATTGCAGGAAAATACCATTCTTCATTTATTCAGTACAAATTTGCTCCCTAATCTTCTAGAAGCATCAGAAATGGTAGATCTTTTTTGGGACTAAGCTCTCTGAAACAGTGAGAAAATTAATTCGCTCCTGTCCACAAATTGTTTTTTAAGAATAGATTCCCGTGCAGTCCATTTTGTAAATATGTTAAAACTGTTTGTGTAACAGTGAATGGAGCTGACATTTTAATTTATTTAGAAAAGCACGTAGAATGTTTGCTCATTTGTGACTAATTTCTAAAACCTTGTCATGCTTTTAAAACATATTAGTTTAAATTTTACAAAACTTTGCCTGAGTGACTTTTGAAGAATTATGTTACTAAAACTGCTTTTACTGTTCTCAAAGATTGCTGTCCTTATGGATTAAGTTTCTCTGTGTATAAATATATGATTACCAATTGTCATAAGTGTTGAGAATTGAACTTGTATATTGAGTGGAAAATAGCTTCCCTACTCGAAGAAAGGGTCACCTAAGAAAGGGGTAACCAGTGGACACATAGTAAACCCTCTTGTTTTGGTTGCATGACGAAATTACTCTTGATTATTTAGTGACTTATGTTTTCTATCTCATAACACACTTCTTAAGAAAAGGATTTTAATCTACAGGTTCTTATTGTGACACAAGGTCGTCTTAGTAACTTATTAGATGACCCTTATCTCCCAGGAGATATACACTGAACTGAACAGTTGCAATGACTCAGGAATGAACTTGGGAGCCAAGTACATTCCTTCACTCACAGTTGCAAAGTTACCATTTAATAAACAAGAAGTTACTGATCAATATACTCTGAGGTTAGTGCTTTCTTCCAATACAATATTTACTATGGTTTACATGTATGTCTTTGTTCTTCAGATAAAATGGAAGAAGTCAGTGAACTTCCTCCACTTTATGTTTAATTTGTGTAACTGTTACTGATCATAAACTGTGTCCAGAAGACAGAGACTTCTAAAGATCACAAAACACATGCAACTTGTCTTGTCACTTTGCAGAAGGTCAAGTGTATGCTTTTTTTGTCCTTCTTCCTTTGAAGGTTATTTCAAACAAGCAAAAAGCACCTCACTACTGAAAGAATGAAGGGATAATTTTTTTTTTTGTTGTGTGTGATTCTTATTTGGGGGATGGGGGTGGTGTCATTCCTTGTCCACACTTGTTGATATGAAGAGAGTCACATTAATGAATTCAGTAAATGAATTAAGTTACACCACATTCGAGCAAAGCTAAAGGACATGAGAGCACGTGTGCTGCTCATGCCTGTCCCTCTACTCCAGTGATCTTTTTGTTACATTGGCCAAAATGCCAGATTCCTAGGAAAGACTGTAACAACAAGGCTGATATATATTGATGCACCCTCAGAACAGTTTCCCAAGCATCAGCTATTGTGAATCAGAGACTCAAGCCCATGTCTCTGTAGTTAATACACCTAGATAGGCTTTTTCTGTTTTATAAAATGACCTATCAGATTTTACATTCTTCTCATAATTACAGCTTTCTGGGACAGTCCTCCTTCACATAGTTTTTTAATACAAAATCTGAGTTGTTATCTCCTAGGCACATATCTTTAAAGGCTTCTCTTATTATGTTGTTTCTATGATTGCATTGCCATTCTAATATTCTTACCATCTACAGATGTTGCACACAATATCACACATAAGTCTTATCTATTGACAAAATGTTGACTAACTTAAATCTAAAGACCGGCTTTTATTAGATCTCTCTAGTAAAGTCAGTTCTTCATTTATGATTGATTTTTCAGATAGTAAATTGGATAGTTCTAAATGGATTTAGTTGAACTATGTTTTCCTTTAAAGTCAAAGTACCATGTATGCTAAACTAAGTGCTTCAGAAAATCCTATGTATATTGTGTTTATGAAATTATCCATATTAACAATGCTTCTTTGCAGCTGGTAAGCTCTACATCTTAGGTAATAATGACCAATTTTTATTTATTATATTTTATTACTTAAAAGTAACTACTTAAAAGTAAGTTATACTGAGAAGCAGAATATTTTTTCAGTAATCCCTTAGTAGTGGATTTATACAATCTAACTTCAAGTTTAATTTGATAAAGGTGTCTGATCTCAGCACATAGGGTACAGTTAATCGAGAAAGACTGATGTCTTCTAAAGGCAACTCCTCTCACACAAAAATAGATCCTACAGACTGGCACAGTTACTAACAGAACACAGACACTAGCTTCCTTCTACTGATTATAGAATGAAGCAAGACATCTTGTACTGAATAGACAACTAACTTTTCAACAGCTAAAGATCAGTGATATGAGTCTCACTCTTATTATCAGGTATAGTTATGGACTCAGAAACTTTGGGGCTTAACTAGCTCAGCCTAAACCTTGGTACCAATAGAATACCGCAAGACAGTGAGTCACTGAAGAACAAATAGATGAATAAACAGCTAACAAATGTCTAATGCTGATAATGCTCCACATACAGCTTCCTAGAATTAGTCAGTGATCATATGAAATCATTCAGATCTTTACAACCTGGCACTGCATGTGTGGATCTGAGAAGATATCAGCAACCTAATTAATCTATCCCTAACTTTCTCCTTAAATTAATTCTTATAGTTTTGGTTTCTAAGAGATCACTTCATTTATTTGTTTTCCTGAAAACAAGTTTAGAGGTACAGATTATCACCTATACCTCCTGTAAAATGTTCATAATTGTCTGGTTACAACAACCAGCCAGGAGAAAGAAGAGTCAGATTCAACTTCTTTCTGTTTCTTCTACTACATGGTCATCCTCTTCTTCATTCAGAGAATTCAGCTCTTTTTTGCTGTTGCTTTTTCCTCCATAGCCAGTGAACATGAATTTGCTTGATATGATTCGCATAATACCAAGCTTTATCTATATTAGTAGAGAATATTGTAACCCAGGATACTGTTAACTCCATATCTCCATAACTTCAGTAAGTAATTATCTCATTGAAGATCAAGCTATTGTTGCTGTGGAGTCCAAGAGGAAAAGGACTAGAATGAGGATGCTGGCCAGGATGCTAATTGGACTGTCTATGGAATACTAGTGGCAAGGTTTACAGATGCAAATAATATATTTCTCAAAAGGTCTTAGCAATAATTCTGCTTAACAGGAAAAGAATGAAAGTTGTTTCAGAACACTGTGTGCCTTTATTTCAAGGAATCCTGCCCTCATTCTCTCTCTCATGCACCTTCTCCTTACCAATCCGTCAGTGCCCTTGCTCCGACGGGTGTTTCTTAGCTGTAAAGGAAGTTACTGTAGAGGGACAACCAGCTGTCTAGGATTACAACTTACAGCAGCATTCTTATTCTAACCAGAGGTCTCCTGCACTAGACAGACCACTCATCATAGGCCCAAACAGTGCTGTTTCTCAGAGGTCTTTGTGTTTCAGTCTAGTGTCAAATGCTTGTAACACACTGTGGGACAGTGGTTGCATCCTTTTAAATATGCCTCACTGCATTTGCATTTCTATTTTTGCATATATTTTGTGATGTTGTTAATTGAAACATTTATGTTGTTAATTGAAACACTTCAGCCTCTTCTTCCTATCTGAAAGTATTACTATCCATAATTTCTGTAAATAGGATCATTCGCTGCCAATCTATTCATTTATTTTACTTTCTTAGAGCCCAGTCCTGATGGTAAAATTCCCTAATTTGAAGTTAAATCATTCATACCTACTTCTACTTAGGTTACCTTGTGTCATGTCATCATCTTCTGCGGATGGAGGGAGAAAACCAAAGCTATGAAGTCTTAATAAGAATGCTTGTCATCAAAAAAATACACTTCCTCTCAAAGCTGGTCAGAATTAATGACTAAAATAGTGCAAGTATTTTTCTGTGTTTAAAATATGCCTGTCTGTCAGTCTCTAAAGTTATTTCTAGCTCTATTCAATAAAATCACAGATTGGTAGTAAAGATTAACTGACTCAATTTGTAAAAAATATTTAAAATACAATTTGGTGTTTACCCTTTCTCTGCATGTATAATTCCAGCCCTCTGGCTTAAATTGGTTTTATCAAAGTGGTGATATTCAGCATGGTGTGAGTAAAAGACCAACACATTCTTGTAATCAAGATACATTTGGGAGATTTAGCAACATTCTTTTCTAAACATATTTTCGTAGATGCTCTGTATTTTAAATTACTTTTTTTTTTTTTGGTAACTGGAGCACTGCAAAATATTCCTGTGACCTTTAAAATGTGCAGCTTGCAAAGTCCCTGAAGTGATGCAGCAATAGCCATTGCACTTCTACAAATCTACTTTGCAATTATAATACTATCTGTTGTACACAATGCATTTGAACTATTGTCAAACCTACTTCACAGTTTTCTAGAATGACTGTTAAGTCAGAAATGTTGCACAGTGCTGCACCTGTTAGACTGTTCTGCATGTGTGTGTGTGTGTGGGGGGGGGTGTTGTTGTTGTTTGTGTTGTGGTTTTTTGTTGGTTTTGTTTTGTTTTGTTTTCTCATAGTGTTAAATTAGGGGATTCTTAAAACACTGCTTTAAGCTCTTAGGCTTGGACATTGATCTAACTCATGCTTGCTGAAAACTGATTTATAGATAAAATCTACCCTACACTGGAAAAGACCAGTTTAGATGCTCAAAGAAAAGCTGGTGACCTATCAATTGTGAAACTGGAATTTTTACTTCTTAGCACTCCTAAACTTGCATAATACTTGAGGCACTCTAAGCTGGACAAAGTTAGCAACAAAAATATTTCAGCAGTTAATAAATTTATTAATACTTTAGCAGAAATATTTAAAATCAAAAGGTATTTAAGGTAGGTGGGAAAGTCAATTTCAGTGCAAAATTACTGTGTAGATAATTGGATAATATGAACACATAAGTCTTTATGACAGGGATATATAACTGCCTTATGTATGAAAAAGGACTTACATACTGAACTTTTTGTGTTGGTATTCAATTTCTACAGTATTAGGAACACAAAGCTAACTAAAGTGATACAAAGTGGAGAATTCTATCCTTTGATGACACAATAATGTTGAAGTTAAGGAGTATGGGAGAGAAAAGCCACACAGGAAAGGAAATTTGTCTCAAGAAAGAAAGATCCTGTACTTCCAAAAAGAAATAGCTACATACATAAGTGAATGATGTCACATTGGTGTATGATCTATGAATTAGAAGTAGGTAAAATTCTGAGAATTTGCAGATAGCCAGAATTTCAGTTTGTCTGAAATTGGCACAGACTTGTAAGAGCAGTTTCTCAGCTCATGTGAGCTCCATGTCAGACTCCTAACAACCAAGTAATATATCTTGCATTTTATAAGAGTTCTCAAAATTGGGGTTCTTTGGAGAGATTTCAGTTCAAGAGAGAAACTCTAAGCATTGGGTTGTACTGAAATGGTTGCTGCACGGGAAGAAATAGATAATTGGGATGAATCTCTTTTTAATGTTCCCTTTTAGGCCATATTTGCAGCCTATCTTTCAGGTCATTGTGACACAGTTCTTTCAAAAATAGAATAATTATGGTGTAATTTATTGTTTTTGTTTGTTTGTTTGTTTGTTTGCTTGTTAGTTTGTTTCCAAGGAAACAAGTACTGGAGAGGGTAACTGGATTATTGTTTAATCTACAGATTAAGCTATGAATAGAGCTACTGCAATATGGACAAACCCTGCAGGAGAAGTGGGACAGAGAAGGAGGCTGTTCTGTCACTCTTAGCTACTTCATGACCTCTAGATTAACATTACCAGTATGATAAATTCCACATAATTATTTCATTTTGTTAGGTCTTTAAAGCAGAGTTTATGTCAAACAAAAACAAAAGCTTGACTGAGTGGGACCAGACAGGTAAATATCATGCACAAATGGAAAATAACATGGAATTTTTGTTGGGAAGAAATGTATGAAGCAATGACATTGGGCAGCCCTTATGGGCATGAGTTCCCTCATACAAAACACCATGTAAATTGCATTTGCACTGTGTAACAATTCTTGTGTTTCGTCCCGAAGAACAAATAATGCTAAAGCAAAATAGTAAGCCACTGCAAAGAAACTGCTGTGCCATCTTAGCATAATGTTAGACCTAGACTAATTAACTATACAGAGGATTACCAAACTATCATATCTGTATTTTGTCTGGGACCCAGACATCAATCAAGCAGATAGTTCAAAGCTGTATGTTTCATTATTCAGTGTAGATATGAATTACCTCATTGCATTTGTACATTTTACACTGTTGGAAGTGCAAAGCCTTCAAAAATCAAACCACAATGCAAACATAAAAGGTTTTATGCCAGGTCTTGTAAGAAAAGTCTTAAAACAGAACATGTGGAAATATGAGGTGAATTGTGCGCACATACATCATGGTGAACTTGGGCAGAATAGTTTTTCTTCCTACAAGGAAAAAAGTCATATTCAAAGTAATGAACTGGTATCTGGATATGAGTGCTTATCCTGTGGCTGTCATGATTAAGGACAGTACTCTGTATTTTTGGATTCTTCAAATGACCTTTGGTCACAGGTTTATACTTCTACCTATGGTTTTAGGTAAAGCAATGGCAGTGCTATTCAACTAACTTTCTATATTATGTTCCTGGTCTTCTAGTCTAGAAATTAATGAGCACTTCTCAAAGTGAAATGCTCACAGAGAGATCTTCTAAGCTATTTTTTAAACCATTTTAATAAATCAGCAAAAGGATACAGTAACTGTATATGTTTTATCTATACAAATAAAGCTCATAAACTTTTCCTATATATGTTGGATTTATTGTATTTCTCCAAAGCAATTTGAAAGGCACTGAATTATACTCCTTTCAGGTTCTGAAAGAATTTCAGTAATAAAAGCAGAAAAGTTGCTGCTGAAATTCATTTTTTTATAGATTTATAGGAAAACTGAAAACTGCTTTGATGTCTTTTGCATTCCCTTGCCAGTTAAGAAAAAAAAAAAAAATAGAACTTCCATTAAATTTCACAACACTCTCTTCCTCTCCCCCACTTCAAACCTCATTTATCTTTCATGAGCCCTGGGCATCTTGCCATAATAAAACTGTGCATAATACTAGAATTCTATAGTCATCTAGCTTTTTTTTTTTTTTTTAACTGTCAACTCACTGTGGCATTCACTCTGTCATTTAAGAAGCTGGTTTGAATGGGTTAACACTTTAAAAACCACAGGACATAGATCAATATTCAAAGCACCGAGCTTGGACAATTAACGGACCCAATTTTCAGAGGGATTGCAAGCTCCACTTTCTGCTAATAACATTCCTCGCAGTTTAGCTTTGCCTAAAAATAGCAACTGGGATTTACACCTTTTCAGCAGTTGTGGAAAGAAGATAAAATATTAACTTATGTTAGAAAATGTATCAACATGTTATGCATCCTTGAATTCGGTAGATATTTTTTGTTATTAATTTCGATGGGATGGCTTTCCAAGGTAAAATTATGAATTCTTAGTGAATCAAATAATGTCTGATTATACCTCTAATGTTCTGTAGGTGTTTCTCATAAAAGCTAATAATATCTCTAAGACCTTAATTTTTTCAAATTTTTGAAGAGGTAGATCATGACCCTTTTTAACATCTAGTCCTATTATATTTTGTATTCATTTAAGGGCATTCATTGCCTCTGGGAAGCTGGTCCAATGAAGGCAAGGGCAAAACTATCATTGATTTTGTTTGAGTCAACCTAAACTATTAAAGGGGAGTTTTTTGCTCTAGTTTGTTTGGATTTTTTTTTTTTTTCAAATGTAGGTGTCCGTGATGAAAAGACCTACATCAGCCTGTCTGTCCAGACCTCTTTTAAAAAGACTGGAGAAAAAGATAGATATTTAGGGTGATTTATCCTAATGTAAAGAAGCTAATTATTTCCAGTGAGTGAGTATTTCCCTGCATTTTTTTTAAAATTTAATTTTATTTAATTTTATTTAATTTTATTTTATTTTTAGTTTTTTATTGCAAGGACTATACCCAGTGTTAGGTTCTTATGTCTGTACTATTGTTCTTAATGTTAGCTGAAATGAAGTCCTCTTATACTGTCAGTGTCACTTTAACACAAACATGAGATTTTTACCATTCATTTCCATTGAAGTGTAGTATAATTCATTAAAACATTTCTAAGTAACATAAAAATCTGTATTCTAGCAGAAGAATAAATGTAAATGATGCCTGCATTCATATTGTTCAAATGTTATTCAAATGAAACATGAGCTATTTCTGAAGGACATACTGAATACTGTCTTCAGAATTTTGAGCTGTAAATGTCACCAGTAACCCCATCTTGAACTCCCACATTCATCAACTGGAGCTATACAGCAGAGTTAAAAATACGGAAAAGAAAATAATTAGCATAATATAGAAAGAAACCTCAGATATATTTCTTTTGGAAATGTTAAATGTATACTTTCAAAGGCACAATCAAGACAATAGAGGCAAAATGACAAATTGGAGATTGTAAACAGAGTAGAGTTTGGTACTTAAGATCACAGAGCTAGGGAGCAGGTAAGGGAACAAAACTTTGTCGAGGAGTCAGGTTTTCTGTGTATATTTCTTCTTAAAGACATTACTCTTTGAGGAAAATGCCTTCTATAATCTTATCTTTGAGATAACATTAATAAATATTACATAACTCACTTCCAATGCTGACACCAAATATACATAGGAATTCTAAGGCATTTTCTTTAATACAGAATCTTCTTGAAATTTCTTCAGTATTTCATTTCCAAAGTCCATAAAGTCTCTGTTTTAAAACTGTGAAAATGAAGCCAATTAATCAGAAGCTGCACTGCAGCGTATAATGAAAGAGAAATGAGATTTTATACCAATCTTTTTTCTTCATCAAAGATTTGAGCAGTGATGGCAGAATTTCTCATAGAAAGAAGTTAACAGAAGTATAAAGAGGAAGTCTGGTCTGGCAGTTAAGGTGGTAATGTGACAAACGTGATACCTTGGTTAAGTTCTCTCATGTGCTGTAGACCTTCTCTGTGACCTTGAACAAATTGCCTAGTGGAATTTTTCTTGCTTACCTGTAGTGATTTGAAAACCAGGCAGGCAGACCAACCAGCTTAGCTAGATTAATTAGATATATTTAGTCACTGGAGGACAATACAAGCAGGCAACTTCTTCTGCCTACTTTAGGACAGGATGAATCATCTTTAGAGGTAATTTCTCTCTCTTACTTTGGACTAGATACTTAAAGTGAGGTGAGAATTATCCCACTTTTAATCTTCCTATGCCTGAATTCTCCCCAAACCTGTAAAATGAGCATAATGACATTTCCTTTACCTTTCAGGCTTTTATGAAATGTGTAAAGTGTACAACACTAAAATACTGCAAGAATAGGGTGATAAAAGTACCACAGACACATAACTTCAACCATAGTATTTTGTTAAGCTCTATTTTAACACTCTTGAAATCAACTTGAATCAGAATACTATCCTGATTGCCATATGGCTGGGTCGCTCTTAGTTATTTGGAGTCCAACACTTGGCACTAAATTGTTGAGGAGATAATGAAAGACAAGATATAAATAAATGCTAGTCAGCCTTCAGGTGTTGGGAAATCTTATTTGTTACAGTCATACATGGTATCTATCAGCAAACCTAGTGTTATGTGCACTGGGTACCTATCACTGAAAATCTGACTTCATTGTAAATTGCGAGGGACATTTCCATTGTGAGTTTCCGCCCTTTGCTTGGAAGAAAGTTAAATTCATTTTTCAGCAATAGACAACAAATGACTGAAACCAGAAGAATTTTCAGGCCAATTTCTCAGCGAAGTCTGTCAAAATGAAGCGACATGTCATGTGGAGTTTTGTTGTTGTTGTTTGTTTGTTGGTGGTGATGGTTTGGTGTTTGGTTGTTTGTGGTTTTTGTGGGGTTTTTTTGTGGTTTTTTTGTGGTCTTTTGTGGGGTTTTTTGTGGGTTTTTTTGTGTTTGTTTTTTTGTGTTTATTTTTTTTTTTTTTAATTGGAGTTCCATGCAATTTATTGAAGTCCTTTTTTATTGAAGTTCTTTGAGTTTAGGGTGGCTTATATTTGCAATACAAACCTGTCAAACAAATTTTACCTCTTTTTCTTACTGAAGGAATGCTTGTTTCTGTCAGAGGGCCACATTTAAGACTGCTACATCTGTCTCATGTGGATAGAATACCTCCTCCGGACAGTAAGTTCATCAAGGCAGAGTAGATGTATCAGAGAAAGCTTCAAGAGTAAATACAAGCTACCACCTGTCTTTATCATCAGGGTATATGTAAGTCTGATAATGATTAGCTTTACTGCAGGACAGAGTGACACTGAAAAGTATCAGTTTTAGGATGATTGGAATATTTTCTATCAAAGAGTAGCTGCTGTAGTTTTTTCAGTGAAAGGATGTTGTCCAAGGCTGAGGTGTTTATTTAGTCCTGGTGTAAATCTGTGACTTCAAGAGAAGCCACAGAGAAAGTAGGCCTTTCAAATGCAAACTGAAAAATTTCAAGTCTGTGTTCTGAGTAGAACAGAATTTATGCGTTTTGTTCATTTATCTACTTTGTATGGGTAAAAAAACCCCAACTTTTTCCTTTCCCCTTGCATACATGTACTTATAACCAGGGCATCTTTTTAAAGAAACATCAGTTTTGATCTCTCTAGAGAACATTTGAAAGTGCTTGGATACATAATAATTTCAATTGCTCTTGAGTTGCTCTAGTTTTCAGATAATCTTATTCATTTTATTCTCACTCTGATACCACTACTTTCATCTTCATGATTGATTCCAAAATACCCCTGTTTTCTGTGGAAATTATATAATGATCATGAGGCTTCTTAATATGCATCTTCCAAATTATTTCCCTTATAACAATTAAAACAGTCTAAATATTCTAAATTCTGTGAATAATTTATAATTTGAAAGTTGCCATCCCCTTTCTGTGACTAGGCAGCTGATTTCTCCAGTAAGTAGGAGGCAATATAATTTTGATTTTAATTCTTAGTAGTGGTATTCAGATAGTTCAGAAGTATGGAACTACTTTAGAAAAGGAAAACCAGTGTCAAAGAGTTGTATAAAATGACATTTTCAACACTGAAGTATCACTGCCCGGTGTAAACTGTACTTCCTGTTCTGCTCTGTAAGTCACTAGCTGGGATCCATTTAGGAATGTGTTAAATGAGGTCTTGTTTACCTCATATCTTAATGTGTTCTTTAAATTATGGGAAGAGTAACAGCCCTCAAAACACTGGGGTTGATTCATTAGGTGGATTATCGTTTTTCTGGAAACAGGAATAAAGGCGATGTGAATAAGCTTTAAATTACCTGAGGCAGAATCTGATATTTCCACATGCATATATTTCCTCATAAGAACTTTCTGCTTCCTACTAACCCAGTAGCTAGAATAAAACTTATTAGAACAAACCGTGGTCTCTCAGGAACCTTCAGCTTCTCAAGTCAATGGATTAATCTTATACAAATAACTTGATATTCTTATTTAGTCAATTTGTTCTCAGTACAGTACCATCTCTGGTCTAGTCTCCCTCCAGGCTGAGTCCAGTAAAATGTGCTGTGTCTGATTGTTGCTTGGATTCATTTTTCTGCTTTGTATCTTTATGCCATATCAATGCAAAGCAAATTAGGCAAGATACAGCATGCATATTCCCAAAAGGAATACAAGGAAAATGAGCTAATGTAAGTTGCCAGCATTACTGTAGTACTGCCAACATCAACCACTCTGCTGGAGAAATAATTTCCTGCTATATTAAGGTAATATCAACCTGATTAATATGTTAGTATAATATATTTTTTTTAATCTCTTTCATTCCTGTACTGTGAATAGGTTTTGCAGGCAATAACTTTTCTGCTGTAAACAGGAAACACTTCTCAGTTCCTCACTCCATTACTAATCCTATTTTTCCTAACTTCTCTAAATTTATGTCCTTTTCTAAAATGCCTTTAGTCTATTTAGTATTGATTACATTTGTTATAATAGTTAGAAAGGATTATAGTACAAGGTGGCATCTGCTACTGCTTTCTGGCCCTCTCTTTGTATGATGTAGGCTGAGTCAGCACACCATCAATGATAACCATCAAGAACTGAGATCTTTGACCATTATTTACATGGAAATAGCATGAATTATAGCAGCAAAATGCAGCTGTGCTCCGCAGATAAAACTCAGCCGACTTTTACTAGCAGAATATTGACTTCACTGTGGCTCTAGCATATTGCTTTCTCCTTCCTTGATACAACTTTTCCTGCCCCAAAATATTAGCACAACTGTGGCAGAAACAGAAAAAAAAAACCTGTTCAAGGCCCCCAAGGCTTATTTGGTAAATATTTTGTAACCCTTTCTAGAAAATATGATAGATTTACTGCATATAGATTTATAAAAGGAAAGTTATTTTAAGCAGGATGTCTTCTTTTGCATTTCAAGACCTTCTGCCTGTGTTGCTACTTCCTCTGCCATTCATATTTATGAGTAACATCACTGTATTTGTTAGCATATTAGTTACAAATTAGTATTACTATGTGTGCACTGTGCTTTTAACAGAATTCATAAATATGATTTAAAAAATGCAGCTAAACAAAGCAGTTAGCTTTCAAGCAGTCACTCAGCTAGTTTGTAAATCACGAGTTCTATGGAAGACACCTATCACATATCAGCCAGCATTAAGGATCCAACATTTTCAAAGGTTAGTGACACAGAATGCAATCATACACAGAAGCTGTAGTTCTTCTGAAGTACTAACTTTCCTTTAGCTAATATCAATATTTTAATGGAAATGCTACTGGGCTTGGTACTGTGTGCTCAGGAGCTAGTCTACGTATTTCATAATAAATATGGAAAGACAGACAAACTTATGTTTGTGATTGTGCTTTCCTGAACATACTTGATCTCCAGGATCCTTCTCAAAATGCCTTTGTTCTTGTCTCACTATTTATGTTGCAATTTACAGTATTTTATTTTTATGCTAATGCAAGGATGCAGAGTTTTTTTTAGCTCCAGTAACAAGGCATACAGAGTAAAATTATGTAGGTGGGAGAAACAGCTTCTCTCATATCTGCAACTTTTGAATCCATTCACTAATTTGACAAAGAGGTTAAGGTCTCAAACACTGTAAAATTTTTTATGACTTCTATGAAAATAGGCAGTCAGATATGGGAGAGATACTTTATTAATGCCTTTACTAAGGGAGAATTTTCACACGTCATAAATATTAAAAATCAAGCTCCATTGGCTCATGGAACTATTTCTTTGAAAATCTGACTCTGAATCTCATCCGTATCTCCTTACTCTTTGACAGGTGTCCAGTGTTCTGCATGAAGATGTATCCTAGAGACATGAAACAATAAAAGTGTTTTCATTTCAGTTGTTTCAATTTGGATGCTTGTTTTTGTTCTCATAAGCAAATGTTTTCCTCTTGTTCTTTCCTAAACTGCCACAGGATAAAATAAAATAAATCTCTAAGAACAAAAAGAAAACAACAAAGCTCTTAAGAGGCTGTTTGGTTTTTGTTCAGACTCCTAACATCTGTTTCATTATTCTTCACTGGTTCCGGATTTAATAAGGCCGTGTAAGTCTTTAAGAAAATGGCAATTAAAAAGTTCTTTTTATTTTTTAAAAATGCATTTGGCTTCAGATTTTAATATAAAATCATCTTCTCCAATTTTTCTTTGAGTATAATTCCTAATTTTTTTTTAATAACATGAAGCTATTTTTTCTATGAATAACAGCACGCAGCTCTTTTTCTGCATACTGACCTGACTCAAAATAAATATATCTTAAGTCTAATGAAATATTCAGATTTTTTTGAAAGCAGTATTCATGAGACCCAGATCAAAATCTGGCCTATTCTGATCATATATGTCTCTATGCAAACAGTAATGAAACATTTGAGGAAATGTCACTATGATAGTTTTCATTTTCTATTTTCTGACAAGAAATAAATGATTCACTGATTTCTTACCTGAGAACTTTGCATTCATTGGTGGGCTTTCCCTGCCTTTTACCTTACTGTTTCAGTACTATTACTGAGTATGTCCCCCTACTCCTTTCAGCTTTGTATGCCCTAATCTGCCTCAGAGCTAACACTGGTCTTACAAAGTTGGCATATTCGGGAACCACATTTACTGAAGAATATGGCTTTGTTATAGTGATTTCACAGGATGCAGAGGAAGAATACTCAGATAAATAATAAATAAATGGTCTGGACTTACCCAAACAACTCCTCGGAATGTTTGCTAGAAATGCTGAATTCTTCATGTAGAGACAGAGTAGGATTGAGAAAGAATTTTAAAATTTATTTTTGTTGGGTTTTTTTAACAGCTCAAAAACTAGACTTTATCAGTCTTTCTTTAAGATTTATTACTTTTTAGACAATGGTGTATATTCCACGGGAAATTAAGACAGTAATTAAATTGTGAACTGCATTATGCAAGCTTTCACGGTGCTGCTGGCTTCCATTCCCAGTCACCTGAATGCACTTGAGGTGCCTTATTTCTCTTGAGGTAGGTTGTGTTCATATATGTCACTGTTTCTTGTGTAGTGGGGTGTTTCAGGAATACACCGAAACAGGGAAATTAGGTTTACTGTATCTACAAATCTGTGAAGCTTTACAGACTTGTTTGCTTCTGTAGCAATCAATTAATTTCTCTCCTAATTACAACAATAGCAATGTTCCAGTATATTATCTGGCAGCTAAAAATGCCTTTTGACAGTGTTCCATCATCACCCTCCTACTGCTAAATCTTTAATAGCATTTACAATATCAGCTGTCATCAGATAGAGTTCCAATGTTAATTTATCTTTATTTCTCCCCTTTGCACTTTGCTAGAAACCAGCAGAAATGTGAAATACACAGCTACTGATGGAAACCTGTACCACCCCAAAGATACATTCTCAATAGGCTAAATTATCCCCAAATTAATATACAACATTAAAATGCAATTAAACTTAAAACTGAGTTTTAGAGAGTTGTAATAAAAGTTTAAAGAGGAAACTGATAGTTGAAAATCTCTCTATATTTTTTCATTAAGCTTCCCAGGCTAGTTATCGTATTTTTCCAACCTTTGCAATGCTTATTTGACATCTCCAATACCCATTTTAGCGTTATATTTGCTTTAGGAAAAGAAAATGACCCATACTCTACTTGCGCCTTATAGCTAAAACAAAAGTAAGTGAGAAAGACATTTGTATTCTGTAAGAGATTACAGTATAATCTTCTCAAAATGTTATTCTGTTTAGATGAGTTATAAGTATTCACCCTGCATCATCACAAAGCTGAAATGGATGCACTGATCTGAAGTAGCTATTGGTGCTGATTTTTGTATAAGTTAAAAATTATTTGATTAATACAAACTGAGAAAAATATATTGAGTGAGAATGTGATCAATTTTGTGAACAACAGCTGCAGAAAACTGCCTTCTGTCTTGGAATTTTTCAGTCAATTCTCATACACCTGTAGGGCTGGGTTGCTGGATTGTTGAGAACAACATGAAGAATGAGGTTTAAGGTTTGTCTTCACTCTTTCCTCTTTTGAGTTTTAAAGACAGCGGGAAATTCTGGTAAAATTAATATATTCAGTCTATTCAGTAAAATCATTAAAATTAGGAAAGACCAAGACCTTTTTCACTAAAACACAAAAACTGTGGGGTTTGGTTTGTTTTGTTATGTTTAATTTTTTTATTTGTTTGTTTGTTTTTTCTGTCAACCACCAAATGTTGCTGTGTAGGCAATACTCTATACTTAGACCTCTTTTGAGTTGAGTTAGTGACAAGTTTAAAATGCAGAAAGCTGTCTTGCACATTACTTTGGATAGTAAAATCTGAAAAATCAAGTCCATATCTGAAAAAAAGGGTCTCTCTGCCACACAGAAAGTGAGTTTAGAATTTCTTCTAGGAAAAGTACTTATCTGGTACATTCAACTTTTCTAGTCCTGGTCAACTAATAAATATTTCAAGAATGCTCTCAAAGTTTTCTACTTTCTGTGCCAGTGAAAACAGGAAGAGAAAAATGCACGTGGGAGGAATACAATATTTACTCTTTTTGCCTTCCCTTATATGAATAATCACCATTTTCCATGAAGAAAATCCAAAATATTGAATCAGTTGTTATATACTTGCCCAATACTGTACAAAACTTCTCTTTTCCAGGGGCTGAAAGTTCTCCATTGATATTCCATGATTTTTTTTTTTGTGATATTTATTGCTCTGTAAATATTGGGTCCATACTAGGCTGCTTTAGCTGAGGTGAGATTATTAGAAAAGGTGTTAACTCATCCTCTTTATGCAGAGAGAGACCTGGGAATGCTCCTGGAGGTAGGGTTCACACACACAACTCCCTACTTCATGATGGAGGAAGACTTACCAACTCAGCATTTTCCATACAATCCTACATTTTTGTGCCATTTATTATTTTATCTACTCACTGGGTCCCAGAGCTAATGCAAAATAATGATCATTTCTATTACCTGTCTATGATAGACATAAAAGTAACTTTTTAGACAATTTAGGCCCTTTGATCTAAAGGCCTATCCCTAATCTAGGAAACTTTCAATAGCAGCTTGCTCTTTAGTGCAGTCCAAAGTTTATTCTGTCATATTCTCATTTCACCCACAATCAGGTTTTCCAGTTTCAGGTTCTATTTCTTCCTTCTGATAGATAAAGCAGAATGTGGCATGATATAGTTACCTGAAGGTTTTTATCTAGTGCCATTTGGCACTTGCTAGGGTACCAGACGTAACTACAGGGGACTGGCAGCTAGGACACAGACCTTGTCAGAGGCCCTTGAACTTCTGTAGTGTCAGCTGGAGTCCAGGTAGAACCCTTCTGGACTGTATGTGTAGTAATGATTTGATCCATTTATCACAGAAGAGTTTTCTCTAACACTTGGATTTGGCAAAAAAACAAATCACAATTTTATTCAAGTTCTTCAGTGACATTCCAGGAAGAGTAATTACTGTTGAATGGCAGGGATACGGACAGTCAGGTTTTACTATTTAATGGCTGTGAACCATTTCATCTTACATAAGCCCACCCTGTCGCCTTTTATTAATTGATGATTAATAGATTTTAGAACTTCCTCCTAAGCTTATAGTTATGTATGTGAAGTACCTATAAAATCAATAGCTCTTTGTGTGTGGATCCAGATGCTTTACTAATTTAGCCTTCGTTATGCTTCCCTGCAGCAGGTAATAAGCTGTAATAGTCCCAAATAGCATACAGGGAATCTGAAATAAAGATAGATTTATTCAGTTACCCAAGGCTATGCTGCAGGTACAGTTCTGAGATTAGCATTACTTGCTTTGATATTTTCTGATTCCGTATAATCCTAAGGATTTCCACCCCCAAACCTTCCAAGACTGTCTCCAAATATGGTCTAAATAAATCAATACACACAGTATTATAAAAAATCCTGGGGAGTCTGGGATGGAAGTTGTGTTTCATCTGTGGCAAAGCCAAGGACAGTTTTCTTAAAAAAACTTTCAGAGTTAGGGTACTGTACAGGCAAATAATGATCCCTTACAAGAAACGTGGCACAGTGTGTATATATCTTCATCCTCACCTGTTGTCTTTGGCAGAGTGGTCTAAGCATCTTAAGTCAATTTTTACATTCTTAGCAATGATAATTCGTTCCCAAGGGACAGCAAATGGTACATGTGGGAGACATGGTATCTGCTCATTAGAATTCAAGCGTACACTAACATTGTAACACTAACATTGTAAGTTAGAGTCCTTTTTACCAGAATACGGGATAAAATTAATCTATGACCAGTCATTCCTTATCAAGTGGTAAGGAATCTTTTATAATTGATGATCCAAAATATAAATAACAGATTTTTAGGTTAGATCAGTATGTTATGATGAGCCCAGAACTGCATGCTGGCTTAAATCTTCAAGGCTTGTATACTGAAAAATAAATAATTTGTTACTTTTGTTGTAGTTTCCAGTAGATTTGCTGTTTTGCATACGTAATTTATCAATTTTGCAAAATAAGAAAAATAATTCATTGTCATCCAGGCTCTCAAAAATGGGCTGTTTAAGTGTTTCATTGAAAATTTTGTTTTAGAGAATTTCCTTTCTATAATTTAAAAAAATAACATCTGTAATTTCAAAAGAAGCAAATCTTAGCTCAAAGTAACAGGTTGATTCCACTTGGTATGAAAATTGAAATACTGAAGAATAAAAATAAATTATGTGTTAGAATATTCAATTTTAATAAATTATCTTTTCCATTCCAAGAGCAATACTGCTTTTATTTTTATCCTGTAATCAGCCTCAGGAGTTTGAGTTGGCAAGGAAATTTCTTTTTTAGCCTGTAGCCATGTGCTTTCTTGTTTTCTTTCATCCAACAGTTTTATTTATCCTCTTTTGCTGCCACCTTTTATTCTCTTATGCATACTCACACTTTCTGATCCCCTGCCTTGTATTTCATTTTCTCAGTTCTTATCCCAGCAGATTTCTTTTCAAAATACAGGCATAGCTCTGAGAAAATGGCTTGGGAAGTAGGATCCCTGGGGATAAGGCCTCAGGAAATGAAATAGCTCAGCTTAAACATAACAATGAGTTAGTCACAGGATTGGGATGAATGCAGTTAAGTGTGCTGGTTTTGTTTTGTTTGCTTCTTGAACAGTAGTTCTAATTTCCCTGTGCTAAATAATCGTACTTTAAGCCTATCTAAAAGTAAAAAAGAATTTTTAAATTGAAGTAATAGATTTGAACTTCAATTTAATTAAGGTTTTTATTTCACT
This sequence comes from Nesoenas mayeri, assembly GCF_963082525.1. Taxonomy (NCBI): domain Eukaryota; kingdom Metazoa; phylum Chordata; class Aves; order Columbiformes; family Columbidae; genus Nesoenas; species Nesoenas mayeri. Next base: position 31,663,455 of record NC_137548.1, read on the forward strand.
TGATAATACAGGTCTGTTTAGTGGTTGTTTTGGCTAAATTTCAACAAACTTCATGCACACAAAAAAAATCCAGTCGTATGGTATTAAATCAGCATACATTATCAGAAAGATTATAGATAACAGCTGGGCTGGTTGATGATAGCTGAGGAAAGAACAAGTTTTGCTAGCTAGAAAGATTGTTTCTGAAGGGCTTACATTGGTGAGATGACAAAATCAAATACAGATTGTACCCTGATCCGTTGGCATTGTAATTCATGTGACTGAAATCTACATATGCAATCTGGTGGTTCTTTTCAATTGCACCTTTTTTCCTCACTCTACATATAAAAGACAAATGGTATTTTGTTTTCCCTGCACTGCAGCAAATAATTGTCAGATGTTGTTTTAGTCCATTTAGTCATTGCTCCATGTAAGATATGATCTGAACGGAACAATGGCATGATTTTATACAAATTGTGCTAGTTCACCTGTACTAGCTATTAATAATTACTAATATAAAAAAATATATTTACCTTATTCACCAGCCACCTGTAATAAATGATTGCAACGAGTAATTTATTTTCCAGAATCTAATGTATGAGTTTTATACATTATATACTGGTTTATGCTAATGTAGAAAACTGTTTTAAACTATAGCCAAACTCTGTGGTATAACCTCAGAGACTTGGATAGGACTGTGCAGGCTATAAATCAGGAAGGAATCTGACTTTTAGTGGCTTTATTTTATAGTCTATCAGGACAATGTGGAAATGAGCTATTTCTATTAGCATAGTAATGAAGCATTTTTTTTTTCCAAAGATAGCAAATGAAATCAACATGCTAATTAGATTTTATGTATAACACTTGATGGCCAACATTAGTCAAAAGAGATAAGGGAAACTTCCATCTAATGCATGCCAATATTTTTGTTTATATAGGACAAGGAAGAACAAGAAGATAACATAAGCCATCGTGAGAGGAGCACTTATCAGGATGAAATCAGGTGCATCTCATCTCTTCACTTACATTATGCAGATCTGGAAAGAAAAAAATACTATAGAGGAGAAAATAAAAAATTCTCAGCATGGCGTGGTATACATCACATGATTCGGATAAGGTCATGCACATGATTATAGAGATAAAACATACATGTACATCACTGGTGATATACATACATTTAGGTAAGAATCATAATATTTTGTATCTAATCTTACACACATACATAGTTTTATTGTTAGTTTGGTCACAACCTTTTCTTCTAAAGGTAATGAAAAATCTGAAGCCCAGAGACTTTTGTTTCCAATGCTCTAACAGTGTATTTTAAACCCCCGGGCATACTTACTGAAACTCAGTTGCCATGAGATATGACAGTGAGGCTGTTGTGACCGGTGGCACTGATTTAACAGAATTTGATTTCTAGCCACTTTTGTCAGACTATCAGACTGAGAGTCCGATAGTAAGAACATGTAGTTACAGAAGGTTAATATTCTTTCACCTTTATATGAACCAATATGAAAGATTTTCTTTGTGTTACTGTAAAGTGCTCATGTTTACACAGAAATAATTCACATTTTTTGTACTACACTTATTCACAAGAACTACTACACAGGATTACTCTGTTCATGGAAGCAAGACTGATTAATTCTGTTCTATAACATCTTGAATCCATCTCTAGAATTACCAAAGAACATATCTTATTCCTTTCTTTAAGGATGAATATTTTTACTATAGTTTCTTTTTCTCTACTTTTATATTCTTTTTCTCACCTGTATCCTTCTTTCCCTTTATATATCTAGTACCATTAAGAGTTCTTTCTCTGTTTCTCATGTATGTATCATGAAGCAACTAAAGCTGTAGATTTTCCTTCCTGCTTGCAAAATTGCATGATTTTGTATTCAATTAAAGGATTTTCAGATAAGTCTACCATATTGTTTTCAACATAGTAAAATTCATAAAAATGATGTATAAGAGTTCACTTTATTTGACGCAGAATTAAAAAATTATTTGTTTCATTCATACGAGGTAGCCAGAAGAGGTTGAAAAGGGAAGATTCTTATACCAGCAAAATTTTCTCTGATTATGCAGCTGTAGAAAGAAAAGGTAATTGACATTTACTCACGCTCATATAGAGACAAAATGACTACTTTCATCATATCTCTTTTGCACAGTATTTAAACTATAAGTGGAAATAGCTTTTGACAAATTGGAAGTAACTCAGCAAATATATTAATAGTAATTTATGTGAATCATGTATAATATAATTTATGCCAAGATTGCTGAAATTTTATCAGATCATCACTCTGTGAAAGTACAGAATAATATATTGACCTACCCAAGTAAAAAACTTTAAATACAGCTTATCCGGCACTTTACTTTCTCAGTATGAAATAAGCAGCTGCATTAGCCATGTGCCAAAGATTCATAATATATCACTGTTCTACTTTATTTAGCTCTTGAGTAGAAATTATTCCAGAACACAATCTTAGATGTAAACATTCTCACACTGTTCATAACTCTGTTGTGTAAACAGACTTTCACCTATATAAATAGATTAAAACAAGGCAAAATACTCTCACATTATGGGAGGCTGAAAACTGTGGATTCCAATCCAAGTATTGTACTTTCATTGTGATCCTTAATGAAGGTGAATTGACTGAATTACATAAAGAGTTTTTCTTTTTTTTTTTTTTTTTGTATATTCTCTTTGTGATTGTCTAAGACTTTCATAGCAGAGTAAACATATCCACAGAGAAAAGTGTCATGGCTACAGAAAAGCTGCTTTCTGCATGTAATATTCTATTTAATCTAATATTTAAAAGCTGATGGAATGTTCTGAAAGTTTTTTATTCCAAAATGAGAAACAATCCAAATATTTATCTAGAAAACAATTGTTCATGATTCTATGCCTTTTTCAGACATATATAAAATGAATCCTGTCCCCATTGAACTCCGCCTTCAACACCACAACACTGTGTTGCAATTATAGTGTATTAAGGGTGGCATTTCACAGTTTTTACTCTATGAGTGATAGTGAATAACCATTCCTATTCATTTTATCCATGACATTTATCATTCCAGAGACCTCTATCATATTCCTTCATTTTTTATTTATTCCTTTGAGAAACTGAAGAGCATTGAACAGTTTCAATCTTTTCTTGCTGAGAAGCCACACCACAGTTTTGATAATCTTCATTACCCCACACAGACTGTAACTGGTGCCTTCTCCTTAGAGCCCAGGTAAGACCCATCACCTTTGTACCCAGCAGGCAAGCCAACACATTTTCCTCACTGCAATCACAAAACTTCTGTATATCTGTGTCCCTGATAACAGAATCCCCTGTTACTAGGACTTGCTTATTGGACAAGTTCCTACCTGCAATAGGGTATTTTTGGCACTGGAATATAAAAGATCATGATTTGGGAGACAGAAAAGAAAGACTAGTAAAGAAACTCTCTCAGCAATGGCATCACTTCCATCTTTTATTTTGTTTCTTTTATTTTTTTACTTACATGGGCTGTTTACCTGGAGGTAAGACTGTCCTATGACTTGTTTATTCAGCTTACATGTTATCTTGATTTTGTCCAAGTTACCATGTCTGGTCTTAAGAGGCAATTAATGAGTAAATAAGTAACAAAGATTTTTTTTTCTGTAGTTTTGCGTGTTTGTTTGTTTGTTTTTAAACACCGTTATTGCAAATGTTTGGAAAAATAGTGTTTGCAATTATATTTGTCATCCCTTCTCTCAAAGGTACTGTGTGAGATGTGTCCCTTAAGTTCAGTTCAATGCAGATTTAGGTTAGATTGTGAAAAGAGATTGTTAATTAAAATATTTAGATTCCAGTAGGGACCAGTGTGTTCTGTGAACACAAAATGTAATGTTGAAATAGAGATTACTGCAACTTTGTAGGAGTAGTTACAATGTAACTCCTACATTTATATTGGCCTAAAGTTACACTTGGCCCTTTGGAGGCAACTGCGAGGCTGATGTGGCCTCCAGTAAAAATGAGTTTGACACCCCACCTTACAGTCTTCCATCCTTTCCTCTTCCCCCCACCCCATTGTAGGAGCTGAAATAATAAATTAAAAACCTATGGTCTGAGGTAGAAGTTTGTTAATTTCACTTCAAAATGTAGTCACTTTAAAAATCATAACCAAGTGAAAACAGTGAGTTGTACTGAGATTGTGATTCCTTAAAACAAACACAAAAATTGTTTTACAATTCCAGTAAAGCTCAAAACAGCAATTTTCATTTCTGTTTGCTTGAAAGTGAGTCCTTCTACAATATCTGTAATGGCTAGCCCAGTGGTATATTTTGTAGGAATAAAATCACATACTATGTGAGTCAGGATTATTTCATTGTGGATCAAAGCCATGTTTTAATGTGGCAGAGAGCACTGAAATAGTTCTCACAGTATGTGCTGTCAATATCTTCTAAAAGAAACTGTACCAACTTCACCACTTCAGAAAAGAGCTGCCATTCAGTTTGGATGAATAAACTGAGATATTTCTGAATGGACTTCATCACTCTTTCTGTAATACGACAGTTAACTTGAAGCAGATGAAGTTAAATAATCACTAAATTGTGTCTGTAATTGGAACTATAGACCAAAACATGTAATGAACATACATTTATCTTATGGTTGGTGGTGTTATGAATATTTCTTGATATTTTCAATCAAATTGCAGCCTTTCTTTTAAGATCTGGATTAAATACTGGACACTGTAAAATCAATAATTTTGAAATAGATGTGTAGAATGGATTTCTTTACTAAACTTGCATGGCTTGAATTGGTGTTGCCACCTATCCCTATTTGCAATATTAACTTTTTAATTTTTATTTATTTATTTATTCTTTGGAAGCCCTAAGTTTTTATCTGTTTTCAACTTTCGTCCTTTTAGGTGGATTTTTTCACAGAGCAAGAACAAGGTTTTATATGATAGAGAGATTGAATGAAGAATCATTTTCATAGAAGATGCGACTTCTGTTGATAAAACTTGCCCTTGAAAAATTGTTATATAAATCATGCAAAAAGTTAAATTGTTCCATTTGAACTGCCATGCTACAAATTAAGGGGACCATTTCAGTCTTTTACTGTTGCAAAAAATTTTTATTGTCCTCTCTGCAAGATAATTCTCTGAAACAGAAGCAAGTCTTGAACAAAAAATTCAATTTGTTGGAGACAAGATACTGGTCCTTGTTGACTTACTACTGATGTTCTTTGTATCCTGGAATATAATAAGATTTTTCATGTTAATTTTTCATTTTATTAATAATTAAGAGTTCTTTAGAAAATATTGCCTCTAAAATAGAAACATAATAATGTGTATATTAAACTGTAATATATCTTATTGCATTCAGTCTGTTATATATACCCTACTAGTGGTATTTTCATTCTTTGTTTATGAGTGGTGTTGATTTACAGGTCTAAATCTGTTACTATACTTTTAATTGTTGCGTCTAATACCTCTGGGTTATTGTACAGTACTCATGAGCTCTTTATCAAATTCTACATCATCAGCTAGAAAGAAAAGGAAGTTGCTGTTCTTCTAAGGTATTTTGTCCACTTGATCACAACTTCTGGAAAGTGGTTTATTTTTTATATTTTTTTTCAGAATTATATCTGCAATTTTAAGAGACAATGTTTCTATGATATCTTTTTAGAAAAACCTCTCTTGTGAATTTTTTATTTTTCCAGCCACTTTCAAATATCAGGATGAAGTTCTGCCAGCAAGTCAAGTTATTGAATAAAGCAAGTGTCATCCTCTGTGCTTAACAATCCATCTTCAATCCATTTGGCTGCATGTCATAGATGAGTCCTTATCTGGCAAGAAAATATATGTTACTGTTTTCATCAAGACTATTTTGTTTGTTCTTTCTTCTAGGAATATTGAAAACATTTTTGTCTCCAACATTTCCTGTGCTGTTTTGAAAAACAGGAACAGCTCATGGTGATATTAGCAAGCTCTACATGATTCAAATTTGTTTCAAGACCTTTTCTTTTTTTAAAAGAATAGGGCATACTAAGTCATTCCCAGACATTCTGACACAGCTGTAATCACAGAGCTCCAGAAGAGATGGGCAATCTGACGGCCAAATCGTCACTAAGAATTCTAGTGTTCTTCATACTCTGTGCTTAAAACACTCCATCCCTTGAAATTCACAGCTTTTTTCTTTCTCTTCCCACATATAGTCAATGTGTCTGTGAACACTTAAAGGACTGCAAAACGTGTGGGCTTTCCACTCTGGTGATTTAATTAAAGAATCTAAAATTCAAGATAGTGACAGCCATGGTCAGTAAGGGTATCCTAGAAGAAGACCCAAATTAAAAAGAAAACCCAAGCAAAGTTACCAAAATAAGGTTCACAGTGTGAAACAGTTAAAAATCAGTACAGTCATATCAGGACATCTCTCTCATATTCATCCCGCACTGAGCTTCTATGGGTGGCATTATGAGGTGTGTTACCTGGGGAGAAAACAAAAATTATTCTTCAATCCTCCCCCGAAACATGGTTGGGTGTCATGTTGTTCTTGATGTTTTATTTCTTCATGGCTCATACATCATCAAAAGGATTGTCTGGCACTAGATAGGTTTTATGATCAAAGAATTCACTCAGCTTTTGCCTCCTGGCTGCCCATCATGTTCCAGGATGTTCCAATGGAGTTCAGCCAAATGTTACATGTTTTCAGCCTGTTTTCTCTCCCTAATCTTGAAGCAAAAATCAATGTATGGCTTAAAGTAAAAGTGTCAATATTCTGCCTTGCAGCTGCAGTTCTACATTCTGTATATTGATGGAAAACAAAAAAGTTGCTGGATGGGAAATTCAGTTTAAAATATTTCTGTGCAGTTGAATAAACTAAATCAACAGTGTGTAATATATTCATTTTACCTACACTTTCCAGAATTTCAGCCCTCTAAAACATAGGTCTCATGAATGGATTTTCTTATGCATTCTCCACGCTGGTACTTGTAAGGGCAAAATAGATTGTGCTCGGTCCGACAGGCTGAGTGAGGTGGGACTGCTGCAGCTCCATGACCTAGGTCCCATCAGGTGGCTCAGAGCCCCATCCAGCCTGGCGTTGAATGTTTCCAGGGATAGGCTGTATACCACCTCTTGTGTTTTGTCACCTGCATTGTAAAAAAATTCTTCCTCGTGTCTAGCTTCAATCTCCCCTCTTTTAGTTTAAAACCATTACCTCTTGTTCTCTTGTAACATGCCCATCTCAAAAGTATGTTCTCATCATTCTTATAGGGTTATTTTAAGTATTGAAAAGCCACAATAATGTCCTTTTCTTCTTCAGGCTGAACAATGCCAACTCTTTAATCGTGTCCTCATAGGAGAGATGTTCCAGACCCCTGATCATAAGATCCAGTGTCTGGGAGCTGGACCTTAGCCCTGGTTCCAGTCCTGTGGTTGGCAATGTATTTCACTTGGGTCACTCCAGTCACAGCCACCCGGGCACATGACCTATGGGTTGACTCTAATTGCTGGCACCCAGACCCTCATACAGACACACAGCAGAGAGAGTGAGTCCGTAACCTAGGAAAGAGTTAGAGAGGAATTTAATATGAAGACAGGACAGATAGCATGCCAGACAACTGTACCAACCAGACGACTATTTACACGACGTCTACTTTTAACTCCTTAAACCTGTTTTCCCATACTTGTTCGTCTCAAATCACCTAAATCCCCAAATGCTCATTCCCTGTTTTCCAGCTGATCAGCTGAAAACATATATTGGTGTCTGGGGTTGCTTCTGCCCAGGTGCAGGACTTTGCACTTCCATTTGTGGAACTATATGAGATTCCTGTCAGCACATTTCTTCAGCCTTCTTCCACCTTCCTGATCCAGACATAAATTACTCTTTTTATGAGATGAGCTGCTTTATAGCCCACTATGTGAACATTTTTGCAAGGAGAATTCAAGGGGCAGTCAGCCTGCCATATCTTGGCACAGGGCAGAGCTTGCAAATGAGAGTAGGAAGAAAAAGGTACAAGGCCAAAGAGAAAAACAGGGAACAAGTTTTAAGTCTAGCTTATTCAGTCCTGTCCATAAGGTCTATGGGGACTGAAATAGAGATCAAGGTAAATCCTCCCTTCTCTGCTTCCTGACTTGTCCAGGAAATACAGATAGAGAACACATGCATGAGTTTAGAAGAATGGAGAGAGGTACATAGACAGTAATACCAGTGTAATGTTAGACTCTTAAATACAGTGGCATACATGGATTTTAGGTCATTAGCAAACAATAGGGCTTGAATTCATAGAGAAGGACTTTCAGGAATTTAGGTATCTAGTGATACAAAGAAACAAACAAACAGAAAAGGAAATAAACACAAGAAACAAACCTTAAAAAAAAAAAAAAAAAAAAAAAAAAAAGCACATAATGAGATTAAAAAGAACCAATGCTACCTAAAGGGTTTGGCTATGTAGTAACAACCAAAATCCATTACAGTTAAGTATGATTTTCAGAAAGGTATTCAGAAATGTGACACTTAATTAGTTTCTGGAAAATTTCATGTTGATTCTGCTACCACATATTCTGGAGCAAAGACCCAAAATAATTACATAGAATTACTATTAATAATAGCAGTAATAAAGTAGTAGCCAAGTAGTTATTTTAATAGTAGGTAGAAGGAGAAAAAGGTGTATTTTGCTGGTGTAACATGATGTTCCAGATCCAATGCAGTTAAAGCTGCATAGACATAATTTTATTATATTATTTTTCTGCAGGTTACAAAATTGCAGTGTTTTTTGTTCTAACATTCCAGTATAGAAAGTGGAGGGCAATAATTGTTTTGGTTGTGCTTTGAGAATTCAGCATGACCTTATGGGTCACTGAATTCATTTCACTAACTCATCACAAACTACAGTGACAGCAAAGTCGCCTACTGTGCCACCCTCATTCAAAGTAAATAGCATGGAGAATTTAAACAGGTGTTTTTGCTTCCTCCAGTGCTTCATAAAAACAAGTTATTATTGGCCCTTTTTTGAGCTTTGAGAATGTCTTTGCAGTTCGTCATTCACATACACTTCTACTATTATTATTTAATTATGAGTAATTTATATGTATCTAAGAAGAGGCTATGTTATCTGGTATCTAGAAGTAGATACTTTGTAAGTCAATGTTTCTTTAAGTCTCATCAATTTAGGAATTTGAAGAAATAGCTCACTGAAAAATAAATGTGAATATAGCAAAATTGAAGAGCAGAAAAATAAATGTTTCTGTTTTCCTTGAGCAAACTACCTTTTTTCTTTTTTCTTTTTTTTTTCTTTTTTTTTTTTCTCACATGCCTGCTTTGAAAACAAATCTTTGTATCGGATTTTCTTTTGAACTCCATGAAAACTTACATTTATAGAAAATCAAAAGAAAAGTAATGCAACTACCTTTAATGAGTCATGTCAACAAATGCAGATACATTTTTGCAAATAATTCTTCCCATTGATCCCTAATTCTTTCTGTCTAAAGGTAGAGGTTCAGTTTGAAAGGGTAGACCATAGAGCTCTCATCAGTAAACACGAAATACAATTTCAAATCTACAGCTGGTCCAGTCTCCGTCTTTACCTTTACTTTGTGAATATCAAATAAAGGCACTAAGAATTTTGAGAATGTACCGCTGATGTGGGTCACTTCATCTTTTGGATGCCTTGGACATGATTTCCCAAAGGTTTGTAGCTTTATGCTTTTACTGATCCTACCTCAAATTCCTTATATACAGAATTTCAAAGAATTGACCCCAAAACTAGTGACTTTCAATTCTTCATTCTCCAGTGTGTTCATTTGCACTTTACAGAGACAGAATGCTGGGAGGGATACTTTCTTATCAGACAGGCACAATGTTTTTCTTCTTATTCATCAATGCTGCATTTTCTTTAGGTGAGAAAAGATAACAGCAATGAGCACTAATTTTTTGTGTGCCTCTGGGGCTGCATTGGACTGCTGAAAACATGAGATAAGATCACTGGCTTCACTGAGAGACTACATTTACTTTAGATATATGTATAAGAGGCTCAGGAGAGAGGAAACTATTTACATTCTGGCATCTTAATGTGTTCCCATCTTTTTTAACCTTCTCTTTCTCCTTGCTCCTGTAATGTTTTTTTTTCCTATTAAACCGTGTGGGATGTATAACAGCTTTAATAGCGTTACTAATACGTGTTTATACAATAATGAAGGGACTGAGGAGACTATAGCAATGTCTTTGAGGTGCGTGGAATTTATCTGCACATTGAAACACCACATCAGAGGGAATTTACCTCATGTATTTTGCCTGGCAACAGTCTCTAATTAATGCTGCCTTCACCCTCCACCCCCAACCTACATCTCTCAAAAATACATCTTCATGCATGAATACTTTCACTGGGCTTTTGGTTTCACACAACTCTATTGAGAAGTTAGCTATCATAAAATCATGTAATAGCCCTTTGTGTGTCATTCTTTCCACCTGCTAATTTATGGGTCTTTCTCCTGCATGTCTGCATTCTTGGAACTATCCTTTGGAGACAGCTTCCTGCCTTGAATGGAGACGAGATTTTGGTTTGCCTCTTTTTTCTGTGCATGTGTGTGTGCGTAAGGGAGTCACTCAGTTGAGAGAATTCATGTGGCTTTATCAAAGACATCTGACATATACTGAAAATATCACTTAGCAGTTACTCTTCTTTTTTTACATACTTACCAATCATCTTAGTCAGCATTCGTTGTTAGGCACTTAGAGTTCAGAATGTGCTCTTTTCTGTTAGAATAAGTTTAGAGAAAACATCTAATTTATAATTCTATTGTATCACAACTTTCCCTGGCTCTGTATCCAGTTGCATGAGAATGTTTAACAAAATTTAACAAAATGAGAATGTTTAATAAAATTCTAATTGCATTATTTCTAAACTTTGGCAAATTTGATTTGTCAGTTCTATACATATACTATAATATAGGAATGCTTATTTTATCTCTCACTGTCTAACCCTTGCTAATTTTTCAAAATCTTGTAGCTAAACAAAACATACTGGTTGTTTGCATTAATTTAGGGTTTTGAGGGACATGGTTCTTCTGCATTCTTCTGATAGTGTTGGGCTACAGAATCACTGGATCTCAATTTATTTGCCCACATTAAGAAAAGGTACTTGCATGTGCAATGTTTTAAGTAATTATTTGTAACACAAGTCTTTATTGCATTTATGTAATGAAAACAAAAATAAATATAATAATGTTGTGATAATAACAAGTAGTAAAAGAATAAATAGGTAGCATTTAATGTTTGTATGACTGGATATGGTGTGGATTACTGAATACTGGGGTTGACCATCTGATTAATGTTTTTCTTGAAACTACTTATTTTTGCTGTGATTAAAAAAAAAAAAAGAGAAAGATGAATTTATTTATTACTAGAGACTGCTAGAAAGTAAAATTCATCTAATGAAAACTTAATCAGTTTCTGTACCGAAGCAATCTACCTTATCTCTAGCTATAGGCAGGTCTCAAGGATTTAGAAAAGTTTATAACAGGACTATAATTTGATCTAACATATTATTCACAGACTTAAAGCAAAATAATTTTGCAATCTGTGAACACAAGAGGCATTCAAAATTGGAAATACACTCTATATTTCTTCTTAAATAATATAAGTGGTCAGATCTGAGTTTCTGTCCACAAGTCAAAACCTACTTCTGAATAGAGGGATCCATATATGTATTTTCCAAACTGTCAGGATGTTATGCCATTAGCATATTTTATTAACTCAGTTTTCACATTTTCTTTGTTTTAAATTTTTCTTTGCTTGGTGTTGGGACAAAGTGAAACAGATGTCACAAAAGCATCAGCAGCATCACCTTCCCTTGAACACTAAGCTAACAAGAGAAATGAGTAGATCCTCAGCTTCCACTTCATGGGAAAGTCAAATTTCACACTCTGACAAATGAGGTATTTAACTGCCCAAACCAGGGCAACTGGGCATGTGCGAAAGTACAAATCCAGTCCCAAAGATACTGCACAATCTAAAAATGAAACAATGATGTGGTGTAGGCGCCATTAAAGGTTCTGTGGCAGCTAAGTGAGAATTTCTAAATTGTCATTTTCCAAGTCCTTTGCTGGATCTTGCCATTAGTAATGTTAAAAAAATTGTTTCTACTGACAAAAATAAAATAAATTGCTCATATGTTCTGCACTTAATTTTGTTCTCTTTAAGGTTGCTTAGGCATTTAATAATAGGTATGGATGCTATTCTTCCTTCTGTTGAATCTTGGTGATATTACAATGCATCCTATATTCATACAGAAACATTGAGATTGGGTTTGTTTGCATTTTTTTCCAAAGTCAGTATCATTTTATGAGGGATACAAGAAATGATCAAACATTTTAGATGGGTCCTAGGCAATTCTCATACCTGCTGTCTTTCCAGATGTCTTGTACCTTGCATGCATTTACAAGCTAAAGAACAGATTATAGAATAAGTTCATTACCTTCTTGCATGTCATGGTAAAAGACATTGATGATTTCAGTAAATTGAAAGGAATATTCAAAGTAGCATGCATCCTGTCCCATCCAGCAAAGACATACTGAGGCAAATTGGCAGCTCTGGTACCTCTATTGACTTTCACCATGTTTTCCTTCCATTTCATTGATTTTATTCTGAAGTTATAAAACACTCTCTCAAATTGTCAACAGCCAGTATTCTCCAGCAAAATATAATGCAGAGACAATAACATATCTTTTTCCTATATAATCTGCCACAAGCCAATTGTAGCATCTCTTCAGACACTGGACATTCTATTATATATAAAAAAAAAAGAACATGCATTTTTCCCCACAAATCATAAAGTATCACCTTTTATAAATGAAAAATGGAAAAATTCTAGCAGCTAATGTAAGGCTTAGTGCAAAGATGTGTGAGGAAATTCTTGTTTTATTAGTTCCTCCCTTTTTATATGTTTTTCTTTCAATTTCATTTTTCTAGTTTGCTGATCTTTTTACCTTTTCATTTTTTCTTCCTATCACCCGATCACTGATTTAGCAGTGTCTTAGGGTCTACTCTGTGTGGAAAATAAAAAGTAGATACACTGTATTCCTGTACAGTTTTGACTGTCAGTATGTCAGATTTCAGACTGGATATTGATAGCATATAGTGCTTTGTTTCAGATCTGCTCTTAAACAAAGGATTATATCCCTCCTCTGCCTCTGCAATAGACCATGACAAATACATCTATCTTAATTCAAGCAGCTATAAAGCATCCTGCCATCTACTCCTTCAATGGTTTTGGGACCTCCCTTCTGCTTCCCATACTATTGCTCTTTATTTTATAGCCTTCTTTCTCAGGGTCCTAAGTTTTTCATTTCTACTGATAAAATTCGGAAATACTTATTATAATTTATTACTTTATAATCACAGTGCCTATATATATGTAATTTGATAAAGACCATAACATCTCTCAGAACCGAACCTCTAGTGGCTTCTGCATGTTTCAAGAAAAATTACTACTGTCAAAATGGCATTTTAATGTAAGAAATAGGAGAAAATAACAGTGACCATATAAAAAATATATTTTTTTTAATCCTCATAGATTCTTCCTCTTCTAATTATAATATAGTTGAGGTGGAGAAGGTAAGGAATACTGCAGATGATAAATAGAATTATTTGTTATGCTTTGCTGTTACAGAGTAACATCATAAAATCTTTAAAATGTTTATACTGTTTTTCATATCATCAGCTTTGCCTCTGAAATCTATGCTCATAGAATCATAGAATAGCAGGTTAGAAGGGACCACAAGGATCATCTGGTCCAACCTTTCTTGGCAAAAGCACAGTCTAGACAAGATGGCCCAGTACCTTGTCCAGCTGAATCTTAAAAGCCTCCAATTGTGGGGAATCCACCACTTCCCTGGGGACATTATTCCGATGAATGATTGTTCTCATAAAGAAAAATTTTCTTCTCGTGCCCAACCAGAATCTCTCCAAGAGTAAGTTGTACCTGTTACCCCTCATTTTTTTCCATGTGACTGCTTGTAAAATAGGTGTCTCCAGCTTCTCTGTAGCCACCCTTTAAATACTGAAATATGGTGATAGATAGGTTTCCCCTAAGCCTTTTTTTTTCTCAAGACCTTTTTTGTCTCAGCTTTTCCTCATATGGCAAGATTCCCAGTTCTTTTATCATCTTTGTGGTGCTTCTCTGGACTCTCTCTAGTCTGTCCACATCTCTTTTGTATAGCAATGACCAAACTTAACACACTATTTTAGGTGTGGCCTGGGCAAGCACTGAGTGGAGTGGGATAATTAGTACTTTGTCTCTGCTGGTGAGGCTCTTGCTAATGAAAGCCAGCATCCTGTTGTCCTTCTTTGCTACACAAGCACACTGTTCACTCATATTGAGCTTGTTGTCCAGTAGGACCCTCAGGTCCGTTTCCACAGAGCTGCTCCTCAGCCAGGTAGATGTCAGCTTGTGCTGCATTCCTGGATTATGATTTTCAAGGTGCAAAACCTGACATTTTTCCTTGTTGAACTTCATAAGAAACTTGTTAGCCCAACTCTTCCAGCCTATCCAGGTCATTGTGCAGGGTGGATCTCCCCTCCAAAGTGTCTACTTCTCCACTCAGTTTGGTATCATCACTAAACTTCGTCACGGTACATTTGATCCCATGATCCAGATCACTTATGAAGATGTTAAACAGTGTTGGGTCCAATATTGATCCCTGGAATACCCCATTCGTGTCAGGTTATCAGCTCCTTCTTTTACTAGCTAACCATTTTGCCCTGAAATCAAAGCCTTCCAAGTGACTGAGCTCTGAACTTGTTCTTGTTAGACACAATATAACATTTGTAGTGTTCTCAGCCTTACCTCAGCTTACTTGCCCTTTCCTCTAATACATGCTATATAACTTTTCCAGAACTATCCAGTCATGCATATCTATTTAGTAAATGATGTGTGCTATCATGCATAACAGTGAAGAAGAATTCCTTATAAAATAGTTTCCTTCAAAGTTTTTTAATGTTTTGTTTTATTTTTTTCATTAAAGAAATATATTGGATATTTATTATCTTCAGAATGGCTGCATACACTGGCACCTAAGAATATATCAGCTGTTAAATAAGGAATGATAGGAAAGAAACCACTTTGGCTCTTTACTGTAGAACTACTCACTGTCTGCATGTTTCTTCATTCTCTGCTACAAGATGAAGAGATGGACCCATAGTTTGTCACATTTTAGTGATTTCTGTGTTCTTCCTTTTGGTAGCATTACCTTTCACAGACTGTATTTATTGGTCACCTCTTTTCTCCTCTCTTCTTCTAATCTCTTTAGATAACTTACTTACATATATCATCATACCTAAATAAGCCTGACACTTCCATTTCAAGTGACAATACATTTTGATCGGAAATCATAGTATGTCACAGATGAATAGATAAATCTAGATATTTTTTAGTTTACTCAGGCTGTATTTGCAAATGCAAGTAATACTGCACTACTAAAAAGGAGCTTGAAATATTTCTTCGACCTGGCTCTAACACGCTGAGTTATTACATAAATCTGTTCCTGCCCCTTGGATACAGTGAAGAAATCAGGATCTATGACTGTCTCCACCCTGAGATAAATGTCTGGTATCAAATGGCAATCATGTTGTTTCCTGTTCTGAGCACAGCATCCCAAGTTTAACAAGCAAATAATGGGCCTCATACTATGGCTCCTGTTGAACCTAACCAATTCTTCTAAAACTCCTTTCATTCCATCTGCAGTCTTACAATGTAGAAATGAACAGAAAAAGTTCTAGAGAAAAAACAGTGTAAGCGGGAGAAGTTACTGCAAATACACAGCTTTGGTGTCAGAAAAGAGATAAAGGAAGTTTGGTTTTCTGTAGCCTGGGTTTTACACTATGTAGATTCTTTGACAGCTCAAAAGAAAATAACTCCTGAGGTATTAGCAAGGTCTTCTTTGTACAGAAACTATCAGAACATCTGTACATGTAGGATGTATCAAATTTGTTTCAATTTGCCCAGTGTTTTAGTGGTTTCACTCCAGCCAGCAACCAAGCACTCACACAGCTGCTTACTCACTCCCCTGCCCTCAGTGAGACAGGGAAGAAAATAAGAACAGCAAAAATGAGAAAACTGATGGGTGGAGATAAAGATAGTTTAATAAGTGAAAGAGAAAAAAATTCAAACCAAACAACAAGTGATGCAAATGCAACTGCTTCCCACAAACAGACTAATGTTCAGTCAGTATCTAAGCAGTGGCCGCTTTGGAAGACAATCTGCCTCTCAGTTCCTTTCTTCCCCTACCCCTATATATATATATATATTTATTTTTTTCTTCATTAGCATGATTTTGTATGGCATGTAATATCCACTTGTCCAATTTGAGACAGTTGTTCCAGCTATGTCACCTCCCAAGTTCTTACCAATGCACAGCTTATTTGCTGGGGTGCACAGTGGGGAAAGAAGAATGATGAAAAGAAAAAAAAAAAAAAAAAAAGGCACTGTTTAGCAAAATCCAAACATTGTTTTGTTATCAACACTGTTTTAGGCACAAATCCAAAACACGGCAACATATGAGCTGTAATGAAGAAAGCTGATTCCATCCTGGCCAAACCCAGAACAAAAGGGTACAGAATTTCTTATAAATGCATTTGCAATTATGTAAGCTTTATTGGTTTCCAGGACAGCCAAGTAAATGAAGGTATTATCTACATGAACCTTGATACTGTTCTTGCAGAAACTTGTGCTTGCCCTCAGTGGGACCTTAAGAATCTATTACATCAGTAGCATCAGGTTAAATATGCAACTAGAAAAGTGTCTTTTTTTTCTTTTTTTTTTTAATGAAAAGGTCACTCTTCCCATCTTATGTTTTTTCCAATGTTTTTTTGTGGGGTTTACTTTTTTGTTTGTTTGTTTGTTTTTTTGTTTGTTTTCCACTTGAATTCTGTCTTTTTCTCAAAACAGTAATAACTTGTGGCAAATTTGGTCCATAGTACTTTGGCATAGTTTATTCACAGGTGCTTTTGCTGGTTATATCTTTTCATGAAATAGCTTACAAGCGAAAAGTTGTCACAACATTACATACGGCAACAGTCCTGCCAGCATATTGAAAACAAGAGGAACTTCAAATTAAGTCTATGGCAAACCTGTCTGAACTTTTTTCTCCTTCAAACTATAACAAGAATGTTAGCTAACTACTTTAAAAAAAAAGAAAAAAAAAAAAGCAAGCAGAATTGCACTCACATTATGTTTACTACAACAAACACATTCCAGATGTTGCAAAAAACTGCCATTTTTCAGCAGGAGTTCTTATAAAACAGCAGCAGTTGTTGCATTCCTCAGGACTTGGAAAGTCCAATAAACTTTGTGACAGAAACAGAATATTCCAGATTGGAATCCTGAAATGAATGTGCTGGTATCTCCAGTTTCATTAAATAAACAAACAAACAAAATCCCTCAACATCTAAATGAGAAATCAAATATTTCAAAGTGGTAACAAACAAAGGAAAATAAGAAATTGTTCCAGTTAAGAGCACTGTGGTTCCTCATGCAGTTAGCTTACTCATCCCGTTACATTTTTGGCTTTGCACTGGTGAGAACTAAATCAACACTACTAGGTTATTGAGATTCATTGCCTAGGATGTGAATAGGTTTTTAAAGATTAATATTTTTTATACAGAGAAGGTGGTGTTGTGGAAAATTACTCACATCTTGCTCTGCTAATTATTCTAGGACTTGTTCTTTAACATCCTACTATTTGTTTTGCCTTTGCACACAAAAATTGGAAATTTTCCAGAAGGTTAGGAACATTTCCACAGAAAAAGCAAAGCTTAGATAATCATAACTGTTTGTAGCTTCTTGGAGGTCTTTAGGATCTAGAAGAAAAACAGAAAGCTAATATCAAACACTCAATAACATTTTAAATTTTTGGAGAGATATCAAAAATATGCGGTCAAATGAATTTGATTTTATCATTCCATCTGCTAGTGAATCTTTTATGTAAAACATTCACAGTTGTCAGAAGTCCTAGTAAAACTGATTTCTAATTTTCAATGAATGCTTATAAGAGCAGAACAGAAAACTACATTTCTACTTGTGCTGGCTGATTAGAATTTCTAGTTTCTTTACATATCTGCAGATATACCTATTTAAATTAACATTCCTTGGCAGAGGCTTTGCTTTATCATTATTTCTCATTTTATAAATAGATACAAGCTATTATGCCAGAGCGCTAGCACTATCACACCTGATCTTCATCCATTCCAAAAACTTTTTTATTATAGCAAGGTGCGATTCAAAGGACATAATACATGTATTAAAGGTGTGTGCTGGTATAATACTACAAGGTAAATTGTTATTGATTCATCTTCTTTTGGGAAACAGTTTTTGACAGTGCTGGGGCTAGACATAAAGAGATGTAGCTCTAAATACACGGGGTAAAGTTGAAAAGATTTGCATTTAAATTAAAAAAAATGTCTGCTAGAAATCAATAATAATAATCAAGGGATTTAGCTTTGGAAACATCATGACACTAAAAAAAACTTATTCAGCTTCACAGTTGTTGCACTCTAGGTATAGGGAGAAATCAAGGACAAAACCATTGTTTTTTACATTGCTGTTTCTATTATCTAAGTGCAGAAAATACTTGAATGTTAAGTATAGTTATTTTAAAGTCTTTCATATGTGCAATATATGTCCAAGTGGATGATTACATATCTTTATCTGTCTTTGAACTTCATTTGTGCTGAACAGTCTCACCTGTGTTGTCACTAATTAAATTTGTATCTCACATTTTGTTGGTAGAACAACAATTTTATGTTGTCTCCAATTATTATGTTCAAAAATGTTCCAGTGAACAGTCAATAATTAAGCAGGCAATGAAGTTGAAAATGTAGCTATGTAGAATTCTACTCAAAATCTATCTCAGACTAGTATTTTCCCACTGTATTTCTGTTGTATATGTGAATCATAGTGTCCATAAGTATAATGTCTCTCATATCCTGTGAATATTGTACAAAACTTGGTAGTAAGAGATGCTCACCAGGAGCCTACACAGCTGTGGGAAAGCAATGAAGGCTAACACAGAATATGTGGACACTGCAAAAAAGACTGAGGAACCCTTAGGTGTTGAATTAAAAATATATTTATGAATGTTTATAGAACATAAAGATGAAAACCTCTGATAGTAGAAATTCAATAAGCTGACCTCTGTGTAGCTCACTATCTTTCCCTCCTCAGCTTTTGATCTCAAATTGAACCAAGAAGATTCATGTTTTGTTGAGATGATAAAAGTTCAGATTAGCTATTCATATTTTTATTTAGCTCCTGGACAGTAAGCTGAAGTGCCAATGTGATTCTTGCAGTCCTCTCGGAAACTAAGGAAGTAAAAACATATCTAGACCTAAAGAGTCTCTCCCTCTTTATCTCTCTTCTGTGGTCCCATCCTCTTTCCCCCACCCCAAGTCTCTGAAGATGGATAACTTTACTTCAGACTCTCTCTTCCCTCCCCAATATATTCTGGAGAAAGGGTAATTCTGTAACCCAACATTCAATGTGGAAAAAGACAAAGTTATTTTAGGTCCTGTTCCCAGTGTCTGTTTGGTGAACCTATGGAATACCCTTGTGACTAAGGTCCTACCTTGAGATTAAGGAAACTTCAAGTATCTTATCTTCTTCTACAAGCCAGTTGTTATGGAAAATTATTTTAATTATATAAATATATTTTATTAGCTTCACAGTATCTCAGTTTGCAACCTACACTGGAAATATTATTTACTTTTCTCAGATCAAGATTCTGCAAAGTTATTCATTAATGTTTACAGGGACTTCATCTATGGGCTTTTTAGAAGCCTTAGCATTATTTATCAGATAGGGAGACATACACTAGTTGTTAGGCACTTGTAAGTTTCTGAGCCTGTTAAGTTGTGAAGATCAGTTTTGAAGACACTTGCAAAAGTTGCCAGGTCTTTCTAAAATGTTTTTTTACATAAATTAATTCATGTTTTGGAAAGGCTAAGTGGCCTGTCTGGAAAATATATCCTGTGCGAAATAGGAGAATGGTGGACTTTAGTAGGTTGAGTAGCTGGGGAGAGAATGGAGAACAGGAACGAGAAGAGGGACAGCAAGTAGTGGAAATAAACTCAGAATTGTTCATGTATTCATCTCAATAGTTTGACCTGAATCTCGGAGTAAAGGTTTTACCAGTTTTTTTTTTTTCTTCTCTAGAGTCTTTGTCTCTCAGTAACAAAGTGTACTTTCTGTACCAGAAAGTCTTTATTTTTTCTCTGCCTATGTTTACAGTTGAGCCACTGTTTCAATTTGCATATGCATCATATGTTGTAAAAGATTGTTAACACTATGTCTAATAAAACTCTAGCGTGGGTAACCAGAAGCAAAGCAGAAGAAATTTGTAGTTAATGTGGGATTTCTTCCCTACTCTATAATGCATAGTATAACTATAGAATAAATCTGCCAACTGAACAAAATACATGTATGTACTGGAATCCAGTGTCCCTGTTAATTCTTCTGTAAATCTGATAACAAGGATGTCATCAGTTTCTCAGTATCTGATTTAGTAACTCTCATTAGTTGCCAAAAGTTGTGGCTAAATGAAATAACAATATCTTGTTCTTTCCCTGTAATTTTTGGCAATAGTTCTCAGAGTTTTTTAAACAAACAAACAAACAAACCACCCAGGTCTTATTATCCTCATTTATTTTAAACTGGGACACAAAGAGGGCCAAATTTTCTTGTTTGAGGACATTGACAGTTGAGGTCTGGTAACTCAGACTGCAGTATATGAAAAAGATTACTACTCATCACTCCTGCTTTTTTATTGTCTATAGATTACAATTTCTCCAACAGTCATCAGAAGAGAAAGGGTGTCCATATTTCAGTTAGACTATACTGAGCCAAAGGACTTTACCCTAAGCTATTAATTAATTAAAATACTAGACTCTTTTTACTAATGTGTGGGTATATCAACTACTTTGCTGAAGAGAAATAACTTCTAGTGAAAGGAAAAGAAGACAATAGAAAGAAGCATCTGCTTTGTCTGCAGAGTCATACCTAAAATTTTTCCAGAACTGCCCATCAATGTCTTACATTACTGAGTCAGGAAAATGGATGTGAGTCCCCTACTGAATTATCCAGTATGACATTCTTCCTCAGTTACTGAGATTAAAACACAGTATAATGAAGCATTAAACCTGTTTCCTGTATTAGAAAAATACTTCAGACAGTCTGGGGCAGAATTTGACCTTCTATTTTTGAAGTTCCTCATTGTCACAAACCTTACGCTGTAGGGAAGACACCTCTATGTCTGAGGTCTGTTTTCATATTTACCCTGAAAGGCACTCTTGCATTTTAAGTTCTGAATGTAACAACTTCCTTCACACCAGAATCACAGGATGGTTAGGGTTGGAAGGGACCTCTGGAGGTCACTTTGTCCAACCTATCTGCTGAAGCAGATACACCTAGAGTAGATTGCACAGGAATGTGTCCAGGTGGGTTTTGAATGTCTCCAGAGAAGGAGACTCCACAACATCCCTGGGCAGCCTATTCAGTGCTCTGGCACCCTCAAAGTAATGAAGTTTCTCCTCATACTGAGATGGAACCTCTTACGCTTCAGTCTGTGCCTGTTGTCCCTCATCCTATTGTTGGGCACCACTGAAAGGAGTCTGGTCCCATCCTCTCGACATCCACCCTTAAGATAATTATAAAAATTTATGAAATCCCCTGTCAGCCTTCTCTTCTCCAGGCTGAACAGACCCACTGCCCTCAGTCTCTCTTCATAAGAAAGGTGCTCTAGGCCCCTAATCATCTTCATAGCCTGCTGCTGGATTCCCTCTTGTAATTCCTTGCCCTTCTTAAACTGGTGAGCCCACAACTGGATGCAGTACTCTAGACACAGCCTCACCAGGGCAGAGTAAAGGGAGAGAATAACCTCCCTCAACCTACTGGTAACACTTTTCTTAATGTACCCTAGGATATCGTTGGCCTTCTTGGTCACAAGGGCACATTGTTGATTCATGGTCAAACTGTTGTCGACTAGAACTCCCAAGTCCTTCTCTGCAACACTCCTTTCCAGCAGTTTCACTCCTAGCCTGTACTGGTGCTTGTTGCTATTCCTCCCCAGGCGCATAACCCTGGACCCTACACTTGTCCTTGTTGAATTCCATTAGATTCTTCTCTGCCCAGTCCTCCAGCCTGTGCAGGAAGTGGATAAAACTCCGATTCAGTTCTAAATTTCATAAATATGTGCATTATAGTTTTCCTTTATATTTTCATTTTCTATCTTAGTGGCTTGATTATTCTTTAGAATTAACTTTTTTAAGGCATAAAGTCTTTGGATATACTTTAATGTCTATTTTATTAATTTTATTTTTAGCTACACAGGATCAAGAAATGATATATCAAAATCACAATGCAAAATTCAGAAGTGGAGCTTGTGAAACATGCTATCAGGTTTCATCAGAGGCTTAGATGTTATCTTAATTGGCACAGCTTTAATATGGCTATGAGTTTTGCATATGCTTCAGCTAGTATTCACAGAGATTAGAACCAATATCAATATCCATCTGTCAAGCGCGTGCAGCACATATGGTATCACAGAACCTTAAAACAAGTCAGATATGGTTTATAAAATATGATTCACAGGATCATATTCAGACCACTGTAATGTGCAATAGAATAAGCAGCCTAGGGTATTTGCTTACCTTGATTTGCCTTCTAATTAAAAACAGGCCTGTGTGAAAACCTTGAACTGGATACCTCCTTTTGCAAAAACTTGTGAATGCAAATACGAGCTTCTCAGGAGTGGCCCTATCTATATTAATTCTACATCTAAATAATTTCAAAGGTTATGAGAATTTTACTGTATTACATGTGTGCATATTTTACTTTGCACTGTGTCTACAGACAATTAAATGAAACATAGTTGTTTATAGACAGAGTCACAGCACATCTATGTGAATCTAAGTATGTATTGTATATATAGGACAAAAATATGCAAGTTACTATGTTTTCACAATTGTGTACTGATTTCTAAAACCCAGCTTTAAAAACTGAAAAAATATTAATTCCTTTAGTGAGAGCAGATGGAAGAGTCCCATATGAGTGCAAAGAGCTTGGCAAGTTTCAAGAATTTGTTAACTTCAGCAGTTTTCATTTGGAATCATAAGACAGCAGTTGTGTCAAAATGATAGTTGCTATCTAGCTTTTACCACAATCTCTTTGCTATGTTGCAGTTATACTCTTTTTAGTGGAAACAGGGAAAGTTTGTGAAAAGAAGAAGCAAAAAAATGGAAAGAAATGAGGTTATACATTAGGTTTTCAATTTCTAAATTAATATATGGGGAAAACAAAAACAAAATCAACAAAAACAAAACAACAACAACCCAAGAAAAGTTGGAAAATATTTATCTAAAGATTGACATGATAAGAAACAATAAATTATTTTCTGTTGACATCTTATTTCACAGAATATTGATTAAATTGAGTAGTGTATTGTACTATGGAAAGAACACACACATCTTGTATCTTGGAAAAAAAAGTTTAAGAGGAACTGTGGATCACTAACGATTTGTTTCAGTTTTGGATCAGCTCATACCTTTGTTTTTGGAAAGATTTTTAATGCCTGCCCTGTCAGGCCTAATGTGTCATTTGAATAAAAGAAAAAGGAGTGATGTTTCTACTTCGTTTTGGTTTATTTTAAAAATGTTAGTCTTATTAAGAAGCAAGTATAATTGTTTAATGCAAAGCTCTGACCCACATAAAATATTTGAGTATAAAGCCAAAACTTCAGCTATAAAGCTGTGTGAATAGGAGTGAACAACTGCTTTGCAAAACAAAACCTGTATTCTGAACATAATAAGACAAGTGGATGTGCAGTACCTGATTTAGGAATTTCAAAAAAGATTCATCACAATTTTCCTTTCTATTTTTGGGTGTAATGGGAGATTTCAGGAATGACATAGGATCAAGAATGAAGTTGAAGTGCACTACCATATAAAGGTTTAGAGGATTACACATTCATAATTCCTTCAATAGGTGTTATATAAAGCTGCTCTGTACAACAGAGAGTGATCTTAAGAACAAGTTGTGACTAAATGTCTAGCTGAGTAAACACATATATATATATATAAGCTAAAGATGCATCTACACTAAAGTGAAGTAGTAGCTCTAGTACTGTATACAAGGTGATTCTGATCTATGTCAGCTATGACAATACCAGTTTACTTTCAGGGGTGTAGAGCTCAGAACCAAGTATGGCAAAAAGGAACAGAAAGGACTTAGAAGGTATCCTTCAGTACATGGTAAAGTTGGTGGGAGCTAAACCTGTACAGATGATGGATGATTTTTCACTGTTTTTCCTTAAAATTTCATCCCTTTGACAATTAAAGGAGTTCAAATAGAACTATGTAAAAGCAATATAAAAACACAGAAAACAAAGCCTGGAAAGTTTAGTTTTCTTAAATATGCCCTGCATAGAATTTAATCTTTTAAAATATCTCTCCTTTAACACATTCCTTGCATATCAGCCTCAATTGAAGTCTGTCTCTAAGCTACATGTGTTATAGATCCCTGAATTTAACCAAAATGTGGCACATTTATTTCACATTTCTTTTTCAAAGTGTGGTTTTGAGATAGTGGACTTAGGTACAAAGAATAAATGTAAGATAATAAATTAACACCTGATGTAGTGTCATTGATTTCAGGAGTAATTCTGGCATGGTTATTTGGAAATATATTTTTCAAAGGTTTCATTATCTCATAGTTATTTTTCATTTCACTAGGGAAACCAAATCCATGCAAAAGGACCAGGAAAAGGAATCAGAAACAATTAAAAGCACTTGTGATAGTAATTTCTTCTGTACCCAAAGAGAAGTTAGAGCCTATTATTTAGCTTTCTGCAGAAAAGAAAGAAGATTCAATAAAGTGAATAATACATCAATTGCTAAGATACCAAAAAAAAAACCTCCTAAGATTTTTTCTATCCTTTCTAAAATAATAAAGCTGAGTCATCAGTAGATTAGAGTATTTATTTGGCAAAGGCTAAATATATTACATTTATCAGATTCATCCCATGAAACTCAGTGATACTGTAGAAACAAATATGTGAGGTTATTCAGAATAGGTCAGTACATGTTCTCCTATGGAAAATAAATCATCATTCCAAGGCCAGAAACAATTCCGTATCTATCATTATGTCAAGTTGGTTTGTCCTTCTGTGATTTGTGAAGGCATTCCTCAGGATTCAAATATATCATAGTCTTCCAGCATCCAAGATCAGGCAGTGGGAGCTGTTGTTCCATGTATAATGGGACAATGTAGGTTTTCTTCCTGTTTTGGATATTTCAGAAAACCTGATTAAAAAGTTTCTGATTTCTTAAGCCAAAGCTTGGTCTCTAATCTACTGACACTTGAGTAAAATGGAAAAATATTGAAAAAAAATTATTAAAGATTAACCTTTCCTGCATGTGAAGAGAAGCTCCTTGGAGTGCCTTGCATACAATTGGGAGCTACATTCACATGGTTTTGTTAAAATGTATGTGTTAGGGTATAAATTGATCACTAGCTAAAATGAGGAAAAAATGTCATTGCTAAATGGGGAGTTGGGCAGGGATGGAGGTGGGATATGAGAAATATGTACTATGCAGTTTTTTCACTTGATATATTTTCATTCAATTTGTCATTTGAAGGCAGTCTCTGTTCCAAGCCCACCTCTGGCAAGCTAATAATAGATTAGAGTTCAAAAAGGTCAAGTGATCCTTCGTCTCAGTTTGCAGCAGGACGAGTGTGTACTCAGGGACTGATTTCTTTATTCATTCTGGTGATAAGTAAGGTTTTGCAGTAGTTTAAGGATTCCTAAGTCACTTACTCTGACCTTTTTTTTTTTTTCCTTGCATTATCATGTTGCCTGCATTTCATTAATGAGTAGACCTTCTGCAAAATCTATGTTTTAATAATCATTTGTTTCTACAATCTCAGGTTGACTTTACTACAGTGTGCTAGAGTGCAGAAGAGTGAACTGTCAGCAGCAACTGATTTATAAGAGTGATTTACCTTCTGGAGAGTGCAATTATGTTCATAGTTAAGAATTAATCAGGTGAGAGTATTATAGAATAATCACACTCTTGACTTTGGAAGGACAAACTAAATGGAGATTGTTCCACTGAGTCATCCCAGCAGATGGAAATCTCTTTACTCTTTGACAGCTGGAAAAAAAAAGAGAGAAAATGAGCAGTCTTGCAACCTTTCAGCTTACATAGGTGAAAATACATAAGAAAGGGGGAGCAAGAATAAAATACATTAGGAATCATGAAACTAAAATAAATCAGAAAAAAATTCCAGCTGAGATTTTATTAATTTGCCATTATGACATTGTGTACAGTTCTGTGACTATAAGAAAGGTTTCTCTCTGTCTCTGATAACTAGAAGACTTACATTTTAACCTTCTTGGTATGTGTCCTTTAACAGTGATGTTTTACTAAACTTCATGACAGTTGGATCTTCATTTGAAGATGCTCTGCTGTCTGAAAGTCTAAAGACTAAAAGATGAGATTTTCCAGATAGTTTTATGAGGCTCTATAGGATTTTTTTCTGAAGTATATTCTTCATTCCCTTTTGTTTGATCTCACTGTGGCATCTTCTAGGTAAAATCTTATCCTAGGCATTGCCAATCGGGTATGCCATGCACAATCATATATATAATGTAAAGGATACTGACTATGAGGTACTTTCCACACAGTGAAAAATCTCCAATGGGCCTTGATTAAAATTTCTAAGGTTCATCATCTCCCAAAACATAAATTTGATTTCAAGGGAAGTTTTTGATATTTCCTGAAAATCCCTCTAATTAATGTTGTGAAATCATCTGCTAGTGTAGGAATATCAATAATATGTTGTTAATGCTGTCAGAATTTTTGATAACATTACTATTTTTCTCAGTACAGAGTGGAATTTGTAATACTTATGAAACACTACAAGAATGCGACTGGATGAACATTATCTTGTGACTAAATGAAAGTTTTATAGAAACATTGAACTTCCCAAGGAAACTTAAGAATAGTCTTCTAATTCAGCCTGGTGATCTGGCTGGTAATATTGCAGAATTCCCAGTTAAAACAAACTTTCCCTAACTGCTCTGGGAAATCAGAGGCTGGGTGGATACCAATCTTATATCCAGGATAAAATGAAAAACTTACTCAAAAGTTACTTACATTTGTAAGTACAAATCATGTTGGTGCTATTATATATCAGTGCAGTTAAATAGGTGGCAAAGTCGTTTGCCTGAGGAACATAGAAACTTGTACCTTTTGTTTTTATCCAATTTTATCTAGCCTATGTTCCTTTCTCATAATGTTGAGAGGGTGCTGGTTACTTTTCTGGCAGACAACACCAGCCTTCTGGGTGATCTGCCTCTTCCAATCCTTGTACATAAAAAGGAAAAAGTAATGTGATTGCTGTTAATATTAGACCTGGGGCCATAGAGCTTAGGTTGCCTATAAAGTCCAAGTCCATTGCAGAGGCTGCGTTTTGAGAGCTGGTTGTAGAGCTAGGGTGGTGTTGGTGCAGCCGTGTTTAGAGCAGTTATGAATTCTGGAGCTGGTGGTTTGGGGGAGGGGGATGGGGTGATCTGTAGTGGGTTCTAGCTCACTTGTTGGTTTTAGAGAGGGTTCCAGGTCAGCGTATGGTCCTGGAGTGGGACTGGGTTCTGAGGTGGGCAGGAGGTCCTAGAATCTAGTTCAGAGGTACTCCTGTTTTGGCACCTCACAAGGATTTGTGGTACTTGTTGATGACAGCAGTCCCCCTGGGGTTTTTTTTTTGTTTCTTATTGTCAGGTTTTTTTGTTTCCTTGCACTCTCTTTTGCTTATTTGTGGCTTTTTCCAGTTGAAGACTCACAGGATGGGGATCTTATAATCCCATAAAAGGCAGTTCTCCCAAGTTTCTAGCACCATGACTAGTGCTGCCCCTGTGGCCATTCTTTTATCTGGAGACAAAATTGGACACTGGGCACATGGCAAGATCCTACTTGCCCCTGTCCTTCACTGGTTGTCATGCTCCTACTCCGGCTCCCGGGATTCATGTCCAAGAGTCTTGTCCAACACTTATCAAATTGGTTTTGGTACCCACTTGCACCCAGAAGCCCTTCAGCCAAGGCAGGTGTGTCCATGCAACTCAGAAAGGGCTCCACAATTCTAAAGGACACTCCAGTACTTGCACCCACAGTTGTTAACAGTGTACTAACCTGAAAGCTGAAGAAGAAACAGCTGAATTTCAGTGGCAAGACTGAAATCTACTGTGTCACTTGCCTGCTCATTCCTTGTGGATAAGAATGTTGTGAGAAACATTGCTGCCACTGGCAAAGCTGTTCTGAAACCCTCCCTGAAGTCTCAGGGTCTGAAAGACATGAAGATGAGATCACCTGGTCTCCTTATTGCTGGACTCCAGTGATGAGTTTGTGATCACTACAAGCAGTGGAAGCACTGGGCTGACACTGCTGCCCCAGCTTCACATCAGACAACAACTAAAACCACATGCTGCTTGCTCACTCCACCCCTGCCCCCAGGATTGTGCCATGATGACTGAGATGTGTCACTGATTCTGGGATAGATCCAGGAGCTGTTCATAGTCATGGCTGCTAAAAAGCCAGGGATGAAAAAGGTAAAGATAGGCTTTGGATATACCACTTCACAAAGAAAAGGAGATGGATTTGGATCCTCGTTTTATGTATCTATGTCACACAAGTGTATGTGTGGTTTTTTGGTTTTGTCTTTTTTGTTTGTTTGTTTTAAGAAGAGAGATGTGGTTTAATACCAATAAGACTTGAATTCTATTCCTGTAAGTTCTTTACTTTGTTATGTTTTCTTATCAATGCAGCAGTAGTATTTTGCAGAAGTTGAGTCTTTCTAATTATTGATGTGTACCCTGGAGGAAAAAAAAAATACTGTTATTCAGTGGAAGCACAGATCCTTTGTCATGGACCTAGCACTTTTGTGTTCTGGTGCATGCTGTGGTGTTACAGTTGATTAGTCTGTGGTTTATGCTGTAAATTTGCACACTTTGCAGCACACACCATGAGGTGTGCATGTGACCCCATGTAAGCATGGGATTAAGTGATTGAGAGGAGAGAAAGAAACATTAAAAATAGTTCAGAGAACTAATAGAAAATATTCCAATTCCTTAATTTGGTTTAAATCATAATTTTATTAAAAACATGAATTAATTTCAAAAGAAAAGCTATTATACTTTATTGTCCAAAATTTCTGCTCTGTAATGTGCTTGAATCTCAGAGTGCATTGTTGAGGATGTTATTTCATTATTGTACCTACATACTTTGTAGAGAGTGAAAAATTCTGAGTGTATTTAGCTAGCTAGTAAGACATTAGCATGTTTGGAGCATAAGTCTCATGAGGAGGGGCTGACCTTATCACTCTCTACAACTACCTGACAGGAGATTGTAGCATGGAGGGTGTTGGTCTCCCAAGTAACAAGAAATAGGATAAGGGGAAATGGCCTCACCTTGTGCCAGAGAAAGTTTAGACTGGATATTAGGAAAAATTTCTTCATGGAAAAGGTTGTCAGGCATTGGAACAGGCTGCCCGGGGAAGTGGAGTCACCATCCCTGGAGGTATTTAAAAGACACATGGATGAGGTTCTTAGGGACATGGTTTAGTGACAGTATTAGGTTAACAGTTGGACTCAATGACCTTGAGGGTTTCTTCCAACAAAAATAATTCTATAGTTTTACAATTCTAATGAAATTGTGGTGATCATTTCACTTATTACCTGTGAGGCTGGAGTATTTCAGGAAATGTGCTGTCAAATGTTAGTTACAGTCATTACAAAGATGTCCCATGTTCTTCACATTATACTGGTACCTGGTATATTAAGGCACAATCTCCTTTACTAACCTAATGGGAAACATGGTCTTGAGAATACTAACTGTGTAGAAAAATGGTCATGAGAAGATCCTACTGGAATTTCCTCAACTTTAAGAAGCTACAGTTCCCCGTATAGTGACAAAATGTGGTTCCTAGCAGCTAAAGTCACCATTTACCCCTCAAAAATACTATGAAATAGTGAGGTCTGTAGGAGGACACACTATCTTCTTCAATTTTTTGAAGCCCCAATGAGCTATTAAATGGGTCTGAATCTGGAGCAGACATTAGAACTGCTGCAATATCAATGGTAGATACATTTGATCTTTCCCAAAATAAATCGTTATATGATGAAAAGGCTGTGAAGCCTCTTGCATTTAGGCAAGAGAGATAAAAGATCCAGAAATTTAACACATTATTTTCATGTGAGTAGAATTTCTGACAGGGAAGATGAAAACTCACTTTCTAAATCAAACATGCAGCAGTGTGTGGGCTGAGCTTCATTTGCCTTCCCTGCTTCATTATGCCTCCTTATCCCTACAGCAAGTTTTTTTTTAATAGCATTTGAAAGGTCACCTTTGGGACTGGACAAATTATCCTCTCTGTTATATCATGTTCTCAAGGAGACTATGCTATGACATTAATTTTAGTAAGGAAAAAGGACCACAATGTCCATGTTGGCAAATAAATGGTCCAGTATTTATTTACATATCTAGCAAGTGTTTCTCAAATGACTCATTCACGAAGAAATTCTGTTTGTCCCAAAGGAGACAAAGGTGTTTTGTGCCCCATTTGAACAATGAGGGAGCCAAATATTAAGGTAGTACTCTGCATATCATTATGCATAATTATAACTATAATTACAGACCTTTACTTGCCTGTCTCTCTGAGTTACTACCTGCAATAATCTGGATCACTCATATTTAGCATAAAGGTAGTAATTTTTAAAGTGTAGATAATAACATTTTTTTCCTGAAAAAAAAAATGAAACTGCATAGAAACCAATGGCCATAGAGATTTCTTTTATTTTCCAAGCCTTTCCAAGTTTTTTTAGAACACTGTGATTTGACAGACATGGTATAAGTGTGTACTATCTTAGCTATCTCAAGCAGAAAATATTAATTCCAAGAGCATCAGACTTCAAAGTTTTGGGACAGAAAAGTCCCAGAAAAAACATGTGACTAAGTCATCAAGAAGTTATAGAGTAACAACAATTTCAGCCTTACAGATATAAAATTTTATGCTGTTCAGCATGTCCATGTAGTTTCAGGTTCCTTCCTAAAATTCAAGTATGTAACAGGTTCATATTTCTGTGGACTCTCACTGACAACTTTTACACCATACTTTGTGAATGTCTTCCTGAAACTTATCCACATGAGGTACTGAGGATTCAAATAGAGATATAGTTCCAACCTTAAACAACATTAATCCATAAATCACAGAGCAAGCTTTCCTTTTCACATATACCATGCCATACATGTCCACAGATAAGTCCAGCAAATAGACCTGATCTTAAGTCTACTTTCTTCCTAGTTCTGAACACAAGTATCCGTCCTCCTGCAATAGCAATGACTTGTGCCCCCTCCCCCCCATATAGTTTGTTCTGTTTCTTCAACAACAGTATTTCCCTCTTCACATTAGAGAGATGTCACTAATGTGTAGAATCCCCCAAAACAAACACCGTTTCTGGAGATCAGGACAAAGACTTTTGTACTGCTATGTGTGCAGCAATTGGTTATTCAGAGAAAAATTATATCATAAAATATAGCCTTTAAAGTGCACCCGATTTTTCATGATTGATGAGTATTGCTTACCTGTGTCTGCTAGTGGAAAAAGATTCAACAGAACTCAGTAGAGATGGAATTAGTAACTAACAGTATACCTTTATTTTTTGTTTTTATGTAAATTCTGTAGGAACATTAGAAATAAGAATGTACACTTTTTGTATTCAATTCAAGTAATTTCTTATACAACCTTAAATCTTGATAATGATACTGAAAGCTTAGGGTAGTACATTTCTATCTTTTGAATATTTGTCTGTAATTTTTCTCTATCTCATTCTAATTGTAGTAATTAATGTATAGTACATGTTCACTGCTTTATATTATATATACAGAATGCTGTGTAAAGAGCAGTTAATGAATCTTCGCAACTCCCTATCTGCATAGTTAAGATCAAATTTTAAAAATCAAGAAATCATTTGCATTTGGGAGATACTGTGATGCTTTCTCAGTATAGAGCATATTACCCCTGGGAACTTTATTAGAAGTAATGTGAATTTGAAAAGTCTCGTCTTGACTCTTCTTTCTCACTGTGCGAGAAGACTCCTCTTTTCTTACTATGTATAACCACAACAAAAAGCCAGTACATAAAGCTAATAATATTTTGCCTGATTCTCACTGCAATAACAATACTTTGTCATTGTGAAGAAGCATGGAGAGAGAAGAGAGAAGATGAGACATATAAATGGTTAGAGAATGACTGCCCAGCAAAACTTCAGCAGCTGCATAGAAACCAAGCCACTTTATCCTGTTAAAGCACTTCTCTTGTCCCTTCTACAGGGAAAGCTCACCAGTTGTGCTTGTTTCCTTTTTGTACGAAAGAGACCCACATAGTGTTATCCCTATGGTTTTTAATTTCCTATTTCAGATGGCTTTATTAATTTCTCAGCTGGTCACATACAGATGCTAACTGTGCTGCCTAAAACAGCTCTGCTGGGCTCTGGAAACTAGATTTATATTCTGCTATTTTCACACACACGCGCACACACACACACACACACACACACACAAAAAAAAAAAAAAAAAAAAAAAAAAAGGAGCAGGGATCAAGGGGAAAGGCAAAGAAAAAGGAAAGGTTATGTATTTTCAGCTTCAGTAAATAGCTGAAGAAAGAACTGAGAAATTTTCAAGGATTTTTTTTGTTTCCTAGAATAAAAATGTACAAAGTGCCTCACACCGAGGCAGAAAGTCCCTTATAAATGAGTTCTGTAGAGAACTATCCAGCTGATTATGTGCTGAAAAGAAGTTCTATTTTTTTTATTTTTTTCTCCCTTTGTTCATGCTGGGACGTGTAATTTTAAGGAATTTCAGATTTGGAGTCTTGTCTTGTACTTCTCCTTGCTACTTCAGAATTGCTGTGGCATCATGTCGCTTTTGTTTGTTTCCCAAGGTAGCCTTATGGTGCTAAGAAAACTTGTGTAAAAATGGTGATGTTTGACAGATTATGCAGACTGCTTATGCAAGTCAAGAATCAGTGTACACTTGTGTCTATTTAAACTGGCTTGTCAGTCTGTAAGTGTATAGAATGAAAAATGAAAAACTAACAAATTGACATGACAGTGGAATGTTAAGTACTCATTGCTGTGCATGGCGCATGTGAGTTTTTCAATTTTCGAATTCTGAAACGGTTGATCAGCCATGTTTTTTTCTGTCATTAAAGAAAGAGGTCAACCAACTTCTAGCCACTGGAAAAGATAATAAACTAATTTATGTGTCAGAATTTGGCAAATTCATTTGGCTAAATGTGCAATAAAGATCCATTATATAAGGCAGCAGAGAACTGCAACTATCCTGCTGAGGTCATTCCCACTAGAGGTCAGAGCAAAGTTTTATTTCCAAATGAAGTTTATGTCTCTTTTGCTTACGCAAAATACATGGAGAAAGATACTTTATATCCATTTCACAATGTTATGACACTTCTTATGTGAGACCTTGTGAACATCATAGTGAATCCCAGAGAATACAGGTAGTGATTATCATTCTGATAGTTTATATTATTCATAACATAGTATGAAGCAAGTTAGAATAGATTGTACTTTGTTGGCCATACATTGCTAAATCCCACAGACTTTTCTGTTTTTATAATAAAGTTTCAGTGGTATAATTTTTAACACAGAGGATGGTAATAAAAACTAAAAGACATATTACTTGTTCAGTCTTTTGTCATTCAAGAAGGAAGGAAAGGAAAGGAAAGGAAAGGAAAGAAAGGAAAGGAAAGGAAAGGAAAGGAAAGGAAAGGAAAGGAAAGGAAAGGAAAGGAAAGGAAAGGAAAGGAAAGGAAAGGAAAGGAAGGAAGGAAAGGAAAGGAAAGGAAAGGAAAGGAAAAGGAAAGGAAAAGGAAAGGAAAGGAAAGGAAAGGAAGGGAAGGTGTGGGAAGGTGTGGGAAGGTGCGGGGAAGGGAAGGGAAGGGAAGGGAAGGGGAGGGAAGGAAGGAAAGGAAAGGAAAGGAAGGGAAGGGAAGGGGAAGGTGCGGGAAGGGAAGGTGGCGGGAAGGTGCGGGAAGGTGCGGGAAGGTGCGGGAAGGGAAGGTGCGGGAAGGTGCGGGAAGGTGCGGGAAGGTGCGGGAAGGTGCGGGAAGGGAAGGTGCGGAAGGGAAGGGAAGGGAAGGTTGCGGGAAGGTGTGGGAAGGTGCGGGAAGGGAAGGGAAGGTGCGGGAAGGTGCGGGAAGGGAAGGTGCAGGAAGGGGAAGGTGCGGGAAGGGAAGGGAAGAGTGCGGGAAGGTGCGGGAAGGAAGGGAAGGGAAGGGAAGGGAAGGGAAGGGAAGGGAAGGTGCGGGAAGGGAAGGTGCGGGAAGGGAAGGTGCGGGAAGGTGCGGGAAGGTGCGGGAAGGGAAGGGAAGGTGTGGGAAGGGAAGGTGCGGGAAGGGAAGGTGCGGGAAGGGAAGGGAAGGTGCGGGAAGGGAAGGGAAGGTGCGGGAAGGAAGGGAAGGTGCGGGAAGGTGCGGGAAGGGAAGGGAAGGGAAGGGAAGGGAAGGGAAGGGAAGGGAAGGAAGGGAAGGGAAGGGAAGGGAAGGGAAGGGAAGGAAGGGAAGGTGCGGGAAGGGGAAGGGAAGGGAAGGAAGGTGCGGGAAGGGAAGGTGCTGGAAGGTGCGGGAAGGGAAGGAAGGTGCGGGAAGGGAAGGGAAGGTGCGGGAAGGGAAGGTGCGGGAAGGGAAGGTGCGGGAAGGGAAGGTGCGGGAAGGTGCGGGAAGGTGCGGGAAAGGAAGGTGCGGGAAGGTGCGGGAAGGTGCGGGAAGGTGCGGGAAGGGAAGGTGCCGGGAAGGGAAGGGAAGGGAAGGTGCGGGAAGGTGTGGGAAGGGTGCGGGAAGTGAAGGGAAGGTTGCGGGAAGGTGCGGAAGGGAAGGTGCGGGAAGGGAAGGTGCGGGGAAGGGAAGGGAAGGTGCGGGAAGGGAAGGGAAGGTGCGGGAAGGTGCGGGAAGGGAAGGTGCGGGAAGGTGCGGGAAGGGAAGGTGCGGGAAGGGAAGGTGCGGGAAGGGAAGGTGCAGGAAGGGAAGGTGCGGGAAGGGCGGGAAGGTGCGGGAAGGTGCGGGAAGGGAAGGGAAGGGAAGGTGCGGGAAGGGAAGGTGCGGGAAGGGAAGGTGCGGGAAGGAAGGTGCGGGAAGGTGCGGGAAGGGCAAGGGAAGGTGCGGGGGAAGGTGCGGGAAGGGAAGGTGCGGGAAGGGAAGGGAAGGTGCGGGAAGGGAAGGGAAGGCGCGGGAAGGGAAGGGAAGGGAAGGTGCGGGAAGGGAAGGCTGCGGGAAGGGAAGGTGCAGGAAGGGAAGGGAAGGGAAGGGAAGGGAAGGGAAGGGAAGGAAGGGAAGGTGCGGGAAGGGAAGGGAAGGGAAGGGAAGGGAAGGTGCAGGAAGGTGCAGGAAGGGAAGGTGCGGGAAGGAAGGGAAGGGAAGGTGCGGAAGGTGCGGGAAGGGAAGGGAAGGTGCGGGAAGGGAAGGGAAGGTG
Organism: Nesoenas mayeri; assembly: GCF_963082525.1. Classification (NCBI taxonomy): domain Eukaryota; kingdom Metazoa; phylum Chordata; class Aves; order Columbiformes; family Columbidae; genus Nesoenas; species Nesoenas mayeri. Next base: position 31,698,993 of record NC_137548.1, read on the forward strand.
CGGGGAAGGGAAGGGAAGGTGCGGGAAGGGAAGGTGTGGGAAGGGAAGGGAAGGTGTGGGAAGGGAAGGAAGGGAAGGGAAGGGAAGGGAAGGGAAGGTGCGGGAAGGTGCGGGAAGGTGCGGGAAGGTGCGGGAAGGGAAGGGAAGGGAAGGAAAGGAAAGGAAAGGAAAGGAAAGGAAAGGAAAGGAAAGGAAAGGAAAGGAAAGGAAAGGAAAGGAAAGGAAAGGAAAGGAAAGGAAAGGAAAGGAAAGGAAAGGAAAGGAAAAGGAAAGGAAAGGAAAGGAAAGCTTAATATGAGTGAGGCTTGTGTTGCGCAAAAAGCCACTAATTTACTTTGTCTACTGTGGCAAGTTAGAAAAATGAAATGTGGCAGAAAGCCAAGTAAAGCTCTTCTGTTAAGAAGCCTGAGGTTTGCTTTCAGTGAAAAGATGACTTCCTTTTTTTTTTGTGTGTGTGTGTTTCTTTGTCATATTTCTAAGTAATATGGAAGAAGTATGAAACATCATTTACAACAAGACTCTGACAAGCACCTGCACAGTACATGGGAAGAGTGAACTGTAGGTGCTCAGAAAAGTGATTGTATGTAAAATCATGACTTATTTTAAGGTCACAGCAAATTTCAGTGAAACGAAGAATAGGAGTATATTAACTTCAGCTATTTCTAAACTAAATGTTGAGCAACAACAAGGACAAGACTCGAGCAGTAACTGAGAGAGTAACTAAGACTGGTGTATTCTTTGCCTCAAACAGTTTCTCTTTTCCCTGACCTAAGAAGATAGTCTTAGAAGATGGACTTTCTATTGTTAATCCAGATGAAATCACCGTAAAGAAATAGTTATTGTTTATTGTGTGTTGGTTATGTTGAGATTTTAAACAAGACACTACACACATATCTTTTGTCATACATAAAATTATTTCAAGAACAGATGACAAAACTGATAGTCATCGTCAGATCTGACTAAGCACCTATGAGGATTAAGAACATAGGTATGTTTATGCCTGGTTTGTGTGTTGTTTAGCAATGCATGAAGTCTATGTCAATTGCATCTGACATATAGCAATGCTTTGTGCTTCTCCTGGGACCTTTTCCTAAACCAAAAGTAGAATTGCCATAGGCCTCACAACAACCACATACCTGTAACACATTTTTTAAAATATCTGTTGCCCTCCATACTCACTCCTGGAATATCTAAATCCCGAATACATACACAAGTCTAAACGCTTTATATGTAATGTCTTGATACGGAAATAGAGACACCCACACAGTAAGAGTCAAAATACTTAATGGGTTTTGATCAAGAGTTTGGGGTTCTAGTTAAATATCACCTTCCAATAGAAGAGAACTGTAAATGCTAGACATATGTTTAAATACAATTAGTGTTAGATATGTAACTCTTTATCCCTTTTTTGAAAACTCAGGTCATAACTATGAAATTAAATGTATTTTAAAACAGCCTGTCCAAACTCAAGAGGATCATTAAATGTTCCTATATTTTAAAATAATTCTTCCTATATAGCATAATCTCCATAATAATTAATCAATCAAAACATTTATTTGCCAGTGCATTGGTATGATTTTTTATCCTACTGAAGAAGTTGTCATTATGTCATTTTTAAAATGTTTCCTGATGTAAGATATGAATCTATATAAAAATGTTTTCCACTAAAATCTGAGGAAGCAAATCAATATTAAAGGCCTTTCCTGACTTTGAATATCCACAGCACAGATTCTCAAGAAACTGTATAAAATCACAAGTCTGTAAGTTCAGTTCTTAGTTTTATGGTCCTAAATTTAAACATAGAATCATAGAGTGGTTTGGATTTGCAGGAACCTTAAAGATCATCTAGTTCCAGCCCCCCTGCCACGGGCAGGGCATCTTCCTCTAGATCAGGTTGCTCAAAACCCCATCCAACCTGGCCTTGAACACTTCCAGAGAGGTGGCATCCACTTCTCTGGGCAACCTGTTCCAGTCTCTAACCACAAAGTAAATTTCTTCATAATATGCAGTCTAAGTCTGCCCTCCTGCAGTTTAAAACTGTTATCCCTTGTCCTATTACTACACTCCCCGGTAAAGAGTCCCTCCCCATCTTTCCTGTAGACTCCCTTTAAGTACTAGAGGGCTACTATAAGGTCCTCCCAGTGCACATATTACATGCTGTAAGAACATGGAAGTCTGGTTGGATGTTTTCTCCCTTAGAAGGTTACTTATTTTTTTTCTTAATCAGTTCTAAATCACAGATTTTTTAAAATGCAGAACAATTGGAACGAACAAGTAATGGACCACTATCATTGAAAATGAGATGGCTGGTTTTTATAATACTTACTTCTTGTTTGTCTCTTGATCCTTCTTTTCTCATGTTCCGAAACATTGTGTTGTGTGCACTGACAGGTTAATATGCAACCTTCCTCAAAGATCTCTAAGCTGACTTCCATATATAGGCCTTTCCATTTGTTTCAGAAATGCAGCAGCATGACAGAAATTTTATTAACTTGTTTTGATGCTTGATGTTTTTGTCTTATTACTCGCAGCTCTTCTACCCAGATCTTCTTGGGCATTACCTATAGCACTTGAAATGCTGTCTACTGGGTGGACTTTGCCACGTAAACATCTTTACCTTCCAATTTTATTTTATTTTTTTTTTTCTCAGGGAGTATAAATAACGGGTGAAAAAACTGTATTGTTTCCCCAAGTAAATTTACCTATAACATTTCCTGGGTTCATTTTTAAAAATGAAAAATAAGATATTAAATAAGGTAACCCCTTCCTTTCTTAACTAAAACTCAATGGAATAAAAATGGTGTTCACTTGAATTTAGTAATCATATTTATGTCACAAAATAAAATTTTAGAATTACATGTGCTTATTTGTAAAATAAGCAAAATTAAATGGCAACATTTTGAATGACTCTATACCTTAAGGGATGTGACAGCATCAGTTATATACTGCTGATACTATCTCTGTGACAAACTGTCAGGTAAAGTTTGCACTCATTGCCAGAAAATAATCCTTATGAATTTCACATGTTTTCATTTGGATACAATTGTGTGTTTTGTATAACTGTACTTTTCTGCATGCTAATATAAATAATAATTTAAACAAAACTTTTAATGAAACTGTCACCCAGAACCTTTCTACATTAACAAGGAACACAGCCCTTTCTAGAAACTGGACTGCATTTGATAAAGTGAATGAGTTTTCAATATGAAAAGAAAGTAAATGTAGAACTGGTTGTCTGGTGATATTTCATGTCTGATTCCTACAGATGTTCAGTAGGTTCCATCTTTCTTTATTGTTTGCTTGATCTGTTCTTGGTACTTAACCTTTATTACTCTGTGCTACTACACTGTCACTGTTAGGTGACACTAAATTTATGGCAATTTTAGGTGAAGTAGTACCAGAGTATTTGAAAGTTTTTTGAAACAAGGTAAGTTATTTCTTGTTCCTAAGGAAATCTACTTGCTCTTGAAATATAAAATTAAAATGAGTATAATGTTTATATCAGCAGTCTCTTAAAAAAAAAAAAAAATTCTTTCTAGAAAACAATTTGAGGAAGAGCAAACCTGGAAAAAAAACTCTTTACATAAATTGTAGATAATTTCCAAAAGATGAAAAAATAATCTTTGATCTAAAGTGAAATCTAAGTGTTTTGAAAATCATTGTGCTTTTGAAGACACATAGCAGAATTTGACGAACTGACTTAGAGTAATTAACCATGTTCAATGACAGTTCATAGTACTAGACTTGTGTATTGTGTATTGGCTGGCTTTTGATGAAAAATTTTAAGAATTGTATTAACTAGGAGTCTTAATAGATTCTACTTCCAAGAGAATTTGAATCTTCTAAGGACACAGCAAATTATATAGATTTATTAAATTTTGTGCAGTCCAGCTATAGTGTGTTTAATATATTCTAAAGCATTAGTTTGTATTAAAACCTTCAACTTTTTTTCTTAACAGAAAATTAGTTTCCCAGAAAAATTAATGATTTGGACAAATACAGGTAACGCATTGAGCCATGGTTTTAAAATAGTTATGCTGAGATATATGCATACTAAAGCAGCAAAATGACTTATTTTTTCCCCAAAATGGAAATAACACATTTCTTTAGTCCTTACATATAGAATATTGTGTTCTCTTTCTTGTAATTTCAAAGACATCCCTTTCATCTCTCATGTGCAGATTAGGCAAAGGAAAGGGTGAATTCACTGAGCAGGCATTGAAATTTTGTTATTATTAAAATGAGACCATTAGCAAGATCTGAATATAGAAACTTGTACAGCAAACTACTTGCATTTCATATGAGAAAATGTTACCAGAGAAGCTTAGAAAATTTATAAAAAATAATGTAATAAGCATTCCTTAGTGGTAAGAAATTTAAGGATATCAGATTTCTTTTTTCAATCTTCTTAACATGACAGAAAGGCATGAGCTGTTATTTTGGCATGTTTTTCTCTAGTGTAAAAATAGAGTAAAAATATTAAGAAGCACATATGATCTGAGAATTGCAACGTATGATAATGAATTTAAAAAGATGGCTCCCACAGGGAATACTGTTCGTGCTAACATCTGTATGGTGCATGTTGTTTTCACGCATTCATCAGGAAGGCATATTTGAGTGCTCATGGCCAACAGAGTCTTATCAATATCCCTGTTTTCAGGCAAACTATAACATGAAAATGAACTGGGAAAATATGTTAACCTTTCTATATGTTTGCAAGAGCAAACACCAAAAAATCAGGAAGCCAGTGTTTCCATTCTTACTAACGCTACTGGAAGATTGGTCCCTTTAAGTCATGATATCATGATTTTGTGATATCTTTTAGTTCAAATTCAATAATTGTGTATGTCATGAGCAGTTTCAGTTTTCTAAAAAGAATGGGTTACCTTTCAGACTGAGTAATAGTATATCAAGACCTATGATTTAGAAGGTACCAGAAAATAACCTTTTGTAACATAAATAATATTGAAATGTTATCATTGAAATAATAAAATTAATTCAAAAAAATGCAAAAGTTAAAAAGCTTCTACTCAAGCAATGTACTGACAAATGCAAACTAGTAGCTTAACCTTACTCCCCAAAGAAATTAAAAGAACACACAAACCACTTAAGCAATGTAATGTTGAAAACTTATATATTACTTTTCTTCTGGATAAGGCATATTACCTGAAAAGCCAGAAAAATTACACAATACAAATAATACATAATAATAATTTCAATGTAATTCATGAAAATGTCAAATGTAGGATACAAAAGCTGGAGCTGTAATATTATAGCCCTTCACAAGATCTGAAAGGAAGTTATGAAGGAAGTACATCTATACTCAGGTCTTCATCTAATGTTAAGTAAAACTGAGATATCAAATAGAAAGGAAACTAAAGAAGATGTAAAGTTTAGATACGTAGCCTTAAGACTTAATTTACTTTAGGATCTACAGAACAGAAGTTTTAAAATCTATCTGAAATGTTTTTGTCTGAGTACCACAATAGGACTGAACAATTATTTTGTTACCTACCCTATCTTCGTAGAAAGGGATAAAAATTAATTTAACCTCTAGTCTAGATAATTTTGTGATCCTGCTTTCACATACCTTAAACACAATTCATGTTCACTGTTGCTTTTCTATTTCAGATTGTTTATGGAAGCATACTGCAGGAAAAAAAAAAAAAGGCAAAACCAAAAGAAAAACAAAACCACAACATTAAAAACAAACAAACAAACAAACAAGAAAAAATATTAATAGGCTAACACACAGAGCATGGTAATAAGAAAATTGTCACAGAATACATGTAATGTCTTATTTATGACTTGTAGTTGCTTTCTTAAGTTGTCTGCAAGGTACATGAAGAAATACAAGTCAGAAAGCTGTTATATTAGATGTAAATATTTATTCAAATTCATTAATTTTTCTGTCTGATAACTACTACTACAGACTTAAAAAGGTATGTAGTTTGAAAAGCTGCATGTTCCAGGATTTTAGTAGTTTTTTTTTTTTTTTTCATTTTCTCTTCAGTTTTATCAAAATAATTGATTTTGGAAAACGGCTGATAAATGTTAATTAAAAAAATATGCACATGGAATGACTTAATGAAATTGTAAGTTGCAAAACATTGTATTGCTGGAATATGTCTATATTTCTTGACTCTTGTGTCTAAGGGCAACACTTTTCATGCAAAACAAACAAACCAAAAGGTTTCAGGTTGTTTCCATTGGATTTTATCCTTATTTACTTGGAAAAATAAATAGGAATGCCTCCTTTGAGATTTACAAAATACGATACACAAGGAAAACCTTCCATTCATTTTGCTCTAAAATGCTATATAAATAGATTTATCTACATAAACTCAGACTTCTTCATAGAGAAATATCTTTTCATAGACCATTCTGATCTTATATATCATTAGCTCCCTGGAAAAATAACCTACTGAGATAAAAGAAGAGTACTCAATTATATTTTAATTAATTAGTTTATTTATAGTTTATTGTTACTCACACTTAGAAATCACCTTTTATTATCTAATTTATGTCTTTTGTCTAGAATAAAGATTGCAAAGATTGAATTGAAAAGATTTTGATAAAGACTTTGAAGATTATTTCAATTATCACTATCAGAATAAAAACTACAAGTACTTACTGGGTGTTGAATTAGTTTGTGATGTGAATTCCAAAGAAAAGAATGTAGTAAAACAAGACTTCAGTCAAGAAATATGATCACAAGCTTAAAAAAAAAAACAGTAAGTCTGTACGGCAAAAGGGATTTAGGACAAATGGTGGAATTAGACATGGGAATGCAGCTTCGAACAAGTTGCTAACTAGCTCTTAAGAGTACCTGAAAGGCTTAAATATAATAGATCACTCATGGGCTAGCTCTTTTCTCTTGAACCTGATCAGACATGTCCCTGGTCTCCAAAATGACTGATTTTGGCCCCATTGGCTGAAAAGCTGGGTGAACTTAACCATTACTAATGATAAAGACCAAGATCACTTATTCACAAAAACTTTTAAATAACTTTTACAAGTAGAATTATTAAATTTGTTGGTTTTATAATGTAAAAATATGTGACATATTTACACGGCACACTGCATACAATTAGATTTGTCATTTATTTAAAACAATGACTGTGTTTCTGTCCAATAAGGGCCAAGAAGTACCTCATTCCACATAAAATATATCACCTGGAATATAACGACATGGCAGTATCTACTTTGGTCTGTAGAAAGTCTTGCAAAAATGGCACGTTCACAAAATGGTGAATTATTATTATATCCTGTTATTGCAATAAGGGACTAGAACACTTAATGACCTTTCATTATCAGTATTAATTGATTTTATTAACTCTGCTGCAGATTGGTTTAGCATTAAGGTTTTCACCAACGGTGCTAAAAAAATCTGATACTTGACAGAAAAGGGTAGTTTCCTAAAGAAGAAGAGGCAAAGTTCCCAAAAGAGAGAGAGATTGAGAGAATAAGGAACAGAAATCGTAAGCTAACCATGAGCACATTCATTTATTAATGGTGCTGAGTGTAACCATAGGGTACGGAAGGAATAATAATGACTAAATATTTAGTTGCTACAGTTACTATCCTTGATCTTTCTGTGAACCTCCCAAAGTGACAGCAGTGAGCACTGCTGTGGATCAAGGCCAATTTTGCACTTTTGTCCACGGACCATAATTAAAATAGATTAATGAATAAGGAAATGCCTGCAAAAAGAGATCAGTCTTGCAACATTTCCCAAAGGTCGTTAGATTTTTTTGAAGACTAAACTGTAGTTTAAATCTGCCCACTTACTGTGGATTCTTCTCTTTACAACATATTTTTTCACTGTGAAGAAACAAGATGAGAATGCATTCCAGTGAGATACAGAGAGACTATTACTCATACTCATAGTTTGGCTTATAATAGCCTTGATTATATGGGCATCATTGTTTTCAGTGACATAAAAGGATCTTGTCCCTGTGCTTGCATAATGCAAACTGTTTCCTTTTAGGAAGCCATGGAAACAAAACTGTAGATGGAAAGGATTATTATGACTTCTAGATCTACCCCAATGTGTTCTTTCTGTACTTTTTCTTAGAAGATATTTTTATTGTGGTTTCTACCTATCATTGATTAGGTATTGTCAGCTGGATTTCATTGCCTCTGTCTGAATTACCTTGAAATACTACCATATACTTTTAATGAGAGGGTATTTTTTTCATCCTAGATACACTTGTACCTCATATCGGAAACTGAATTAAGAGGATGAAATGAAAAGGTTTTTTTTTCTTTCACATCTTTCATCAATACTACATATTACTGCTCAAAAGAGAAAAAAAGAACAGACAGGCAGAAACAGCAAACTACGGCCCTTCTTGACTTTTTCTGTTGACATCAGCTTCTGTTGCTTTTTGCCAATTCTCTATTTGATTGGAAGCAGACAATACCATCTGATGCTTACTAATTCATGGTCTCTTCACATGAAGTTTTGATTTCTGGTTCTTTTTATGTATTTGTTAAAAAAAAAAAAATGTGTTTGTACATGTGTTTGTTTCTCAACTAGTATATCAAACACTTCTCTGACTGCATAATTTCTTTGTATTCTAATTTGTTCTGTTAAAAAGGAACTATCAACAGACTATATATATATATAGTATATATATATACTATATAGACTATAGAGACTATAGTCTATAGACTATAGAGGCTATATATATATATATATTTATATATATATAAAATTTGAGTGTTTTATAAATGAACATTATAGAGTGCATAGAGTGTATAGATTATATCTTGAACTTTCATAAATCTGAATAGCTCCATGAGTATTTATGACCTAAAAGCACGCTCTAGGAACTATTATGTATGTTGTTCCTTCCCAGACGAAATAATGAAGAAAAGGTCACACTCTTAGGTTTCCCTACAACATATTTAGTATAAAGGCTTATGGAAGTAAGTTTTTTTCTGCTTCTCTGTTCCCCTGTTTCTTAAGCTAATCTAAATTATGCAAGTATCTAGTAGTTTCATGAAATTATTTCACTGACTGCTTCCACCACTACAAACACTTTTATTGAGAGAACTCTCGACTAGTTAGTTTTCTGACTGTTTTGCCCTGACAGATCAGTAGAAGGAACAGAACAGTAGCCTGAAGAAGAGTAAGGCCTACCAAATACTGATTTACTTTACTTACTGTGAATGGACAGTTGCCTGGGAGATGTATCTATTACAAGCACAAAATATGTTCTGAGCTAGATATTTGGGATTATTGGCTCATTAAAATGTGCTCAAAAAATAGCAGTGCTCAACAGCCATAAAACCAAACCAAGTCACGGTGATCACATGGTGGTGATAAAAGCTAGTGCTATTGTTATTGCATAAAATATTTTGTTATGGCCATAGTCATTATTTCCCAATAGAAAAATGGAGTTTGAAGGCTATAGTCTAACACAAAATATCAAAGGAAGCTGCAGAAGATAATTTGATTTGATCATTTGCTTTTGATTTTATTGTCTAAAGGACATTTTTCCAAAGTGAAAGAAAAGAGAGAGTGAAGTTGAGGATTTTGGGAATCTTGCAGGCTTGCTGACTTTTTCCTAACTTCAAGAAGAGCAGGAGCAGAGATAAAGATAATAGAATGACACAGCAAGTCAAGGATTTTAGTTATTTAGAACCATTAAATTAGTGAGGTCACTCTCCTTAGATGGAGGATTTCCCTACTCTTGGTGTATAGGAGATGAGTTCATGTGGCAGTGGTTGGTGCCACACTGAGGTTAAACATTTTCAAGTTCTGCATGCTTTTTCAAATACAACTCTACTTGTTCATAAAATTGAATATATGCAGTCCATTAATATATACTGCTTATTACTCAGCTTGGCTTCTGGTTTCTTTTAACAGTGGAAGATGTTATCTGCCTGACACAAGGACAGGTATTCAGAAACCAAAAAAGTGGATATTTCTATTAATATTTCCTTTAAATGCTGTGGGTTTTTTTCCAAAAAAGCAATTAAAATTGTATGTGAAATGAATCTGATGTTCGGTGTACTCTTGAGACCACCACACACATTCATATTCTTGCTCAGATAAATTTAGCTTAGGTGGGAATTTTTGTGTAGTTAAATTTTCTTGTGATTTTTCTGTCATTTCTCTTTCAGAATAGCTATGATAGCCTTTCTGTGGTGATTTTAGCTTACCTAATCCTACAGATATGAAAAAATTAGTAAAACAGTAATAAATGTTGTCTTCCTTTTTTTTGTGCAATGTTGTAACTTGATATTCAAATTGGTTCTGATTCCATCTGAAACACCTACACCTCTTCCAGAAAGAAAATAGACTTCACTTATTTGGCTAAATTGTACATGGCCTTTAACTTCTTTGTTCCTGACTCTTCTACCTCTCTACCTCCTTCCCACCCTGAGGACTGCAGGGAGACAGGGAATGGGAATTGCAGTCGGTTCATAACACCACATTGCTTCTGTTCCTTCCTCCTCACATGTTTCCTCTGCTCCAGCATGTGTCCGTTCTATGGGCTACAATCCCTCAGAAAAAGACTGCTTCTGAAAAGATTTATAGTGGATTCCCCCCTGTGTCACTGGCCCTGCCAGAAAATCTGCTCCTGCATGGTCTTGTCTCCATGCGCTGCAGTTCCTGCTGGAAGCCAGCCCCAGCCTGAGCACTTCATGGGCTGCAGTTTCCTTCAGGCATATCCTGCATATGCTGCAGAATAAGGTCCTCCATGGGATGCAGGGGAGACAACCTGCTTCACCATGGTCTTCTCTGTAGGCTGCAGGCGAATCTCTGCTCTGGTGCTTGGAGCTCTTCCTCTCCTTCCTTCCTCACTGACCTTGGTGTCTGCAGGGCTGTTTCTTGCACATTTTTATCACTTCTCACTCTCACAGCTGCTGTGCAGCATTTTAACTATGTTATGACACAGGCAACACCACCATTACTGGTGGACTCAGCTTTGGCCAGCAGTGGATCCATTTTGGACCCAGCTGAAACTGGCTGTGTCCAGCCTCTCATAGAGGCCACTCTGCTACCAAAACCTTGCCAAATAAACCAAATACATTAATAGAGAAAAATGGCTTTTTAAGTTTTAAAATGTGATCCTGGTCTGTCTGTTAAAGACAGATTTTATACAACTTAAGTCCAATGGAGTTTTGTCCAGAGCTTACCTGGAATAAAAATAAGATATTTTATTTGTCTTGGTTATGAGAAAGGTCCCATGCATTTATACTTCATTACAAATACCTAAAAATTATTTAAAATATTTCTACATGTATTTAGGCAAAAAAAAAATGTTTTCTTAGGATCTTAACAATAGAATACCTGGGCCATGTTATTACAGAAAGAATACACATGGATTTGCAAGGTATCAGTATTACAGGACACAAATGACTGTTCAGTAATAGAGTAGATGCCTCAAACCAGCTGGAATTCATTTGGAGATCTTGTCCTAACACATAATTATATGAATTTCTATCTAATTATCAGGATACTTATATTGAACAATGAAATGAATGATTGAGAACCTGAAGGTCTTCTAAGCTTCACTGACTACATGAGTCATAAAGAATGACTCCAAGACTGAAGAGTGTTGGAGACCACTGAGGGTCTGATGCCAGTGCTTGAAATATGATTCTGTCACTTATGCTTCTGCCCAAAGCCTCTCAGGCAAGAAGTGAGATGATCAAATCGTAACACCCAGTAGGTGAAAATCACCTCTGCATTTCCATTGTGGAGTATCAAAGTTCGTCTTGCCACACAGGAAATCTTAATAAGGCAAAACATACTGTCACTATGACTGTTATCAAGAAATATGATTTATAGCTTTGTAGAGAATTTATGAAACTACCTGAACTCTCTGAACCAGCCATTCTTATCTGAATATATTGTAGTCTTAGTCTTGGGAAAGCAGCTGTCAGATGAGTTCAGGAAATTCACCAAGATGGGGATTAGAATTGATAAATGACTGTATATGTGCATACAGGATTTTACAGGGTATGGGGGAGGGAAAGAGAAAAGCAAAACTACAGATTCTCTTTGTGTGGGGATATGTCATGAGCACAGTGGACTACAGTTCATTTCAGCAGCAGGGATTGTATTTAATATTCTCTTTCTGGCATAGAATAGAAACAGGTGTCTGCACTGACCTCTTTATTTTCTTCAACAGAAGGTATTTACATGCTTTTGAAACATAACAGAGATGGTAAAATTTTATTTTAATGTCTGAGATGGCGGAGTGGTGTAACCTATCTAAATAAAGTCTCCTCTGTGAGTTAGTCTTAGTGCATTTCCAGTCTTGCTAAGACTGTTGGAGAAGAGTTGCTTAATTAAATATCTCATGATAACCAATTGTATCAAGTTCAGCAGTTTTGTCCCTTGTGGTCCTCCTTGAAGAGGAGTGTGTCAGTAGATACCCGAGGAGAAAGAAAAATAAAAATTAAAGGAAAAAAAAACAACACAGAAACAAAACAAAAAACCACACACCACCACAATTTTTTTTTTTTTTTTTTTTTTTAAGTAATTCATGATGCTTAATTTGGGTAAGAAGCAAAGTGTGTAAAAAACATACTTAACTTATGAGTTCAAGAAACAAACAGAAAAAGTGGGGGTATTTATGCAGCTCATAAGGTATGCTCACCATTTGTTTAAAGGATTTGTAACCTTTAGAGATCTTTTTGATTCTCTAAATCCTTCTGGCTATCTAAGCCACAGCTGTTGCTTAAATAGCTTTCGGTTTTTACTTTTTTCTCTCCCTTCAAGGTTGATTATTGCTAAGCACTTTCCATGATATAAAGTTTTAAAACATTGGGAAATTTCATGCTAATGCATAATTCTTCAGCCCACTTCTAAGACACTCTTTCCCTCCAACCAATTTTCCCATTTGTTTCACCAGCTGTCCCCTGTAACAAATTCATCTTTAAGGAGGTTTAAGGTGTTGGTTTTTATCTGAGCAAAAAATGTCAAGAATGAGAACCAAGTAGTTAGTTCATTTCACCATAGGCAGTAGCAGCTGGAAGGCAGGAGGAAAAAAGGAAGCATTTCCACAGCAAACTATGATCATATGATATAGAAAAAGTTCCATAGGGGAGTAATCATAAAAAATGTACTTGAAAAAAATGAACAATGCCTTCATATTATTTTCACATTTGTTTTCCAAAATATTGTACTAATCAGAATTTTCACTGATTGAGATATCTTCACAGAAAGAGCCTGATTTTAAGAGCTTATCCATTTAAGACAGAACAGAATCATGCCCCTGTGGCCTTTGAGGACATTCACAACCAAACTATGTATCAGGCATTTCAAAACTGTACACTCTCAGTACATCATTCAGAAATGACCTGACTATGGAAGAGGTTTTGATAGGAATACTTAGGGTGATTTGAATTGAAAAGTCATAAGCTGCTTTCAGAACCTTTGAGGATTGAAAGGGAAAAATCCAGTATGTGTTTACTGTCTGCATTTATATTTTGGATTCAAGTAGTCTCAAAGATAAATTCTCTGACCAATTTTTAAAGCTGCAAGGGTGCCTCTGGGGTCACCGGTGACATTCCACTTGTTATTTATCAAAGACTGAAAACTCAGTTGCATTTGGCTTGATGGTCTCCCTCCTGGACACCTACACATGCACAATTGGCTGAATGGATGGAGATCAGTAAGATCATCTTACAGTAGATCCACCACAGAAAATCACAGAACCTGGTACAAATAAAAAGTTCTTTTCCTCTCTCCACCCTCTCCAAACTACCACACATGGCATACTTTATCTGAAAGTCTGTAGAAGATCAAAATGAACAGGCTTCTCAATACAAGATATCAGATAAATTGCCATAGGATTCACAACAACCTGGAGACTACTATCTGGATCATGACCGATGTGAAGAGTGGCTACCCTTCTCTTTGTGTGTAAAGGAGAGAGAGAAAATGAAATGTTTCACCATAACTACAGTGAAGTGGCTTACAAACACCTTCCAACAAGAAACACGTAACTGACTCAAAGACCACAACACTTGGAATGATACTGAAAAAAAGAAAAGAGGTCTTACCAAAGGAGAGTAGCTTTCTCAGTGTGATAAGGGAAAGGGTTGAAAAGAGAACTGTCTTTCCAAGTGGGTAATAATGGAGACATTTCACAGGAAGGCAGGAAGGTTGTTTCTTTGTAGCACGTAGCAGTCCACAGCTGCCTTCACTTTTATTGGCTTCGAAGAAAATTAAAGGCATAAACCTGAAGATTTCCAGTCCTTTTTAACAGCAACTGTATGCCTTTAATACTGTACTTAAAGAAAATAAATAGTGTTAATATGTCCATTTTATTGAACAAGTGGAAGAAGAGTCCAGGATCTAAACTCAAGTTTTGTCTGAAAACCCATGGAGGACAAGCCAGCCTGTTTTTTCTTTCATTGATGCCAAATCACTTTTGTAGCAGATTAGACAAACTAAGTCAGAACACAGATTGGTTTTGTGTTCTTTCTCTCTGAATACTTTGCTTAACGCTCTAGCCTGCATGTGCATATAGTCTGATGAGACTCTGACAGATGGCCTGTATCAAAGGTTTTCTTGAAAGAACTGTGACTAATGTGAAGTGGCCCCATTCATCAAGTGTGGTCTGTACGGAAATATTCCCTAGCTGTGAAATGAGTAATTTCAAGAGGCCTGAGTTAGAAAGGACAAACTTTGTATACACAAATGTTCTTTTTTGTATGTGTGTCTGTGAGGCAGACGGTATTGAAAGTGTGTATGTTTTGGGCTTGTTCTTAAGGTGTGTTCTGTAGTCGTGGTTTCTTCATATAAGAAAAACAAAGTTTACTAACTTGTGTTAACATATATTTTTTTGTATAGGGCTTTTTAAAACAAAGGGTTTTTTTTGGTTTGGTTTCTCTTTTTTAAAAATGTTTCTACTCTCTTGATTTGATACTCTTTGGGAGGAGTCCTAACTCTAAAGTTCTGCCATTGGCAAAGAAGGATGTAAGTCCCGCTTGGAGAATAAGTTAATTCAATCTACATCAGGTTTATTGCACCCCACCTAAACCAAACTAAAACTAAAACTAATAAATAAATAAATAAATAAATAAATAAATAAATAAATAAATAAATAAAAGAAACATGAGAGGCTAGAACTCCAGAGAAAATGCTGCTATGCCATTGAAGTGAGCAATTCAGAAGGGCTCTGTAGCTCATGTTTATAGTTTATATGTATAAAAGGATATGACTGAAGCATGGGAATAGATATGAAGTGCATATATGAAGTGAAGCTGAAATCTGTATCTTTAATAGTCTTTTTATTGGATTGATGCAGATAGTGAAATAGTACAATATCTCATTCTACAGTTATATATTGATTATGCTGTCTGTGTAGCTGCAAAAGTAAAAACTACTTTGTGAAGAATCCTTATCCCTGTTTTTCCTAGGTGGAGAAGGAGCTGTGTCAGGACATTTTATTAAAGAATGGAGATAGAAAACTACAATTAGGGATGAACAATGAAATCAGGATGTGGTATTGATTTTGTGGGAACAGGCTGTAGTGTCTACTTCGGTAGGGCAGGCAAAATGAAAGAGAGAGGAAAAGAAAATGAGTTTAGGACCTACAATTGGAGCAACAGAAATTTTCACAGTGGGACTGTATGGATGAAGTCTATAAGGGTTATAGATGAGGAAATGGTATTCTGCATTCTCTCCTGGAAGCAGTGATTAGGAAACTCTACAACCTTTCCTGGTCGCATAGAAGCTACTCTGCTTGGAACAGCGTTCTGCTGTCAGTGCACAAACTGGGTAGTGCAGAGCAGGTCATCCTGATCTTGATAGCATTGTTCATGCTAGCACTGATCCACTTTTGAAAGCAATCTTAAGGCTAGATAGATAACCAAAAGGAGATGAGAATTTATTAAAATCCCATAATGCTTTCTTGACAATGTCACTTCTAAGGGACTCACTAATGCCAAACAGCTGTGGTTACAACCAGTGTGAGCTCAGCAGAGAGATGCCCACATACATATAGGCTGGAATGACAGCCTAGAAATGAGATTTCTTCTGTTCCAGATCCTACACTGGCCTGTCATGAAGGTGAATTTCAACTTTAAAAGTCGTGGTTCTCCAGTATGTCTCTGATACAATTTCAGAACCATTGTGAGATGGCAGGCATAAATTTTCCACATTTGAAACATCACTGTCAAACCCTCATTGTAGACAAAAGTGTCTTGGCCATTTATGGTTAATGAAGCTTTTATGGTTCTACTCTTACCATAGTTACAGCTAAGACTGAGGCTTACACTATTCAGGAGAGTATGACTTGTAAGATGAAATGACCTACTGACTATGTTCTCTAGAAGTGGATGTGGCTATCCTGACATTTTAATTTCTGTCAGGCTTGCTGTTCTTGCTCTTCTCATTTTCCAACTGCATTAGTAATAACTTGTAAAAATGGGAAATAATGAAAAACTGATAGGGGCATTGAAGGACAGAGGTGGTGTATGGTAGTGTGGGTCCAATAGGTTCAACACCTGAAGGCAGACAATCTGGCATGCTGCATTACTTCGACTTTGCAGGATACTTTATTCTGCATTCTCCTATGAAAGCAGTCTCAATAACACTTTCCCACATTTAACATAATATTTAAGCATATTGTAAACATAGCCCATAAATTTGACTCTGCTATCATTACATTAACAGTAGCTCACTCCACAAATAACCCACTGAAATACAGTGACCTGTTTGCTCAGCTCTTTTGAGGATATTATTAGTAGTAGTAATGTACAACAAGGCCAAGCTCCATTTCATTGCCTTTTCTGTCATCAGTTATGAAGACACAATATCCCCATAGGTGTCTGAAAAACAAAATCTTTTCTACTTAGTGAATTTAGCTTATACTGTGTTGCTGTGAAGACACTAATGCTAAGATTTAACGGATGTTAAAAATATTGCCTGAACATCATACAATTGTTGTTAGTCAAGTTAGACTGAAGTTACATCAAGAGATGAAGTTGCTAAGATAGTAAGGAAATAAGGTTATTGCTAAGGTTTGATCACATTGAGGATGCTGAAGGGGAGGGTGGAGTACAAAGTGACGAATCTGAACCCATTGCTGGAAAACATACTTGCATTCTGTCCAGCAGTTTGGATTGCTGCAGAGATACCATATAGGTCAGTTGAATTAAATTAATACCCAGGCCCAGACTGCTGGTGTTTGCAGTTTCTGAGCCTTGGGAATGCTTCCAACACTGAAGAAAAAAAAAAAAAAAGAAATCAAGAATATAAAAACCTGCAAACCAATAACTTGTAACATTGCAAAAATTGATGGAGTGGTAAATAACAGTAGCTACAAGTTAACTACACTGATCACTCTGAATTGATTGGTACAAGATATTAATCTGAACTATGTTCACATTTATATAGCCAAATTCAAGTTTGCATAGCCTAAAAGAAAAAAAAAGAAAAGGAAAAGGAAAGGCTTAAGTCACATTTCATTAGGTGGGAAACAATATCCCACAATCAGTGACAATGAGAAGAAACATAGTATCATTGCAACGGCCAGTAGAAAATGACCTTTAAAGGCAGTGTTGCGCTTAAAAGTGATATTGTTTTACTATATTTAAGTATAGTAATTTAGATTTAGCCATGCTAGAGATGTTGTTTCTGTGGATTTTTTATGAGGTCATTACTGTATACTGTTTTGTTATATACCTTTGGGAAAAATAAACAAACAATAAAAAGAAACGAATTGGCAAAATGCTAGTCAAGACAAAAAATAACAACAACAACAACAACAAAACCCCAAACAAACAAACAAAAAACCCCAAACAAACAAAAAAACCCCACCCAAACCTGCCTTGTTATTATTTTTTACTTGGGAAAGAAGGTAAGGAGATATTTAAATGAGATTTTCAAAATACCTGACTGGAAAATATTTTATCTGACAATGAACAGCTTTATAATCTAATCAGAAAAAAAAAAGGCATAACAGAAGGAAAATAAAAAATAATGGTGATGATATACACATTAATATTTCAAAAGTTTAATAAATTACTTAATAAATATGTCATCTTTTTCTCAGTCATTTTAAGTTAATATCCAGATTTTATAATTTTCTGAAACTATTTAATAAGTCAAGAAATAGTTTTGGATGCTATTTAGAAATCCCTTGGTAAACCCTATGGTCTGTTTTACATGGTCACCTTATGTTGTGGTCTTTTATGACAGTAAATGTATGAATATTATGGTTCAAACTTAAACATTCTTCAAGGTTAGTGGGAAAGCTTATCTTGAAATTCCTGAAGTAAAAGTGGGTTAGGAATTCTGGTTAGGAATACTCTCACTGAGCCTGTCAGAATAATTATTTCTTAAAAGCCATCTCCTTTGCTGCTTATTCGTTTACGATGAATGGTTGAGTCAGTAGAAAAACATAAGATGGTCTGAGCAGTGTAATGGTATCTGGGAAACTTGCAGAGGAGGTTGGAAAAGAAACAAAAGAAATTCCAGGTCTCTTCAAATGCACTGTCCTTCAGCTTCATACAATGAATCATGAAGAACTATTAAAATGAATATACCTGTTACTGTTAACATCAGCTGAAGATCTTATTCCTGAAGAGCTGCGGTTGTTCAGCCTGAAGAAGAGAAGGCTTCAAGATCTTATTGAAGTATATCCGTCCTTAAAGGTGGCTTATAAGAAAGATGGGGACAAAATTTTTAGCAGGTCCTATTGTGGTAAGGCAAGGGGAAATGGTTTTAAACTAAAATAGGGTAGGTTTAGACTAGATAAAAGGAAGAAATATTTTACAATGGGGATGGTAAAACACTGGCACAGGTTGCCCAGAGAGGTGAAAGATGCCACATCCTTGGAAACATTCAAGGCCAGGTTGGACAGGGCTCTGAGCAACCTTACTTAATTCAAGATGTCCCTGCTCATTGCAGGAGAGATTGGATTTGATGACCTTCTAACCAGAACTATTCTACGATTCCATGATTCTGTGATCCAGACTAGTGGTCATTGTGTCTTTCAGCTCTTTGCTGGCATCAATTGTGCAGTCTCAGCATACTCTTGCCTCACTGTGACCTACCCCTTGCTCCTAGTTACAGCATTTTCCTTTTTTTTTTTTTTCCATAAAATGTCTATTCCCAGTCTTCTTGTTTAGTTGGGTCCAATTCCTTTTTCATGTTCTTTATGTGAGCTAATTTTCTCTCATACCATAACTTTCCTGTCTGTGCTCTAGCTATACAGCTATCAACTATAATTTCTCATTAACCATGTTTTCTCTCACACACAGGTTTCCTCTCCTAGTCTCCCTGCCTACTGAAAGTGAGTGATCTTGACTTCAGATTCAAAATCATTTCACTGTTGCTGTTGTTTCCCCCCCTACTTTAACAAGGTCATCTCTTCCCTCCTTGTTCTACATATGGTTTCTCTCTGAATTGGACCTGTGTCTCAGATTCAGTGCGAAGTTTCTTACCCTGTTCATCAAAACATATTCCTGTTTCATTCCTATTTTTGTTTTTCTTCTCAGCTTTCTGGTGTGCTAAAGCTTCTCTTTCCCACCAAAAAT
Source organism: Nesoenas mayeri (assembly GCF_963082525.1). Classification (NCBI taxonomy): domain Eukaryota; kingdom Metazoa; phylum Chordata; class Aves; order Columbiformes; family Columbidae; genus Nesoenas; species Nesoenas mayeri. The sequence continues at coordinate 31,718,511 of NC_137548.1, forward strand.
AATTTTGTTTCCCAGTCTATTAAATTTTAACTTTCCCTTTCCTCAGCCTGTTCTGTTTTATAATAAGTTCATGTTGAGAAACTGAGCAAATGAGAACTCATAGAGAACTCAAACCCATTTGTCTGAAATGAATTCAGGTTTTTCTGTACCACTGTCATTTGCATGACTGCTGTTTAAACTTGTTATTAGAGCCTTAATTTGTTCCTGTCTTTTTAAAATAACACATTGTTGAAGCTCCTGTTCCTCAGAACAGACAATAAATATCACTATATGTCCTAATTTTGCTTGACTTTCCTCCTGGTTTTCCCAGTTTCTCCCTCCATACTGTGATAGATGTAGGCTTTATTTTAATACCAAATATAATGAAAAAAAAAGGAAACATAAAAAAATATTGAAAACTATTCTGGAATTTCATTGGCTTGCCTCAGAATCAGTGAAGCTGAGCACAACACAGACATGATAGAGGATCAGATTGTGGGATTCAGTTTGTTTGGCATGTTGATTACTGGCTCCTATGAGTCCCTTATAATCTCATGATTTATGATTTGTAAATCGGTCTGTGTATTTTCGCTTCCTTTCCTTCCTTCTTTCTCTTTTATGCTCATGAAAACTATGGGGTTTTTGTTTTGTTCATGGAGATAAGTACATTTTTTTCACTTAATCATGAAGCTAGCAAAGAGGCAAATCTCAAAGGTTTAGCTTCTTTGTGAGAGGTTTTTTTTCAAGCCTCTCTATATCTAATTTTCTTTGTATACCATCGTTTAAGATTCTCAAGGTAGTGCTTATTGGCAGTGACCTGCCAGACATCATGGCTCTTAAGGATGAATGAATAAATAACTTTGCTGAATGCTGCTGAATATGTGATAATGTAATTAGTATTCTTGCCAACTGAATTTAAAATGAGATGTTGCGTCTCCAGAGACCATTGTACCTCTATGTAAATGCTTTTTTTTCTTATTTTAAATTCATCTAATACATATGAGCTAAGCAAAAATGTCCGTTGTAAATTAAAATAACTTATACTGTAGATTAGGTGGTCACTTCTGATTTGGCACTTAAAGTTCAATTTGCATACCACTGCTTAAGACAAAACAGATGAGAATATGTTTTGTTACTTTTTTGTACAATTAAAATTACGACTGGTAATTAAATACATAATTTTACATTCAAACTGATATATATTAGATGAAGGGGAACAAAGTGTAGGTTATGCTACATATTAACAATATCCTGAGGCAACGGCAAGCAATAATCGCTTTGGATCAGATCAGTTAATTTCCAAGATCTGCTGAAGACAGTATGATATTTCATACAGGAAGGTAGGAAGATAGAGGCAAGGAATTATATGATACTAATGATCTTACTATATAATACTTAGAATGTGAATATTTATCAGCCTTCGTCAGACTGGTTGGACACAGTTGTACAGGAAATAGTGCAGATGATCGTTGGCCATTATTTTTAGTAAAAATTAGGGGAAGATTTTCCTCAAAAACATACCAGAAGGTTGATATCAGCAAATTTGCTGATGACACCAAGTTGGGAGGGAGTGTCAACCTGCTGGAAGGCAGGAGGGCTCTGCAGAGGGATCTGGATAGACTGGAAAAATGGGCTGATTCCAATGGGATGAAGTTCAATAAGGCCAAGTGCCGGGTGCTGCACTTTGGTCACAACAACCCCCTGCAGCGCTACAGGCTGGGCGCAGAGTGGCTGGAGAGCAGTCAGACAGAAAGGGACCTGGGGGTACTAATTGACAGGAAGCTCAGCATGAGCAATCAGTGTGCCCAGGTGGCCAAGAAGGCCAACGGTATCCTGTCCTGTATCCAAAATAGCGTGGTCAGCAGGACAAGGGAAGTGATCCTTCCCCTGTACTCTGCATTGGTGAGGCCACACCTGGAGTATTGTGTTCAGTTCTGGGCCCCTCAGTTCAGGAAAGACATTGAAGTGCTGGAGCGGGTCCAGAGAAGAGCAACATGACTGGTGAAAGGACTTGAACATAAGACCTATGTGGAGAGGCTGAGGGAGCTGGGGTTGTTTAATCTGGAGAAGAGGAGGCTCAGAGGTGACCTCATCACTCTCTATAACTACCTGAAGGGAAGTTATAGCCAGGTGGGGGTTGGTCTCTTCTCCCAGGCAGTCAGCAATAGGACAAGGGGGCATGGGCTTAAACTCTGCCAGGGGAAATTTAGGCTGGATATTAGAAAGAAATTCTTTACCGAGAGAGTGATCAGGCATTGGAACGGCCTGCCCAGGGAGATGATGGACTCGTCGTCTCTGGAGGTTTTTAAACTGAGATTGGACAAGGCACTTAGTGCCATGATCTAGTAAACAGACTAGAGTTGGACCAAGGGTTGGACTCGATGATCTCTGAAGTCTTTTCCAACCCAGTCGATTCTGTGATTCTGTGATTCTGTGTGATATTCTCCTTAGAAAATGTCTCAAGGGATGAGTATGTCTTACAGGAGAGGAGAGGAGAGGAGAGGAGAGGAGAGGAGAGGAGAGGAGAGGAGAGGAGAGGAGAGGAGAGGAGAGGAGAGGAGAATACAGGAATACTCCCTCTTAGAGCTGCAAAATGGTAGAAAGGCATCTACTGAAAGTTAGACACTCAGTTACCCCACAAGATATGCAGCTCCTGGGGAGTCTGTGATCTTGCTTAACCTTACTGCTGTAGTACAGAAAACTAAAGCAACAGGTCAGCAACCAGCACAGACAGCAGTACCTGTACTGGTGGAAATGAGTTTTTGTATTTTAATAGAGACAGACAGAATCAGAAGAAGAATAAAGGGAATATTATTTACATTATAAAACCTTCCCAGTCCTAAAGAGTCCACTCTTTTGGAAAGGAGTACTGTATGATTCCATGTTGTCTGAACCAAATCACATTGTGTTGTTAGGGGCAGATGAGGTTCTCAGAGTAATTGTGTAGCTATTTGGTGCGTGGACAGTGGAATAAGGCTGAAGGAGATGGAAATCCTATGGAAGTGTTCATTGTATGAACCATAGTATCTTGGCTCAGAGGAGGAGAAGCAGGACTGGATTCTCAAGAGCTTCCCAGCAACATTTTTCTCGTACCTATTTCTGTTGCTGTTTTTGCTCTGGTGACACAAACACAAATTCTCTCTCCCACCTCCAACCCTCAGGACTGTTACTCTCTGCCTGGCAATGTTTTCCAGGACTGAGTGACATGTAAACTTGTCTTATGCCAGGACTGTGCTATTTCATTATGAGATAAAGGTGAAGACACACTTCAACATGAACTGAGGATGTAACTGTGTGGCTCATACCAAAGTTAACCTTTTCCAGTCTCACCAGTGTTTTGTGGCTATGTTTTCCAGCTTGAGTGTAAGTACTTGCAGTTAAAAAAAATGTTGTCTTTCATTTAGTTTGATAGATGGCACTTTTGAATTTGACAGGTAATGAGAGCTAGAAATTGTAGCATTTCATGGTTTTGTGCAGTCAGGAATAAGAAGAGATACTCCCCACCTGTTATCTTTCTTTAAAAAGCTGTATTTTCTCTTTCTGATAAATCATTTTGTCCCTTTGAGACTAAGGTGTTACCAAATGCAGGTATAGAGAAGCACAATATAAAGAGTGATGTGTAGAACTGCAGAATCACAAGGAGCTCTACAGGCCTCTATGGAGTGTATTCTACATAGTATGATATATAAAATAAATATCGTATTCTCACCACTTCCAAGTTCTTGTTCTTTTCTCAGGTGATTTTTCTCTTGGCTTCACAAAGAGAATTTCTGATGCTGAGAAAAGTATGGTTAATATATTCATGGCATCTATCCAATCTATGTATCAGCATAGCTGTAAAGATACCAGATGCTCATCTGAAAACAATTTTAAAGGCAATAGCAACTCCAAATATTTTCAAAAGCTTCTCAGTTTCTCAGGTTTTTTTTTTTCTCTTTAAACATAAGTGTTCTCTTACTATGTGATATTCTTTTTTTTTTTTTTCCTTTGTTATAGTGAAGTGGACATAACCAGAGTTTTAGAGAGATATGTCCTGCTGATCAGTTTTTGATTCTGAATAGCTCACAGATTTCCTGACATTCATAAATATTCAAGTGCAGTGGGTATTTGTGCTCCCTGGTATCTATAAGTGTGTGGCAGATTTTGATTGTTTTATGATGGAAGTTTATTTTATTTTATTTTTTCCTTCACAGTTGGCTTTGAGTGTTTTTTTCTGCTTTATAGACCCTTGTCTTTTTATTAGTTCTGTATTCCCTGTTGATTTTATGCTTTATATTCCTGCTGTCACCTCCAGCATCTCACTGTAAACAAGAATGTTGTATCCTAGTGGGTTATTTTCTGTTAATAACCTGTGATACAGTATATAAATAAACCAGAGAGAGATTCACAGGTGCAATTTATTAGAGTTATTGCAATGTGACTTCAGTAATGTGCTCAAGTTCTTTAAAAACTTTTGTGTGTTCTGAGTTGAAGATGACAGCTATATATTGCAGTTCAGAAGAGAAAAATAAATATCGGTGTAATGAAATATATCCAAGTCCAACTCAATTATAATTGCAATTTCTCAGTGTCAGTGCTTGGAGACCTGTATGTACCTCAGGATAATTCAAACAAAAGTAAACCAGTAAGATAACATATTATCCAGGTTGGACTCAAAGGATGAAACCAAGCAAAATGTCAAAGCATACGAAATACTCTGTCCTCCCTGTACTTAGATAATTGTTAACTACATTGGAACATATCCTGATCCTAGTATGCTTCTGATAAACTTCACATTATACAGTCATGTTTCAGACATATGTTATACCTATGGAAAAGAGCTGTGAAAAACAAGCAAACCATAGTTTAGAGGTTGATTGACTCTACCTTGAAGTGAACTCCCCAAATCTCTCAAATGAATTTTGAGCACACTTTAAAAAAAAAAGTGTGATTAAAGTGAAAACCAAAATGTTATCAGCAATAACGTATCTACTTGTGCACAAATAGTGACTAGAGCTGTCAGATCTGAAATGTGCAAGAAGGCTACCGTGCTTTTCACCATTCACTGCTGTTTATAAGAAATTAAAGCACAGAGAATCAGTGCTTGATGCAAACCAGGTTAAAAGAAAATGAAAGAAAAAACAAAGTGCTCAGAGTAGCCAAAAAACAATGTTCACCCAACTCTTCCTCGTCTGTATAAGCTGATGTGGTGGCTCAAATAAAAGCTGTTGTGTCATTCAAAATGTTTTGGAACCACTTACCATTTTCAGAAATCAATCCTAAAATAATATTTTGGAACAGTTTTAATTCAATACTATGATTTATATATGTTCAACACTATATTTCCTGCTCTTTTCTAATATTAAATTATAATTCATTATCTTTTCTAGATATTGACATCACCTCACAGAGAGTGCAGATGGTATCACGCAAATGTGACCAGAACTTTTAACCAGGCATACAGCTAAAAGAGAAACTCTCCGTTTAAGGAAGGGAGATAGTTTGTCTTGCCCCTCAAATAATGTAGATTGCTGGCATGATGAAGCAAGGTTGTTGGAGCTGTCTGAACTGTAGCTATTTCACACCTGTGGGGGCTGGAGATATCAGAACTTTTTTTTTGATGAAACATCAGGCCATCCTGTCTTACCCAATCTACAGTTCACAGAATCCATAAGCATGTATCCTTTCTGTCTGTGGTAAGGGTGACAGCTGACTTAGGATTAATTTACTTTTGTCAATTATTATAGTCAGCAGAGTGATTCTGCACAAAGGTCCTTTTACACTGGTTATCTTTGATTTTAAAGCTCCTTTGCTGACATTAAAAATTTAATTCTCATGAATATCTTATTCTCTCAATGACTACTGACAAATATCTGCTAGTAGGTGGCAGGAGCTGAGGGAAGCTAACACCATAAATGTAGTGTTCAGTCCTATCTCAGCTCCTGCCTTGTTAAGTTGCTGGGAACACTGCCATCGATATTAAAGGGAACAAGATCAGGCTTGTTTCTCCTATGTAGACACAATCAAGATTCAATGACAAATGTGACATCTCCAGCAGAGAGAGCTTTCTTTGGCATCAGAGAGAACAGATTCAGCTCTTGTATAGTAAAAGTTCCAGACTGTCTTAACAAAAAAGGAAAATCTCTTTTAATTTAAGTAACAAATGCATCATCTGTGTTACTATCATGATAGTTCTGGCCAGAAAATATAGAATCCTGTAGGGATGTTTTTTTATTAATAGTTTAATCATAGCTGTTTCAAGATCACCTTTAAATCCTATGGACACATTTACATATAATGCTTTCATATTACTTTGTGAGACTTCTATGAGAAAATCAAATAAAATATAAGAACATAGAAACATTACAACCTCTCAAAAAGGTATGAGTATTTTTTAGGTTTTTTTACAGCTTTCCTTTTGGTAATATTTATATTACCCTGCTTTTCAGAGTTACAGTGATTCTCTTTTCCCATCATTTATTCTGTGCATGTTTTTTATTTTGCATGATATCGTAACAAATGCACTGCATATGAAAAGGCACTAATACCAGGATTTGTCTCAGAAATAGCTTTAATCCTGGAAATTTTTTTTTAAATAAGGAGGATCCAGTGAAAACAGTTGCCTGTTTTTCCAGAGAATGGCATTTTACTCTTTATTACATAGCCACAGTGTAAGCATTTTTCCACCTGTGATCATCCAAACAGTAGAGTAAGAGTTTATTCTTTCTCTGGACAAACAAATAAGCCTAAAATTAATCAGATCTTGGTCTCATGTACCTGAGCTTTCATGCAAGATTCTCATGCTTTATATATGTGAAGTGTTATGAGGATATATCTGAAATGTCTAGCTAGCAATATTACAAACACAAGAACTGAAAACTTGATTTACCTTTATCAGTATTTTCAAACAAAGTTATTTTTGACATAATTTTATTAATTAAAAAATAAAACATTTTTTGTAATGTCCACACTGTGACATAAAAAAGAACTATTAAAAACTCCTACATCAAATTAAGGACCTGAACAATGAAAAGGGAAGATGCTTTTTATTATTGTTTGTTCCTTGTGCACATTTACGTATAATGCTTTCATATTATTTATTTCATATTACATATTATATGAGACCTACATAACAGTCAGTGCTGAATCTTCTGAGATCTGTTCTTCCTGAAAGCTGTTCTATCACTTGCAATACTTAAAGGTATATTAGTTCATCTTCCCAAAGTGTTACATACTCATCCTGTTGTCATCTTCCACTTGTCTATGATGTCTCTAATATCTACATGGTCTGAATACAAATTAAATAAATGCAAAGGGTGTGGGATGAACATTTCTAAGTACTTTTTAAATCTTCCTAGTTCTTTAGGACTACCTATTTCTTTGTTGTCAGGTTTTCTGTGTTATTATAAGGGAAATAATGGTATGTGAATGACTCAGAATTATTTCCTCATATTACTAGTATATATAATGTTGTTCAAATAGCTGATTTTTAGATCTTTACTTCAAAATCAAAACTCCCACATAAATTTTGTCAGTTAAAAATTATTTTTTTCCTTTGGGAAGGGAGGAGGAAGGAGGGGAATTATTTTCCTTGATATTCTGTTCATAACTTACTTCCTGCTTATTCTTCACCTTTAGGTGATGTTAATGAAATTTATTATAGAATGTCCAAATGTAATATCACCTGTCTCCTCCGTATCAATCCTATTATAATTGTCTTGTCAAATGTTTATTCAGATGACTGATTTTCCTTTACCCTAGTTTCTGGTAAATCTGTTTTAATCTTTGTTTAGTTAATTTTTATTATCATTACATTTCTTACATAAATGGTAATGGTGCAGTTCTTCAGTGTGTTAATATTTTGACTTGCAGTGTGTACTTGATGTTTATCTTAACAAGAGTAGGAATGCTTTCATTGTTTTCAGTGAGGAAAAGATTGACCTATAGTCTACCAGCTACATAAGATTCTGAAAGAAAAATGTGATGTATAAATATCTGATCCTATCCATGGTGACAGGTGCTTCATATTCTAAAATACACAATTGCTGATATAAGCAACATGGAAATATGTTTCCTTTAAACTGTATGAACATTTTAGGAGGAAAGATTTTATCAGCCAAAAGCTGCCAGACAGTTTTAATAGAATTTCATTCTTTTGGAATTCTTAGAAATGTTTATCAACTTTTGGTTGATAATGTTTGCCTTACCTGTATTAGTAAATACACATATGCAGGAGTCCTGCTACTACATTGTGCCACGAGCTACACAGGAAGCTGTGACACAATGGAGAACATGATGAATGTGATGAATGGAGATTCATGTTCAAAAACATATTTTGGACACTTGGTAATATGTTTTTTTCACCACATAAGAAGGAAAAAGTCCTTTGCAACTCTTCTCAGTTTAAATCTGTGTGATTCGAATGCTAGAAGCTATGATGCCATTCTCTCAGCTGACTCTGTTCATTCTGTATAAATAATTAAATGTTTGTTGGAGTGGAACAAGAGATTGATTCTGTTACTAAGTTTTTGAGGCATTCACAACAGAAATTAGATATTAGGATTTCAGTCTATGTCAGAATCAGGCAAGGATGTAAACTTGGGTTTATCACTATCTGGGGAGTATTCTAATCAACAGAATGATGGAAAAAGAGAGAAGATTGGGAGCCCCTTATTTTTTTTCCCCAGATCAGGTATTTCATCTTGAATTAAAAAAAATAAATTGAAAAAAATTTCACAAAAAAGTCTATATTTGCCAACAAAGGTTTGGTTTTGGAAAATTAATATTTTGAATTAGGAAAAAAAATAAAAAGGATATTTTGGACCAGAGTATTGGTCCACTTACATATATAAATTTTGCAATGGAGGCTAACAACTGTTAATTCACCAGAATTTTTCTGAATTTATAGTAGAGTATGAAAGTCAAGAAAATAGATCTGAAAATTTTGGAAGGGACTGGAAGATTAATTGGATAAAAAGAAAAAAAAAAAAAAAGAAAAAATAAAGAAAAAATAAAGTGGTATTTTCAAACAACTTGAGTTTTTTTAACTGCCAGATCTCAAAAAAGGAAATTATATAGCGAGAAAAAAAAGACTGTGTTTCTACAGAATACCATATGTTTGACTACAGAATTTGTGAAGTATAGCTCTATGACAAATGTGTTTAGCCTCTCCTTTGTGGAAATGTATTTCTGAGCTAATTTTTTGTTGGCTTAGGCATGCAGTCGAACTGCATTTTAGCATGCATTTTCTCAGCTGGGCTCAGCTGATATACCAAACTTACTAAACCAGAGGAGTTTTCTCACATACCTGAAATCAAAAGTAGAGTATATTTCAACAGAGAAATTGAACTATCAGGAAAGCTTATGATTCCTCGAGTCAATTTCTGGTCACCTATTTCCACTTCATTAAGAGCACCATAGACACTGTTATATGTAATATTAAACATTCATTCCCTACATTCCCATTGTAGGCAAAATGTTCTAGATAGTCAGCATTTAAACTTTGTGGAGGCTGAAAATACTGCATCAGTAGGCCTTTATTCCCAATGAAGATCTATGATAATATGTGTATAAAATGTTTAAATAACACAATTGCTAACTGTCAATTTTATAGAAGACTTAATGGCAATTAAGTGACAAGGTTCTAATCACTCCAGTTTTCCAGCATTTTATGAAAGAAAGAAATAATAACTAATTAACTTAGTATGTTTTTATATTTGCAGTTTCTGTAGTTTCATTAACTATTGAAATGCTACTTCTCAGGAGACAAGAAAAATATATATTACATCCACATATGCGTTATGTCAATTTTGATTGGACAGCAAACCAACCTTTTTGAAATAATATGAAAATAATGAATATTTTAGTATAAACTCAGTTTTTTCTGAATCTTCTGTACCAACTGGGGTTATTGAATTTTTAAATATATGTAATGTTAAATGTATTTTATGTACCTATTTCAGCTACCCACATTGCACTAACACGTTGGACTTAACACAGGAATATACTTAGAAATAAAATTCTCTTTTTTTTCCTGGAGATTTCTTAATGCTCTATGCAATTGTCTGGTAACCAGAAACAAAAGCTTTTAAAGAGAAAATATGCTGTATTTACATAGGCTTGTTTATCCATTTATTTGGCTTTGTGCTTTTCAGATATTTAGCTAGTACGAAGTTTTTACTTCATTTTAATTGTTTTGCTTTTTCATGTGCAAAGACATCAAAGCTAAATAGTGTAGTCAAATAGCTGAGCCTTTCTTTGAGAATGCTGCTGGAGTTTGGCTTCCATGTCACGTACTGGGTCATAACATGTAAAATAGATGTCTCCTGAAAGCTCTGCAGTGAGGGAACAGCCTTAAAAACAGGGGGAGGCGTGGTAAAGAGCCTGAAGAACAACAAAGAACTGATAAGTTACTGAGAGAGACTACAATTAAAAGGTGCTAGGTCAAAATGAGTTTACAGATTTTAAGGAATTTTTAAATGCCAACAGATCAGTGAATAAATTTTGTGCATCTGTTCAATGCATGAGAAATCCAAGCTTGAATTCCAGACTGGCAACACTACATTTTAGCAGTACAAAAATAGACTTCAACAGGAATGCAGCAGTTCAAATCAATAAGAAGCGATGGTGTTTTCTTTGTGATAAATTTACACTAAAGCAAAATCCTAGCAATCTCTATTATTCAGAGGAGCAGTGATCAAAGGAAGAGGGATACAAAAAACTAGCACTCTCATATATTCTGTACTGATGCAGAGGTATTTTCAGTAATGATGAGTACAATTACTACCAAGGAGTGCTGGAGAAATGTTTTTGAAAGTCACATTTACAAATCTTTGCTGCAAGTTAGAAGGTGGAAAGCAAAAGGAAGCTAGACAATATTCAGCTACTGGTTACTATTTATAGTGGTTTAATTGTACTGCTATTTTTTCTTATGTAGTGATGTTCTCTCAGTACGCTGCTTTCTATGCAGCTACTGGATGTGCAGTCAATTTTATTATAATTATCTTGCTATTTTACAAAAATATTTTATTCTAATTTTCAAAATAAAGTGCTCTGCTTTCATATTAATAATAAGAAGAACAATGTCTTTATCCTCAAGCACAGGCTAAACAAGGAGTCTAAAAGAAGTTTCTAGTTTTGCATTTGTAAACAGTGGTCTCCTCTCCATCAAAATTTCACCGCAATTCTTGTCAGCAACAGTCAACACAATGGAGACCTACTGCACAAAATATAACACTGTGCGTGAGCTCCTTATTATTTTTTTCCTGGATGTAGACTAAGCAAGACAAACTATTACTGTTCTGGTGTCTCCCTGGAGTCTGAAGTTCAGGCATGACAAGGCATAGAAAAGCTGAAGCAGTGATGATTGATACAATATTATAAATGGCATTGTCATTTTTTCCTCCCTCTGAGTAATGCAGCAATCACTTCCAAAATCCACCCGTCAACTGATTTGCTGGGATGAGGGGAAGAATATGATGTATTTATTAATTTGTAATACTCCCAATAATGGCTATTATGACTATTATTAACCAAAAGACCAGATTCATCTTTTACAAGCTTTATTCAAAGTAATTGAAAATAATTTTATGTGGAATCCAGAGACTCACATCATTCTTAATTTCCAGAAAAGGAATAGTTTTGTTGTTGTTGTTTTGGTTTTTTGGTTTTTAATGATAATTTATCAGAATTAACTTTCTGTGAAATACAAAACCAGTAGAAATACTAATCATCATTCATCATTTTATGTGACTTCATCAGAAGTGTCAACATATTTGATGTCTTTCTTAAAGCCCTACTATAATCATTAATTTACTTAAAAATACTTTTTTTTTTTTTAAACTCCTATTATGAAAATTGATTTTTGATAAGCCTGACTTTGTTCCTGCTCAGGCAGGGGGATTGGACTAGATGAACTTTCGAGGTCCCTTCCAATCCCTAACATTCTGTGATTCTGTGATAGGCTTTTGAACATTTGCTGTTGACAATACAGAGTCATGAGGTCCAGATTCCTGTGTTTTTGAAGGGTGATGAACCATTTGACAGAACAATTCATTAAATTAATCTTTGTATAAAAGGGCTGTAAGATAAGTCTGTCCTAATGATTCAGTGTAAACTTCAGTTTGTAATTAATCCCAGAGGCATTGGAAACAGAAAAATAAAGGCATGGGAATATGTGTTTCCATATCCCTCTTGCTCCTTTAATCCATTCACCAGCAAAAAGGGAATATTCAGGCCAAGGAGGGAATTATTCTACGACTCCCAAAACTACCCCATATTCAAAAAGCATCTCTTCTGTACTCATCATCTTGGGTAGAACAAATTATTTCTCCCTTTCTTTTCCAAAGAATCTATCCTGATTCTTTTGCCAGGTGTTAAAGGGAATATATGCTTTCAAAGGAAATGGAAGTATCTAAGAATTTTAATCAAGTAAAATAATATTTCATAACTGCAGGACCAGCTGCACTGCAAGTATGAAAATGAAGCTGTAAGAAAGTACCAGTTTTTATCACAAGTTTTGGGTTGGTTGTTCAACTGTTAAAATGTGTGAGAAAAAATATGGGTTAAATTAGTTGCTTTTCTCTTTTTTTACCAGCTGTAGCATCAGGTAGCAATCACATTTTACCTTGATGGTGTCATTCATTACAAGCTACTTGTTTTCAGTCATGGGTATTTGTAATGGTGGAAAATTACCAGGGAACCCCACTACTCACCTCTGAAACAGCGTACCATAAAAGCATTGAAATTAATACCCCTTTACAAGGTATTCAAATAATATATTTTTCTTGCGGTTGGTTTCCTTACTAGAAGCTGAAGCTAGCCAAACATAAAGCCCTTCTAACCTTGGCAAGAGAATTTACATGAGAAGATCTTTAACACTTAGAGCAAGTGACTCACAATGTTATACTACTTTCAAATTTTCATCTATCCTGCAGTACCTTCTTGCCTGTTATCTAAGTCATGTCAGTTTCTGCTGCTACCCCAGAAGGCTTCTATAATAACTGTGGCAGTTGCACATCCCTCTGAGATCTGGAGCCTTCAAGAGGGTAGTAGATGGCTCTTTAGCACCTTTTGTGCCCTTCTGTGCCTGTGCCCACCTAGACACTTGGTGGTGGTGGTGGCAGTCATGTCCTCCCCACTGCGGGCAGGGTGACTTCAGCTCAACTCAGCTTGACCGTCGGTCAAGCTCGACCGTTGGTCGATTGACAGGGTCTCCAGCAAAGGAGGTACCTAGAGAATGTGTTGTAATGCTGTCACAGAGGGACCCCAAAGTCAGTTTTAGGGTGCAAAACAGACTTTATACTGGTCGGAAAAGTACAGACAACGAACTGATCAAAACAGGATTTATACAATTAGTTACCACTCTGATAACATAAGATAAAGGTTTGGATATCAGTTGAGGAGATTATTGGGGTGCAGCAAATGAGAATAATGAGGATCCACAGTGTGAGGATCCACACACACTCACAAGAAACAAAACCAGAGCCCTCTGACTCCAGGATACTACACTTGCCTGATCCAGCAAGGATTTACACTTGCTTGTCTAGCAAGGACTATACTTGCCTGAGTTTAGCAAGGAATTGCACTTGCCTGGCTAGGCAAGCACATAGATTATCACTCACCCAAATGAGGAGGTGAGGTGCTTCCAATCCCGGGAAATTTCCTTAGATGGCATCCCAGTCTAAGGGGAGGACTCCTGGCTCAGCAGACCTACTGCTCTGAGATCACACAAAGGGAATCTTCAGCTGGAACTTGGTTTTATAGTCTAATCAGATCTGGCTGTGGGCATTCCAGAAGTTTCTTGGCTTTTCTGCACCACTCCTCCTCTGCTAACGACCCTGACTAGCCGACTCAGGGTCCCACAAAAAAGCCATTAACTGCCTCATTGAAGGAGAGGGGATGTACAACTGCTACAGCAGTTCTCAGAGGGGAGAAGTGCAACTGCCACAAATGCCCACAGCCAGATCTGACCAGGCTATAAAACGGAGTTCCCACTGAAGATTCCCTTTGAGTGGTCTTCTCGGAGCATCGAGTCTGTGAACTGGAGCCCTCCTGTTAGATTGAGATGCCATCTAAGGAGACTTCCTGGGATTGAGAGTGCCTCACCTCATCTTGTGGTGAGTGGTTACTTTTTCTCTACTGGATATATCTTTGGGTGAGTCCTTGCCTAACCCAGGAGGGTGATTATATCTTATGGGTACCCATGCGTGAGAAGCCTCTGTTTTAGTTTCTTGTGAGTGAATGCATGCATGTTGTGGATCCTCATTATTCTTATGTTGTCTTACCCCAATAATCTCCTCAACTGATATCTGAATCTGTATTTTATGTTGTTGGAGTGTTATATAATTGCATAAACCCTGTTTCTAGTCAGTTTATTGGCTACACTTTTCTGGCTAGAATAAAGTCTGATTCAGAACATGCTGTTCACCTAAAACTGACTTTTGGGATACCTCCATGACAATAACCCTGTGTATGAACAATAACTTCCATTGAAGCGGTATGGCTACTCCACAGACAGTTTTAGGGGTTGCATAAGAGTAGAGAAGGATGGACTTCTGTACTCTATGACTGCAAACGAGATTTATGTAATATGTTCAAGAATTTAAAAGAAAGAATGAAGCATAAAATGCCCCATAATTTATGACTTATTTCACTGTCTTTATTAGTTTTTGATCATGGAACACTGGTTAAAATCAAGGTAAATTGTCAACAGCAGCTAGATAGAAAATTAGAGGTTTATCGTTTGTTAAAATCCTTCCAATACTACACTTTATAATGATAACACAGATCAGTCAGGCCTTAAAATATTTAGGCATCATGGCTTTTCAAAATTCAGTTTCCTCCCAGCATGATCCTGACACTCAGGATTGTCTGTTCATTTATTCTATCGGATTATCTTTGAATTTTTGTCATTACGCCATTCAAATGCTTTACAAATACTACTGAATTAAGCTTCAACCTCCTGGCACTCACACAAGTCTGTCATAGTTCTTTACTTTATTCAGGACTAGCACCAGTAAATTATTGTAAAACAAAATTCAAACTCTTTACGTGCATTTCAGATGGTGAAATATAATCTCCAGTATTTGTGTTTTTCAACTTCCCGGGCAAACTTTTAGAGATACATTATTTATACATATATATATATATATGATTGAGTGTGCATATATATGTGTGCATATATTTTAAATTTTAAGAAACTTTTGAGGATTCTAAAATCAAAATCACAGGGCAGCAGATAGAAATATAAATTCTATAATAAGCCATATTCTGGTAAACTTGCTCAGCTTGATGAGACCTAAGTAAGGCAACTACCCTCAGTGAAGTCAGTATCAATGAAGTCCTCTGATGAAAGTCTCACAAATTTAAATCAGTATCACAATCAGTCTGAAGATGACTCACACAGTTTCATTTCTTTCAATTAATATCTGTTGTACTGTTATCAAAACCATTATAGTTTTCTATTCTGTAAATTATTTTCCAAGAAAATGTGCAAAATTCTTGAGCAAGTTTTGACAATGCATTGAGCCTGGCTGGGATGGAGTTAATTGTCTTCATAGCAACTTGTATGGTGCTGGGTATTTTAGATTTGTGACCAAAGCAATGCTGATAACACACCAATATTTTTGTTGTTTCTGAACAGTGCTTGCTCAACATCAAAGCCTTTTCTGTTTTTAACTCTGCCCCCACAGTTGCTAGATTGGGGGATATGCAAGAGCTTGGGAGAGTGCACAACTAGGAAGCTGGCCAAAACAAACTGAAGTGATATTCCATGCCATCCCATGTCATCCTCAGAAATAAAAAGGAAAAATAAGGGGTTTCAGCAGGGTTAGCCCTCTTTTGCTGGGGAACTGGCATCGGTTTACCCACAGAACATGATTTGCCTTTGCATCACTTGGTTTTCTTTTCTTTGTTTCTTCTTCCACTTCTGCTTCATTTAGTAAATAATTTTTATCATGACTAACAAGTTTTCTTGCTTTTACTGTTCTATTCCTTTTCCATTATCCCACTGGGGATGAGAGGGTGAGTGAGCAGCTGTGTGATGCTTAGCTGCCTGGTGGGGTTAACCCACAGCAGGCTAGTTACTAATCAATGTTTTTTGGAAATTGATATTTTAGAAAAATTTGTCTATGACTTCTGAATTACGTTAAATGAAATAAGATTTTTTTAATTATTATTATTTTTTTTGTCTTTCCAATTTATGTTGTGTTCAACTCATAACTAGGTGTGGGCTCTGGTCAAAAAGCTCTCAACCTGTTAGGAATAGATCTGGGAGCTTCCAAAATGTGATCCAATATATATATATATTAAAAAAAAAAAAAAAAAAAAAAATGTTGGTAGCTGGTTCTCTAGTTTTTACTGAAACAGAACTATGGTATCAGATGATGAAGATTTATGGTAGCAGAGCTGTTATGAGGTTTCCCAGCAATGTCACATTCAGCGGTAGAAAAGATTTCTTATGGGAACTAGGTGGAACAAAGGAACTGGTAAGGGACACAGAATTTCTGTGGAGATGTGCCAGAAAAAATCAGTAAAACTTTGAGACAATGGGAGGACTCAGATTTAAGACAAAGCAGAGTCCATAAGGTTTCAGGCAACTGGGTAAACACTCAGGTTTATAATGAGAGTCCATTTTCTCTTGCTCCCTATCACATAATGTAAGCTGTCATTTCTCCACTGATTTCACAGTAAATATTACTTTTGGAAGGAAGAAGTAGATCTTCAGTTGCATAATAACTCTGTTGAGATCAATATATGCAGTGAAGGCAGTAACTGTAGATCTAAATACAAAGCAAAATGTATTTCAAACCATTTTTTTTCAAGAGTAAGCTCAGATTTAGATTACCTGCAAGTATTGCTGTTTTAAAAATAACTTTATGCTTCAGCTCCTCTTCCTTTTTATCTTGTACATGTTTCAATTTGTCAGTAATACAGTAGAGACTCTTCACTTCAGACAAAGTGACTGCCAAACACACACACATACACACAAATGATCATAAACTTCAATGCTCCTGCTAGCTTTGCCACCAGTTCACACAGTCATTGAAATCAGATGCTGATCTACATGATCCTAGATCTTTGAAATGGAGATCCTTTATTCATGAGCAATGAAGGGTCTGAGTCTATCCGGATGGTAATAATTCAAGTATTTTGGAGAATATTTTGCATTAAAGATCAATTTGTGTTGAGTTTAGAGTCTAGCATTTTTTGCCATAATATATGGTGTTTCTGAACTGGAGGTTTATAACTGCAGTTCATTTGAAAGTCTTTTTAAACAATAATTTACTTCTAATTTACACAGGTACACACAAATAAGCATGCATGCTAAGTATAGGATATCTTTACAATCCTAAATATCCAAATGCAAAACTTCAGCATTTGTCAGAGCTACATTTCTATGGCTGGTATTCCCAGTGTGAGCAAAATACTAACATTTCCTTAAAAAGGCATAAATATTGCTAGTAATTCCTTTAAAAAATAAAAATCAAGATGTATTTATTTTGGATATTAAACATAGTTTCATTATGTTTATGCAAGCAGATAATTATGCAATAATTCCATATTAATTTACAACTATGTATATATATATATAAATGACTTTCAACATCAAGTGAAGTAAAATACGTACTTCAATGTAAGTACCAGGATAAAGTGGAAGGTTAATTGAATCTATCACATCAGTCAGCGGTCTCGTATCTTAGAGAAGAAACAGGGGAAATACAGATTGGTATCACCATTCTGTTTTCATCACTGGACTTTCTGCTCTCCTTCTTTGCTGTCATTATTCATTTGTGATGATCTGGCTATTAGTCCTTCTTATCTTTTTGTACGTTTTCCATTTTCTCTCTGACATTACTGCTACAAGAACCAAAAACATTTGCTCACAATTTGTTTTCCCTTTGTATTACTATTTACCAATAGGTAAGGTAGGAAGAAGGCATTTGTTTCATTTTCTTTCGTAACGTTTAAGTCCAGCCTGGGAAGCATAGGAAAACGTTTATAGCTCTTGCATGCAAGAAACAAGACTATATAACATTCTAATTTTACAGGATAATCTTCAAAACAGCTTGAAAATTTGACTACTTTTCCATTACTAGACATCCCAACTTGAGATAGTCTCCTGGATGTGGGGTAACTGGATCTTACTAGATTCATGATAGCAGCAAAGACTGTAAAAGTTCCTCTTGACAATAATTTTCCTCTTTTTAGTTACACTCTTTTTTTCAGATACATTTGTCATATCATAAATGTGAACTTTACTTAAGGCAATAATGGTGCAGATACTTTCGGTGGTGTAGGGTCAGGACTATAATGCATAAAAGACCTGCTGAAGAAAGTTGTATAATAGAGCTGTGAGAAAGATTCCAATCTTGTTTCCTGATATTTCTGAGCAGCTCTTTCAGCTGGCTTTGAATCACTTTATGGTGTGTTAAGTTTTCATTTTCCTTAGATATTTTAACTGATTTCCTTAGGAAGGACCATCTAAAGCAGGGGTGTCAAACTCATTTACACTGGGGAGCACATCAGCCTCGTGGTTGCCTTGAAAGAACCAAATTTAACTTTAGAACTGTATAAATGTATCTACTCTGACTACTGTAACTACTCTGTACTACTACTGAAGTTTGATAAGGACTTGGCAAACTAAAGTTTATAATTCTCTCTTGCTTTTCCTTTCCTTCCTTTTCCCCCGCATCTGTGTTGCTTGTGTAGTTCCTCTCAACCCCTCCTCTCCCGTCACCTTTTCATAATGCCTTTCCTCACCATTTACGTGAAAGACTTAGAGATGCAAGATCTTAATGATAAGAGCTGAATCCAGCAGCAGAGAATGACTTTCTGCAATATTTAGTCCAAGTCCCATCCCAACAGATGGGATGAGGGATGAGTTAACTCTAGACGCAACACGCACCCTGACTCAACAGATGAGACCAGGTGCGAGTTAACTCTGGGTTAATTGTGCATGGTTATGTGAAGTGAATGACAGACAATCACCTCCAGGGTACAATTCAATTGTGAGTTTTACTAAAAGTAATTGTTGGAATATTGGTTACAACGAATGGTGACTTGGCAAAAATATAACAGAACTTATCAACACATTAACAGCGAAAGTCCTACTACAAGTGATATATTGGCAACCATCAGTATCTATAATATGAAATTTAACCAGAAATCAACAGCAGAGCTTAAAGATGGTGTTATCCTTATATGTTCAAAAGGGAAAGAGAGAAAGAGAGTGGTAGAGAAGGAAGAAAACTAAGGAATAAGGGAGAGAGAAAGATATATGTATATATATATGGAAGGAGAGACAAAGAAATGAGGGTATAGGAAAAAGGAGAGAAGGAAAGAGCAGAGAGAAAGAAAGAAAGAAAAGAGTGAGGGATCCAGTGTCTTATGGCCCCACAGTGTGGATGACAGGGCTTGTACGATGATGTGTGTCCTCGGTGTTCCACGGTGAGGACGCTGGGGTCAGGAGCGCAGCGTCCTCCAATGTCTGGTTCAGAGTGAGGGTCCTCAGGGTGCTGGATTCTCTTGGTGAGGCCGAGCTGGTATTCCCTTGGTGAGGCTGGTAAGCTCCTCTGGTGAGGCCGAGCTAGTATTCCCTCAGTGAGGCTGGACAGGCCCTTAGATGAGACTGGTATTCCCTAAACCGTGCTGGTTTGGGTGAGCTTTTATAGCTCCCAGAGTAGAGGAAAGTCTGGGGAGGGGAAAGTGGTGATTGGGAAAGAGGGACAAGTCTGGACAAGTCCTGGGCCATGTTGAGGGGTCTCCACCTTGCCCCTTTGTGTCATGCAGAAATCCAGGGGAAAGTGGTGATTGCAAAGGATCAACAAGTTTTGACAAGTCCTGGGCCATGATAAAGGGTCTTAACTTTTCCCCTTTGTTTGCCAAGCTGGTCATATCAGAAGATGGGGCTATGTGCCCTCCAGCACATCTTCCATCTCCTGTCGGTCAGTTGGCCTGATCTGTGGCTCGTTAGCTCGTTGTTGATGTGTAGATTGCAGTTCTTCCTGCTCCGAATGTGTCTTCTGGCTGAACTAGTTCCACCACAATGTTTTCAACCATGATCCTTATCAATACTCAACAGTCCACCTTTCCTGCTCCAATCTCTGCACCAGCAGAATGTCATTGAGGGTTTGTACCAAATTTTTCTGTGCATTCATGTTGTGTTAGCATTATGTTCTTGCTTGAGAAGATGAAAAATCCAAAGCTTTTCTCTGTTTAATTCATTTTTTGGAAAGTGGTCATAAAGACTTCTAGTCTGTTTTATTTTGAAACTCTAACCATGTAAAGCATGTATTCTTTTCAAACATTTGTTAGATCCTTCATGATTTTATAGTTTTAGTCCTATATCTGACCATTTTTGCATGAAATATACAGACCATATGTATAAAATTAAATTTTGGACAGTAAGGGACAGGAGCAAACATAAAACATAAAGAATAAGACCATTATAAAACTCATAAGCCCCATTTTTTAGAGGATTCTTTAGGACTACTATTTTTACAGGCAACTGTGAAGAGAAAACTGTGGAGGCTTGGATAAATTTTGAAAGTCCAATGGATCAGCAACCCAAACAGACAGCTGAGGAGTATTCTTATTTCTTACGAACTTCTTAAGTACACATGAGTTTTTTGAGGAAAACACCCTATATTGTTCAAAGGTTTTAAATATAGGTTAAAAAACTGCTACCAGAATAACAAGTCCCATAAGGTAGCACATGGATTAGATAGCTTATAAAATTTATTTGTAATAGAGTTTTTTCTTTGATTCAGTTGTCCTGTGTTTCAAATTGTATATGGACATCAGAACAGTAACTAATATATATGTTAAACTAAATTATAGCAGATTGAATGTTAATTCTGTTGTTATTCTTTCCCAGTATCCAGTAATACCAACTTAAAGAAAACTTAGTAGGTAATTGCTACTGACTAAAACCTAAATTTTCGTTATTGTGAATCTCAAATTCCTTGATGATACACTTGTGCATACTTCTGACTTGAATGTCAGCCAATATCATTTTGCATTGAATAATCAGTGTCATCAGAAAATATAAACTATTCAGAAGCAGCGTGACACAGAAATCATAACAAATAAATATCAGTTTAGTGACAACTTATCTATGTGAACTCACAAGAAAAATAGGGCAGTTCTACAGACATGTTTATCTCATGCTTGAAACTAATGTATGTGGATTTCTTTACCTGCTTTGGTAAAGGGGAGGTTATTTTTATTGAGTAGCTCATAAGGGGTAAAATATGATGGTAGTCCTCCCTCCAGGTTTTCCTAAGCAAGGCAGTCTCAAGTCCTTTTTTGACATCAGGTTGTGAGTGATGATGCTTCATTTGGTGGCTGACTTTATATTGACCAAAAAGGTCTTTCCTGCCTTAGTTGACCAAACAGTAGAGACAACATCAGTGAGTGAGAAAACGCAAGTCATCCAGAACTCATCAATGTTATAAGGAGGAATGTACTTAACCTAAAATGTAGACACCAAAAAAAAGCAAAAATATATTGGAACTACACAGCTTAGGTAAAAGCATAGCACTTCTGAGACAGGAAAAAAATTAATGAGTGACATATCCTCATTTTTACTATATCATAGAGGCTGGAATTCATAGAGCATTTAAAGGTCCTGATAATGGAAAAAAATGTACTTTTCATGAAGGCTTCTGTTATGTTAGCATATTAAGTAATTTATACCATTCAGTGAAAGTCAAAGCATTTGGGAAGTACTGCATAAATTACGTATCTGTGGATGGAATTACTTTTACAGTCACACAAAGCCACTAATATATATGCTTTGAATTATTTCTCATTCAAGCATGACCACTGACCCTTTGTCACTTAATGTATGTCATTAGTTTTGTATCTCCTCTCAATAATATGGCCTCTAGTTATGCAGCATCTTCTAGTAATGAAATTTACCGTCTAGTTTAGTCTGAATCTAAATTATGCTTCTGAACACTTAACCTGCAGGAATTTGGTCTGGAGCAGTTCATCTGCACCGCATCTATGAATAGTTCAAGTATATCTAAAATCAATGGAACAAAAGTCTAAATGTTTTTGGATATTGCAATTCTAATAGCACAGCTGGTGAAACTCAGAGGTTTTGGGACTCAGTCTGAAGCCTGTGGAGGCTAACGGAAAGACTCTGAAATGTCTTGGAGGACTAATCCCATTGTCCTGTTTTCTACCACAAATGCATAAGCTGCTCATGATCCACTCAGAAATCATTGCAAGTTGATTTGAAATCTGGTCTCCATTTCCATGGACCCTTTGCAGAAAACTTGACCTGAGTTTTCAGCTAAATAGAGAGGGAATCTGACTGTATGTTGCTGTATGTGCTTGTTTTGTCCCTCTGTATGGATCTACATAACCATCAGAGCCAGAGCACAGCTCCCAGAGCACAACCAACAGAGGCAGCCAACAGATGTCACAGTTTGCAAAGCATTTTCTGGGCTGTGCTTCTTTGACCTGTTCTTGAGTTTCTGGGCACTTTGTCAAAGACCTGGGTACTCCTGGGAATCTTCAAAGGAGCGTGAGGTTGCTGCTGCTGCCAGGTAAGGCTAAGGATAAAGTAAGGTTAGTTCCAGCAGATTCTGACAAACTCTGTCAGCTATCCCTCATCGAAAGGCACCTGGAATCTTTTTTCTACCTTAGCCCTACTTAGGGAGTATCAAGTCCTTCCTTTTAATCCATGCTACAGAGAGGCCTATACAAGAGCCAGGCCCAGCACACTGCCAACAGGTGTAACAGTGTTTCCAGTAGTATGTCAGGATCAGGCCTGCAAACTTTCTGTATGTAATCCATACGTCCTTAGATGGGGTGGGAGGAAGGCTCCTGCCTCACCTCATGACTTGCAGTTATGAAACAGGTTCACAGTCCTTGACAGCTGGAAGTGCTGTCAGCTGGAGCATTTTTGGTAGTTAAACCTGAGCCATTCAGAAATATTAGGCAAGAAGCAATGAGTGATAGCAGAAGGTGACTCCCTGCTGTGGCTGATGAAGGCTCAGATCCGCTGACATGACTTGTCATCTAGGGAGGTTTGCTGCTTGTCAGAGGCTTATATTTGGGATGTTATGTCTGATCCTATGACTGCCACTGTCAGGTGCCCCTCCATGCAGGAACCAATGATACTGCTGAGGTGATCTGGGAAATATTAAGCATGACAACAGGGCTCTGGGGGCAATAGTGAAGGCCACGGAGGACTCAGGTGGTATTCTTGTCAGTCATGGTAGCGAAGGGTCTGAGTAAGATTCAATGGATCCTGCAGGTTAACAACTGATTACAGAGCTGGGGTTGGCAGCAGGGTTTCAGCTTCTGTGACCATAGGAACCTCTTTGAGGGCCATCAGCTGCTTAGAAGAGATGGAGTTGATTTCACACCCATCTACAAGAAGGGCCAGAAGGACCATCTGAGGAACTACAGGCCTGTCAGTCTAACCTCGGTGCTGGGCAAGGTCATGGAGCAGACAATCTTGAGTAACATCACACAGCACTTATAAGAGAACCATATCATCAGGCCCAGTCAACATGGGTTTATGAAAGGCAGGTCCTGTTTGACCAACCTGATCTCCTTCTATGACAGGGTGACCCAACTAGTAGATGAGAGAAAGGCTGTGGATGTATCCCACACTGTATCGCACAGCGTTCTCCTGGAGAAGGCTGGCACCTCATGGCCTGGATGGGTGTACTCTGTGACGGATAAAGAACTGACTGGAGGGCTGGGTCCAAAGAGTTGTGGTGAACGGAGCCAAATCCAGTTGGCAGCTGGTCACGAGTGGTGTTCCCCAAGGCTCAGTACTGGGACCAGTCCTGTTTAATCTCTTTATCAATGATCTGGATGAGGGGATTGAGTGCACCCTTGGTAACTTTGCAGATTACATCAAATCGGGTGGGAGTCTTGATCTGCTGGAGGGTAGGATGGCCATACAGAGGGATCTGGATCAGCTGGGTCATCGGGCTGAGACCAGTTGTATGAGGTTTAACAAGGCCAAATGTCAGGTCCTTCACTTGGGTCATAACAACCCCAGGCAGTGCTACAGACTCAGGGAAGAGTGGCTGGAAAGCTGCCTGGCAGAGAGAGATCTAGGGATGTTGATTGACAGCAGGCTGAACATGAACCAGCAGTGGCCAGCCCAGGTGGCCAAAAAGGTCAACAGCATCCTGGCTTCTATCAGGAATAGTGTGCCCAGCAGGACTAGAGAAGTGATTGTGCCACTGTACTTGGCACTGGTGAGGCTGCACCTTGAATATTGTGTTCAGTTTTGGGCCCCTCCATCATAAGAAGGACATTGAAATACTAGAGAGAGTGCAGAGGAGGGCAACGAAGCTGGTGAGGGTCCTGGAGCACAAATCTTACGAGGAGTGGCTGAGGAAGCTGGGGCTGTTTAGCCTGGAGAAAAGGAGGCTGAGGGGAGATCTCATCGCTGTCTACAAATACCAGAAAGGAGGTTGTAGCACAGATGGTGTTGGTCTCTTCTCCCAAGTAGCAAGTGACAGGATGAGAAAAAATGTCCTCAAGTTGTGCCAGGGGAGATTTAGATTGGATATTAGGAAAAAATTCTTCACGGAAAGGATTGTCAGGCATTGGAACAGGCTGCCCAGGGAAGTGGTGGAGTCACCATCCCTGGACATATCTAAAAAGCATTTAGACGAGGTTTTTGTTTAGTGCTAGAGTTAGGTTAGGTTATGGTTGGACTATATGATTCTGAGGGTCTCTTCCAACCGAAATGATTCTATGATTCTATGATTTTACATAAGTGGTGCAAAAGTACCCTTGTCATCAGTCTGGCCAACCTGTTATGGAAAGCTTTAAACTAGAAATTATGCAGAACAAACAAGGAAGGAAGTTGGGGGCGGGGTGAGCAAGCCAAGGGTCTGAGTTGATGCAAGCAGAAAGGATATAGCAATCAACAAAACAAGAGTTGGAATGGAATCCTTTTGAGTGTTTGCAAATAAAGAAGGAAATGCTTGCAGAAGAGTATTGTAGGGAAAGATCTGAAGCCTGTATCAGGGAAATGGTATGTTTGGGTACTCTTCCAGGGTGCCTTTATACTAATGCATGCAGCCCTAGGAACAAACACGAGGAGTCAGAAGTATGCAGTTAGAGGGGAATGACCTCAAGAGCATGGCAGGTATGTTACAGGATGGCTTACTTGTCTAAAGTAGTGCAAGGGAGGGATACAGACTTTTTAGGAAGTGTGGGTAGGAGAGGTGAGGAGGAGGAGTGTTTTTTTGTGGTAAGGAAAGCTGGAATGCATGGAGGTCTGGTTAGGAGCCAGATGAGAGCTGAGAGCTCATGGGTCATGATTAGCAGAATGCTAACATGGTTGCCATTGTAGTAGATATCTTCCACAGATATTAGTAAGAAGTAGATGAGGACTTCTTCAAACAACTTGAAGAATTCTCATGGTCACAGACCCTGGTCCTCATGGGTGACTTCAACCACTCTGATATCTGCTGGCAGGACAATGCAAGATACATGCAGTCTAGGAATTTTCTTGAGTGCATTGACAACGATACAAAAGTGGGAGGAGTGGCTGATGACTGAATGGTTGTTCCACCATCCAGAGGGATCTTGACAGAATGGATAAAGGGAAACCTCATGAAGTTCAGAAAAGGGAAAGGCAAAGTTCTGCATCTTGGAAGGAATAACCTCAGGGACCTCTACACAATGGGGGCCAGTTGGCTGGAAAGCAGCTTTGTTGAAAAGTCCTGGGGTCCTGGTGAACAAGCAGCTGAGCATGAGCCAGCAATGCACCCTCATGGCAAAAAAAAAAAAAGCAAACAGCATCCTGGGCTATGTTAAGAGAAGGGCTGTCAGCACATCAAGGGAGGTGATCCATCCCCTCTCCTCAGCCCTGATGAGGCCACATTTGGAGTATTGTGTCAGTTCTGAGCTCCCCAATACAGTGCAGACACAGAGCTACTGATTCAAGTCCAGCAAAGGACCGCTAAGATGGCTAAGGGACTGGAACAAATTATAATACACAAAATTCTACCTGAACACAAGAAAACATGTTTTTACGGTGACAGTAGTTGGACACTGGCACAGCTTGCCCAGAGAGATTGTGGAATCTGGGTCTGTGGAGGCATTCAAAACCTGAATGGACACATTCCTAGGCAGTGCTCTGTCTGACCATGCTTGGTGCAGTGGGATTTGACTAGATGATCTCTTAGAGATCTGTTTCAACCTTAACTGCTCTGCTGTTGTTTATAGCTTTTCTGACTAATATGCCACATATCCTGTTCAGTAGGAACCAAAGTGTTCCTGCCTTTCCGTTTCTCTCTGTGCCATTGATCAACCCAGTCAGTGGGAGCTGTTTCCAAACTGAATTCTGTGGATTCATCTTTCAGTTCCAATGATGAATTCTTATCAGGTGTTTACTGGATTCAGCAAAATGAGTTTCATGTTCCTGCCTCTGGAAGGAATACAAACTAAAGCTAAGCATTCTCGGTTTGTGATTTACAGTGAAGTCTTACAAGAGTGTCCATGTAATTACTCAAGAAATGGTAGGGGTTCAGGGCACTTTCCAGTGACACTTTATACAATAATACACCATTTTTCTGTCCTTAACTCTTAAAATAAGTAAAAAGAAGATTTTCTTAGGTAACTTTTATTGGTACCTAATGACTAAAGGACTATCTGCATGTATATATAAATAATATATTTATATTCAAAAGGTATTACAAAATGAAATTCAATGGCACATGGAATTATAGCTGGACAACAAATGAAAAATTAGACAGCAGAGAGCTCCTCCCACCACACTTAATTAAGCATATTATTTTGTGTAATCCCATAACATTTAGTAGTAACCATTAAGTGTGTACAGATAACACTTTTTTCCAGCTGGATGTGCACAAGTGTCTCAGAAATTCTGATGAATAATTATCTGTTCTAACTACTTAATGACTAAAACAAAAAATTTTATTACCTAAATGAAGGTTGCTGTCTTGATTTTGGTTTATGCATTCAATTTCTCTTTGCATGGGCAAGATTATAGGTAAGTGAACTTCAATTTCATCTTCTAAGAAGACTTAAAAGATTACTTGGCAGCAAGGGTGCTGTCTTATAGAACAACAATAACAATTTTGTTGCTAGATCACATGCTCTAACGTTCAGTTATTAGGAATCCACCTAATAGCTAAGTCTATTTGAATGAAGACTTGTGCTCTCTGCCATAGAAAATAGTAAAAGCAACTCTCAGCATCTCAGAAATCTCATTTACACAGCATCAGGCTTAAATGTATGGAGAACATAATCAAAAAGATTTATGTGCTTCATTCTATTTTCAGAGACTGAAGTAAATGGAAACTCCAGGAAACACTTCAATATCTTCATCTTGAAGGAAGAAGGAAACATTTGGATCCTTAGATGTATCTGCAATTCTTAATCCTTTCCCAATTGTTGGTGAAATGAAGACTCTCTAGGGAGAGTCAAGATCTGGGAGGATATGCCTGTCTGACAACATTTACCATAACTGTCCTGTCTGTGAAAACTGATGTATAGAAGAGCAGAAGGACCTAATAAGAAGCACGATTGTCACAAATCTACAGTGAGAATGAATAACTACAGAGTAAGATTCAGCAAAATACAGGCACAGTTGTTTAAAAATAAGCATTTCCCATCTTCATCAATCCAATAGATGTCAGATTAGGCAATAGCTTGAAAGTCCTGTACACTCAGAGGTTGAAATATCAAGAGTTTACACTACTACCTGTCTTTCACTCTTTGACTGCCAAGCTTTTTCAATGCAAGCTCTCACAAGAGGCTGAATGATGTAAACTAAATTTTCTTGATAATTGAACAAAATGATGCTAAAAGAGGGCTTGTAAAAAGAATTTCAAGTTTTGAAGTGATTTAGAACTCAAACCTACCTAAAGGGGCCTCTTGCTCTTGGAATGAAACCTTATTGAAGATAAATCTCCATGCATCCAGTTGGGTCAGGGTAAGGACTTTGTTTTTTGAGCTGGGACCCAGAACAAAACAACCTGACCTCTTGAACTTTAAACAAAATAATCAACAATATATCATTTGATCCAGCTAAGATTTTTTTTTTTTTTTAATTAAAGGCTTTTCTCATTCTGCACCTTATGTCACCTGCTTTCATTCAGTAACTGTAAATCTGTTGGCTTTTGATTTGACGTCATACCATTTTTTTATGAATCTGTCATGCATGCAATAAAATTCAAGCTATTTAATGAGTCTGGTAAAGTCAAAATAAAAAAAAACCCAAACCAATACAAACTATCTTTGTGAAATGAGGATCACAGCTCACATATATAGTATCAGGAAAATTTAAAAATGCTTCCCTTTTCAATAATGGCACACACTTAGAGGACACATAAAGCACTTTTTTCCAGTTTTCTCATTTTCAGCATTCTCTTTAGTTCCATGATCCTACTTGAACTTGTGCAAAGTGTTTGACATGGTCCTGCATGACATCCTTGTCTCTGATTTGGAGAAGCATGGATTCGATGGATGGACCACTCTGCAGATGCGGTCCACAGAAGAACTGTTTGGATGGTCTCACTCAAAGAATAGTGTTTGCTGACTTGATGTCCAAGTGGAGACCAGTGACAAATGGTGTTTCTCAGGGGTCAGTATTGGAACCAGAGCTGTTTAACATCTTTATCAGCAATGTGGACAGTGGGATGGAGTGCACTCTCAGCAAGTTTGCTGATGACACCAAGGTGTGTGGTGTAGTCCTTCCCAGGCTTGAGAGATGGGCTCATGCAAACTTCATGAAGTTCAACAAGGCCAAGTGCAAGGTCCTGCACATGAGTCAGGGCAATCCCAAGCACAAATACAGACTGGGCATTGAGGAGAAGGACCGGGGGTGTTGGCTGATGAGAAGCTCAGCAAGACCTGGCAATGTGCACTTGCAGCCCAGAAAACCAATTATGTCCTGGGGTGCATAAAAAGAAGAGTGGCCAGCAGGTCAAGGGACATGATTCTCACCTTCTACTTCACTCTCATGAGACCCCACTTGGAGTACTGTGTTCAGCCCTGGAGTCCCCAGTATACGAGGGACTTGGACCTGTTGGAGAAAGTCCAGAGGAGTCCATGAAGATGATCACCTCTACTATGAAGTCAAGCTGAGAGCTGACTTTGTTCAGCCTGGAGAAGAGCAGGCTCTGGGGAGACCTTATACCAGCTTTCTAGTACTAAAAGGGAACCTACAAGAAAGCTGGAGAGGGACTTTTTACAAGGGCATGTAGTGATAGAACAGGGAATAATGGCTTTAAATTGAAAGAGGGTAGATGCACCATCCCTGGAAGTATTAAAGACCAGGTTGGATGGGGCTTTGAGAAATGTGGTCTAGTGAAAGATGTCAACGGGGCCTGATGGGATTCATCCAAGTGTGCTTAAACAGCTGGCTGACATAAAAGTGAGACCTCTCTTGTAGTGGCAGGGCTCATTCTGGGGGGATGGGGTCATTGCCAGACTGGCTAGGAGGTAAAGCGGGAGACAAAAGAGGCAAAAGGAATTGTATAAGAAGGTACCAGCCAATGAGCAATCGCTGACACATGCGTGCAGAGCACGTGGACAGTGCATGTAGCCAATCACGTTACTGTATAGCGTGTGTTGTAATCAATCATATTGTTGCAAGGCATGTGGACAGGGCAGTTTATGGGTATAAAGCTAGTGTGGTCAGATAATAAAGTTGAACTCTATGAACATCATATTGGTTGCTCGCATGGCAAGCAACACTCTTCCTGTGATTTTTCAACGCTCTTGGGAATCTGGAGAGGTCTCAGAAGGCTGGAAGCTGGCAAACATTGTCTCAGTCTACAAGGGCAACAGGGATGATCCTGGCAACTACAGGCCTGTTCAGCCTCACTTCTGTTCCTGCCAAAATCATGGAGAAGATTGTTCTGGGAGTTATTAAAAAACATCTGAATGATGACACGGCATTAGTCCCAGCCAGCACGGGTTCATGAGCGGAAAATCTTGCCTTATCAACTTCATTTCATTCTACAACAAGGTTACCCACCTAGCTGACCAAGGGAATCCTGTCAACATGATCCTTTTGGGTTTCAGTAAAGCCTCTGATACTGTCTCTTGCAGTATCCTCCTGGACAAGATGTTCAGCATACAGCTGGGTAAACACACAATGCAGTGGGTGAGCAACTGGCTGATGGAGTGGGCTCAAAGGGTTCTAGTTTATGGGGTTATGTCAGGCTGGTGACCAGTCACTAGAAGGGTCCCACAGGGATCCACCTTAGGGCCAGCACTCTTCAATGTCATTATAAATGACTTAGACTCAGGACTTGAGGGAATATTAAGTAAGTTTGCCAATGACAAAAAAATGGAGCTGTCAACAGTCTTGAGGGCAGAGAGGCCCTGCAGAGGGATCTGGACAAACTGGAGAACTGGGCAATCACCAATCACATGAAGTTCAACAAGAGCAAGTGCCAGATTTTGCACTTGGGACACAGCAACCCTGGTTGTACACACAGACTGGGGGACGAGATACTGAAAAGCAGCTCTGTGGAGGGAGATCTGGCAGTTCTGGTCAACAGCAAGTTTAACATGAGCCAGCAGTGTGTTATGGCAGTCAAGAGGGCCAACCATCTGCCTGAAGGAGGTGATTGTCCTGCTC
The DNA here is from genome assembly GCF_963082525.1 of Nesoenas mayeri. Lineage (NCBI taxonomy): Eukaryota > Metazoa > Chordata > Aves > Columbiformes > Columbidae > Nesoenas > Nesoenas mayeri. The sequence goes on from NC_137548.1 coordinate 31,749,079, forward strand.
TATTCTGCACTGGTGCAGCCTCACCTGGAGCACTATGTGCAGTTCTGGTTGCCACAGTATAAAACAGATACTAAGCTACTGGAGAGTGTCCAGAAGAGGACTACAAAGGTGGTGAAGGATTTGGAGAGGAAGCCGTATGAGGAGTAGCTAAAATCACTTGGTTTGTTCAGCCTGGAGAAAAGGAGACTAAGAGGAGACCTCATTGAGGTCTACAACTTCCTCACAAGAGGAGAAGGAAGAGTAAGTGCTGAACTCTTCTCTGTAGTGACCAGTGACAGAACTTGAGGGAATGGTGAGAAGATGTGCCAGGAGAGGTTTAGGTCAGACATTAGAAAAAGGTTCTTCACCCAGAGGGTGGTGGAACACTGGAATAGGCTCCCCAGGGAGGTACTCATGGCTCCTGTCAGTATTCAAGAAGAGACTGCGCAACTCCCTCAGACACATGGTGTGACTGTGGGGTTGCCATATGCGGGGACAGAAGTTGGACTTGATGATCCTTATGGGTCCCTTCCAGCTCAGGATATTCTATGACTCTGTGTCCCTGCTTGTGTCTGGGGGGTTGAAACTAGATGATCTTTAAGGTCCCTTCCAACCTAAAGCATTCTATAATTATACAATTTTATGGTAATTTGGCTTTTCCCGAAATCTGTTCTAAAAGTTGTGTCACATCATTAAATTTATCTAACAACACTGACATGAATTTTAAGAATTATGATAATCCTGCTTTGTGGACGGAAGTATTTCTCATTCAAATAAATGGAGGAAAGGAAAGAATCCTCTCCACAATGTTCCTTCACTTAAAGGTGTTTTCCAGGTGACCTAAACAGTTTTGTGGATTTTCTGTTTGTTTGTTTGCTTGCTTGGTTGGTTTTGGTGGTGGTTGTTGTTTGTTTGTTTGTTTTAATTGAGGGGTAAGTTGGAGATCATATAACGATAGTTTATTTTGCTTCTGTTCTCAGGACTTTCATATGAGATATCCAAGTATATAAACAAAAATTAAAGAAACAATTCAATGTCATTATTGTGGTGTACACATTTTATGGAGAGATAAAATGTGAAGAACAATTCTTAAAGTCTTATTTCTAGATATCATACTTTAGCTTTACAAAAAAATCAAGATTTTATAAGACAGAAGACTTTCAGGTGCTGTGAGGAAGGAGGAGTAGTTGATTACAAGTGCTGAGGTATGTTGGTTTGGATTTCTAAAGAAATGTTCACAGATTTCTTTTTGAACATGGACCCTGCTCTACCCATTAGATTACTCCAGTTTCTGCAGTTTTCAGCATAACTTTTTCAATTTATATTTGACTTTATTCTGTTCCGCTTCATCTCCCTGGTTGTGTTGCTTATATAATATTTTGTTAGTGACATCTTCTACTTTTGACTGTTATTGGGATGTCATACATTCCAGATCATTATTTCAATAAAAGAATAAGTAGGAGGATGGAATAGACTACAAGCTCCACACCCTTTCCCCTGCCCCCCCAAATTCTCAAGTAATTTACTGAAATTCCTAGATGGATTAGTACTGTATGTTTGTTATTTAACTGTAATACACTTTTCAGTGTAGAAAAGAACAACTTATCCTCCAGTTAATTCACTATGTCCTTCCTTGCTGTGGTTAATTCTGTCTAATTTCTGAACTCATAATTGTGGGGTCCCGGTCCAATTTCAGATTCAGGAAGGTTAAAAAATTATTCCAAGAATGAGAGTAAGACACAAACAAGGTCAGATGCTATTAAATAATCTTTTTTAAAAAAATTTTTATGCCTAAAGACAGAGTGAAACTATTTCACTTTCATTCCTAAAGCTAGAGCAACAGAGACAGAGGGGGAGAAATTAGGAGGAAATTTAAGCAAGTACATTGGAAGATAAGCAAGAGATGAGCAAGAGATAGTCACCGTCAGGGATCCAAATGTCATCTCCTGTGGGGCAGCTCTCAGATTTCAGGCCTCAGTAATGCTGGCATTTTGCAAGTCTCGGGTCGTGCCGATAGCGGAGTCCAGGTCCCAGTAGGTGTTGGCAGCGCTTGGGTCTCAGGTCCACCGGTCCCAGATGTCAGGTTTTGGTGCTGGTGGTGGATGGCCATACTTGCAAGTCATAACTTCGTCATTTTATAGCAGTTGGTGGCGGGCATTGCCTGAGCACACTGCAGGCCTAGTCGCAGGTGTTCCTGGCTGGTATTGCTGGAGCTTCACTTGAGCTTACATAAGCTTCAAGCATTCTTTGAGTTTTAGCAACTCACAGTGATCATGCTTTTTGTACTTTAATTCACTGTATTTAGGCCTTTACAGTGGGCCCAATTAAGCAAGCAGTGTGGGCAAGCATTTTTCTGTAACAAACAGGCCTCAAGCATATTGTTTTAGCAAGCAAGCTTTGAGACAAATAATTCACAATATCTCAGCCTTTCACACTTATGCCGTGTGTTAAGGACCACTGTGTTTCACACACACTCAAACTGTATGCTGAGGGCCACCATCTCTCACAATAATTTATAGTTTTTGCCACAAATATAGTTGTAAATATGCATAAACAAAAATTGATTCTTCTCTTCCTCATTGGATCTTTTATTTTAGTAGGCAGAGAAAGAAGGTGCAGGGGTGAAAGTCACCCTCAAACACCACAAGGTAGAAATTCAAGTGGTAGACAGAAAAAAAACAATATGAAGAAAGAGGATACCTGTGATGTCTTTTTATTACTTTGTTTATATCTTCATGTGTCAAGGTTTAATTGCAAGGCGACAATAAACCGTGGCAGGTGCTCTCTGTTACCCCCTCCCTCATCCTCCCCTTAGATAAGAAAAAGTGATAAGGAGGAAGGATGGGAGACTTCAAGTTGGAAAGGTTTTAAAGGCTTTACGAATGCTACTAATAAATAGAGAAAATGATACAAAATATACAAAACCACAAAACCAATTATGAATGTACTGAGGTGGAGCAGTGTTTAACCCCTCTTGCATGGAGTTGGCATGCCTCCAGTGGTGGTGGAACTGGGAGCTGGTGTGGCTCCAGGAGCTGCAGGGCAGGCACCCAGAAGTCCTGGGAGGGACTTCACAGCAAACCGGAACTGGATTCAGGGATGCAGGGTCTCAGGATCCAGGCTTAGGATTGCAGGCAGACAGGCAGGGTCCTCTTCAGATGCTAGCCATGGTCGAAGAGAGCGAGAACCTCGTGATGTCCCTCTTTTATAGGATATATGACATGTATGGGATGGGATACTCAGTCAGTTTTAGTCACCTGTTCTGTTGGCCCCTCCTTGCAAATATGCCCCTCTCACGATGGAATGCGTGAAATCTTATCAGAATTCCTAGTTGTTATAGTAATAAATCTAAACATCAACTTCTTCTGCATTCCATTGGTCACTCTTATCAGTCCCGGTGCAAACTGTCCAAAAAACATGGAGCTAAATTCAGAAAAGTACAGTTCCTTAGAAGAACTTAGCTGAAAGGAAAAAGCACTAAAAGAGAACTGGTCTTGTTTTTGACAAAACCAGGACATCATGTGACCAGTTGTTTTGTAATTTACTCTCTGTGTCTTTTAGCTGAATTGAATCAGTGTTAGAGGCAAAGCTAGGTGAGTTGGGTTTTTATAAAAAATATGATAGTAACAGAGAACTAGAGGAGCAGAACAGAATACAAAAATGATAAAATAGAAGGTTGTGAATTTGGAAATAGTAGTGCTTTCTCTCATTACAAATAGGGTACTGTGTACAATAACATTCAAGAACTAGTATTTTGTAGAATCTGTGTAAATTAGTATACTACATTTCTAATATGCTTGTTAATATGCTTTTTTTAATTTTTTTTTTTTTTTACTTTTTTTTTTTTTTTTTTTGGTCAGTGGAGGCATAAAGAATATAGACAAGAAATTGCCTAATTGAAGTCAGATGGAAAGGAGGAATTTCTCTAGAAAAGATCTGCTAATAAGCCTGGTAGGGGTATGCATCATTTACAAGCATGTCCTAAGAAAAGTACGGCATGAAAGATACTAAGGGTGATGACAGTTTGAGAAGTGGAGATAAAAACAGATAGCAATGTTAATTGTAGACAGCAAATCTGCAGTGTTTATACTGTCTTGTGCAGAAGTTCACTGAGGCTGCAAGCTATTATTTTCAAACTCTTGATGCATTTAGTGTATCGTAGAATTTAATGGACATGTTAAAACTAATGTGAAAATAAAACCTGATTTTTTTGTTTTCCTAAGTGGATGTTTTCTCTTCTCCTGATCACCAGATAAAAGAACATAAGAAGAGGCAAGATGGATAAAAAAGATATCTGTAAAGTAACTTAAAGTTCTAGGTATTGCAGTCTCCTGGTAGTTCAAGAAAAATCTGTTTTCCACTACACTTCATTTAAAATAGGTAATCTGAAAATGTTGCATATTGAATGAGCTCCATTGTTTGATTGATTAAATTAAAAAAAAAATGATAAAAAAGCAAAGGTATCTTTTTGACAGCCATGCACATGTGAGAAATCATATGAGATCATCTAACTTAGGTAATCACTTTTGAGCTAGTTTGCTAATGATAATTCTAATTATCTTTTCATATCCAAATAGGCAATATCCATTCTGGGCTAATTTTCCTTCTTTGAGTTGCAAAGCCCTAGAGTATTCTAGCTTTAGCACAGACTTAATTCATTTCAAAGTGCATACTTTATTTGGGAATTGTGTATTTAATCAACTTCTGCAGTAGACTATATTTGAATAGATATCAGAAAAAAAGCATACTTCATTGTCATTTATTAGGTTCTTTAAGTTCTTCTAAAGTGTTTTTTTTGTGCAGTGTCTGACCTATAGGACACATCAAAACTGAATAATTTATGTAACAAAATAAAGATAAAAGGTCAAAGGAGATGTATACTTTTTACAATAGGGAACATTCAGGGACATGATAGTATGTGAGACATATTCCTGAATGTTAAGGAAGATTTCGTTTTCTCATTTTTCACTGCAAGTAAATGAGCTCAAAGATATGAGACGAGAAACCAGATTTGAGAAAAAAATGCAACTTTGAATGAGTGCTAGATAGGAATTAGCTGCTTTCTTTACTCCTTGGGATTTTCTGTGGACCTCAGGGAAGGAACGTTCTGGGAGGTTGCCTTAGCAACACTACACTGCAATAATTGTATTAGTCAGAAAATGAAAAGCCCTCAAATTACTATAGAAAATCACAATGTCCACAGAACAAAAATTATCGCCTGTAGAGAGGTCTCTTTTTACCAGATTTTGGGTCTTCTCTTTCTCAGACAGTCTTTGATAGATGTCTCTTATTGTTACAGAAGATTCCCAGTTGGGAACAGGTTCAACATTCCATATTAATATATCATGGAATCATGAAATCATAGAATAACAGGTTGTAAGGGAACACAAGGATCATCTGCTCCAAACTTAATTGTCAAAAGCACAGTCTAGACAAGATGGCTCAGTACCCTGTTGTTGGGTATTGATAAGGATCATGGCTGAAAACATTGTGGCCAAACTAGTTCAGCCAGGAGATGACACATTCAGAGCAGGGGGAAGTGCGATCTGCATATCAACGATGAGCTAACGAGCCACAGATCAGGCCAGCTTACCAACCAGAGATGGAGGATAGCCCCATCTCCTGATATGCCCAGCTTGGCAAACAACGGGGAAAAGATGAAACCCTTTAACACGGCCCAGGACTTGTCAAAACTTGTTGATCTTTTGCAATCACTACTTCCCCCCGGATTTCTGCATGACACAAAGAGGCAAAGCAGAGACCCCTCAAAGTGGCCAAGGACTTGTCCAGACTTGTCCCTCTTTCTGAATCACCACTTTTCCCCCCAGACTTTTATCTACTCTGGGAGCTATAAAACCTCACCTAAAACAGCACAAGTAGGGAATACCAGCTTGGCCTCACCAAGAGAATACCAGCACCCTGAGGACCCTCACTCTGAACCAGACATTGGAGGACGCTGCGCTCCTGACCCCAGCACTGTCACCATGGAACACCGAGGCCACACAGCATCGTACAAGTCTTGTCATCTACACTGTGGGGCCGTAAGAGACTGGATCCCTCACTCTTTTCTTTCTTCCTTTCTCTCTGCTCTTTCCTTCTCTCCTTTTTTCTATATCCCCATTTCTTTGTCTCTCCTTCTGTATATATATTACTGTCTTTCTCTCTCCCTTCTTCCTTAGTTTTCCTTCCCTCTCTACCACTCTCTTTCTCCCTTTACCTTTTGAACATATAAGGATAACACCATATTTAAGCTCTGCTGTTGATTTCTGGCTAAATTTCATATTATAGTTACTGATGGTTGCCAATATATTGCTCGTAGTAGGATTTTTGCTGTTAATGTGTTGATAAGTTCTGTTATACTTTTGCCAAGTCACCATTCGCTATAACAAATATTCCAACAAGTACTTTTAGTAAAACTCACAATTGAATTGGACCCCGGAGGTGATTGTCTGTCATTCACTTCACATAACGGCGCAGAATGAACCCAGAGTTAACTCACACCTGGTCTCATCTGTTGAGTCAGGGCACATGTTGTGTCTAGAGTTAACTCATCCCTCATCCCATCTGTTGGGACAGGACACCTGTCCAGCTGAATCTTAAAAGCGTCCAGTGTTGAGGAATGCCCAGCTTCACTGGGGAGATTATTCCAATGGCTAATCATTCTCATAATGAAAAGATTCCTTCTTGTGTCCAATTGGAATATCTCCAGGAGTAAATTTTACTTGTCATCTTTTCCATGTGATTCCTTGTAAAAAGGGAGTTGTGGTCTTCTTTGTAGCCACCCTTTAAAATACTGGAACATGGTGATGAGATCTCCCTAAATCCTTCCTTTCTCAAGGCTGAACAAACCCAGTTCTCTCAGCCTTTCTTCATATGGCAGCTTCCCAGTTCTTTGATCATCTTTGTGGCCCTTCTCTGGACCCTCTCTAATCTGTCCACATCTTTTTTGTATAGCAAGGACCAAAACTGAACACAGTATTCCAGGTGTGGCCTGACAAAGGCTGAGTGGAATGGGATAATGACTTCTTTGTCTCTGCTGGTGGTGCCCTTGTTGATGCAGCCCAACATCCTGTTGGTCTTTGTCACAGCAGCATGCTGTTCACTCATATTGAGCTTCTTGTCTGCCAGGACCCCTCACCACAGAGCTGTCCCACTCAGTTTGGTGTCATAGGCAAACCTCATCAGGGTACACTTGATTCCATCATCCAGATATCCCCCATCTGAACTCACTTTTAGTAGATGTGGCACAGAATTCTTGGAACAATTTTCATTTCTTCAGTCCTGCCTCTATACCTATCACAAGGAAAGTGTGAATGTACAGTGCTGCAGAAATGGCTTTCTCCTTGGCTGTGGAAAAATATGAAAATCTGAAGGGAAATCCCTCTGCTTGTATAGAGAAAAAGGAACCAAAGGAACATGGCAACCTCCTTTAGACTCTGATATTTAAATTGTTCCCATGACATAGCACTAAAGATAGCTCAGAAATAACATCATGGTTGCCAGGAGTTGATGTCACAGGTGTATGATTCCAGATAGTCATCACTTCAGGGTCAGTCATTCTGAGGTCATAGGTCAGTAATTTTTCACATAAATCAGTTCAAGAGATTAATTTTGAATATTTCATTCTATGTAAATCATATGCACATATGTACATAATTATCACTTTGAGTTAAAAATCCAGTTTATACATGTGTCTATAACTTTGCTGCAAGATTAAGGCACAATAAGAAATGTTTGCTTATAGAATAGACTTTTTTAGTCAAACCACCCTGCATCACTGAAAGCTTATTCTCGTTTCTGCTTTTCATTCTCTGTCTTTTGTAACCTTTCAGTGCAAAGGGAACACAGCATTTTATTCCTTTCACCATGAGCTAAAAACCTGCTTTTTTCTCAGTAAAACAAAATTACTGCCAAGCTATGTGTTAATGCAAAAATCTTTTAAAGCCTTGTTATTATGGGTTAAGGCTATGGTTATATAACACAGGTTTTCATGAAATATAGATTATGCTGATTGAAATTCTTTTTCAGGTGCTAGGATCAGAGGCTGGAATATTTGATACCTATTTTTTGCTAGCCTTTTTGATTTTTAAGTAGATAAATGTTATGACAACTCAAGAAAATGTGTGAATACTAACATTTGCAAGAATGCAAAAAGCATAGTTTTAAAATAAAAGCTTGGAAAATGCTGCACATCAGTTTGTGTACATCCACTTGAATTTTCCATCCTAACAAATTATCATTCAATTTTTTTTTTTTCTACTGACCAGTCATCAATATGTTTGTTCACAATTATTTTCCAGGAATAGCTGCCACGCATACTGTAGTATTTCACCTGAAAATAATGATGTCAGTCTAGAAATGAGTCTTCACAGGTCAAAATCAAACAAAATACTTTATGGCACAAGGAAAAATGAGGACTTTAAGAAATAAAGACCTCATGTAGCTTTAGAAGATTTGGAAAGAGAAGAATTAAAGCAGACAGGCTTAAAGAAAACAGTGTTGAAATGGTTTTTAAAAGGTCATCTACTTAATCTTATTATTTTATGTATATTTAAATTTTCCCTAGATATTTTTAAGACATTTACTTGAGATCCCTGGGTTACATAAGAAGTACAGGACAATAATAAAAGAAATCTAACATATTTTATATTAAAAAGTTTTATTTATTTATTTATTTTTCCTCAGGTAGACAACTACAAATAGAAATCCATTTAATTTTGTAAGTGTATTCATACATAATTTTTCAAACATAAATGTATTGTCATTATTGTGTTTTCAAATCCTGTCTTGTCAACATCCAACCAGATATCATTCTACTGTTCTCTGAGCTTCAGGCTTCTCAGTTTTCCAGTGATATTTCCACTTATTCAACTAAATTTAACCTGGAGAGTTCTGGTATAACTATTTTTTTTTTTTTCCTGCTAACACACATTGTCATTAGCATTTATATCAATTTATGGAAAAAAACCCTGAAAACTCAGAAGTATTGAGGGAGTTACTCAAGGTTAAACAATTTGGAGAGGGAAGATGAAAATAAATCTAAATCTCAAATTTTTGCTTTAACTTGTTTTATACTTCAGATTGCTGACATATTTTGGAGATAAATTATGCACATAGTTTGAGTTTACAGTGAAGTATTCTATCTGTTAAAGAAACATATCTGTGTCTTGAAGAGAATTTGCATATCTATGTAAACTCCAGACAGTGCACTCTTTAAGTACGTGTGTATATTACAGAGAGACATACAGTCATAGATCCACAAAAACTTGCCCCCATCCAGTTCATTCACAATGATGGCACACAGAAAACCTTCAAGCTGCAGAATTAGATGAAATTTCTGTGGACAGACCTCCTCAGTGCGATCTTTTCTTTCTTCTATGTTTCCTTTTGTATCCAAAAAAACATTGTAAATAACATGTATGTGGAACAATTTTGACATATTCCCTTAACATATAAATTTTTAAGAATACAATGGATAGCAATATGGTTAAAACCTTCTTTCCTGAGGGAAAAGCGGTAGGTCAACTATAGGACAGGATCTTACAATATTCACAGTGAAGTCACTGACAGAAGAATATCAAAATCAGGCTACTGATTATTTGTCATACATACATAATAAACATGCTGTGTTAGTAATATCCTTAACAATTTTGAAACGAGTTTACGTGATAGAAATAATCTATTTAAAATGTAAAAGATAATTTTGAGAAAAGTCCCAAACAAAAATATTTTGAAGATATATTTCCATACATTTAAAGAGTTTGAACAAGTTTACCTTTCCGTTCTAAGCAGTGTAATTAAATTTGTTGCCCTTCTTGTCCTTAGGAAACAAGAATCAAGAATATCAAGCCTTCAGAATAATTCAGTTAATGGTGTTCAGTATGGCAATAAACACACACAGATACTATTTCACGCAAAAATAGAGGGGTGGAAGTAACACTGTTGGCAGCCTGGCTAATAGTGGATCTAGCACAAGTTCTTTAAAAAGTGTAAATCTCAGAATGAACTTGGAAAAGGAAAATAGTTAGCATGACGAGCATGTTCTATATTTTAATGTCTGTGCTTTATGTCAGTAGCCATAGACTGAATGTTTATGTTACCCAGTTGTTTCTGTAGCAGCAAGTTTTAAGATGCATTGCTGGATTTCATGGCGGTAATGAGAATTTTTGGAATATTCTGTGGATTAAAACCTGTAGGTGATCAAGCTGAATTTATCTATTGAGAGATCATGGACAAACAAAGTACAATAAATATCCTTTGTTCATGAAAATATTATGACGATCATCTTCATTTATTTAAGTGATGAAATGTTCTTTATGATGTCGTATGAAAGCAGATTCACCTATCATGTGGGAATGGGATAGAATAAGATATAATAGCTTGCTCCACTGATAATCCTGTTAGATGAATCAAGTTGATTTTGAAATATTAAACATATTTTTCTTGTGTAAGAAAACCAGATTCAACATTAATATACAGAAATTTCCAATCAACTGGCTGTTACAACTGTAGGCTTTTTTTTTCATTTTCCATATAGGAATGCAGTAAATAATTTCAGCAGATCTTGAACCAAATGACTGAGAGACAATTTCCCCTTTCTACTTGACCAAGGCTAAGTCTGGTGAAGACAAATGCAGAAAGTGCTTTGCTGGTGTTTCTGCCTGTTTTTCTTTGTTTAGTTTGTGATTCACACCCTGAAAATGTGCCTCAAGTTTTTCTTGAGTTCCAAGAGAAACAGGCAGTGCTTTTGAAGCCTCCTCTTAGTAAATCAAGATCCTAGTCCCTGTCTAAGGGAACTGTATCAAAAGAAGTAATCTCTGGGCATAGATATAATTATCCCAGGCTCTACTAATACCTAGAATCCTTAACCTTAATCAGCACATATGATAGGAGAACTGCAATGGTTTATTGCCTGCTTATCTCCTCTTGGCAATGGCTGTGAGTTAAGTCCTCAAACTGATTTGTTTAGGTCTTGCAGCTGCCTTTGATGCAATTAGCCATGAAGCGTTACTGATACTGTTTTGTTAAATACACCAGGAATAGACAAAATTATGCTCTATTCCTTTCATTCTGAAAAGATGCATGAGAAGAGCTGACCAGAGAGAGGTTTACAACAATGCTGATTTGAAAAGTGGAATGGTAATGCCATCATAAAACTGTATTTTTGGTATTCGTTTTCATCATGCATCGGATGAAAAAAAAAAAAAAGACTAACCTCATATTATATGGAATTGAATAGAGTTTGAGAAATGTTTATAAACAAGGCAGAATGTCAGATTTGAGATTGTATTAGAGGCCTATCTTTCTGAAGTTCCAGTGTTTTATGGGAGTTTTAGTTATGGCGTCTTATACATTAATTTTCTATTCTGAACCTATGGATTCTATCTTCTTTGCTTACACAGCTGATCACAGATGTAAAAGAGGAAGATGAGCCACACAGTATTTTACCATAAACTCCAAAACAGTTTAGATTTGATATCAAACTAGCTGGAATGGAATGAACTTCCATTTAATACACAGTAATTTCAGTTCTAGGTGATAAACAGAGACACAATTGTAGAGGAAGAAAATTGCCAAATAAAATTTACTCATGTATAATTAACGTTTTGATTACACTATGTTTCTTTAAAAGCAACAACAAAAAGGTAGGAAATTTCCAACCAGATACTTTTTGTTACTTCAACTATCTGGTTCATATGCAAGAATATTGCAGAGAAAGCAAATGGATATATATAGGGATATCTGCAGCTTGTAGGTGGTGTTTGTCTCAGTTTCTTTATTTTGTCTTGCTTATGCTTGATTGACAGTGTTTTGCTGAGACTGGAGGAATGAGATAACTGAAATGTAATCTTAAAAAGAACGGGCATCAACTGCAAGAAACAACAATATAACTCATTAATCTATTGGAAGACTTTGTATAGTGTCCACTCACTAAGCTTTCCGTTTGATCTTGTATGTCACACAGAAAGCAATGACAATGTCTGATTTTTATTACTTAAGGCTAGTAACTTGTTTCTGGCTCTGTGGATCTTTCTCATAGTGGTACCTCAGCTGCAAAATAAAACAAACAAACAAAAAAACCCCCAGAAACACAAAAACAAACAAACAAAAAAAACCCCAACCAAAATAATCCCACAACAATGCCTCCTCCATAGAGCTTGAAGAAACTACTCAAGTCCAAATACTTGAAAACATTTTTGCAGGCTATATGTTGTACCCAGCTTGTAGGTAGCTCCTAAGTACAACTTAATGTGTTGAAATTAATCTACCCATTCATAAGTGTATTAGGTCTGGTTACCTTATGTGCTGCTATTTTTCTCCAGACAAATGAGGTCATTTGAAATATTAAAGTAAAAACATTCTGAGAAAACTCTGACTTATTTAGAAGTGGTAAAGTCACGTTTGCTTTAAGTTTTTATTCATCTGGCTATACTTAGTTTTCTCTGACATTCTGAGTTTACTAAATAATCACTGGAATGATAGACAGCAGGACTATAGATCTTCAAAAAAGGTAGAACAATACTTAACTCTTAGGCCACAATAGAAAAAAGAGCTCTTCAAGACAATTCTGAGAACACCTTAGTTTTAAATGACAGAGGCATTGATTAGGACAGCAAATACCAGAAGAGTAAACCAGAGATACTCTGATGTATTCAAAAGAGCTACCAGTCTAACAGAGGAAACAAAGGAAACTACAGCTGGGAACCTGTTGGGCTAGAGATAATGGGAACAGCAGGAGAAGAGGGAAGGAAAACATCTAAGGAGAAAATAAAACATTAAAAAGAAGAAACAAAAAAGGAAATAAGAAACCAATAGATTATGCTGGAATATTTGACATTGAGGGGCAGTGTCTGAAGGCATTTCTGAAAGGTTAGCTCTAACTTCCTCCCAAGCCTAGGCTTGATCTGGTAAGATATTAACCAAGAGGGATGTCTAGGCAGCTCCAAAGGCAAATGGAAAACTAACAACAAAACCACAAAAAATAGACGAGAACTGAAAGGTTGTACTCTTAGAAGAGAAAGTGGGGGTGTAAACATCGAGTGTGGTATGATTTCAGTGTATTATGGAATTAGTACTTTTAGAACCAAACCAAACCACAACACAAGAAAAAACCCCCAAACAAACACCACAAACAACCAAACCAAACCAAACAAACAGCAACAACAACAACATTTAGCTGTGATTAATTCTGTTTTACTTTTTTCTTTCGAGTTTAACAGTATGCTCATATTCCTGGATCAAACTTAAAGACTGAAAAACATATATACTTGTATATTTCATTTGATTTCTTTTCTATTTTAGATTTATTTTCCTCAATTTCAATAAAGAGTTATGAGGTCATGTTTTTTTCTATACATTATGACAACAAAACCAATATTACTATAGATTGTTTTCTTCTGAAGCACTTTAGAGACTGCATTAATACACAATGGTATGACTCCTTACTCATATCTTAATTTCATAGATCACTTGACAAACCAAATCTAGTAAGACTGAATAATATTATTTTAATTAAACATTATACTAAGTAATGTTCTTGTGTAGGGATACAAACAAGCTGAGTGCATATACTATTGAGAAACATTTCAAGGGTTTTTGTTATTCCACTATATGTATTCCAATCCTACACTTAAACTAACATGATTTACCACTCATTTGACTAAAAGTAGTCATCTGCAGTTAGGGCAATCACTTTTCTCAGTATAGGCAATTGCATTTAATCTCAACTGCATTTAATCTCAACTCAGTTGGTCTCTTAAATGTCAGTGTTTAATTCACCTTTTACAGAATTGGAAACACTTCACATGTCTGTCTTATCTGAAATTATTCCATTCTCAGACACTTATGTGAATGATTATTCATTTTCACAACAAAAGTCTTTGTAAGACTGAAACAGGTCAGCAAGTCTCTTTTTCCTTCATCCATTTCCTCAGAGTTTTGCATTCACTCTTTCATGTAACTGTCATGGCTTTCTTGCAAAAAAGACTATCAAGGTTTTTACTACTCATCTTATAAACTTGCTTACAACAAAAGATTCAGCAAAAGCAGGCAACTCTCTATGGACTAAAAAAAAATAGAATTTCTCAAATGATGTTGAAAGGAAAGGCACCAAAAACCTATCAACAGATCCATGTCCACCACATAACCTCTCCTCCAAGGAATAACTCCATTCTGTAGCTAGTACTGGAGAAGAAAGATTGCTTTAGTGCGGTCTATATAGCTTTACAGGAGGTTCTGTAAGGACATATTGGCATCTTCCTACATCAAGTTCACTTCACTCTCATCCTTTTTGACTTCAGTTTCTGATTACTTCATAAACCTGAGTCTGCATTAGCTGATATCATGCCTGTAATTCATGTGCTGCCTACGTTATCCCTCGCTTCCCTATTCTGAATCTAAAATTTTCCACTAAATTCTAAGTATCTCTCAGCACTCTCTGCCTAATCCTTACAATGACTACACAACATGAATCTTCATTTCTTAGGAAAAAAACATTTTGGTCTTTCCTTTTGTCTCCACTTAAGCTGATACTGATCAAAGAGTCAAGACAAGCTTACACCTTATAATTGTCATTCTCAATCTTCATTTTGGTGGTTCTTTTGATACAGTCACAGTCTTGCACCAGTTAGAAATAATAGACATGGGGAATGGTGAAAACAAGTGGCAGACATCAGGGGTTCTGAATGAAACTAATGAGAAATTGTGGATATCTTCAATTTCAGGAGTTTAGAAGATAATCAAGATAATAAAGCAGTCCTGAATGGCAACTTTTGGTACCACTTAAAACAGGTGGTGGTGGCGGCATGTGGTGTTTTTAACAGCTTTGATATAGGAGTCATATAGGACTATCAGGGATGACCTTCCAAGAATTTTAGCTGACTTCCAAAAGCAGCAGCAACTTCCTTACGAACAGCCAACATGAAATTACGACATCTACTCTTAAGTTTCATGGTGAACCACCTGTAAAAACACTCCGGACCTTTCATCATATGGAAGATGTGGGCATACTAGCTTCCTGTTTGACCAGCTCTGTGTCATTTCCTGTCTGCTTATGGGGGAGCCTGTGAGTCAAACAAAGACAGAGAACTTGATTTCAGAAAGGAAAGGGAAGGGAAGGGAAGGGAAGGGAAGGGAAGGGAAGGGAAGGGAAGGGAAGGGAAGGGAAGGGAATAAATATATTAACTACCCATTTTGAATACAGGCATGGTGTGTAATCAACTCATGGGCAACTCTACATTATACTGTGATGGTCCACAGTTGACTTTATTATGGGACTATGTTATATATTTGGTAGGAAAACAGACTTCTTCCACATACCTTCTGTATCTTCTCCTATCACTAACTTGCATCTTCATAAACCAACATTGTAAGAAAATGTGAATCTCCTTTTTGTTGTTTTGAAAAGTTCTTGTTTATAAAGATAGTTGCAGTCTAACAGGTGCGTATATTGGAAAATTAAAACAATGCATAGCTTTCCTGGTTGTGTTGATTAGACTGTCCAAAAATCCTTTCTATATTATAGACCTTTCATTTCAAAATGTGTTCATCTCTATGAGCTGGAATATTTCTCACCTCATATGATTTTACTGCAAAAACAGGAAGAATCACGTGCTTCGGACATAGTACTTTGTTTTGTTTTCTATTTAAGTATTAACTATGCTTGAAATTCTGAAAGAAACTTATATAGTCTGTAAAGCCAGGAGTACTGAAACAGAAGAAAATATGAGCTTAACCCTTTGCAAGTCAAAATTGCTGAGTGAAGCTTTAGGAAGCGTCTTATCTATCTTACTGCTTATTCATTGATTTTTTTCACCATTAAATCTCTTAGTTATTAAGCAAAATCACATGTTAAAACTGAGTGACAGTAACTCAAGTTCTTACATGAATTTTAGTCCTTCTAACCTTTCAGGTTTAAAGGTCACAGACTAATAGGCAGGCACTTCTCAGAAGAATATCACTTTTCTCTTCTTATCTGGAGAAAAGAGAGGTCTCTGTCCTGGTTGTGTAGTCTTGGTAGACTGGAAAATGTTTAAGAACTCCTAGAACCAAACTTCATGCTAAACCTCTGAACTTTGAGCTATGGCTCTCTGGTGCATTCAGGACATCTTCTCCCATTTTAAGAGCAATTACTCTATCAAATTCTTTACCAGTTTTCTGGCCCTGAATTTTCTTAGGACTAAAAAAACTATATGATTATCCTGCTTTCAGGGATTTGCCATCTCCAGCATCACCAATAGTTGGCAGCCTTCAATGTCTCTGTATAGAAATTCCTCAGTCTTCCTTTCATTGTTGAACTAGGAGACAGCCATCTCTCATTTTTTGTTTCTCTCCACAGGCTTGCAGAACATTTCACTCACCTAGCCAGAAGGAAAGACAGGAAAGACCATTTTCCTGTCTTTTCAAACAAAGAATCTCCACTGCACCTCATACTTCTTCTCATCTACCACTTATTCCTTGTTTATCCTCATACTTCATATACACGTCTTCCCTTCTTCCAAAAGCAAGCACATTAATTTTGCTAAGACTTGTGAGACTACTGTACACACTGAGAACTCTCATTAACTCTTAAGTGAATAGACAAGTGGTTTTATTAGACTGGCTATGTTGCTCAACTGTAATGTTCTTTTGAAGCTGTTCAGCAGGGAAACTTATTTAATATATATGTGCACATACTTATTCTTTCCATAGTCCTCTGAGAAAAGAATTCTAGAATCATTCCACAGTACAGAAGAATGACTTCACCTCTACCTCCTTTCAGTGCTTATTCATTGCATATGATATTCTCAAATTATCCTTTGGAACAGTCCTTCATTATATGGTAAATATTTTGATATTAAAAATCTTATACAATTTATTTTTAGTAGAGAAATCTAACACAAAACCTGAAGCTCTACTAGTGTTTTACTATGAAGGAAAGCTAAATCTATTTCCAAGCTGAGCAAGGAAATTACTGGCTGTTCCACTATTTCTTTTTATTATTATTATTATTTTCCCCCTCCCCTAGATTTATATAGTTATGGGCTCTATTAGAATTACAAAATTCAGATGTGTTTATGGTGTTTAATTGTGATAACACTCATGAAAGATATAACATATTCAAAATTGTTCATATTAAAAAGATAATGTTGTGAGGACAAATTAGATAAAATTCTGAAGAAAACACCTGAGATTTATTCCATTTTATATGGACACTTCTTTAGAGATGCAATAAGAATTCCAGTGTTAAATACAGCCTGACCTAATGATGAAAAAAAAAAAGTTTTTCTAGGAGAATGTTGTGGTCTAATATAAAATAAATACTACAAGAAACAAATACTTGCTGAAGGAATATGTGGCAGCTACTAAATAGAATATTTAAAAACAATAATATTTGAAACACATGAATTTATGTCACACTAGCTAAGTGACCCAGCCAACCTAGAAAAAAATTGCCTTCCAATTAAATGAAGTGAGAAATTTTTCAGTGATTTCGAGTTAAGTTTAAAGACCAATCTAATTAGAAATATGGTTTCATAGTTTATGTTTCTCAGGGCAAATTCCAGCCTCTCCATGTATAAAGTGGGTGAGATTGCATGAATGAACTAGTATGAGTGCAATAACTATTTTCTCAGAATCTAGACTAAATGTTTTATTCTGTGTTCATGGTGTTGATTACCTCTTCTCTTCCTTTAATGTGTGGATAAATAATAACAAACAATTTTAAACAGTCTCTTAACAACATGAAGTTCTCTATACAGCTTCAGTTTTGCATTCTTTTTTTCTTACAAACACAATTCAAAAATAATAATTAAGATGATTCCCCACAGTTAAATGCATCAACAAACTTGTGTACCTCTTTAATTTTAACCTAAATGTCACAACAGATGCTGCTCTTCCAGTCTCAATAGGGAGCAGATTCCACAATCAGGGAGTATAATTACAGAAAGCACTAGCTCCTGCTGTCTCAAAGTTACACTTAGGGCACGCTAAATAGTCTGCCAGTTTCAGTCTTCAGTAGCTGACTGAGGCCTTTGGTAATAAAAGATCAGTCAAGAGTACATTATGATACTTCACAAAATGCTAACAGCTTTGTAGAATTTATAATCTGGTGAGACATATGCCAGCTTTGTACATTACCAAACAGTTAAAAACAAATACAATAAGAGTAGGAAATAAATATAGTATGAGTTTGTAACAGGCAAAGTGTCTATTTGCCATCATACAAGCAAGGTAATACATCTGACATAAAGCATAAATTCTCAATAAATGAAAACCAGGGATTTTATCCAACAGCCTTTGTTGGACCCTCATCATAGTTAATAAGAGTCAAATAACATTTTTCTTTCATGAAAGATATGATATTGAAAAAAAACCCAAAAAGCCTGTAGTGAGGTTTTCCTTTTGTATTAGGTTTCTTCAGAAAAATCCAAATTTTTAACAATAAGAAAAATTAAAATATGTAGGAAAGAATGGGTCATAAAGTGAATGAGAGAAATTAATAACCCTTTCTTCCTTTTGCTGCATAGAAGTCATTGGCATTCAGGAGAAGGGTTCAGGCACGAAAATAACCCAAAATGAAAGAAGTAGGGCACTTAAAATATTCCTCCAGGAAAATATGAACTGTTGAAAGAATCTTTTAGTGTAAGTACCTTCTCTCTATAACCTCAAGTTCATGATTTTCAGCTGTAAACTTGGGGAACACTTAATTTGTCTGGAATGTGTGGTAAATCATGGAATTAAGAGAAGATAGATTTACCTGATGGAAATCAGATGAAAGGCACCCAAATAACAGTGATGGGTTTCAGTAATGTTAAAAAAATGTATTTTCAAATTTCAGTACACTTCAGCCAGACCTGTGACCTTTTTCTTAGCTAAATTCCAACATTTAATCTAATTTGCTCCAGAGACAGAACAAATCATTTAGCAACATCTGAAAAGACTTCTCCAGACATTATTTACAGTATGAATTAAAAATTTCCCTAATATGGGAATAAATAATTTATATGAGGAAAATTCATGTGGGAATAATTATGTTCCATTTGGGTTCACTTCATGCATTCTTCAACTAATTCATTTTATTAGTTGTCAGTTTTTTCTTTGTGAGGAAGATTTTCTGATTTAAGACATACCAGATAATGTAATGGGCCTGAAGATACTCTCAGTCCTGACAGTCCCTGGCCAATCCCCAGGGGTCTTTCCACCCATACTTTTGGCCCAGGACTCCATGTCAGCCCCTGGGACCACCAGGCTGTGCTCCAGCAATGCCACAGGAGGGTCAATCTCTAGTTCCTCATAGCCCTGTCTGGCTTGGCCATGGGGCTCACTGAACCAGATCCAGCTTTGGCCCATCTCTACCCCCATGGCCCTGTGTGGCCATGCTGGTGCTGTGCCAAACCTCAGGTTCTTTTGTTGGGCCTGATCCTGCCCCCACCCACCATCCCTGTCTGGCTTTGGCCTATCCCCACCCCCAGGGAAGCACCCAATGCTTGGGGCTAGGGCTGTCTCTGGCTGCCTCCCATCTGCCCTGCTCCTGGCTGCGGGGGGTGGGATGGGGATGGGCCCTCCCCACTGAAGATGCCTGTCCTGCTGGCCTCCGGGTAAGCCCCTGTGGCTCCTGGCACCCTCTCTAGCAGGGCTGCCAGCCATTGCAGCTTCCTGACAGTCAAATCCAACCACAGCAAGTACGCAAGACTATAGCACCTCATTTCTACTTTTCCTTTTATAGTATCAGTTACTTTTACTTTGAAAAATTCTGAATACTTATTCTGTCATACTGTCACAATAATCTTGATTGATTACTTTTTGTATCGGGCCTATTAATCTGGTTTATGTTGTTAACTGTCAAGAACTTCAACAACATATAAAAGAAATAATTCCAAAGAAAAAATTAAAATGCAGAAGTCTGAAATAATGAATGAAACCTGCAAATACAATTATATAATAAGCTCTCAATGAAACCTCCATGGGTATTGTGAAGGCAGACAGCAGGAAAGGTGGGTGAGTGCATGGAAAGACTGTTGCACGATCAGTAAACAGCACAAGAAAGAGGCACCAAAATGAGAAGTTACAAACATTAGCATTTCAGGATACGTTTGGCTTTATTTACAGCCAATT
The DNA here is from genome assembly GCF_963082525.1 of Nesoenas mayeri. Taxonomy (NCBI): domain Eukaryota; kingdom Metazoa; phylum Chordata; class Aves; order Columbiformes; family Columbidae; genus Nesoenas; species Nesoenas mayeri. The sequence goes on from NC_137548.1 coordinate 31,769,152, forward strand.
AATGTTATATCTCCAGAAGTGTAATGTGTTCTTGAATACTACTAGATTTATTACATTGTACATGTAGCAGAAAAAACGGTCAGAGAACTGCACTGACCTTACCCCACAGATACAAATTATACCAGCCTGCAGGATTGCATAATCTCCCAAATCCAGGGTTTAGAGCACAGAGAAGCTACATGCAGATTATGAAAAAAATAGCAAATTCATTCCCTAGGAGGGAAGTGTTGAGCAGAGCTAGCAAAAGATAGAGGTATATTTGCTAAGTACATAAATTCCTTTTGTTTTAAACCTTTCCTCAGAATATACCACTCACTTCAGATTCCCTCACTGACATGAAACTTTCTTCCCACTCATTTTCACTGTAGAAATAGATAAATGCATTACTTTTCAAGATGCTTTGTCCCAGTGCTGTGTGTTGAGATCCATTCACTGCATAAAATGTTCACATACAGGAGTTTGAAAGCAACAAACTACAGAGCAATTCCCCTGTGAATACCTATCCTCTCCTATCAAATTCCTCTGACTTCTCAGAAACTTATTCATAATTCTTTTATGAAAATTTTGGATTTTTCTGGAAATTCTGTCTCTTGTAGAATCAGTACAAGAAAGGGGCTGGGTCTCCAGCTGAGGTCAAGAAGCTATCACAGCAATACATTGGCTGGGGCCACTCTCTAGATGCATTTCATAGATGGTGGCCACTGTCTCAGAGGCAGCTGCTCCAGAATAGGTTGCTGCAACAAATAAACATCACTGGAAGACAAAAATAGTAACATTGCTACTTTTACTACCTGTGCATCACTACTTCAAACAACAACAAAGGTACAGAAGTCTTCTAGGGTAAGCAGTTTCATGTGCAGCTAGCCATAAGAAGAAAAAGTATTCTTCCAGATAATCAAGTGTGACATTTTAGCTAAGTTGCATACTTGTGAATTAAGTAAAAATACATTTGAAATCACTGCTCTTGAGAAATTGATATTGCAGGGTGAAAAATTTCAAGAGCTATAAAAATTATCTTGCATATTTCAGAGTCTTGAATATCTGGGAATAAACTTTTTTTTTATGGTACTGTTTTTCTTATAAATTTTTAATCAATCAATGAGAGTGACTCTGCCTGACTGATAATACCTTCCAGCTAATGTCATGTTGCCCACTCTGGGTTCTTTTTGTCAGTGGTATCTGGAAGTATGCAAGCAATCAGGCTAATTTTCCATATTTTCCCATAAACAATAATGTAAAAAAGTCTCAAGTCTTAATGCTTTAAATTAATGCAATTTCTATTTTAAATTTTGAAAGTTCTGAAGTTCTGAGCACATGCTTGCATGTGCATGCATGCTTGTGTTTACAATTTCACATTGAATACCAGTCTATATAAAATTGTAAATAATTTTCTATCTATGCTTTCTCAAGACCAAATGAAACTTGTTCAGCTCTCCTGTATGGAAAAAAGAAAAAAAAAAAAAAAAAAAAAAAAGGTATGTCACCTTGATTTTAAAATGCTATAATAGAGTAAATGTTTACATGTTGGATTGCCTAGAGGTAAATTCTGAAATTCTCTAAGATGCCTCTTCCTCTTAAAGTCTTTCTATCATGGACTGTAGCAGCTAATTTTAAGTATTAACTGAATTTATAGAGATAACTTACACTCTAAGAAAGTTATCTAGCTGTCCCTGCTTTAAGCAGTAGGGTTGGAATAGATGATGTCTAGAGGTCTCTTTGAACCTCAGCTATTTTGTGTTTCTGTGATGGAGTGTTTACAGGGTAGAGATATGACTGTTAAGATGATCTTGAGACACCAGGTGTGGCCTCACCAGTGCTGAGGAGAGGGGAAGAATCACCTTTCTTGGTCTGCTGATGGTGTTCTTCGTAATACGACCAGGACACTGTTGGCCTTTTTTTTGTTGCAAAGGTGTATTGATGGCTCAAGATCAACTTGTTGTTCACCAGGACCTCAGGTCCTTTTCTGCAAAAATGCTTTTCAGCCAATTGGCCCTCATTGTATAGATGTCCCTGAAGTTATTCCTTCCAAGAGGCAGGACTTTGCTATTCCCTTTGTTGATCTTCATGAGATACCCATCTGCCTCTTCCTCTAGTCTGTCAAGGTCCCTTTGAATGACAGTGCAGCCATCTGGTCTATCGCACTGTATGTCTCTATGTTTATATAAATACTCATTATAGTGAAAAATCTTTATGGCTCATAAGGGCAGAATATAGAGAATAATTCCAGAAACAGCCTGTCAATTTAACCAGCATCTAAATTTATCTCATTTACACAGCCATATATGAAAAGGGCTTGAGCTCTGATTTCAATGGTACATTCAGATATAGTCATCTGTATAAACAAAGATTTAGTTAAACCAGACACTGAAAAAAAAAAAAAAAAAAGAGCTTTTAAATACATCCCATGATGTCTGGTGCACTGCATGATTGTTCATTCATATGCCCACTTTCAAGGGATGGCTTCAATGCATTAAACAGAATGAAGATTTGCAGTTCATTGGCAAGGAAGAATTAATATAAAACATGTATTTAATAGACATAGTGGTTAGAAATACCAGTAAACTAATCCATTTCTAAACAAATATGTTCAATCTTTAAATTCTTATCAATATCCAAAACAATCTAAGTGGAAATTTTTGAATGGAAGTACATGAATTTAAATTTTAAGAACTTTATAGACTCTTCCAAAAAGGAAAGAAGATTTAGCTTCACTTGTTAGCTCTTCAGGATGGATAGTTGCCCAATAAATTTATCAACACATGGGATTCTCTTCCCATAACAGAGAGTTACCTCTGTCTCAGGTGAGTGAAGTTAAAGATTCATTCTTCCTGAGATAGGGACACTTCTTTCTGTATCTCTGTAATTAACATACACATACTGCTTGCTCATACACTTAGAGTATCGCAATTACTCATTACTTTTTCCCTCTCATATGCATTCTCAAGATGCATTATTAATCTAGGTGATTTAGCTTCCTTTTGAAGGGGCAAAAATATTAAATGAAACACCTTTTACTCAATTCTGTGGGATTTTAAGTGATTTGTTGTTTACTTTTTGTTTCCTTTTTACCTTCTCCAATTCATTAAGAACAGATTGAGATTTTTATAAACGTTTTTATAATAGCTAACATTCACTTGGGTCCTTGTAAAATAATCCCATAGAAATATTAACAGTAGTTGAAATTCATGCCATTGAAAATCATTCTTGTCCAAAGTTTACTGTTGAAGTTTTTCCTTATTTTTCCAATTAGATGTAATTTTCATAATTCAGGTCTGTTTTCACTGCACTTAGTTTTGTCAGTTAGCTCGATATGTATAAGTATCATATTGCTTATTGTACATCACCAGCTCACTCCCTAGTCTCCTAAAACTGTTTCTTGTGAACATGTAGATTTTTTTTTCCATATATACCCAAGAGAAACTTATGCTATTTTTCTGTTGGCATCTATTTTCTACTTAGGCCCTTTGCAATTCACATAACCTTTCATATCTCTGAATCAGCTGAGAGTAAGAAAAATGAGACATTATATGACAGAGAGGTATATGGAAAAGAAGGCACCCTAGATTAGTTATTTTAGATTTTAAACAATGACTAAGAAAAATGTTATTATGACAGCAGAGCTCAAAATAATGTCAGCAGCAAGATGTGAAAAGGATCATGAGGGTTTTGGAGCATCCAGTCTAACAGAAGATCTCCTGCTGGGAATGGAGTTGCAGCCTGAAGTCATCAGAAGTCAAGGTCATTGTTTAAGCAGCAGGCTAGTCACAGATATGTTTATATACTTGAACAAGCATTGAACTGTGGAAGAAGACTGCAAGCAAAACAAAGAACCATGATATTTAAAATGCAAGAATATTTGTCCTAAGTGGAAAGCAACATGAAGTGACAAAATTTTAGCAGTTTTTGTAAGGAAAAGGCAAAGGCGTTTAGTTAGTTCCATTTTATGTTGTCTGATCCTGAAGGAAACATACAAAAATGAGGGTTTTTTCTGTTTCCAGCAGCCTATTTCCACATCATGAATGCAATGGGCATTCTGAGACTGTCCATGGCTGGCTTGGTACCCAAAGGTACTTCTGGATGTGTTCTTCCAGAATAATTTTTCTGTTTTGAACATGAAAAGTCAAGGAGGAAACAGTAATGGAACACTGCAAAATCCAATTTGACCAAAATGCTGTCCAGTATGAGACACTTCGTTGAAAGTGTGTGAAATAAAATTATGCTATTTAATAACTGGAGGAACTGTGGCTTAGTCTAGAAAATCACAGCTAATGAGTTTACCTAATTGTAGACCTTAAAATGAAACATGAAACCAGCTTTTTTCCATTGCCTATGCAAAGGTTTGCCATATTGTCTCAACAGTAAAAATATTCCTTATGAGATAGTATATATACTTTAGATGGCACCATATTTCATTTGGCTACAGAACTGTTGTAGATCTCATCTCTGGATATGTATGTGGCCTTCCTGGCTGTTGGATAGGATTTTGTTCGCTATTATTTCTCCTGTTGCATCTTATGTCTCTGAGAAAAGAATCTCGTCTATTCCAGTAACAAACACTGTTATCTGTTTTTCATTAAGTTCCACTTTTTGTTATAAATCAAAAGCTTCCCATTCCTTCACTTTAAAAGATAACTGAAATGTATAGTTCAAGTTGAAGTGTTGTGGCCAAACACATACAGCCAAGTTTCATGTTACACAGAGAGCTTTTATAAGCACTTTTAACAAGATCATGTACAAGACAGTCCATATACAACATTAGGTTCAAATTTGAAAATGAATTAAGGGACGTATCATGACTATAGGAGGCTTTCAATTTGATGAGCTATTTTTAAATAGCTTTGCAATATGCATAGGTAACATATTTCTAACACACAGTCACAATAGATTTTACCTCTCCAAGTCCTGATGCTGGCTTTCTGATAAATCTTTTCAGTTATGGTGCTGAGGAAATTATCCATCTTTACAGATGTCTGTCATATCTGCAGTTTTCAGAAAATTCCCAAATACCATATGAATATTTTATAATGATGTTTAGCATTGAGTACCCGATCCAACCTTATAAATGACTCTTCTGTATAATTAGCACATTAGTAACTCCGTAAGATTGAGTCTGATGAATTATTCAAACACAGTTCTGCAGAGCTGCTGAGTGAGGGCCCTCTGTAAGGGTACTTTAAAACTCTCCTGTTAAACTTTGAAGTAGTAAGGAGGAAAAGAAATTCAGCTGAAAGTGGAGAGAAACATTGATTTTTATTGCCATGTGAAGAACATTTAGAAGTGGAAGGAAAGATACATGCTGGAAAGAGAAGCTTAGGGAAAAAAAATCCTTAATTTCTTAATTAAAAAAAAAAAAGAAAAAAAAAGTATTTATGAAGACACAAAACTGCCTTCTTTGTAGTCTCCAGTGGAATCCAATAAAGGTGATTTGAGCAGGTCCACTGTATGAAGAAATACTATGTACCCCAATGGATGAATTGTGTTATTAATATAATTAACATGTTTCTTTCTTTGTCTTCAGGGTCTGTGAAATGACTTTTATTTTTCAGAAATTTAAACTCTTTGAAACAAATTTTGTGTTATAGATTGCTTGCAGTCTTTTGTTTGATACTTCTGCCTACGTTTAGATGTCATTTTCATTTGAGTAACCAGACAGATCAGTCAAATGATACTGTTTGTTTACTATTTGATTGATTGTAACTAGTAAAGATAGAGTGAGTTCAATAAAGTCACTGTGCTTATCATTCATTTAGGAAGAGGGGCATAAGGCTTTAAAGTAAGAAATTGTAAAGGTATTCTAAAACCTTTCTTAACTGCTTCACTTATTTTTTTCTTTCTGAACTGCTTGATTGGCATATAACTGCTAGGAAACCTGTGCCATTGAAACAGGCTCAGGAGAAACATGGTGTTCACTTTGAGTGAATACCAATCTACAGGTCAAATTTATTAACTGCATCTATATGATGCCTCTAAATGGTGCTTCTACTACGTTACCTCTAACACCATCTCAAAGGCAGGGCAGCACCTCAACTTCTTTAATCTTCATCACAGACACCAAACGCTGTAGGACCAAAAGCTATAGTGAGACGAGCACAGAAGGAATAAAGACAGCATCTATTTCAAACCAAAGGCAAGAAGAAGTCTTGCTGCTGTCATCCCTAAACAGTAGAAAAAGTAATGAAACCAGAGCACGGGAAAAAGTCTGGCTCTAGCAAGAACACATCTTAGTCACAGTAAAGGTCTCAAACTGGATTTTTTTTTTCATGAAATTGGTGTTATATCTTGGTGACAGAAAGCTGTGCTATAGTTTTAGTTGCAGTTGTTTCTAGAATGTAGGAAAAAATTCTGTCTACCCCTTCAGCATACAGAAATAGTTGGATTTTGTTGGTAATGTCGTTCCATTTCATCAAGGTCTTTCTATGTGTTGCCATGTATCAGGTTTCCAATTTTGATTTCATTAAGAATACACATCTTAATTATACTGTCTGTGATACTTTATATGTCTGAGCAACACTGGTGAAGCCATGCCTGGAGTGCTGGGTCCAGTTCTGGGCTCCCCAGCACATGAGAAGCACTAATACCCTGGTGAGAGTGCCATGAAAGGCCAGGAAAATTATTAAGGGACTGGAGCATCTCTCCTATGAGGAAAGGCTGAGACAGCTGGGACTGTTTAGCCTGAAGAAGAAAAGGCTCAGGGGGATCTTATTGATGTACATATTTGAAGGAAGGATGTAAAGAAGACAGAACCAGGCACTTCTCAGTGGTGTCAAGTGACAGGACAAGAAGCAATTGGCTCAAACTGAAAGACAGAAGATTCTGTCAGAACATAAGAAGAAACACCTTTTCACTGTGGGGGTGATCAAGCACTGGCACATGTTGCCCAGAAAGGTCAAGGAGTCTCCATCCTTGGGAAATGCCATGTAAAGCTTTTTCGACAAGCTCTTTGGGCTACTTATTAAATGGGTAAATTCTACAAATGTAACTCCTTCAATATTAACAAAAAAACAAAAATTAAAAAAAAACCAACCAAACAAAAACAAACAAAAAAACAATCCAAAACAAAAAAACAACCCACCAAACAACAACAACAAAAAACCACAAGAAACTCTTCTTTGTGACAGATTAATTTCCCTCTTTTCCTTTCTCCAGAAAACAAATGGAAATTTCCTACAGGTGATCATTGTATAACATGGCACAAATTTCATAGCCTGGAACCAGATTTCAGCTCAGTGAAGTGTTTATGAAGTGCACCAATCTGGTTTGTGTGGTCATGACTCCCTCTAGTGATGTCTGCACAGTCTACCATATTCTCATACCAAATGGTTCTCGAAATGAGTACCCCATGCTTTTTTTCTGAACTCACTGAATTCCATAATAACTGTTAAGTCATGCTTTATTCACATATAGGCTTTAGCATCACAATTAGTCAGATCTGATGGTACTAACACATGATAGAAAATTTGAAAATAAACTGTGGAAAAAATGATTCAGAGAGAAGGAAATAATATAAAAATTTCTGTAAATTATAATGCTTTTAATGTAAAAATTTTAAAAAATAATTATTATTGTAGAAATAGAGTTAAAATGCCAGAATATATAACATATAAATTAGGGATCTCAGTTTAACCGAGCTCTAATGTTTAGAAGTGCTCAGTCACTGAAAAGTTCTGTAAATCCTTGTTCTGAGGATAAATGTTCTGTACTTTTTATGGATGGATGTTTTTCTGTGAATCTGATTTTCTGTTGCCTAGTGGAGTGCAGCTGTATCTGTTTCATTTATTGTCAACACTCTGGGGTGTTCCAATGAATAGTAACTTGCAAGCCAATTTCTAGCTCTAGGGAAGAAAAAATAAGAAATTAATTCCTTTATCCCTTACTCCTCGTAACAGATGTGTGACCCTTAATTACATTCACAGGATCTTATGCAGAATGAATAGATAAACCCTAAACTGCAGATAAGCCAGTGAAATAATACAACATTGCAAGAGTTTTGTTGTTGAAATGAAATGCAGTTGCATTTATCTTTTCACCAAAACACTGTGTATCAGAATAAGGTCACTTTGTCAGTTTAACTTCAATTTTAGAATTGTATGAAAACAGTAACAATTATTTCTATTATCTCAGTTGTAAGACTTTTTTTTTTTATTAATCAGTACCAAATTAAAGTAGGAGTCTAAAGCAACCAAATACTCGTCAACGAATTACAATACAACACCCCTGAGTGATAGTTCAGGACAAAAGAATGTGTCCACTGAGAGCAATGTTATAAATATGGACAGTAGATAAGTGATTAAGATTAGAATATTAAGTAGTCTTATTGTTCCTCCACTGTATGTCTCCTTATCTCCACCTTGAGGATGGTATTACATGCACTAAATTTGCTTAATGGATGATCAATATTCTGTCAGCTCTAAACAAGAATGAGTCACAAGGACCTTTTTCAGGTGAGGGACATTGCATATTCTTGAGAGTCCAAGCTTATGAAATGAGAAGACTATAAAATAATGTATTCAGCACTCAAAAATATTGCAAAATAATGTAGAAAACTACATCTTTAAGTCCTCATACAACAGAGAAACACCTGCTTTAGGAGATTTAATGTTGCTTTCTTTAGAAAGATCTAAGTATACCTCAAAAACAGAACTCAGTAAGCTAAAGTTCACCTGAGGCAACTTATTTTGTATGCTGAACCTGAATCTGCAATTAACAAATTGATCCACTTATATAGTAGTGAAACTGCAATAAATATGTAGAATTTTATCTTGTTTTAGAAAATATTGTTTTATCCTTTACCTATCAGTGTTACTTTCTTCCTTCAATTTACACAAAATAGGAAAGGATCCTACCCATTGTGTTTTGGTGTCCTTGTTATACTTTAAAATAAAAGACTTATTTTGGTTTTTTTCCCTATAATTAGAATTTTACATGCCCCTGAAACTGAAGGAAAAGCAGCCACAATATTGTCTTTTCTATTTGCAACCACCACGAAAACCCTCTGCTGTTTTCAGGTAATGGATACATATGTGAATTCTTAATCATGTTTGGGAACAGACCGATTAAGTTCCCAAGCTACCTGATCTCCTCACAGCACAGTCTTTCAGGAATTCTTGTTTCAGTAGCAAAACATTAGTTTGTTACTATTGCTTTGATGGCACATAGGGAACTTGTATTTTTGTTTCTTTTTTATGTTATTCAGAGATTTTACTTCCTTACAGTTTTGTAGGTTATTATCCGAAGAGCTGCAATTTTTTACATCATCAGAGAAGCAAAGTAGCCTTTCATTAGGGCACATCTGTAAATTTACTGTAGGATCAAGAGAGATTTAAGAAGTGTTCAACACATGACAGTGAGGGTGAATGAGAAGAGACATAAGAACTGTGATGTAGGTAAGGACAGAACTACAAACTTGCAAAATTCTGGTTAGTTTAGGTAGAGTGATAGAGAATTAAAAAGTCTTCATTTATTTTGAAAGTCTTGTGTCTTTCAAGTTAAAAATCTTGTGGTTTTGAATTAGTGCCCTGACATGTCACTTAAGAAAGAGGACAGAACAGAGTAAGTATGTTTGCAATTTATTCTTTGATTTCCTCTTCTTATTGTTGGTCTCTATTTAAATTGTTGGGATAAAATTGATAAAATTCTAACAGGTGTTAAGTTCCATGAAAATGATGAGGTTTTTAATTCTTTGGCTCTACTGCTTCACAAATGAGTGAGTGAAGCCACTTTAGAATTTCAGTATGTAAGTTCATCCCATTAAGATGAGAAGAAACATTTATAGCTTTGTCTGAGAGAGGGTAATATTCAGGTTACTAAACTACAAGGCTCTGCGTATACCCAACAAAAGACTGCAAAGGGATGAGTGGAAGGCTGCAGACACTGGAAATCTGTGCTACATCCTAACCCTGTTGCATTTCTTGTAGGTTACATTTTTCTGGCTGGATTCTAGCTCTTCATTACTAGAATAAATCTCAATTAATGGTAAAATAACTAAGAGCAGCACAATAATATTATTATCTTTTTTCATTCAAAGTTTTACAATAAACATGTGTTCTCCTCCCATCTTCTTTTCATTAAAATTGTACCCTAAACTCCCTCTGTCCCCTCATAAATTTTTAATTTTTAATTCAGATGTTGTTTTAAAGTAAAGAAGATTATAATGTTGTTGTTGTTATTGGAGCTGTATTTATTTGCACCTAATTTTTAGATTAGCTATGACATGTTGAGTAGTAGAACTACCTATGACATTAACATAAGTCAACAAATCAGGTCACTTTTTATAAAAAATAAAGATCTTGCATATGTAAAATAATTCTTCTTAAATAAGTTATTAAAGAAAAAGTTTCTGTGGGGCATAGGAAACCTTATCTTTCTCTAACACCAGGTATTGGTCAACTGTTAACCATGCTGTTCCTATTTTATAACAATGGAAATAAGGAAGAAAGTGCTTAACTTCTGCATTGGTCTCACAGCTAGTGATAGGGAAAGGCGCCAATAAAATTCAAGTACACTGACTTTAATCTTTGTTTTGTCTATGAGATAATTTGGCAAAGGTGAGAAATTATTATGATGAGACCTGAAAATGAGAGCTCATGTGATGAGATTCTCGCTCTCTGCTTGCACAAATTGGTGAGTGAAAGGTGAGATGTGCTTTCTAAAAATAAGTGAGTGAAAGTGACCGACCAGACACATTAAGAAATGTAATTCAGTGGAAAGGAAAACTACCTATTTCACATTAAATACAAACAATGTTTAATGAAAATAAAGAAATAAACCTATATAAAGCCCTACTCAGGTAGACAGAGATTTTTAAGAATTTGAAGGGTCTCCCCTGTGGATGTACCCAATTCAGTGGTGAAGAACATCAGACATCTTCCAATGGTTCTTAAGTCATAAAGTTAAGTGATTCTCAGGATATAGGCCAATGTTATTTGACCCAGATCTGAATCGGTGACTTTTTTTTTTTTAGTGGAGAGTCCAATACATCCAGGTGTTGCAGTGTTCTTTATGAGCAGCTCACTAAAGAAACAATGTCCAAAAGAAAAATCAGATTTGTTGTTTGTTTTGATATTTGTCATGTGGATATAGAGATGTGGAGAAAAGGACCAGAGTTTATACATATATTCACAGAAGTTGCCTTAAAATGTTTTAATTTCATGAAGAAATTAAGTACCTCTACTTGCTAGATGTGGAAGATATCACTCATAAACCTTGAATGCAAACCATATTATTCCTTATGACCTTAATTCCTGTCCTATGCATTACATCAAATTACATGGATATCAGAAGAGGTGCATTTTATTACTACTATTTCTTGTATTCTTCCATTACCAGCATAATATTTTCAAAAAATGAGTTAATGTTATAGGCAGTTCTGTAGTCCTAATTAGATCACTGGCATGATATTTCTTTTGTGTTAGTATATTATACTACTACCTTCCACAGTTCTCCAGGTTGTCCTACTTGTCCTTGGAACAGTACATTTCCACATATTATATTGTATCCTGTCACTTTTTATTGACAGATATTTAAACACCTCTGTTTTCATTATAATCCCATTACTATAGAAAGTTTTCAGCAATATGACAAATGTTCATTCCCTCGTACTATTACCTAAGCAATATGTTTAATATTCACAATTGTATGGTTGATGTATTCTAAATGACTGCACGGTAACAATTTTTTTTTTTTTGTTTCAGTCAGCCAAGTTGGTCAGTTGTCCACAAAACAGCTTCTTGTATCTTTAGTCTGTCATGTGCATTCTGCCTTAGCACTGACAGCCTTCTTGATGCCTTGTAGGTTTGTCCCTAAGAGAATACACTGAGTTACTTAGTCTGGAGTATCTAGCAATGCACTGGTAACTTTCATTCAGTATAGTGGACAGCTTCACAGCATATAGTACTATTTCCCAAGCAAGTGTAATGATGCCAAAAAATAGCGGAAAACAAGCATTTTGAAATGCTGTTTCAAATGCCCCAGTCTGGAATAAAAGGCATTCTGCAGAACAATATACTGAAATGTACATTTTTCCAAGCAGTAACTTTTTACTTTGTCTTTTTGATAACTGCTTTAAAGGAAGCTATCTGAAGCAATATTGAATTGAATTTTGGAAGAAGAGTTGCACTGCATTGAAAGTTTCTAAGTTGTTCTAAGATGGTTACTGGTGTCATTATGTTTTGGTGAAAGAAACTCTCCTACATTAGTGGTACTGATAATTTTTATTTTTTTTTTTTTAAATTATATACACCCCAGAGTATAGAGAAAGTAGTGATAATACAGTTCAGCTTAAGTGTAGGCTTTGTTTTGGGCAATGGTGCACAAATGAATTGCACACATAATTTTAGTTGTGCTGGAGTTAATTATTTGGCTACTTGTAGTGCTGTTACAAAATATGCACAGAGATGCCCTTTTTATGGTGGTCTTTTTCACTGTCTTTGCCATCAGTTTGGATTCTTGTACAGTTCATTGAAAAGTTATGGATTTTTCTCACACAGATTGTGTCAGTCTTACCATGGAGTGGTATTTCATCTTGGTGCTTGTTATGGCTAGCAGTCACTAGTGATTTCTTATGTCAAATGTTGGTGAAATTCTGCAAACATGCTATCTATATGCTGTTTAACATCAGACCAATACACAGCTTCTCTATCTGAACTCAACTTGTTTTGCAATAGGGTGTTTTATAGCAAATGGTGATAAATAGTTTAAATTGTTATTAAAATGTATATAGACAACAGAATAAAAAATGAGTCTGATTGTTTTTCCATGGGAAAGGGTATAATAAATGTGACTACATTTCATATATTGATCTGCAGTTAGGTAGTAGGCTAAAACTGACCCTGTAGTTTTTGATGCACAGCTTCTGAGGTAAATAATTTTTCCCTTACAAACTTGTAGATATCAGTGAAGTAGTAGTCCAGGTTAAAGAAAATCTTCCTAATACAGTTCTAAGTCTGAAGAACAAGATGCTAGACAAGATACAGTGTTTAAATCAAAAGTCATTTAATCAAAATCAGATACATGACAGTGAACACTCAGTTCATGAGACTTATAGCTGAGCAACACCTCTATATTTTTGCTTTCTTACCAGAAAAAAAATAAAATACACATGTTTCTTTAATGGATTTTATGGAGGGCATGTAGAGCAGCTGACTGACATCTGCGAACAGCTGAGACTGGGAGGAGGGGAGCGGATTGTGTGAGGGCAGTTGAACAGTATTCAACTCTCTTACTAATCTACAGATTTCATGGTATTCCAATAACCATATTTCATTTTTATTATGTTTCTTCAGAATTTCTATTACCATTGGCTTCTGTGGCCTTTTTTATTATCTCGGTCTCCTCCTCAGTTATGTATTATATAAGCTTTAAATACAAAATTTTTGCTGTCGGCTCATTCATTAATTTCCTGTAGTTCCACTGATCCTGTCAGGATAATTCTGATCACTGACCAAGTGGTTTATTTCCATGTCTCTTCATCTCATCTTAAAATACTAATTTGGGGATATTTATTTCTGTTGTACTTCATGGCTATAAGTGCTCTTTCTTTTTCATTCTGTTTTGTTACCACACCACAAAATTATGGATTTCCTTCTGTATTTCCCGTTATACAGTTTCTGCTAATTACTGAATTACACAGACAGGTCATATTTTTAGCAGATCTTTTGTGTTTGCATGAATGATTATTGTCAACCTACTGATTGTTTATGTAGCTTGCTAAATATTTATTAATTACTGATCAAATGAAGTTGCAACTTGTATGGATCCCATATCTGCAGAGGAATATGTAAATTGCAACTCTGATTTTTGTGTTGTGTCACCATTGGTTCACATAAGACTTCCTTGAAGACTGCAATAGTGTTATAAATGACCACTCTTCACCACTGTAATGATATAAAACTTCCAGGAGATAAGAGCACTCAGGCCACGCATTCTCCTCCCCAGGTTCTGGTAATGGAATACAACAATAACAATTCCCATGTGAAAGCAGATCAAATGCATCTGAAATCCTGAAACCTGACGCTGAGAAGTTCTTCTAAGAACTGCTTATACACCAAATGTGTGCTATTACAAGTCACGTTTCGTTCATAGTGCTACAAACTTTCAGAGGTGAAAAGCCATGTTAAATTCTGTCACAGATGGATTTTTACATGGTTTTGATTTAGCATCAGTTTGAAATTGATTGAGGTAGATCACAATCTTAATATATGATTTCTAATAGTGCTGAATTGACAGCTGATTAATACAGTGATTTCAAACAATTCGATCGGAATTGTTACAATCAAAACAATTACTTGATTGCAGAGTCAAAAATCGCAATGGTCACACTACACTTAGAAAGAGATACATCAGATAGCATACACATAGACATATACACAGATATATGAATAAAATCACATGTATACAAATTTATAAATCACACACATGCATGTGTGTATTAATCGATGGATATTTGAATATAAGTGGAGGTACACCTATGACTGAAATTTCCTTGTTGAGTTTAGTGAATTACTCACTTTAAATGCATTGGCATTCTCAATGGGTACTTGTCGAGTCTTGGGAAATCTATCTTCATCCATGGCTTTGCCATTCATCCTGAGGTGTCTCTGAGAGGCATTCTGCCTCAGAGGCAGATGTGAAGTGGCTGTGATCCTGGAGATCTCAACTGGCCTCACTTAGGGTCATTGTTTATAGGGTCATGAGATCATTGACTTGAGTCCATGTTTTTCCACTTTGGCCACACTTAGGATGCAATAATATTCTGTTGTTTTCCATCATTTGTCTACGTCCAGAACGTTTCAGATTGTATAGTTCTGGTACTGACTCACTCAGGCTACAATCCAGGTAGCAGGTGAGCCACAGGTTTGGAATGACTGATCATTGCTACCTTTTCAGGCAGAAGGGGTATCTCCTCATATGGCAGGAGCTCTGAGAGTACGGAGGGCATACCTGAATGCTGTAACTCACTACACTTGCATAATGGGAATCGTTCTCTGCAACACACCTGACTTGCCTGGGTGTTGATGTGGCCCAGAAAGGGTGGGACTGCAACCACCACAAACTCTCAGTGTCACATCATTTCCTTAAAATTAATTAAATAATTACGAGATAACATAATTGGTTACATTTATATCTCTTAAATCCTTAGCTTCTTATCTCAAATCTTTATCATCTTATCTCGTGGCAGAAGTGATACAGAACATTGATGGAAATTATTTGGAGGTCTGGACAACGTACAATGAACAATAATACATTGAGTTGTACACAAGAAATGTAAAACTGTGCATGCTTGTGTGGTATTTTCACAGCTTTCTTTTCACTTTGGAGACTGTCTAAATGATGAAATCAGTTCATTAATCTGGAAAATGAGGCTCTAGGAAAATGAAGAAAGGGAACTTTATAGTAATTTGAAGTTTTCCATGATGTATCAAGCACAAGATTGATAAGGAGCAAGTCAGGTAACACAAGGATCTAATACCATTTTAGATGACCTAATGTCTGCTATTCAGCTGACTTTCCAGAAGGATGCATGACTGATTTGTGTCCTGTGCCCTATCTACACAGTCTAATGTGGTTGAATACATCAAGGCTTTTGAAATATCACTATATGTCTACTTTTAGGCACTAAATAGCTCTACAGGGACCATGATCAGTTCTGCTCTTTTCAAGAAGAAATTTTACTTTATTCTTCTGCCAGCTTCTTCATTAAAAAAAAAAAAAAAAAAAATCATTGCTTTACACACCATGTTGAAAATACAAAATATAAACAGACACACACACTTAGTGATACTTTAAGAATTTTTAACCCTTTTTATTGTCTCTATATTCATTCTGAACTCTACAAAGAATTCTACTTGAGATCAGAGTAGTGAAAAGAAAGAATACAAGGAATTTCATTGCTATTTTTTCTGAAACCTGGTTTCTCAGCTGCGGAGATCTATTGGAATTTGAACAAGCTCAGATATTTTTCAGTGTTTCTCTTAATGAATACCTGACAAGCTTCTAGATTTTCTCTTTACACTAACTGTAATGCCTTCTTGTAAAGATCTCTTTTTAATTAATTGTCTTTTCTGCTAAACATTTGAAAAGACATGAGAGGAAAAAAAAAAAGAAAAAAAAAGAAAAAAGAAGAAAAAGAGGAAAAAGAGAAAAAAATATCCTAGACACAAAACAAAAACCTGACAGACAGACATTTGGATCAAAATGTCCATTAAACTCTGCTGATAATCACTTTTTTCGGAGAGAAAAACATTGTACTACACAAACTGAATTTCTAATTCCATTCTTATATGCTTCCCAGACACTGCTCTCCCTCTTTTCTGTTTGTTATACAGAAGAAAAGGATATGATGGTTTTTTTTCATCATATTTTTGAGTAGTTACTGGGAATGGTGGATATATTTGTACTTCATCTCCCCTTAAGTGATGGGTTCTGTCTCTCTTTGTCTGCAGGATGACTTGAATATACATGCTGTTTATTAGTGTGATCTATCAATAATGAATATAAGACATTCAATACTTACAGAACTTTCTGTTTGGCTATTTTTGAATGCAGTTTATAAATGAACATATTCTGCTCTAAGATGACTGTATTAAAATGCATCCCTCCAGAACAATATACTTTACTGGCACAGCTGGATATTCTGTAACCCAGGGAGCTGAAAGATGATGTTTGTTTGAAATTAATGTCTTCCTGGCTTTATAGCACTAATTCATAAAATGTATAATTCAGCATAAAGAATTTTGGAGGCAACATGTATGGTTGCATTAAAAAACGAAAAAAACATTTTCAGAACAAAATTCTGTCTTAGGGACACATTTTAATACTTCTATTTTTTACTACTTTGTTTTTTCTTCTATTCCACAGAAGTAAATGTGGTTTTAGTTCTTGCAGTATACATCTAGGGTATCACAGAAAAAATGAAAAAATCTGAAAGTCTCACACAACCTGTCATACTCCCTTGAGACAGGAAAAAAAATGAGAAAGTTATCCTAGCTCACTTTAAAAAAAAAAAAAAAATGAAGTTGTCCGATCCTGACCATACAATAGTTTTGGTTGGAAAAGACCTTTAAGACCATGGAGCCCAACCGTTAACCCAACATTGACAAGTCCACCTCTAAACCATGTCCCTAAGAACCTCATCTACACACTTTTAAGAGTGATAAGGTCTCCCCTCAGCCTTCTTTTCTCTAGACTAAACAACCCCAGTTCCCTCAGCTACTCCTCATCAGACGTGTGCTCCAGACCCTTCAACAGCTTCACTGTCTTTCTCTGAACACTCTTCAGCACTTCAGTGACTTTCTTGCAGTGAGGTGCTCAAAACTGAACACAGTATTCAAGATGGGGCCTTATCAGTGCCAGGTACACTGGGATGATCACTTCCCCAGTCCTGCTGATCACACTATTTCTGATGCAAGCCAGAATGCTACTGGTCTTCTTGGCTACCTGGACGCACTTCTGGCTCATATTCAGCCACTGTCAGTGGCGGACTGTGGTGGGTTCTTTGATTCCCTGACAGAGGGCATGGCAACAGAAATTAGCCTTGAAGATATTAAGGCCTACCCGTTAGAAAGATGGGAGTAAAGGAGTATCCAGAGATGTTAAGGATGTACCTGTGAGAGAGAAGGAAATAAAAGAGTAACATTGATGATAGCAAAAATAGCCAATGAGATGTTACTGCTGCAACTTGTAACCAATAGTGAAGAGACACATGAACTGGTAAAACTGTATAAAAATGCACTTGTGGCAATAAATGGCATCTACTACTTTCATCCTGGAAGAACTTGGTCTACGTCGTTTGTCTGTCTCAACCACGACAGCTGTCAACGAGCATCCCCAGATTCTTTTCCACCCCCAGGTAGCTTTTCAGCCATGCTTCCCCAAGCCTGTAGTGTTGCATGGGGTTTTTGTGACCCAAGTGGAGCACTGGTGCTTGGCCTTCTTGAATCTCATACAACTGGCCTTGGATTATCAATACAGCCTATCCAGATCCCTCTGTAGAGCCTTCCTACTCTCAAGCAGATCAACATTCCTACCCAATTTGGTGTCATCTGCTAACTCACTGAGGATGCAATTCAAACCCCCTCATCTAGATCATTGATAAAGATCTTAAATAGAACTACCCCCATTACTGAGCCCTGGGAAACACCACTTGTGACTGATTGCCAACTGGATTTGATTCTATTCACCACAACTTTTAGAGCCTGCCCACCCAGCCAGTTTTTCATCCAGTAAAGAGTACAGTGGTCCAAACCATGAGCTGTCAGTTTCTCCAGGAGGATGCTGTGGGAAACAATGTCAAAGGTTTTGCTAAAGTTTGGGCAGACAACATCCACAGCCTTTCCCTCATTCACTAAAGAAGTCACCTTGTCATAGAATGCAATCAGGTTAGCCAAGCAGGACCTGCCTTTCACAAATCCATGCTGACTAGACCTGGTTTCCTAGTTGTCCTGTATACGCTGTTTCATGGCACACAGGATGATCTGCTCCATAATCTTCCCCAGCACCGAGATCAGACTGACAGTCCTGTAATTTCCCAGATCCTCCTTCTCTCCCTTCTTGTAGATGGGCATCACATTTGCCAGTTTCCAGTCAACAGGGACCTCCCTGGTTAGCCAGGTCTGCTGATAAATAATTGAAAGTGGCTTGGTGAGCACCTCTGCCAGCTCCCTCAGCACCCTTGAATGGATGCCATCTGATCCCATAGACTTGTGCATATGGAAGTGGTATAGCAGGTTGCTCACCACTTCCTCTTGGATAATTAGGGCTTCATTCTGCTCCCTGTCCCTGTCTTCTGGCTCAGGGGGCTGGGTACCCTGAGAACAAGTGGTCTTACTATTAAAGTCCGAGGTAAAGTAGGCATTTGGTAAGTCAGTATTTCCCTTGCCCTCTGTCACTGTTTTCCCCCACATCCAAGAAAGGGGAGGAGTTCTGCTTAGACCTCCTTTTGTTGTTAATGTATTTATTAAAACATTTTTTATTGTTTTTTTCAGCAGTCATCATGCTCAGCTGTAGTTGGGCTGTGACTCTTATGAATTTCTCCCTGCATAACTTCATAGCATCCTTGTATTCCTCCTTCTTACATGGGTCATAAATTCTTCTTTTATTCCTGAGTTCCAACTGGAGCTCTCTGTTCAGCTAGGCCATCCTTCTTCCCAGCTAGCTTGTCTTTCGACACATGGAGACAGCCTGCTCCTGTGCCTCTAAGATTTCCTTCTTGAAGAATGACCAGCCTTCCTGGACTCATTTGCCTTTCAGGACCGCTTCCCAAGGGACTCTGTCAACCAGCCTCCTAAACAGGTCAGTCTGCCCTTTGGAAGTCCAAAGCAGCAGTTCTGCTGACTCCCTTCCTTACTTCCCCAAGAAGAGAAAACTCAGTTATTTCACGATTGTTATGCCTAAGGTGTCATCTGACTGTCACATAGCCCATGAGTCCTCCTTCTCTGTTCACAAACAACAGGTCCAGTGAGATGCCTTTCCTAGTTGTCTCCCTGACCAGCTATGTCAGGAAGTTGTCTTCTACACACCCCAGGAGCCTCTTAGACTGTTTCCTCTCTGCTGTGTTGTATTTCAGCACAAATCTGGTAAGTTGAAGTCCCCCATAAGAACAAGGGCTAGCAATTGTGAGACCTCCCAGCTGCCTGCAGGTTATTTCATATGCCTGTTCATACTGGTTGAGTGGTCTGTGACAGACTCCACCAGGATATCTGCCTCGTTGGCCTTCCCCCTGATTCTTACCCATAAATACTCAATGAACTGTGCTAACTCCTGCCCAAGGATTCCTTTCCCCTTGTCGAGGTTTGGATTGCAGGGTGACAATAAAACCATGGTAGATGTATTTTTAACCCTTTCCCCAACCTTCCCCCTTCAGCCCCTCCCTCTCCCCTCTTCCCACTAAGGACAGGCGATCGGGAGGGAAAGAAGGACAGAGAGAAGAGAGTTGGAAAAGTTAAAAATGTTTTACTAATGCTACTAATAAGAATAGAGAAAATAATACACCATATACAAAACCAATCTTGAAAGTCCCAGCAACTGCAGAGCCAGCACCCAAAGTCCTGGATTGGACTCTGCAGTCAGCTGGAGCTGGATTCAGCCTGTCACCAGCCCTCAGTTCAAAGGGATGACTAGCAAGGTCCTCTCCTAGTGTCGGCCATAAGCAAAAGGGACGAGATCCTCATGATCTCGCACTTTTATATGAAGTATTCATGTGAATGGGATGTTATATGCACTTGGTCAGTTTCTTGGTCACCTGTTTCTCATTGCCCCTCTCGTGAGATGTGCATCCATCGTTATCATAACCTTGCATTCCATTGCTATGTTTAACAAAACATGTATTTGGTTTTCCCGGAAAACGCAGCTAATATGAAAGCTTTAGCTAACAGGCAAATTCACTGAAAGAGAAATGTGTTTTTAACAAAACCAGGACATCTTCTTTGAGAGAGGTGTGTCCCATTTGTTGCCAGCAGGCCTGGTGTCATGTAAACAGATCTATGACCAATAAAAGAAAACCAACAAATTTCTGGGGGTGACACCAGTCCTGTAGTCAGATATTAACCTGTAGTTAAGACTGCATAGTAGAAAATGTCCCTTGGTGCACTGGTAAGGAACAGTGAGGAAATCATGTGTGTTCTCTAAGTGTCTGCAAAGCTCACATGGAGGGAAGAAAAAACCCTTTCTTTCACCTCTGGCATCACCACAATCAAATAGATGTCTATGGTATAAATACTCTGATTTACGTAGTCTGAAGGTATGTATCAATTTTGGCACTAACATTTGAAATGGCAAGAACAGTAACTCCCTTACTCTTTCAGTACTCCAAACACTAAATCCTAAAGGAAAACGACATTTGCCAGGGTATTAGATAAGATCTGAATGTCTTTCCACAAAGTGAGGCAGACAACTAACTCTCAGAAAGGTTAAAGTCACAAATGAGCTCTGAAAGTTTTAACCTAGGGCTGAAGTGAGTTTTGTATCCCATAGAAACACAGCCAGTGGGTGTGTTTGACAGGGGAGCTGGAAAGCTTGAATTCAGTGTGAAAAAGGGACATGATGGCTGCAGCAGCAATGGGCTATTTTCATACTTTGGAAGGGTCGTTATTTGCCTGGCCGTGCTTTGGGCACAGGTCCAAATATTCTAGGTCTAACAATGACCAAGCTTTCCACTGTGCCTAATCTCTGCTCACTTGTTTTTCAAAGCCTATCTTGTTTCCATAGTGGTCTGTTGGCATCATCCATCCCAGCCAATGGGTTTGGTTACACTTTGGCTTTCTCAACTGCCAAAATCACTCCCCTTATGCCCCAGCAAAAAGGCTTGTGTCCAGCCACATCAGGTCCCTGTCAGGGCCAGGGCATTAGCTGTGGCATGGGGAGAGGATAGCTACTGCAGTCATCTCTGGGTTGCAGAGCTGGTTTGGTTTCTGACATGCCCTGAGAGAAGAGTAGCAGCACAATGTTTGTCCTTGTGAGCTGAGTGGCAAAGGAGGCATCAGGGACACCCAGCAGCTGTGCCAAGTGCATGGCCACCAAGGGCAGGGACAGCCCCTTGGGCTTCCTGGGGCAAACACCCCAAAGGCATTTTTCCAAAGAATGCTGGGTGGAGGGGCAGTGGGCTGGAGTGGCAGGGCTGCACAAAAGGCACCATCACCTTAGGGCATCGCACAGGGGACCGTCACAGGGCCACTACCCAGCAATGCAGCAGCAGACCCAGAGAAGGATAAACAGAGGCATCCTCCTGTGTCCTGCTGCCAGAGCTGACCTGAGGGCAATCTGAAGACATCAGAGAGGAATGCCTTGAGGAGCTGTTGGAATCACTTGGCAGGGGCTGAGGGAGGAAGACTGGAGGCTGGACAAGTCTGCTGGAGGTTCTCTGCTGCAAAGTTCATCTGATCAAGCCCTTTTCATCTGGATAGCAGTGACAAGACCAAGGTAATGACTTCTTGAGGAGCACTGCAGAACTTGCTGTCTTCATCCACTGCAGAGCCAGTGACAGCAGTCTTAAGATGTTAAAGGCTGCTGAAATCTACAGTTTGCATCACCACACATTATAGTCTAAGCATACCTTAAGTGAAGAGTAATTCTGTGCTGACACTTCCCTTTCCTCAGTTCATGAGACTATCAAGGAAAATGTTCAGAAGCAGTTTTTTTGAGATCACATTCATTTTTATGTGCAATGATGTATTAAAAGCTGTTTGTTTCAAGCTAACAGAAAGATTCACTTATATGTGATGCTAGTTGTATTGAAGAACCAAGTTATATACAGAACTATGCAGAAGTGTTGGACTCAAAGAAAAATTTCTTCTCCTGTGCATTTTGTTATTCCAGAAGCTATGTGTGTCTGAGGAATTCTAAATATCTTCAAAATCCTGAAGCAGTTCCTGAGAAGATTTTGTAGTTTTTCCCCTCTCAGTTCTATGACTCCTTACATAAGCATAATTGAATTAGTCTACATCAAATGACTATCAATAGTGAAAACAATATATTAAAAAAAATCCCCTAAAAATAATGTTTTTTTCAACCAGGTGTTAAATCAAGTAATTTATTTGTTTTATTGCATATTTGCATAATAAGGCAAACTAGAAACTCTCTGTAACAGATGTGTTGGTGGCAGGGAAATTTGATTACTGGCTTCTATTATTAATCACTGCACAAATCTTAAATGATTTGTTTCTACAGTTTGATCAATTTACATCAGAGTACTTGCATTTATGCACAAAATGTGGAGATAAAACATCTGTTCACACCTTACTAGCAGCACTGATTTTTTAATAGGGTTTAAGGTTTCTGTTGAGCAAGACACAAGAGACCAACAACTTTTGAAAAGAAGATTCCACTGTTTCTGATGAGAATAATTCATAGCTGAAAGGCATTTCATATTGGCAATCATATATATATTGTGTTTATTCTGACTAGAAAAAACAGTAAAAAAAATGCAGAGTTATGAAAACTTTCTCAAATTTTAGCCAATTAAATTAGAGACACATGGTAGTTTGGGGTTTGTAATTTTGTTTCTTTTTGCCTTTTTTGTGGGTTTTTTTTTTTTCAGTCCCAGAAATTTTTGGACAGTTTGGGAAATGATAATTTGCATTTTCACCATTAAGGACCTTCACTTTTGTTCTGTTTCTTCTAACTTAGAAATTTACTGTAAATTGTTAGTTATATTTTACATCAGTATTGAATTTGATTCCACACACTTCAAATGTTATGCCTCAACTTTAAGGATACACATGCAGTGCAACAGAAGCACAGCCTACAAACACTAGTATCTGTGTGCTTTGATGTATTTCAGATAAGATGTGTAATCTTTCTGTCTAAGGGTCAGAACTTCAAAGTTTATAATTGTCTCATTCATGCATCTGAATTACTGGCTTGACTTGCATTGCTAACTGTTTTCTTGGTGAAGGTGAATCTTAGGTGGTGTAAATCCTAGCTGACATAAAAGTTTTATTGCCAGTTGTATACTGCGTCCCTCCTGCTATCACAGAATGGAGTTGTGATGTTCCTGTTCAGAAAGGAACATGACTGAAGCACATTCCTGTCATATGATTTCTAGTAGACAGAATCAGAAAGTAGCTAGGTTTCTAATTTCATAGTGTTTCTAGGATCAAAAGAAAGGCATACCGCTACCTCCTCATGGTCTTGTATCCCAGAGGAAGTCTTAGGTATCACACCATATCTGTTGCTCTCTGACTATATAGGTGCTGTGCTGTGCCTGTTTTCACAGAGTTCAGGTGGTTTCTGAAGGCAAATTACCTCATAACCAGCACAGAACATAGTATTGTTGCCTAAAGGTTGAACTAATTTGTACCAGCTGACTATGTTTGAAACACATGCTGTATATCAGGAGGGACAAGTTAAAATACTCAGGTCCTAATGGCTGCAAATATGAAAATAGTAGGCTTTTGTGCCATATTGGTGGTTCTCATAAACTGAAGACATCTGCTCAAAGGACTTACAATTTTTCTCCTTGAAATAAATGGATCCAATCAATATTTCTGGATTTTATGCATCACATAGGCCAGACAGGTACAATGAAAGATAGGAGTGTTAAAATGTGATTTTATTTCAGAATATAAGACTTCAGGTATCTTCTAACACTGACATTTTAATAGATCACACAAATTTTATAGTATGCCTCAAAAAAAAAAAAAGTGAAGAAAACTTAATTTCCATTAATTCCCTATTAAATTGGCAAATATTTTGATCTGATAATATTTATAAATGTTTCAGCTCCAAGTCAGAAATACTGTCTGCTGCACTTACCTTTATGCTTTCATACATACTTACTTGTTAAGAAATATTAAAATATTTTAAAATTGTTTTTTACCTTTTGTTGTTGGAATTGCCGCTTTTTACAACCAAGGTTGAAGTGTAGTTCTCAATTCTAAGTGTAAGTATTCAGTAGGTGTACATTTCCTATATAGGGTATTTTCTTAAGGAGCACTAAATGCTGTCTAAAATCTTTGGTTTTATCAAGCATTAAAAATACATTTCCAGTTCACAAAACCTTTCTCTTGAAGTTTTTGTAAAGTATGATCACAGATTCCTGGGGGGATAAAATAAACAGCAACAACAAAACCAACATACAGTAGCAGATGGAAATGCAAGAGAAGGCTGATAAGTCAGGGTTACGAGTGGTTCAGTGATTCCAATGTGAGCTAAAGGACAAAATGGAAAAAATGTCTCAGAGAGTAAGAGGGTAATACAATCCAGACAACAAACTTAACTCTATTACAGACACACAGCTATCTCCAAAGTTATTAACACAGTTGCCTGAAGTGTCTGCCAAGGAGCCAGATGTCACTCCTCCATAACTTAGCGCCTTATGATTGTCATTTAATCTGAAGGAAAAGGAAACGTTGTGTTCAGATGCAACAAATATAAAGCTTAGACTCAATAGGATTTTCAGTTTGTTTTATAAAATCCTAAAATGTGAATTTCCAAGGCCACCTTTAATGCTCAGCGAATCTAGTTGTATTGTATCCAATAGACAATATTATTTTTAGGAGAATATTTGCAGCCATTCAGAGGTTTTAAGCTCAGAAAAGATGAGAGTGATCATTTGATTTTATATCTCCCACATAACACAGACCACAGAATGTCAATGATTAATTCCTTCACTGAAGGGGTGGGTTATTATTAGCTGTATCAACCGAGAAGAACAAAACTGTTATTTGAAAAAAAAAAAAACACCACAACTATAAATTCCACATAAGCATAAGAATATTTGTGCAGTATGATACCCTTAAATGAACAGAATTTAAAAAGAAATTACTTGAAAAGGTACCAAGAAAACAAACAAACAAAAAAACAACCAACCAACCAACACTATTGTGATATAATTTCTCATGGGAATTGATTTGTAGGAAAACTGTTATAAATGATTAAAAAAAAAAGAAAAAAGAAAAACACCACCAAACAAACAAAAGAAAAAATATCCAAGCATATACCTAGAATTTTATAGGAAATATTATCACTTCAGTCCTAAAATGGAGAAAGGGTCTGTGGAAGTGAAAGGAGGTTGCTTAGGAAGTGTCAGAAAGATCTCATAGACATGAAGAAAGAAGCAGTAGCTGAGTCTTCACTGCCATGCACTCCCCCTAAAAAAACCCCAAATAAACACGTAAACAAAAAACAAACAAAACTCCCAGTCTATCCTTGGGTCCTGATCCCTTGATATTATACACAGCATTTCAGATATTTCATTTTCAAGTTCTATTATGGAGCAAATCAGCTTATTTTCTCTGACACGAAACACAAGCATGATTCTAGGGCTTTGTGCTACCTACTGCTTCCTTTCAGATATTGGAGAAAATTTACATCAGCTTTGGTTCTCTTGCACCTCTAGACTTCTACTGATAGAAACTCCCTCATGCTTTCATACTCTTGCACCTCTAGACTTCTACTGATAGAAACTCCCTCATGCTTTCATACTACATCCCAAAAGTATGTAACATTTATACTTGGGATTGTGCTATAACAACACCAAACTGACAGGCTGTGACAAAGCCTTCATATTAATAATAATGTATTATTATTATGCTGTAGGCCCTTCAGCATTCAGCAATTAGCTAGTCCTACAACACTTTACATTTAAAAAGATATTTTCTGTTTGTGCTAACTTTGAGGGCATAGCTACATCCAGAATAAACTGTTAAACTTTTCTTTTGAAGATCTGGATTCCCAAACCATAACTATAACTCTAAACCTAACCCTAACACATAGATTAAGTTAAAAGCCCTATCTACACAAAATAAATGACAAAGGCTTATATCAGAAACAATGCTGTTGTCAGCTGAAGCCAAGGATTTATATTCTCTATTCTTCTACTGATGAGTTTTCTAACTATAAAATAAGGTTAGGGTTTGGTATTAGTGTTTGGGACTATCTACCTAGTTTATTGCTTGATGCTATACAGCCCCCAATACAGGAACATATTGATTGGCACCAAGAACTTCTGTTACTCTTTTTAATGGTGATCTATATCTTCTAGTTATAGTTAAAGTTACGACAAAGGCAAGCAGACAAGAAAAGGGTGCATACTGCTTAAAGCCAAGGACTTATTTTCCTCTTCTTTCAATCAGTCTTATGGCTATTCTTCAAGTTGGGGAAAATATGAAGTCTCAGGAACAAAATTTTTTAAAATCCAAATTTTTCTGGATCTTTGAAGACTCCTGAAATATGCAGAATTAGGAGAACTGTTGTCAGGGTCTCTTTTGTAATATGATACAAACATTTGTGTATAAACAGATTTTGTTTTATTTAAAGTATGTAAGAATTATGTTGAATTTGACTTTTTAGTAGTAAATAGTTTTTGACATAGAATCACAGAATGGTAGAATGATTTCGGTTGGAAGAAATCTTAAATATAATCTTGTTCCAACCCCCCTGCCATGGGCAGGGATATCTTCCACTAGACCAGGTTCTTCAAAACCCCATCAAACCTGGCCTTGAGCATTTCCAGGGATGAGGCATCCACAACTTCTTTTGGCAACCTGTTCCAGTGCCTCACTACCCTCACAGTGAATAACTTCTTCCTAATATTTAACTTAAATCTACTCTCAGTTTAAAACCATTATCCCTCATCCAGCCAATTCCTTATCCAACAAGTGATCTGACTGTCAAATCCATCTCTCCATTTTAGAGAAAAGGACATAATGTAGAACAGTATCAAATGATTTGCACAAGTCCAGGTAGATGACGTCAGTCACTCTTCCCTTATCCATTGATTCTATGCCATTATTCAGGTATAAAAACTGTATACTTTGTTAACCTCATGTTCTGATTTGCAATTATTCTTAGGCATCGTGACACATGTTTAAACAGAGATGGTATCCACAATTTTAAAATGACCTCTACTGCTTGGTATTTTAATTTACATTCCTTTAACTCAAATGAAATTAGTCAGGTTTCATTCATGGAAAGGAAGTACCCTACTTCTACTGACTTACAGTGATTCTTGGATGGTGAAAACCTTTGATGACTTTTAAAATCTCACCCTGTATCATAATTATATAGTAACTATACTCTTTTTCCCTTTTTGCATATCTGAAGCTATTAACCAAATATGCCAATAGATTTACCTTTTTCTTCCTCTTCAAATCGATGAATAATTTGTTTGCACTATTCCATTAGTTTTGTTCATTGTTTTTCTGCAGCAGTTATTTCTCAGGCTGAAAGTTTCCATTCTTGGTAATTGCCTAGAAGTAATTGTTCTGGTTTTGAAAACTCTGAAATATGTGGTCAGCTGTTATAGAATATAATTTGATGGAAATAGAAAGAAAGAGTAAGAGGTAGAGGGAGAGAGAGAAGAAGAGGGAGAGGTAGAGGACACATTTCCAGTTTCCTATTTTAAAATAAAAAATGTGCTGCTGTTTTTGTAAATAACTATGATTAAAAGAATAGATGTGTTATTCAAACATTGTAGGTTCACAGTCTGTGGATAGACTGTTATTCTCTTCAATCATTAAGTAAACTTCATAGTATTCTTCTTGTCTCTGCACTTACGTATAGTAAAATGTAGAACAGATTTGTGTACAAGGTAGGCCTTTTCCTGATCTAAAAGAAATATTCCTAGCTGAGGAGATTGTCATGCTTGTTAAGTTTAGTTTTTCTTAGAGTTTCTAGTTCTCCTTTTTTCACTCACCAGATCTTTGAGACAGGCATCGACAGGCACAGGGGCTGTGCAGGCCCCTGGCACCCTGTTAGCTGGATGCCACAAGTGGTGGTTGCTTGGCAGCCAGGATCTGTCCCATTGCCCCATCCAGCAGCAGGGCAGGAATGGGGGGCAGTTCAGGACAGAGAGATTGTCAAGAAAAATCTATAGTGATGATATCTGTCTGAGAAAAGACTGGGA
Source organism: Nesoenas mayeri (assembly GCF_963082525.1). Lineage (NCBI taxonomy): Eukaryota > Metazoa > Chordata > Aves > Columbiformes > Columbidae > Nesoenas > Nesoenas mayeri. The sequence continues at coordinate 31,797,491 of NC_137548.1, forward strand.
AATTAAGTCAGTGGGTCCAGGCTAGAGGTAGTCCTAGAGACCATGACCAGGGGCAGATAGAACTCAACAATTGCTGGGCAAGTCTATAGGCAGGTCCATGTTCAAGCAGGGGAGGTCATTATCTGGGTTAAGTTCAGGGTCCAGATCAACAAGGGCACATGGCTGCGGCACAGCTGAGACTGTAGTTCAGGCTAGTCCCAGAGGGAGACGCCCAGATTCAAAGCTATTCCCATGGGAATAGAGACTGGTCCTGCCTGTGGACTCCCAGCAGCAATGCTAGGTGCTGCTCTCCTCCAGGGTCCCTGGAGGGCAGGGAATTATGCTCAGCTGTACTGTAACTGATCTAGTCCCTGGCTGAGGCAGTCACATCCCAAAAGGGAAGAGGATGAGCTTAGGGCTCTGTCACTAAGAAAGAAACCTTTATTTTTCTGTCTGATGCAAGAGGGGAATTTGAATCTTATAACTCAAGCTAGTCCGCAGTTTCATGGTTGGGGGAGTCTGGAAAAGTCAAAGAATTTAACTGGCAGTGATACAGGATTGAAAAGATACAGGATTGAAAAGTCTCCTTCATCTTGATTCAGATTCTTCTTCATCTTGAGACAGGTTGCAAAATTGATAATCAATATTATATTGATAATCATAAAATCGATACAAAATCACTGCCACTAGTCTACCTTTCTTTAGCCTCCTATCAGGAAGAGCATATCTACCTTGAATTATTACATATTTCCATGGTTTCTATGAAGTATGTGAGATGTAGAAGTGTGTAAGATTTAAAACATCCATCCTCTATGTTCAAATAATAGCAAGGTTATGCTCCCCTTACTCAAACTACTCTTCACAGTGATGAAACTCTGGCTTGTCCTGATCTATTATGTGGACTGTGTCAGAATAAAAGGACTGTAAATTCCACTGTATAAGTGAAGTTGTCTATGATAATTCTTGGTGCTACCCTACCACATCTTGTGGTTTTGTTTCATATATTTTCCTTGAATATAACGAAAGTCAAACATGTGAAGAAGAGGGAAGCACAGGTTCTGGAAAAGTGAGAGATGCTACTGAAAATGAAATTGAGTATTATGGAATGCTCTGAAGCTTGGGGTTTTTTGAAGCTAGCTTTCTTAGCAGACTAGTAATTATTCATATGATATAGCTACCTTCTGCAAAAGGATCATGAACCTATATCCTATTCTGAATGAACACGGTAGGGTTTAAACATGCACACAAATCATAACTAAATAACAGTGACTAAACTGTGCCTGTGAAATATATGCACATATGTAAAAAGCAATTGTGCTGAAGCCATGCATATGCATGAATAAGATGAATAACTGTATGTGCAGGCTACCGCCAGTGCATGAAATTACCTGTTTTGCAAGTGTAAATTAATGTTTTTCATGCCCATTTACTTATTTACTGTCATTATATTTTGTGTGTTCAAGTTAGCTGACTGATAATTTGGGCTCTTCGGATACACACAAAAGAATAAAAGAAAAAAACAAATCTGAATCTTGAGAAGAAATATAAAAAAAAATCTTAGCCATTCTTATGCTAGAGAAGCAATATTTATGTCACTGAATATTTACAAAACACATTCAGATCATATAGTGTTAGTGCTATCCTCCATATTAGCCAATGCTACAGAACATTGGCATGTGGATCGATGCAGTTAGTTGCACAGTTCAGCTAACTAAAAATTGCAATAATGACAGCACTGAAATTTTTAATGTTAAATTAAAAAATATATTTCATTTAGAATAAAGTGAACTCAAAATAACTAATTTACACCAAGATGCTTGAGGTAAAAAAATCTCCATGAAACCTGAAAAAGAAAGATGGATATAGAACACACTTGTCTTCAAAATGCTGTGCAATTGCAACATCTTTTATAATTCCTAAATCTGCTTTGTGTTGACCCTACTATTTGTCTATGACATGTAAGTCACTGATAGCAGTCATGCACTTAAATTCCATTCTCCACGGCATTATAGGAACTGGCACTTCCAGGAAAGAATAAAATGCTAATTTCTAGTTTCATTCACTTACTTGGCCTGATATTAATGCATTAATACTGCCACCTGATCTGCAAGTAACAATTCATTACTCTTCCCAGGATCACAGCACTACTGTTTCCAGCTCTCTTAGTAGTCTTTGAAACTATGAAAAATTATGCAACTTATTTTCTTTAGGTGTAACTGTTAGAGTATTCCTCAGCAGACAATCCAAATTAAAGCAACAAGCTACAAATTTAAACATTAAGTAGTAAATTAATAGTACTCACTTCATGCTCTTCCTGTTGAAGCACACAGCAGTATTACTCCCTGCTGTTGTGGCTTTATCTGGCAGGTAGCCAAATGCCACACCACAGCTTGCTCACCTGCAGTGGGGTAGGGGAAAGAACAAATAAATAAGTAAGTAAGTAAGTAAGTAAATAAATAAATAAATAAATAAATAAAATATTTAAGCTCTTGGGTTAAGGTACAGGCAGTTTCATAGGACAGAAAGGGAGAATAAAAACAACAACAAAACCAAGAACAACAGCAACAACAACAACAATAATAATAGAATACACAAGAGATGCACGATGCAACTGTTCACCACCCACCAACCAATGCCTAGCCTGTCCCTGAGCAGCAGTTGCCACTCCCTGGCCAACTATCCCCAGTTTATATACTGATCATGATGTCATATGGTATGGAGTATTCTTTTGGCTACTTTGGGTCAGGTGTTCTGGCTATTTCCCCTCCCAATGTCTTGCGCACCTCCTCACTGGCAGAGCATGGGAAGCTGAAGGGTCTTTGATTAGCATAAGCCCTACTTAGTAACAACTAAACCATCAGTGTGTTATCTATATTAGTCTCAAAGTAAATCCAAACTACAGCACTATACTAGCTACTAGGAAGAAAATTAACTCTATCCCAGCTGAAACCAGGACACCAGCAAATCCTAGTTCTATATATTCAGAACAATGAATTAATTGCAGTTGAGGCAGAGTCTCTCATCTGCTTCTCTTACAGTCTCTTGAAATATTACTTGTTGAAAATATCAGCAAATACTTACATCAAGGGGTCTTTGATATCCTCTCTAAAGATTCAGCCAACATCTATCTGACATAGCCCTTCTGCCTCCCCACAACACTGGATTACATTGCATCACAAGCAATGAACTTCTTAGATTCTTCAAATTTATACAAGGACAGACCTTGAGCAAAATGTTACAGACCGATCATCTAAAGAAGATAATCCACTGGTCAAAAGCATCCTAAATTTTCCTGGGGTCTAACAGACTTGTCAGTGCTGCCCAACTCTGCCTAACTGTTATTTCCAGTACTTCTGTACTTTTTCTGAATCTTCATAGAAGCCAAGTTAGGATATAGGTTAGCGGAGACCATCTATAAGAATATCAGTGCTGAATACAATCAACAAGTACCTTGGGGAGACCCCAACCTTTTCCACACAACTCATTCCAGGGAGAAGCATTCAGCCCCCAAATCTTTTGCAGGCCAAGGGCTCCTCATTTCCCATGTGTTTGAAAAGTACAAATCAATAAGGAAGATTAATTCGAGGTGGATGAGAGGAAGGAGTTTCTCTCTAGTTTAGTTTGCATTCTAAAATGATTTTGTATCTGTCAGGAATGGTTCTTATAAGACCATTTAAAACCTCCACTTCATAAGATTAGAGAAATATGCTGCAGAAGGCATTTGCCTTTATAAACCTTAGCTAGGTATTGCCAAAACTATCCCTGGGAAATCAAGAGCATTGATGGTGCATCTGGTGCAACTCAGACATGCAGAATTGATATGAAATACAAGTGAAAGTATTTGCATTTGAGATCACTACAAAGTCTGTATCTTCCCTCTGCTTCCATCAAATTGCCAGTTGCTGATTCTCTGGACCCACAGAGTACTCTGTTAAATCTATTTATTGCTTTACTGTCTGTTTAATAATAAAGTAGAATTGACCATAGTCAAGCTATAAAATAAAAAATAGAATAAATTTGAGCTTCAATAGTTTGACATTAAATAATTAATTTATGATTTATTTTTAAAGTGTTTTTGATTTATTGGCCTATAAAACAGTTAATTGATAACAGCATCTTGTTTACTGAAAAGTATAGAATAGAGAGGCCCACACAAATGATGATAGCCTCTTATTATCATTCTATCTATTTTAATAAAAAGGCCTGCATCAGAGGGTCTAACCCAAGAGGATTTTCCAAAGTAGGATTTATGTTTTCCTACTTCAGTCTCCTTTTTCTCCCTGAAGCAGAAGTGATTTTGAATGCTTTGGGCTCTGCTGTTGTTTCATTTGTATAATGTATATTATACCTTTGAATGACCTCGATCTTGTCAAGGTTTCACAAATCTTGATTTGAGCTAACTCAGCCACAAAAGTACCTGAAACAATAAGTTTTTTAGGTTGTAACAAACATTACATTTAATGAGTACAGTGCACATGTAATGATACATTGAATCAGTATGAAGCCTCAAATAATGATTTCTGTTGGCACTATAAAAGGAATGTAATTTTTCTTGTTGAAATACCATTTTTCAGTTGCTGCATGACTGATGTGGTAATTATCCCCTACACCTGGGATTTAAATCCAATCCTACAAGCCCATTTTCTGTTTGCAAGCTGTCAGACTGATGCATAGGCTTTGTTCTTATCTGGCAGTAGGCGAGGAATCAGTAATTCAGAAACAACAAAGCCACTGATGGGTCATCATGTAATCTGCACTGAAAATTGCAATCTGTAATGAGATTGGAAACACAGATGAGGACACTAAAATTGATTACCTACCATATCTAAAATTTTCAATTTTATTGCACAAATATGATCAAACTAGCTCATAAATTTGAGGATTAGTTGAGAAAGAATGAAAATTACTTTTAAATTATGTGAAAAGGAGATAAGTTATTTGAATGTAAATTATTTGTTTTATGGCAATATGAATCATCTCCAAGGTGATTCACATGTTCACATTCCATTATTTTCCATTTCAGAGTATGGTCTATCTTGTTGCCTAGTTCAAACTGGCATAAGATACTTTGTTCCCTTAAAACAAAAATAAGTTCAATAATGAAGAGAAATACTGAAATTAGTCAAATGTTGTAATATAGAATGTGGTAAAGCACAAGCTGGGAGGGCATGAGCTTTTTCTCAGCAAAGTAACCAAAAATAAACCTCACCTATGTTGAAAATATAACTTTTATTGATGTTCCTGGCTGCAACTTACAGGTAGGTGTCAAACTCTTGTCCTCATCTCAATACCATAAATGTCCCTTTCCTGCATTGATGAGATTATGACTCTTATAATAAACAGAAATAAATGACCATAGATATTTTCAGTAGGGTTCTGATCAAGTACTCTGCTGAAAAAGGGAAAAAAATCCTGATTTTTCCAGTTATCCAGGACATTTACTGAGTCAGTTTTTTTGTCCATTCTTTCTTAAGAAAATTTGCTTCTTTCCAACATAAGCATATTTTCTTTTTTCTAAACACAATCTTATTCTCTAGAAGATACTATAAGTTGTCCACTAGTATTCACATATCAACATGCACAGTTTAATTCACATTGTTTATGTAGACATCTTCAATCATGGCCCAAAACTAATTGCACTTTTAGTCCATTTCATTATTTTGTGTCATTGTTATGTCTTGTCTTTCTTGCTTGAGTTTATAGCCAGCATTTGCCTTCAGAATACATTTTCCACCAACCAGTGTTCTCTAAGGCCATCTGCCATGTCTTTGCATGACAATAGTTGTGGATGCTATTCTGTTCCTTGCTCATAATAACATACTCCAAATACATCTAGTAGTAGAAGTCCTTAAAGGGTTTAGGTACAAAGATTTTTAGTTCATGAGCTTCTAACTTCTATGGGAAGATGCCAAGATGACCTTCCCAGCTGTGGTGGCTGTATATTCCAGAAGGAGATAAGGAGACCATAGACCAGGTTTCAATTTTATTCACATTTCCTTTTTAGTAAACCCTTGGCCTTCCTATCTTTTCCAGCTGTAAAATGATATAACTGTCCAAGGTATATAGAAATACATCAGGTGAGGTAATGAATTATTATAATAAATAATTGAGCTCTTGGAAAATACATCCAGAATATTTACACATATGCTTATTGCCAAGTGGGACCCTTTGAAGTAATCTAATTTTGCCCACTCTTTGTGTCAAGGACTATAAAGGAATGCTGTCCTAACTCGTTACAATTCTTCAAATTAGTCTAGAAACTCTTACTGTAATAGAAAATATGATCGAAGGTTGTAGGTCCAAATGGTATGATAAGCAGCTCTATTTTCTCCTTTAAAACTGCACACCTGATATTCTCTGATGGAATATACATAGCAGTAGTCATTCTTGAAGTGCAGAATTACTGAGCTTTGACTGTAAAGTCACTAATCATATAATCTCCATCTGATTCAGAAGCTGAATTGAGGGATGTAGCACTTCGCTGATGCATGTATAGTGCTTCCAGTAACGAGCTTACACAAATATTCCAACAATTGGCAAGGCATACAAAAAGTAATACAATAAATGTAATTAATCTGAATAGGTACTGTGTATGATGTAATTTACAGAGTTGAGTAAACTATCATGCAGTTTCTGTGCTGAGATATATTGACCTTATGCAATGCATACAAAACATCAAAGGGGCAGGCAGGGATTCAAGTACATTCCACAGATCCTTACTTGGGATCTGCTGAAGTACCTATTAGACAGAACTGCCATAATATCAAAATGTCTATAACAATCTACATTTCATTTACAAACTAAATCAATCTACCAAATCAAAGAGCCATAGAAAACACAAACACAGTTAAAAAAAAAATGTGCAATTCATGCATGTAAAATGAAGAATTGAAGAATTCCATTAACATATCAGCTGTCAAGTTATTTTAGAATTTTAATGTTTGTAATTAATTCATTACTATTCATGCTGAAAGAGTGATCATCTAAATTACTGTGTCCTAATTAACTTTTGTTTATCCTTATGTTACATTACCACATATTAGGAATTATTCTTTTTAGTAACCATATGTATTTTTAGATGAAAAATGCAGAAATAAAGAAGAAAACTTGATGTCAAAAAAAAGGAAAAATGATGGGATAAACTAATATTGATCTAATAAATTAAATAGTTGTTACATAAAGACAAAACATGTTAGAGGTACAGGAGATCAACTGAGTATGATGAAGACTCAGTGGCAGGAAAAAGGCATATAATAGGCCACATTAGGAATATTTCTATCTACTGAATGTTGTAAACCTATAAATGATATATAGAAATGAATACACCAGTAGCCTATATGTTCTTGACTATTTCAGAAAATCAAAGTGATTTGATTTTGTTTCCATCGTGTATAACACAGAGACACACTCATTTTATTTCAAAGGTGGCTTCTGATCTTGGGTTATCAAGCTTAGAGACTGATTTTTTTACTCACAGCTTCAGTAGACTTTCATAACATGTTGATATGCAATATTATGTACCAACAGTTAAGTGAGACACAATGTATGTCTGTCATTTTTTTAGGTATTAGGGGTGGACTTGGTAGTGCTAGGTTTACCATTGGACATGATGATCTTAAGGGTCTTTTCAAATCTAAATTATTCTATTATTTTATTATAAATTTTTGTGTCTGGAAATTCCACCCACAATATCCTGAAGTATTAAGTCAGTCCTTTCAGGACCCTATGTTTTATGCAACTACTCTCAGCAATGTGTTGTTGTTTTTTTTTTCCTTTGCCCCAGATACACCTACAGCTGAGTAGGCTGTTTTATCTCACAGCATTTTGTTTCATTTGTCTCATGCCTAGTGTTTTCATCACCCATTCAAAAATTCCATATGCTTGCCAAAATTCTCAGCACATCTCTTGTATGGCAAAACAATTCAAATTCTTCTACCCATCTGCTGTTTGTAGATCTTATAATTGCCACTTAATCCTAAAGACCAAATACAGTCAGTATGCAATCAGATTTGAATGCACTGATTAAGAAAGTAACTCCCCATTGCAATAAGAAGATACATTCTGTCAGGAAATAAGCAATATCTGTGCCTTTTCTGTACAGTAAAGGCAAAGCGCATCTATAACTCATATCAGTTATTAGTCATTATTACAGTTTGTCTGTAACTAATGTAAAGATTTCAAAATTAGATGCACAAAAATATAAAGAGGAAGTTGTACTTAGCTGCACTTATGATTTACAAAGTTAAGAAAGAAGAATAAATGCAAATTTTTGCATCCAAATGAAATTAATGGTAGATTAAGAGAGAAAAATGTGTGGATTTTGCCAAAGGGAGAAACTTTAGATGATATGTCAAGAATGGAGGGGAAGATCTTAAATCTAATGAAAGAGTTTACATATAAACACGAGCCAACTTATTTTTGATCCTGAAAAAATATTAAAAAAAGCTTCAGTGACCACAGATTATAATTCGCCATTCAAACCGTAATAATACATATTTCCATACTCAATGAGATTGTGTAGCTAGTTCAAGTTTTATCCATAATATTTCAAATCCACCACATACCAGAATACCAAATAGCTTATTTGAAAGGGGTTGCCTGAGGATGTCTTGCAATGTTTCAGGTGTCATGCACAACCAGCAATTAACATTTATTGTAGATTTTGTCTTGAAGAAATATGACAAATCCCAATTGAATTATTACATAAAACATAGGTGCTTAGTGGAGGAAAAAAAAAAAAGGCGAACAGTGGTCAGGATACTTTTCTTGACATTAAGGTTGTGTAAACATTTCTTTATTCCAAAATATCTGCTATTAGAAATTTGGCACAGATAAAAATGTCAAATGTATTTTTGTCTTTTCTAGAATATTTGACATACCTTTGCGTAAGTTCATGATTTTTAAGAGATTTCTTACAAAATAGTCCTTCTTAAATCTTATGATGCTGCTCTATTTTGCAATCTGTTTAAATATAATTGGCCAGAGAATAACTGTGGCTGGAAGGATAGGAGACAGAATCTTGTCAATATTGCATTGAGAAACATTGGAGAGCAAGGGGTGAAATCAGACAGAGTTCAGAAAGTACCCTTTAGTTATTTGTTTTACAGATATAAACCAGCTGTTTTTCAATCCAAAAACACATTATAGAAATGGGGTACGGAGTTGATTATTTTGTCACTCAGTAATGTCACAGTATAATGCTATCTTTCATTATTACAATATAAAGCCAAGTTTTTCAAGTTCATTAGTGGTGAATCTAGCCCTTCATTTTACAGAAAAAAATAAATAAATTTAATAGGTACATAACAAAAGAGCTGAGAAGAAACTGGCAGTTTCCTCATATTGACAATACCTTTAAAAAGCTTATGGAAGATTTTATTAAAAAATACATATTTCTTGCAATTTGTCACAGAAGTGCTACCTACAATGACAATAAGACACACCCCTCTCCCCAGCAAGCTTCATTTAACTATCAAAGAATAACAATGCCTGCAAGGTATGAACAGAACATTCCTTCCATTTTTCAACTCTGTCACACTTTTATGTTTTGTTCATAATGGCAACTGTCTTACTTGATGTATTGTAGTGATGTTCTCACCTGCTTGTTGTCATTCAGGTGCTAAATGAGGAGAATGAATTTGTATAATTCTTTCAAAAGTGCATTATAATGACACAGGCTGGCATATTTTATTATACACCCCACCAGACATTGATTATTTTGTGCAGTTGGCATTCAAGTTACTCTACTTGGTTTTTGGTAGCTCTTGCCAGCTTCCTTAGTGCAAAAGATTAACAGGTATAGTAATGGGGAAATTTTCTAAGTATAGGCTTGATAGAGAGGTAAAGAAAGGTGAGATTTCATTCTTCATTACTCATTAAGACACAATATTAGTTTGCTTTACTGTACCATGGTTTTTCTAAGCCTTTTTTTAGTGTCTAAGTAAATGGCAAAATTAGTCTATCTTACATATACAGGAAATCAAACATTTCAGTATTCATCTCTTCATAAGGATTTCTTCTAGTTTGCAGTAATTAATTTGATGTCATGAAAATGTAATGTTTTAGCAACTCCGGTATGTGACATTTAGTTGTTTAATGGTCCCTGATAAAGCCACTATCTTTTTAATTTTTTTTTTATTCAATTAAAAAACAACCCTTGTGAAAAACAATCTTTAGGAGTTTTTTTATTAGTAATAATAGCAACTGGTTTGATTTTTTTTTTGTTTTGTTTTGTCTTTTAATTTTACAAAGGTTCTAAAAATATTAGCTTAATGTACTCATTTGGGCTGAGATACATTTTGTTGTCTTCATAGTAGTTAGTATGGTGCTGTGATCTATATTCCTGATGAAAATGATGTTGATAATATACTGATGTTTTATCTACTGCTGAACAGTACTTGCACAATGTCAAGGCCTTTTCTGCTTCTCACACTGCCCACCAGTGAGTGGGCTGGGTGTGCACAAGAAGCTGTGAAGGGACATGGCTGGGACAGATGACCAGAGATATCTGAGACCATATGATGTGCTCAACAAGAAAAACTGTGGGGCAGAAGGAGAAAAGGGATGTGTTCAGAGTTGTGGAGTTTATCTTCCCAAGTAACCATTATAAGTGATGAAGCCTGAAGAAGTGAATAAATTCCTTGTTTTGCTTTGCTTGCAAGCAAAGCTTTTACTTTGCCTATCAAACTGTCCCTATCTCAGCCCAGGAGTTGTCTCACTTTTACTCTTTCAATTGTCTCTCCTGTTGCACTGGGAAGAGTGAACAAGAGGCTGTGTGGGGATGGCCTGCTGGCTGGAGTCAAAACATGGCACCTAAGCATCCAAAGATCAGATAACATTCTTCCTGACAGATGTACTGATGCAGAATTTTGGCTAAAACCTTTATAATGACAAAAGAATTTCCTCCAGAGTTTGTCAAGATCCTAGTTTCCATCTACCTGTGGCCTTTTGCAGGCTCTACAGAATAAGTAGATGCAACTCTTCAGTCAAGTGGAATGAAGACTTGGAGGTTTCTTTTATTTTTCTTTTTTAACTATTACAGTGGTCAAAGACAGAACTAAGTGTCTCTAGTGTGATACCCCTGTCCTATACATAATAAAGCTGAAAGCTCTCTGCTGCCTACAAATGGAGTGTTAGTTCAGGGCTAAGCTCAGTCCAAAGCCCTGTTTCAGTGCATTTAAGGACACTGGAATCAAGCTATCCATTCATCCTAACATCATAGATGAAGAGTGAGACTGTAGGATGAGAAAAGGCATTTCCCTATTCAGCATTGTCATGGAGAACAGAAGAAAAGAGTTAATGGCTTGTTACTAAATGTTTTATTGGAGTAGTATGTTTCCAATAATAAGAGAAGATAGTTAAAAAATTCTATCTTGTTCAGTCTATGAAAAATGACCAAGATGAAATAAGATTTATATTCATAAATACATTAGAAAATGAACACTGGAAGGGAAAATGAGTATTTATCCAATGGACAGCACTTGCACAACTATATATCCATAAACATAACATGAAGTAATTCAAGCTCTGATTTGGAAGAAAGTTTATATTTACCTTAAAAATAAGAATTATAAAATAACCTTCCAGAATTAGTGGAAGAGAAACAACTACTTTTATTTTAATACATTAATGAGAAAGAAAAAAATACTATTGTACCTACAAAAGTGATGACTAGCCAATATGACTGAAAGGGTCCCTTTGAGTGTTGTGGCCTCTTCAAAACAATAATTTTTTAAGCACTTACTATTATATTTTCTTATTTTTAAGCTGAGTCAATGTCCTTTATTTCCCTGGTGAACTACTTGGGTTTTAATTACAATCTCATTGTTCATCTATAGGAACATCTGGCAAAACTATTCAATGATTCCAGATTTCATGGATGGGGGTTTAGGTAAAGAGATTTGCTGGCTTTATTAGGGAGCTGAATCTGACCTGCATTAATGGGAGAACACCTAGCAGAAAGAACATAATGGTGTATATCTACTGAGGCTAACATAAATCTACCAAGGCATAAGCAATTCTGTGGTTGTATATTGTAGATGCAGTACAACAAAACAGAAGAATTATAAGACAGAGACTCAGAACTGATTTGTTTAGATAAATAGCTATGTTTTACAAAAAAAAAAAAAAAAAAAAAAAAAAATTCAAAAACATGTTGGGTTTTGGGTGGGGAGGTATGATTTTGTTGTGAGAGGTTTTTTGGCTTTTTGGCGGTTTGGGGAGGGGTGTGGTAATACTCTCTATAACAGCTATTCAGAACTGTCAGAACTGTTCAAGTAATTTCAGGAGTCTGTATATTATCACTAAATCAACATATCCAGCAGAGAAATATAGTATGTTCCTGGATTCAAAGTAAATATAAAAAGTCTCCCAGATTTCTAGTGCACATTGCAATTAAATAAATAGAATATGAAGAACTTAAGGTGCATTCTAATTACATAGACATTTAGTCATCACCTTACTTCTTCTGCGAAGATTTATGCATTCTAAAATTTCACTTTCAATCTTCGTAGTAGTAGCTATCATATTATTTCGTCCTTTGTCTGATTTTATAAACAAAATACTTTAAATCTATCGTGGTACAAATTTGTCATCAACAGCCTCTTATTTTTTCAAGAATAACGATAACATTTGCCATCTGCTGGAACACTGAGCAAAGTCAATCACATTAAAAACAATTGTAAAACTTTTTCAGAACTTAAAGGCTTCAGAAAGTTTGCTTTGTGATTTCAAAGCAATGACTCTATGACCTGGTATTTTTCCGTAATGTCCATCCAATTGTCCATCCATTTCCCTAACAAGCTCCCTTTTCTATATGGTTTACAAAGAATAAGAATTGTTGATGTTATGCGATAAAGAACTCTTTGCTTTTACCACAATCAGAAAGAGGATATGCTGTAAAAATAAATTAAAAACCACTGCACCAACACTTTGAGATTTTATACAGAAGTTAATTAGGAAAACATATGGGTAAGTATCTGTTTCAACCCACTCAGATCAAGAATGGACCTTAACAAAGATCGCAGTGAGAATCACTGATGGGAAGAACACTGTCTAATGTATATGCTACTACAAACTAAACCAAGTCGACTTTGCTTTATACTTTTTGTGGAATGTACTTAACTCTTAGATTGTGAAAGCATTAAAAGAGTCAGAAAATCTAATTCCTTAATCTTTAGTCTTAAGAAAAAAACTATACTTATAAAAATGAGTTGAGGTTGGTAATTCTGATGCCAGTAACAGCTAAATCTCCCAGAATGTAGAAGAATTTTTTGAAAAATATGATTCAAAATCAGATTCTCCTGCTGCCACATAAACATGAGAGAAGGCTGAGAGAATAATTTATTTGCTGTTCTTCTTTTCCTGAGTATAAACACAATTTCTACAAGCATATACCCCCAAATTAAGACATAAAGAAAAACAACTACATTCCATTCCATTCTATACCACAGCACCTCCTATCTAAGAAAAAAATACACATTTCTTATAAACAAATATTAATTTATGTGAATAATCTTTCACCACTGAAGTTAAGAGGGCTTAACATCCCTGATTTTTAATGGGACAGAATTAGATCCAAGGATATGATCCTACTAATCACTTGTCTTATGTACACATATGACTGAATCTATTTCTTTGTGTAGTTTTACTATAAATTTATTTCTGTTGCATCGCCTTTCACTCTTGTAATTTTTCAGCTTTGTTTTCTCAGTCCTTCATACTGAGCCTACATATTTACCTGTATTAAACATTTAGATTTCTCTAAAACAGCCTCTGAGTCTCATTTTGCTATTCTTTGTCTATCCTCAATTTAACATCAAGTTATGATGTAATTAGCTCATGTATTTCCTCTTACGCATCATTAATCCATTGAAGAATGACCTAATTTAACTATCTGCTGTATCCCCTTAAATATGTCCTTCCAAGTTAATATTGTGATCTCTTCATCTTCACTTTTTAGACCTTTTAATGTTCTCTATAACATTTCATATTAAAAATTTAGAGAAAATAGGTATCTGAAATCCAAATGAAGGTCTAGATCTTCACTAAATTATCTGGAACTGTTTTATTTCATATACTAGCTCTTTTATTCAATTTAAAAAGTTGAATGACTGGAAAGATTTCCATGAAACAATTTTACTGCTTTTTTCTGCTTCACGTTTCCAGTAGATGTGTTAGCATTGACAGGTTACCTGCAAGCTCAATAAAAATCAATGAAAAAAAAATTTTTATTAGCTCTTTATGGTTTAGTATTTGTTCCATTATTTTAGTAGTGAAAAAAAAGGTTTACTAAAAACATCATAATGCAATATTTCTTGTGATAATAATGGAGTGTTTGTTGTTTCCCCCCCATTCTTTTAGTAGCTATGCAGTAATTCTGATGTCTTCAGGAATAAATATCGGTGATATAGTTCAGCAAATTAATTCACTAGTACTTGTAATTCTTCAAAACATATAATGCTGAATGGCTGATCTCATGCTTAAATAGAAATTTTCTCATGGAACATAAATGAAACTCTTCTAGTTAGGAAAATATTGCAGAAAAAAAAAAAATTAAACCAAGGAGAGCAGCTTAGAGAAAACTGAAATAGTTTGCAAAAAAAACCCAACAAAATCAAACAGGCTGTTAATCTTGTGTGAAAATGAAAAAAGATGAAAGCATGTTAAAGCTTGAATGCAAAATATTGATGTGCTTAACGAACATATATGCCCTTAGCTGATATCATACATTGTTAAAGGTGATAAAAAACTTATTTGTAAATGACTATTTTATGAAGGTTGAAAAATATAGCCCCTTTCCCCAAAAGAAACCCAAGTAAACCTGTTGGTACTGTGTTGAAATTCAAGATCTAATGAAAATAGAAGCTACTTTTTTGTATTTATCAACTGTATACAATGTCAAAATGTCATTTCACCCCCACCCTTTTTTAAACCTTATTGACATAATCACCTACAAATGCAAACACAGATTCTCTTTTTCAGTCTATTGTCAAATCAGCAGTTTGTGTGACACTCCGAAGAATGTACAGGCTCAGTCTTTGCCCCCCTAGGCTATTCCCTTCCTTGCTTCCAAAGCATGCCAGCTTCAGCTCCATCACATCACAGCCCTGTGTCATCCACTCTCTGACAAGAAGACTACCTATGAGCTGATCTTCTGCTGACCAACAAATACATGTTTAAAATATTAAACATAAATGGAGCAATGCACCACTTATGTCTATCAGTTAAAACCAGGCAGGCCATAACCATCTAAGCCTATATTGTCCCAAAATGTTTTACCAGTATTGTTTGGTCAATTCTTTTTTTCTTGCCAGATGTAAACCTCACACAAGATTTGCAGATCAAGCAAGGAATCATGCTGGTGACAAGTTAGGTAAGTTTGGTAAATTTGGAGTTCAGAACCTGACACTAAAGAAGCTGGTGTTTCTTTCTTCTTCTACCTGTGCAAGATTCCTGATGCCATTAGCTGCCTCCAAAGGGTATTCGTGAAGCAGTCCAGGTGTCTTAGCCTTATTCCTGAAGCACCAGGAAATGTGTGATCCCAGTGGGCACAAATGTTGCCAAATACTTTTGTTCTCTACGAAACAATAGACAACCTTCCCCCATCCATGCAAAGGAACCGGGCATTACTCCTGCTCATAGGAGGATGTAAGAAGGAATTGCCTTTCAGTGACCTTATCTCAGAGATGTAGAGAAGCAGTCTCAGCTCTTCCCCAGGCTGGAAAATGTATCTAAGTTGGTTACTGCATAAATGCACAAGCCTTCTTGTTTTGCAATCCATATATAACAGCATCTGTCAAACCAACCCTTCTTATTTAGAGTTTTGAGACTTACAGTTTGAGCTTATTAAATTAATGTAATATGCTTTTACAATTTTATAAAAATGCTTTTGCTTTCCTTTACTGTCAGGGTATCAGAAAGGTTCTGGCAAATTCAGGTTCAGATCACGTCCTTTAACTGCTCAAACGAAAAAACAAAAAATGTATACCTTCCAAGTGCTCCATTATAAATGTACACATGACATTATATATTCCTCCTCTCTAAAAAAATACCTTGTCTCTAGCAAGCAGAAAAATCTTCCGTTATTTCAATGGCATAATTTTTTTTCCAGCCTTATGACTATCTGCAAGATGGCACTTACACAATCACACTATGCTGATATTTTCTAAACTCCATTTTCACAGAATCACAGAATGTTAGGGACTGGAAGGGACCTCAAAAGATCATCTAGTCTGATCCCCCTGCTGGAGCAGGAACACTTAGATGAGGTTACACAGGAATGTGTCCAGGCGGGTTTTGAATGTCTCCAGAGAAGGAGACTCCACAACCCCCCTGGGTAGCCTGTTCCAATGTTCTGCCACCCTCACTGAGGAGAAGTTTCTTCTCAAATTTAAGTGGAACCTCTTGTGTTCCAGTTTGAACCCATTACCCCTTGTCCTACCGTTGGTTGTCACCAAGAAGAGCCTGGCTCCATCCTTGTGACACTCACCCTTTATATATTTGTAAACATTAATGAGGTCAGCTCTCAGTCTTCTCCAAGCTACAGAGACCCAGCTCCCTCAGCCTTTCCTCATAAGGGAGATGCTCCACTCCCTTCATCATCTTTGTTGCCCTACGCTGGACTCTCTCCAGCAGTTCCCTGTCCTTCTGGAACTGAGGGGCCCAGAACTGGACACAATATTCCAGATGCAGTCTCACCAGGGCAGAGTAGAGGGGAAGGAGAACCTCTCTCGACCTACTAACCGCCCCCCTTGTAACCCACCCCAGGATGCCATTGGCCTTCCTGGCCACAAGGGCACAGTGCTGACTCATGGTCATCCTGCTGTCCACCAGGATCCCCAGGTCCCTTTCCCCTCCGCTGCTCTCTAATAGGTCATTCCCCAACTTATACTGGAACCTGGGGTTGTTCCTACCCAGATGCAGGACTCTACACTTTCCCTTTTCATCAGAAATCCTGTCAAACAAAGAGTACTTCAGAGCAAATGTTATAATACTGTTCAGTTTTCCAGGACTGAACATATTTCAGTCTCTTTTGTACTCAGAAGGGCCCATTGGCTCATCGATTATTGAAATACCAGTTATCTTCATATTTTTACCAATCTGCAAACGAAACAGAAGCTTAACCTATTTGCTATTATGTCAGTCTGTTGGTGTTTTTGCAGCAATGCAAACCATGATGCTGACTGGCCATGATTAACCCACTCTAAAGAGGTTGAGCCTAACATTCCTTTCTGCTTCTGGCAGCAAAGCAGGCTTTTAATATATTTAGCTTCAGGATAGATGACAACAACAACAAAAAACCAACAAAACACAAAAGGGGAAATTCTCAGCTCGCAGCAACATGTTACCAAAATAAAGTGTGCATATAATAAATATAAATATGTGTTTGGCTGTCAGTACACATGCCTCAACACTTCTCTCTCCTAGGGGAGGGATCAATCAATCCAATATCCTGAGATTTCAGGGCACATATATGCATTTTGTTCTCCCTCCAGCATGTGCTATCACCCTTTAAAGGGAACAGTTTTAATTCCTAATTATGCTAGACCATTATCATTTTCAGAAAACAAAACAAAGGAATTACTCAGGCAACTGTTGTGGGGAGAGTTTTCCAGCACTGCAGGAAAATACAGTTGTTTTGAAAGCTGATGGCATGCAAATGTTGTCTATTCCTACTTCTGAATAACTGCTGTTTCTGAAGGCAGCTTTTCACCCCAGTGAGTTAAACTATTTTACAGAGATGATAATATCGTTTTGTCATCTCTGTGTTACTGCTATCAATGTGTTGCACACATATGAACATCCCAACATATTTGTTCAGTTTTTATCTGTATTTATGACCAGTCGGCTTATCTTTTTAAACTTCAAGGAATAAAGCTTCTAAAGATTGTTTGCTCTTACTATCTCTTACATACTCAAAATATAAAAAGGAAAAAAAAAATAGGAGGTCAAACATTGAGGGTACTTGCAAGCGTTACACTGAGTGCAAAATCTTGTTCTTCTACAGGCTCCCTCTGTGTTATTTTAGACAAAAGAGTGGTTACTTCTGTGCTTCAGATGAAATTTAACTCTTCGATCTGTAAACTGACAATTATGTTACACTTCATCTGTGTAGATGACTTCCATTACATGTAAGGACTAGTCTCTATAGAAAAAAAATTCAGTCTATAAACATAAATTATATAAGCAGGGGCTTATTTTTAGGTACAGGTAAGTTTTACAGCTGATTGGCAAAACAATGGAAAATGATGGTCTGTCCACAGACTGCATTGAGACAGAAAAGCTTCTGCACTCACTGACCACCACTCCATGATCCTTTTCGAGGATTGTCTCTCCACAGCTCCTGCCACAACAAATTTCATTTCAGTTATCTAGATTATTAGATTTCATTTATTGTAGCATTATTATTGAAATTTTAAGCTCTAGTATAGACAGCTCCCTATACCCAGTAACTCACCATGCTGATGTTGATTGAAACTGCTCACAGCAGACTGTATTCACAAAATGCTGAAAGAAAATGTTAAAACTGGAGATCCAACTGTAGTTTAGTATACAGCTATGATAAAATTGATAGTTTACCTGGTCTTAATAGTAGAGAAATATTTGCTTGCATAGCCAGTAGCTAAAAGGAGAATTTTCCAAGCCAATTCATTCACCACCCTTTCTAAAAATGCTTTCAACAGATAAATCGATTGAGTTGGACTTTCTTGAGTATAGGCATCCTATTTATATAGATGTGAGATAAGGTGCTTTGATAAATATACAGTGGCAGAGACATGCTGCTCTTGAAGTAGATATATCTCGAGAACCTAGTCTTGAAATCAGATCTGCCATTTTTGCATTCACACAGTGAACATTTACAAGTACTGTAGCAGGACAAACTCCTTTCCGTGAAAAACAAAGAGAGAGAAAAATAACCTGCAGATAGCTAGACAGTTAGGCAAGTCTTCTAATACATTCTGAAACATGAAGATAGTGTATTCCAAATTATCTTTTCAATATGTCCAGATGTTTGTTGTATCCAAATATTCAATCATTTCATAAAACAAAATGTGTTATTATCTTATATTTTCATAATCAGATGCATCATATAATTTTATAATTGATAAACATTGTAGCCTCTATTATATATTTTATTATTATCCCAAGTCAAATTAATGTATATTGGAAAATATTTTAAAATATGTTGTGGATTTATATTTACTGTTTATCTGGTTTTGATACTTATTTTTTTTTCCAAAATAGCTTAAGTCAATATCTTAAAAATCACATTTGGTAAGAAAAAAATAAAAAGTTCAATCCTTTTAGCAATATGTAGCATTTTAGTTGTTCTAAACAGAAAAAAATTATTTTTTTATTTACTGTCTATAACCTTATTGAAACTAGAATTAAATTTTCTGAGCTATGCCTGTGCTAGTGTAAACTATGTTTTCAAATAGACTTAGTCAAAATTTCTTTTAAAGGGAAGCAAATTAGACAGGTGCAGCACACCAAATGAGTTGAACTTTGTCCTCAAAGAAAATTGGTTTTTCCTGTTCAATTTCATTTCAAAGAGATCTGACAACTGTCGCTTTGAACAAACTTTAACAGCACAATATCCTTTGTTCAAATTTCCCCCTGTCAGCTTTTCCATTCCAGCAGGAACTTAGAACAAAGTGTATGCTGCCCTTTGAGTTGAGAACTTCATCAGCTGAATGAACGCTGGTACAGTGCGCTGAAATTGAGGGCATACTCTCTCTGTGAATCTGAACAGTGCACTCTCTCAACAAATATAACTTCTCTGTCTTTTAGAAGGATAGACTAGGTATCCATCCCACCTCACATTTTCATTCTTCTCCTGTGTTTACTGAAAAGGAAAAGAGTTTGAAAATCCACCTGTTCAAACCTAGAAAGGGTAGCAAAAAGTCTTGGTCACAGACACATCTCTTTCTTTTCAGGTTTTCATATACAGAAAGTATAGAATAAATCTGCATTTACGCAATGTCAATCCTTCTTAAATCTACTGTCCACTAAGTTCTTTTGCTTTTAATTATTGTCTTGAGAAAGCCCTTAAGGTAATTTCAAAAGGGAAAAAAAAAAAAAAAGAAGAAGAAAAAATAGAAAATTCAGAAATCTCTTTTTCTAAAATTGAAAATACTCAATTCAAGAGATTAGTCACATTCGTGTAATGAATTTGTGTCATTTGTACCTGATGAAGACCAATGAAGTTGCATACTCCTGGACAGCAGCATTCCCTGTGTCAGGAATGCATATTCACGACCATGTTTGAGACTGCTAAGGAGCATTCATGCATAGTCGGCGCATGATGATGTCTTTAAGTGAAACGAGAATCAACTCTACAGTATCTCTACTAGCTCTCTTTCTATATAGTAGTCTCACATAGTGCGGGCAGGATGTTGTTTGAAAACCTTCGTTAGTAAAAAGAAAGCACATACAGAGAACCACTGGTTCTGTGGCTTGGTTTTGAGTGGACCTGCATTCATGAAAGCTGCACAAACAAATAAAAGATGATAGGACATAACAGTAAAAAAAATACAGGGGACTTTTTTTCATAAAAGGTTTGATCCTTGGGTGGATCCAGTGCTGTCTTTCATTCACAATTTACAAGGCTCATTAGCTACTCATTTGGATCACTGGAACAGATTACTAAGAGAGGTTGTGGAATCTCTGTCCTTGGAGGTATTCAAAAGGCATCTGGACATGACCTTGGGCAACCTGCTCTAGGTGACCCTCCTTGAGTAGAGAAGTCAGATCAGGTGACCTCCAGAATTTCCTTCAAGCCTCATGTATTATGTGGAGAAAAAAAAAAAAAGAAAGAAAAAAGATACATTTTAATCTGAAAAGTGAAAATTCATCTCTTCTGCAAAGATCTAATTACACTTTAATTCCCCCCCTAAAATTTTGGTGACATGTAGCTTTGGAGTTTTATGCTTTGGCTTACACTACCACTAACGTACCATTCTTAGTAGTTTTGTTTATATTAAATAATACAACTTTGCATTCTAGCAGAAATTTTTGTGAGATAATTAAGTATGGCTGTTATGCAATACTGCCAATCTCGAGGTTTGCAATAGTATAAGTGAAACAACCTGATTCCTAGTACTTGAAATAGCATATGCCATACACTCTAATGCGTGATCATCTCAGATTCCTTAGCTGTATTTGCATTTAGAGGGACACATTTTCATCTTTCAGAATGAACACCAGAGCAGAGAAAAGAGTATAAAAACAGACAAATGTAACATCACAATGTGTTTCTTCTGATTTGGAGATTCTCATAGCTTTGCTGGGATGTATAATTTATATACTTGTGTGTTGCATATGATGTAGTTTCTATATTGTGTTAATTCTGCCGTAGTCCTCCGTTTCCTTGTAGCCTCAGCTCTGTAACTTATTTTACTCTTTTTGTCTTAAACTGTGAAAGGACATTCCATTGTCCCTAGGACTAAGAATGAAAATCCACTCTGCAGGTGTTCCTTCCCTTCTTGATGCCACCTCATCAATTTTTTTATTCTCTTCTGCGAGGTCGGAGGTCCCATGCTCCACAGGAATAAATAAATGATGCTACTATACACAGACATTTATTCTGTGCTAAAGAAATGGACTAGCATGAACACTTTTGAATCTTAAGCTTCTTATATGCATAGAGGTCCTTAAAAATGTCTCAATACATTATCAATGCGCACAGAGACATGTTTGTGCCCTGTAATTTCTGACTGCTTTAAGTTCTGAATACCTAATGAAGACTGCAGAACAGTTACTGGAGAGTTGAGAAATTACATTTGGAAAAGGTCACAAAAATGCCTAAAGAAGAGAGGTAAATAAGAGTGTAGTGCCATTTCAAGCTGATATAAAAGGCTAAAAATTGTTTCTGTTTTTTGTGTGTGCTTTATAGATAGGTTCTATGGAGAAAGGAATATTTTACTGAGAGAGAGATATGGGGGGATGGGAATAGTTTTCTTATTTTTGTTCACATCTATGTTCCATTTTTGTACTACATTTATTCAATCGTCATTTATTAGCATTTATATAGCTTGCTGTTTCAAGACATCTTGCGGTCAGTCATTGGATTTAACAAGAGGACAGCTATTTCATGCTTTGAATTCTTCTATTAAATAATCCTGGAGTTCGTTTGAAATGTCAAACAAAGTAGAAAATGCAGTCTGAAATGCCATCTAAAATTAACAAAAAGCAACTACTTTATGTTTGTGATGTGCTTAAAGAATTCATTAGATGACAATAAGAAAAAAAAGAAATAACTGATATACTTCTTTGAAATTCTGCCACTAACAAAATACTAAAAAGGCTATACAATTGAAAAGAATATGAAACTATACAATGTCTTCAAATTCACTCCTACCTGTAACTCAATAAGATGTTTCAGTAAGAGACAGGCAATAATAAAGATTCAGAGTGATTTACCTGTTTCACAACCAAACTAAAAGAGTTTATTGATAGTATAGACATATCAGGAAATAATTATTCTTGTGGCAAAAGAAAACTCATGAGTGGGATGACCACCTTCTTTTTATGACAGATGTTCCAGTCCAGTTTGCACTGAATGATCTGTCCCTTCCTTGCTGGATTACATTATTGATGTTAATATAGTTATATTTCAATTTAAATGGTTTCTGTATTCAACCTACATTTACACTCCCTCATAATACGATCCTGTACAACACTAACTCTATTATGGTCAAAGGTACTCTATTTCTCCTCATTTACACATCATAACTTCATCTATTGATTTTGAGAAGAAGTACACATCTTAAAGAAATTGGACAGGAGAGTTACTTCAATGGGACATATATTTTAAAATTATTATTATTTGCATTCTGTCTCTATATATCCTCTATAGATCAAATATTTCTTCTGTTAAAACAACAGTAATTTCCGATATTGAGCCATTTTCAGACATCAAGTTTTATGGCAAAGCACAGTCATGGGAGCAAGAAGAGTTAGAAGAAAAGTAACAAGAATGAGGTTTGGCCTGTTTGCTTCTTCAAAACTAAGGTATCTTTATGACTTTCATCTTGTTCTCTATATAGAGCATCTGTGAGCTTAGTCCTACTCTAGAAAATGTGTGGAAGAATCTCTTGAAGTCTTCCAGAACCTCCCACTTAAGCATCATTGTAAAATTCTGGAAGAATGTATGGATCCAAAAATAATAAATTATCTTCTCCCATTGGAAAAGAACATTTCTTGGTTTTACTAGTAGTTCTTAAAAAAAAAAAAAAAACAAAAAACAAACAACAACAACAAAAACCAGACAAACAAACAAAAACTCTATATTCTATAACTTCTCAAAATAAAAGAGAATTTTGCTTTGAAAAATAATTTGGAAGTCCCTGAATGGAGTTTTTACAGAAGACTTGACAGAGAATATATTTGCATCTAGACATTATAGTTCAGTACCTTAACACATTAATATAATGTGTGACAATAATTTCAGACTAATTTTTAGAATAACGTATTCAGAGTCAAAAGCCAAATTTGACCATGATTACAGAAAACTATAAATCCACCAGTTTAATTCAAGAGAGAGTTTTGGTGACAAGAGATTTCTTCATAGTGTCCTCTTGAATTATGCAAGTTAGTTTTCCACAAACAGTACTTAATACTTTTGGTTTACCTATTACAAAATCACAGAATCAGACAATGGTTGGGAATGAAAGGAACCTCTGGAGATCATCTAGTCCAACCCCGCTGCTAAAGTGGGTACACCTAGAACAGGTTGGACAGGATTTCATCCAGATGAGTTTTGAATATCTCCAGAGGAGACTCCACAACCTCTCTGAGCAGCCTATTCCAGTGCTCTGTCACCTTCAAAACAAGAAGTTTCTTCTCATATTCAGATATATCTTCCTGTGTTTCAGTTTGTGCCCATTTCCCCTTATCCTATTATTGGGCACCACTGAAAAGAGTCTGGTCCCATCCTCTTGACACTCACCCTTAAGATATTTACAAGTATTGAAAAGATCCTCTCTCAGCCTTTTCTTCTCCAAGCTAAACAGACCCATCTCTCTCAGTCTTTTCAAATTAGAAAGATGCTCCAGACATTTAATAATCTTTGTAGCACTCTGCTGGACTCTCTCCAGTAGTTCCTTGGCTTTCTGGAACTGGAGAACACAGAATGGGACGCAGCACTCCATACGTGGCTTTACCAGGGAAGAGTAGATGAGGAAGATAACTTGCCTGCACCTGCTGAACAGCATTGGCCTTCTTGGCCATAAGGGCACACTGCTGGCTCATGGTCAACCTGTTGTCCACCAGGACTCCCATGTCCTTCTCCACAGAGCTGCTTTCCAGCAGGTCAACCTCTAATCCATACTGGTGCCTGTGGTTGACCTAGATTAAGGATCTAAACTTCCCTTTGTTGAAATACGTTAGATTTCTCTCTTGCCAACTCACTAGCCTGTCCAGGTCTTGCTGAGTGGTAGCACAGCCTTCTGGTGTATGGAAGGTGTATTATAGAGAATGCATAGCATACAATATTGTGATACAAAAGACAGAAACATAAAATACACAGAATAAATCTTTCTGATAACATGCCACAATGAACTGTATTGACTGAAATAACAGCAACTTCTGTCTGTATCAAAAGTCTTTTATTGTTAAAAGCTGAAAAATATTATAAAAAGTCAACATCAATGCCAGTTTTTTGGGGTTTTCTTTGGTTTTGTTTTTGTTTGATTTGTGTTTTTTTCCTAAACAGTTTCAACAATATCTGAGATAGAAAGAAGACAGGAATTTCAAACCTTAATCAGTCCCTAAGTACTGTTGTCCTTTCTCACTACATCTGCTTTATTAGTTAATTTAAAACTCACTGTACAAAACTGACGTGGGATTATATGCCTTGTATGTGCCACATAGAAGAAAGTTTGGATATACATAATATTTCATGTTTACAGCCAGATTTCAAACTGGTGAAAGTCATATATTCTAAGGAATTTCATCTCTAGTCAAATAATTTTTCAGTTGGAGTAATGTGCAGAAGTATTTTGGATGATATGGACATCAGTCTTGCTAAGAGTACTGGAACATTTTTAGTACCTACATATCTAAGGCAAGAATTTACCATTAGACAGCTACATATACCATTGGTCACCACAAAGATTTTCAGAACATGGCTATCTTGTTTAGGTACTTCAGCAAATCAGCATTTTGGTACTGAAATTACTTTAAAAGCAGTTTTTGTAATTTATAACTTAAGATTCTGAAAAATTTATCTTAAATATGCCACATGGTGTGTGGACTGTAAAACAGAAATTTTGACAGTATTATAGAGAATGTATAGCATACAATAGCATTGCTAAATAAGTTTTATTTTTCAAATACGTAACAAGCATGGATTTTCCAGAATCTCTTGCTGTGTGGACAGCTTTAAATAAGAAGTTCAGAAAGCTTCCAAAATGGTAAACTCTTGCTGAATTTCAAGACAAGACAGTTTTTACTGATATTTTAACTGTGTTGGTTTGTTGTTTTTTGTTTTTGTTTTTTTGTTTTTTGTTTTTTGGTTTTTTTTTCTTTGTTTGTTTTTGGGGTTTTTTTGTGTGAGGTTTTTTTTATTATTTTAGATATTGTGCATGAAATTCTCATTTTCCTTCTTATCAAATCTGGCAACTTTTGATTCATAACATTTCTTTCTTATATGCAATTGTAGAGCAGCTAAAAATAAGGCTTATACTGGAAGTAGTTGCAGCTTTCATACAGAGGTGAACCAAAGCTAAGGTTTACTGATCATAACACTAGAATAAATTGGGTTGAAAGATGAAATTTATCATGAAGACATATCTAAAAATGGCTACTATGTATGTCACAAGCATAAGTGGTTTATTCAAAAACAGAGTACTGAGTACTTCAGCAGGCATTCTGTCCTGAAAGAACACATATTATGTATCCTATAGGATGTCTTCATGGTCTACTGAGCCAGTATATATTTCAGCTATTAAAAAAATATTTTAATGTATTTATTCACCAACGCAAAACAGACACCAAGAAGCCATTCCAAGCTGTGTTTATTCTTACACTATTTTATATGACCTATTATTTATCCAGTAGACTGGAATGGCTCCATAGGAGCTGTTTTGGTTAATCAGGTCATTATGCATTAAAGACACAATCCCTACTTGATAAAACTCTGTTAAAATTCTAATGGGAATTTACTGCAAGTGTAGCCTATTTTAAATTGCTTTTTACCTATAAATACTATACGCAGTGCTGTATGTAGCTAGTTCAAATTTAATTATTGTTCTAGAGGATATGCTTTTGACAAGTGAAGCCTTTGTAAATAAAAATCACATTACGGATTTTGTCTATTGACAATTAATTTGTTCCAGTTGCCCATCTTGTCATAGATGGAGGAAAAATTATTATATGCAAGTTAATTTTATAATAGGAACGGTACAGAGTAGTATGTTTAATCCCACTCTCTACTTAAAATCTGTTTGTACATTTTATGTAGCAGCAGAATCTTCTCTCATGTATATTGCATCTACCTGAGAAATTAGTAAGTAGGACTAAGATTAAATCTGCATGTTTGCATAGGTGGAAAACATTAGATCCATTCACCTGAATACCTTAAAGCAATCAAGTCTCTGCATTTGCTGAATGTGTATAGCTAGTTCTGTTTGTGGGGATTAATTGTTCAGGGATGTTATCTTATCTTTACCTTTTTTATTATTATTTTTTTTTTTTCTTTTTAGGAAATAAATAGCTAAACTGAATATGGTCAGAAACCCGAGTCCTTTTTAAAAATGCAGCAGCCTTCCACTCCAATGTATTTTACCTATGGGCTGCCTTCTGGAACTCTCAGTATATCGTTGTTTTTCTTTCAATTTTGTTCCCGCTGACTGTTTGGCAACTTAAATAAATATACCTCTACATATGCATGAATATCCTTTTCAGTTTGATAAAATATTCTCCCTCGTGTGGGAAATCTTACCAAAATATTTTGAAACAAATAACATTCCTCTTTAAAACAGGTTTTTAAGCAAAACAAAGCAAAACTAGAAACAGTGAAAGATTCTTAATGATGCACTCATGAATACCAATATTCTGTAATGCAAGAAGAAATAGAGTATCTAATAAGCTTGTGTTTATAATGAAATGCCATTTCAAGGTGAACACAGTGATCATCTAATAAATGTCACTGTAAGGTTTTTACTCTCCTAAAGCAGTGCAAAATTAAAGGATCTAGCATATCATTACATAAATGTTTGAAGCAAAACACCCACCAACTCAATGAAAACAATCTATGAGATCAAAACAAAGGAGAAAAGCTTTGTGCTAGGCTTGTTTGGGTTGCTTTTTGGTGTTGGTTGGTTGGGTTTTGTTAGATTTGTTCATGTTTTTTCTTAGTTTTTCCTTTTCTTGTTGTTGTTGTTTTTGAGGGATGGTGGTGATGTCAGTGTAGTTGATTAATTTTCCATTCCACACATTCTTCTTTTGTACCAGACAATTCCAGATCCTAGTCTGAGAGGGTGTTTTTTTCTCCCTCATGTGCAAAACTAAAGCTTTCAGCACTCAGTTGCTATGGAAACAAAAAAGACAGAAACAGTTTATGTATTTCAAAAGCTGTCAGCCTGTATGCTGTGGATTTTGATAACTAAACCTAAACATGAACCATCTTTTTTTAAAACCATTGTGACATTTATTACTGTGCATGACTGTTGCTAGGCAAAATAAGGGACCTATTTTGTTTAGCTCATTTCCCATCAGTTTTATAAATAGTTGGGATTTCAGAGCTAATTTTTGTTCCTAGTCAGTGTTTAGTAAACCAGAATGGAAATAAATATATAGTGAGCTGGCAAACGTTGCAGCTTTCTCCATCATTAAAATAAAGCAAATTGCAGCACAGCCATTCAAAGACAGACACATTGATGAAAGACATCTTTTATGTATTGTATTTAATACCTATGACTACGTGCTCTGCCACCTAAGAAAATTACATGAAAAATAAAAAAATCCTGTTGTCTTTTTTGCAAAATACAGTAACAAAATAATTTCTGTGTGCTTTCCTAAGCCTCAGAAGTAGAGTTGCTGTTACATGAAATCTGGATAATTTCTAAACTGAAAGCACCTTCTTTGAATAACCAATGTTAGTAGACACTAACAGCGACCATTCTACTGTTGTTCCTCGGCACATTCTCATGGTCTCAAAATTAAAGTTCCCGTAACAAAGTCTTTTTATTAGAATTTAATGATACAGTTAAATGAACCAATAAAGTTATACAAGAATACCAGCTTTCTCTCTTAGTAGTGCAAACCAACATAAACGTAACAGAAAACAACATAAAAGATCACTCAAAAAGGATTTTATTGCAGAGGGAGGAGAGAAGAATAAAATCATGTCAGAATATTTTTTAAATTTCAGTGCTTTTGCACAATCTTTTAGCTTTCTATTTTTCACCTACCATTTTTGACATCACAAACAAACGTGTGTTTTAAAGATAATTAAAGTTATTTAATAGTGATAGTTGTTCTTCAAAATCAAAGATTCTGGATCCATTGCTGACATGCTGCCTTACATTACATCAAAACTACATGAAAATAAATGTTTTACAATACAAGCAGGGTTGTCAGAATTGCTTATAATATAATTTTGTCTGCTTTGCAATTTAGAAGGAAAACAGAGCTATAAAGATGATTGAAACAGAACAATTCTGCTTTTTAATTTTCCTAGCAGTGAGATTTATGTAATATCTATTTATGTAACCAGGTAACTGATTTAAGTCTGTCTAGGCCTGGAACCTTGTTCTGAACATAAATAAAAATGTTTATCATGAGCCATACAACATTTTAATATATGTATTACTGTAATGCAAAAAGGTAGTATTTTGCAATAGTCTAAATTATTTTATAGTCTAAATCATCTACACATCATGAACAGCCTAAGTATTTTTTAAAGATAGTTAACTTAGAGGTGAATGGGCATTAATTTCAGATAAAACTCAGTGTTTGTAAAAACCTCATTCTGAATATCTTGTTTGTAAATGTGGCAGAACACCAGCCTAACAATATGATTTATTATAACGAGCATCATGGGGGTTGCTGTATCTTTTTTTTTTTTTTCGGATACTATTAGCACACGATAGAGAAATTTTCTGATTGAGGAAAATTATTGGAACATTATCACACACTAGTCCACTGGGTTGGTTTGTAATTAATCCACAATACCATCAGTCAGGAGACTTGGGCTGAAGTCCTGGTTATATTGGAGTAAATTAAATGAATTGAACTTCGATCAAGTTACATGTGACCAGAATTGTATCTACAAGCTCAGTCATTGGCTCTGTCACATATTTTCTGCATAATGTCAGGCAAATGAAAATCACTCTTTTAAACAGGAAAAATAATTACTCTCCTCCACCCCCTGACCACTTTGCCCAAAGTCAAAGACACATCTTCAAGGTCATATTCATTAATGACTTTTGAACTATTGGGCATTTATATATAAGTACAAATAGAGCTATGAAGAATTATGAGAGTCTCAAAGGAAGGTGGTTTGTATACATGCAGTTTATTCTTATTCAAAATACTTCACAGGCTTCACTAGGAAGAGGACACAGACTTCAGTATACTTTAAAATATGTGTAACAATAAAGACAATTCAACCAAATGGTCCTTAGACACTAGGTTGACAATTAAAAAGTGAAGAAAAAATTCTCAGAACATAGCCCATATTCAAACAGAATACCCAACATGTACAGAAAGAGAAGCAAAATCTAATTGTACATATTAATTGCTACCTCAGTAAACCTGAGTTAGTGCTGTGTATTTCAGACCTCAGTCAAGACAGTGTTCTGAAAGCTCTTTGAGAAATAGGGTATCCTGAAGAGAACAAGGGGTGAAGCAGATGAGTTCTTAAATTGTTTTTAAGCACTGATAGAGCTAACAGCTACATTAATTTAACTAAATCAAGTGAACAAAGAAATAGAAAGTGAGTCATCTCTCAAAATCTGATTTATCAGGAAGAATATCCTTATAATTCTGTTCCAGTCCTACCAATAATCAGGAGGGAGTGAAAACAAAAACTAATCAGGGCACTGTGGTGTGTTACTTATAAGCTCATAGCTGGCAGTAAAACTGAAAGGACTATGTCTGCTGTGGTGAATAATTTCTACACTGAGGCCCAGAACAGACAATTCTCATCATTTGTAACATCTGCCTCAAAAAAACATGAGCCAAAATAAGCTAGTTAGAAAGTTATATCTTAGTTTTATTCCAAGAAACTTGGCTTAAAAAAGCCTACAGGGGATTCTACGTTTTGAGACATTTTTCTACAACAGATAAAATGTATGCACTAGACCATAAAATGATATTTGTGCATCTCTTCTTATTTTAGAAAAATGTAGTAATGAGGTATTATAGAATGTCACATATATGTGCATCCATCCATCCATCCATCCACACTAATAGGAGCTTACTGGAAAACATGTATTCTAGAAATACCATGTAGAAATCTATAAAATATTTAAAAACATGATCATTTAGTATAGCCTAATGGAAAAGGCTCAGGTAGGATCGAAATGTGAATTATCAGTTATGATATCAAGCAGGAGATCCTTCCTCACCTCTCAGGTAATGGAAGGAAGAAGTGATGAGTCATAATTTCTCTTTGTACAAACAATGCTGTCACGTTCAAATCTGTTGTTTGATCCAAACTTTAAGAAAAAGACAAATTCATAGAATTGTAGAATCATTTTGGTTGGAAAGGAACTTTAAGATTATTGAGTCCAACCATTAACCTCAACTGCCAAGTCCATCTCTAAACCATGTCCCTAAGAACCTAATTTATGCATCTTTTAAACGCTTCCAGGGACAGTGACTCCACCCTCCACCACTTCCTTGGGCAGCCTGTTCCAATGCCTGACAACAGTTTCCACGAAGAAATTTTTCCTAATATCTGACCTAAATCTCCTCTGGCACAACATAAGACTATTTCCTCTTGTCCTATTGCTTGTTACTTGGGAGATTATACCAACATCCTCAATAATACAATCTCCTTTCAGGTAGTTGTAGACAGCAACAAGGTTTCTCCTCAGCCTCCTTTTCTCTAGACTAAACAGCCACAGCTTCTCGGCTGCTCCTCATAAGACTTGTGCTCTAGGCCCCTCACCAGCTTCACTGCCCTTCTCTGAACTCTCTCCAGCACTTCAATGTCTGTCTTGTAAAGAGGGACCCAAAACTGAACACAATAATTGAGGTGGGGCGTCACCAGTGCCAAGTACAGGGGGATGATAACTTCTCTGGTCCTTCTGGTCACACTATTCCTAATACAAGCCAGGATGCTGTTGGCTTTCTTGGCCACCTGGACACACTGCTGGCTCATAATCAGCCAGCTGTTGATCAACATCCCCAGATCCTTTTCCACCACCAGGCAGCTGTCCAGACACTCTTTCCCAAATTGTCAACCTACCCTTAAGAAGGAAGCTACTTTAGGCATATAGTACAAGTTATGCGTCTTCATCAGCACTGATTACTGCAGCTTTCTTATCACCAGGTATATTTTGTTAGTTACACTGTAAGTTAGACTATATGAATTTGGTGCTGAGTCAGTCCTGCTTTAATTTGACATTTTAACTGTATAACTAAAACTGACAGATTTTAGACATGGGTTTGAATTCTCAGTCCTAAAGGTCTGTGTTTTAATTTAGTAAGATGTCATTTTTTCCATAATGCATAAAAAGTGGTATACCTATAAGGAATTAAAAAAAAAAATAAGAGTTGTCTCTAAAATAGTAAGAAACAGTTGGCCTGGCCTGCAAGATAAAGTTGTTCTATGTATTTATCCCTATTATTCCGTTACACACTTACAAAGGAGTCAACCATATTACTAATGCCAGCAAATGGCAATTATAACTTTTAATGATGTTTATGTTGTACAGGTGATTAGACCATTTGAGTCCTGTCTGGAGTCCAGAGAGACAATTATCTGGCTTGACTTCTTCCACTGTGGTGTCTCAGGAACTGTTTTCAGGATAGAAGAACTGCTGCAGCAGAAGCAGCTGCTGTTTGGTCTCTGTTGTAGTCAGTCTGTAAGAATAGTGAGAGGTCACTGTCAGTTACATAATACAGGAGTGATGTGACCCTTGTTCTAAACTACTTCTACCTTTCTTTCATCTTACATGGTGTAATTCACTAAGCTATTTCAATTCTAAGCAAAGCAACAAACTTCCACAGAGCTTCAATCCTGTCCTTCATCTGTGGTGTTTACTAAAACTCACCACCACCACCTGCTGTTTCATACAGCTGTGCCATGCAACAGCTGAACAGTCTGCTGCAGGTAAGTGTATCTTTACATTGTGAAAGACCAGCAAATCCAGCTGATGGAAGAGCAGTGAGCCTTAGCCTGATAACTTGACCTGTATGAGATATCAAGAGGTATAAAAATAAATATACAAGGCTTTTTCCTCTTACATATGCCAATTTATAGGCTTTGTATAATAGTAAATTATATAGAATCCTTCTCTCGTCTACCTCCAACACACAAGCCACAAGTGTTTGGTTCTTATCTGACAGAACAATGTAGTCTTAGATTTTAAGAACTATAGAAGTAGCAAATAATAATATGGAGAAGTATAATGGAATTTGCTGATGTTAGAAACACTTCTGGGATTCCGCTGCCTGTAATAGCACTATAGGATCAAGGAATGTCTGATACTGAAGTGGTGGATATATGAGTAATTTCTATTTGTATTTCACAAAAAAGAGTCATTGATTTGTTACTTTTTGACAGCAGTACAGTAAGTAAGTATTATTAACATTCTTCCTTGTATAGTAGTGCTTCTCCATCCTCCTCTGGGGATGTAAACATTGTCATTCCTGGACTCATATCTGCAATAATATAGTTCACAGAAGTGATGACTGTCATAAGCACCAGAGAATACTCAAAGGAGAGAGCCCAGCAGTGTGTTTACATTCTCTGAAATGTCTTTATACAAACCAAGCATAGGAAGAGTTCAGTTTAACACAAGATATCATGAGCTGAATTCTACTCAAGCCAACAACTGATAATGTAGGGGGAAAATACATGGAAGTCAAAGGAATTCAGTGAACTTAAAGCCCACTCTGCAAGGAGCATAAGACATCTTGCACAATTATAGATCAACACAATATATTTTCTTCTTTATATATAATTTATATGTATGTAGTTTTGCCCCTACTTTTTACCTTTTACTGAAAAGCATTTCTTCTCCTTTCATGGTGATTATACAACCAGCATATTTATAGTAGCAGCCATAACTCCCATGAAGCAAATTAACCAAATTATTTTAGTATCCTTTGGTATTAAATTGCTGCAAGATACTTGCCTTTGTAATTTTATTGTCATTTATTACAAATTCTCTTCTTAAATGTGAAAAACCATGCTTCTACATGACATTCCAGATGAAGTTTCACTACACTGAATATTATCTTAAACACCTTTCTGGAATGTTAGTAGCTAAAAAATAATCTCCATGTAATTTAAAAGCTCACTTTTCCTGTATTCACAATAAATACATTTGCCCTACTGACTCAAATCATGATTTATTAATACTCTCCAAACAGGTATTTTTAGAGACTATTAAATATAAATTTTTGTGCAGATTTGCTTGAAGTTCATTAATTTACAAAAATAAGCATAATTACTTTTACTAATTACTTTCTGGAATTTAACTTATTTGTCCTGAATATATCCTTTTCTTGGATGAGTAATTACACTAGCACTTTAATAAATGTAAATGAAGTGTGAATGATTGTTTCCCTTTTAATCATTTAGTTGTGTGAAGGAATATGCAAATACTATGACTGCATTGTAAGTGTTTGGCAAAGTTACTGTTTTACAAATTTGTAATACTTTTAGACTGACTTGGTTTCTACTGTTATTTCAAGTTCTCAGCTAGAGTCAGCATCTTGTCAGGGCGATGATGTAAACCGAAATCAAGGCTCTTGTGCTGGATGGCTAGTTAGACTGAAAAGGCTTCTCAAATAATTCCAAGGCAGTTCTCCATAAAAGGAAAATCCATTTTGCATTATTTTTCTCCTTCTATTTACCTGCTGCTTACAGTATTTTAAATATAATCCTGTCTTTTTTTTTTTTTTCTGTTCAGCCTACATGACAATTAAAAACAAATACCACAGCAGTAGTGCTCAGATCACTGCATGAAAATGTGAACAGTCATATAGTGTCAATGTTTTTACACAAGTCAAATCATCAGCCCTAGGTGTAGTGCCTCCAAGTATAATTTCTGTTTTACTGGCACTCAGTGTAGGACAATTGACGAAATCAGGCTTTTAAGTGTTATGTAATTGCTTGAGTTACTGAGGGCCAAAGCAAGGGGGAACTTGCCTGAATTCAACCTTCAGGGCACATATACCCAAACTGTTGTCAAGAATAACCTTGTTCAGGATATGCTTTACTCCTGAGTAGCAGTAGGTACTTCCTATTTAATCTGGAAATCTCCATAACCCCCAAAATACCCCAGTCTGAACAATTGGTGTAGCTTTATATCTTTTCATCAGAAAATGAATTTAGACAGTTTTAATACAGTTAACTGTTTAAGCTGAACTCTTCATCCAGTCCTGCATATCTAAATGTTTGAGTTTCCCAAATTAATCCCCAGATCGGTTCAGATGTCAAACACTCATGATGGTCTCAGATCATGGTCAGCACTGAATTCAGGAACTACAAAATCTGTGAAGGTGTTCTTTTCATTATGGTAACTTTGGTTCTATTTTTTTTTCCCCTGTTACAGATTTTTAGGAGCTGCTGTTAATTCTGTTCATCATTCTAAGCCCTTTTTAAAAAGTTTCTCTCTGGAGTGAGGTATTCACTTACCATGTAATACAATTACTGTAACTACCACATGAACAATTTCTATCACACCAGCTATTTCCACAAAAGTTGTACACATTATTGCAATGTGGATAAAAGGAAAGCATCTTGTACAGGATTTGGATAACAGGTTTTGTCAAAAGGCTTCTTTTTCACATTTTTAGGAGCACCACTTTACGTTCTCCATGAAGAAACATTGTGGATTTCAAAACTTCACTGGGAAGTGACAGAAATGCTTTAAAAACTGTAAGATTTAATCTCATTAGCCCAAATCTCTCAAGCTGTATGGAATCTGTTTTTAACATGTCAAAATGTGGTTTGACCACTATTTTTGCTACAAACATGCACACAGCTGCAGACTTCTGGGCCTCTGTTGGCATTGATGAGATTCTAATGCAACTAAACAGGATTAGAGGATAATATTTGAGAGAGAAAAAATAGTCTCATATTCATTAGGTTTTTTTCTTGTTTTCAGTTCCAAGCTAAATGAGGATTGTAGATATTCACTAAATTAATTCTCTTTATATTAGGGTTTAATTAATCCAGGATGACAGTTGAGTCAGCTTTCCTAATGTTCCATTGTAAATCATCTGCAAAGCTTCAGTTAACTTGAATTTAGACACATTTATGCACTTCAAAAATGAAAACATTAATCCAGAATTATCACTATGAAATAAATGTAATTCCATTACATTTCATACCAAAAGCCTCTATGTGCAAGCCTTTAAAAATTGAAGGGTAATTTTAAAATCAATCCTTCTAACTGTGAAATAATGTCATGTTTTATCTCCACAGAAAAAAAGGTACTATAAATTATGTTGAATTTTATTAATTATTAATATCATTATTTTGGTTACTTCTGAAGTATTAAGATGTGTATTAATCTTGTAGGATTTGCCCATTTTTTACATGCTTAATTATACAAAAGAACAATAATAATTGCAATCACGGTTGTGGTTTTGATCAGCCGATGAGCTGCAACTGACCCTGATTTCCTTTAATTTCTTTGAAATGAAACAGCTGAATTTTTAGAATAAAAGTTTACTGAATGCGGATTATTTGCAAATTACTCAGAAAGTATTATTCATGTTGTGCATTTCAGAAACTGAATTATATCATATTGTTTGCATGTGTTGAGTATATGAATTACTTCAGCATGGAGAAAAATGGACAGTAAACCAGGATACATTTTGTCAGGGAATATTAAAAAAAAACCCAAACATTTATACTAATTTTTATTAAGTTTGTGAAGTTTTGACCCTCTGCATGTATCCTCCATATCACCAGTGTTCTTTCAAGCACTAAATACTGTGATTCAGGATTGCAGTCAAAACAACTCCTCCTTTATTGAAGAATTTATTCTAATATTTACTGAGTTCTGCTGTCCAGTAAAACAACTTGACCATTTAAACACTCCTCATCAACCTTAAGTATTTCTGCTGCTCTTTGTATTTTAACAGGAGAGGTTGAATTGCGTTATTTTGCATTTATTTTTCTTTAAATGTTTTTTTCTTTAAATTTTTCTGTAAACAATAATTCTAGCACAAGACCATTGAAAACATGATATCAACTGCAGTTTTATCTCTCTTTTCCACCCCTTGCCTCAGAAACTCTTCTTTCAATATGTGGGTGATCCACTCCTTTAAAGGTCAGCTCCTTACAGAACAACAAGTTCCTTGAACAGTTATTATATACTATTATACAATTATTAAACACTAATAAACACCATATTTGACAGAAAGTCTCTGCAAAGTTCTGGTTGGTAAAGTCCTATGGACAGTCTTTATGGGGTCCAAGGCAAGGGGCAAATAAATGTTGAGAAGTAGATGCTGAGCCTTGGCCTGGTGGAGCTGGAGATAAGGAAGTAATTTCACCTTCCACTACAAAAGTTTTCTACAAGCAACTGGTTCCCAGAGAGACATGTGAGGTAATGAATTAGTAAATTAAATGGCATTTTCTTTATGTAAAAGTACCTGCAAACCCGACTGGACATTGAATTCAGACCAACATTCCAGCTTATAAATCAAGATTTTTATTTAACCACTGTTCAAGGTAATAAGACATGATTTTGATATATTTGTAGATAAAGGAAAAGACTACTTCATAGGTCCAGACTGTGCACAAAATGTTCGTATCTAAACACTGAAAATCAAAGCAGATCCACAATTCCAAATATTACTGGGGATCAGTCTTTTTAGTCAGTAGTATTACTGTAGTTAGAAAGACTGAAAAGCAATAGAGAATAGCAGTCTTAGGGTATTGAGTCTCTATCTGTGTGAATATGGAGCAGGGATAGTAATAAACCAAGGAGTTTTATGCATATAATGCACAAATAAATTTTTCACCCCTTACAGATCAAGATAAATATAGCAAAACAAGCTAACAAAGAATGAAATGCCAGGTATGGACAGATTCTTTCCTTCCTGAGTATTTCAGGGTTGTGTTTTTGTGCAGAATGCATGACCTGCAGAGAGTGAAAGGGCAATTTTCTATCAAAGATCTTTTCTATTGACCCTAAAAAGAATAGGAAACTGGCATCAGTTTGTACTAGAAAGATGGAACAAAATTTCATTACGAAACAAAGTGCTCCAGTTGCTAGAGATTAATGAGGTGCTTTTTCCCCCGGCTTGCTGTCTCTTGTACAGTATATATCTCTGTGTATTTATTAAGGAGGGATGAGGAACCACATGCACACGGAGAGTGCATTGCACTGCTTAAACTTGCTCATCACTGCCTTCCTGAAGTGAGTTATGACATTACAGTATGTTAGGCTCAAAGCTTAAATCTGTGATCATTTAAGTCACTGTCAAGGTTTTAAAATGTGATTCAGCAAAAGCAGTTAAACAACTTGCCAAAAATGTAAGATAGAACATCCTGTACCATTTCTTTCCATGCTCAGGAGACTCCTGAAAAAGGAAGCTGCTTTCCATCATGAAGTAGAAACCAGACACCTTTAACTGAGTGAAAAATAAGTAATTTTCAATATAATGTGCTCAAAATGATCCCTAGTGAGACAAGGTATTATTTATCCTAATGGAATTTTTAGGGATATGATATTTCTCTTTTAAAAGTGTTAAGATATTCTTTATCACCTCCATTCTCCATTTACTAGTTCCACTGCCCCTATTTTTATCAGACTCTATTTTCCATAGATAGAAGGAATTAATGCTATTTAATCAAACTTTCTCAATAAAGCTTATGCACAAGGTCAAATTCCAAGGTCAGATGCTCATTTATATCTGTTTTTCCCCTTTCATCAATGTAAATCCATACAACAGAAATAAGAGCACATTGGTGAGAGGGCTTATGCTTGCCACGTCCCGTGATCTGTTTTTTTCCAACCGTACTGTTGTCTAATAAGCAAGCCATAGCTCAAGCTCAAAGCATTCAGGGTGAATTCAGAAAACAGCAGACCGATGCTGGTAGCATGCAGCAGAGCAGCATGCAGAGCAGCAGCAGCATAGCATATTGGCGGACCAGCTTGCTCATTTTCAGCACTGCCTGTTCTTATTTGTCTAGACTGTATGAAAGTAAATTTGGATCCCAAATATGCTAGAGCTTTCTTATGCAGGTTATTGTATAATCAGTTCTGTCCTGTGGCTGACTGTATTTGCAGGTTGCCACTGTACAGTAAACACATTGAAATATAAGGAAGCCACCGAGAAAAAAAACCAAAAAACAACATTTTAATTTTGTCTCTAATAACTTTGTTACCTTCATCTACATCATAAGCAAAACCCTGACATTTCACAAAAGATTTTCAAATAAATTTAAAACAATGTAAAAGGCACTTGTAAAAGAATAATAGTTCCTCAGAACAAAACAAAACAAAACAAAAAAATAGATTCAGTATTAAAAATATATTTTCCAGGTTATCAATGGTTCTTATATTTTCATCAAAATATTTTATGTTGAAAGCTTAGTATCACTCAATCATTACTTAAAATAAGTTTAAATTACTTTTATTAAACACTGTATTTTATTAGCATTTTACAGTTAGAACCTCAAAGCATGTATAAATATCAGCTAATTTTTAAAAACTCCTCTAAATAGGAAATAAAAGTTATTGCAATATTTTGTAAGAGAGTATATCAGAGTAGAGAGAATATATGGGGGTAGACTAGAGTTACAAAGCACTGAAAACAAGGACATGATGAGGATATATGACACAAAAGCCACAATATTTTCTGACCATATGATTTTATTTCCCTCCTTGAAGACTGTGTGCTGCTCTGAAATGCACAAGCATCCTCTTACAGCTTCCAAAAATCCTTAGCAGCAGTCTGATTACAATCAAAAGATTTTCTTGTTAATATTCCTGTTGGCAATATTCCCCAGAAACAGAATGTCACAGATCAAATATTTATCACAGATATTTAAAGATAATACAAAACTCCTGCTCTTCTTGACAGAACTAGTCAGGCTGAGTACATGATCCTTTGACTCTAAAGACAAAAAGGATATGGGAAGAATAACTGCATTTTCTGCAGAATCTTCAAGAAGTTTGAAATAATCAGTTCATTTCGCCTGTCTTGACCCTGTTTGAATGTGACAGTTCAGAAGGGTTAATGTCCTCAGTGGACACAGAGATTTAAACTGCCTTTGTTTGCTGCATGAATACATCTATTCGTGGTAAAATGACACCATTCTACTTGGCCTGGTTTCCAAACGTGTCCAAGCAGCTTCAGCTTTCAGCTGTGTTTAGTAAGGGGTATTTTCACAGGGACAAACAGAAGATAATGTCCAGAATGCAGTGCTCAAACACTTAAAAATCCAAAATAAAAGCTTTCCTTGCATAGCATGGAAGTTGCCACTTTTTGAAGTGGAAATGTCTCAAAGCTGAATTGGTAGTGCTACATCAGTTTAAACATAGGGTTATAGCTTTAGAATTGACAGCTGTTTGAAAATATCTGTCTGAGAATCCTGTCATCAGCAAATACCCTAAATGTACATAGAGTACAGGCTTTTGGCTGCTTACGCTTCTGTCCATCTGTTAAGTTCACACTGTGCCAAGTCATAAGTGAAGATGCCTCCCTCGGGCATAGGAGTTAGTCTATGATTGAGATAGACAAGCAATAAACATCACACTGAAAATGTCATCTCTTTTGAATTATTTTCCTTTGTGCCAGGGTTTAGTACACATACATTTATTAAATTCATTAAATAATGATTGTACCACACCTATTGACAAATTAACACGCATTTTTCCAGTGAAAATATTGGGCTTGTGTTACTAGATGTCCAGCTAATTGTGAGAATTCAAGCAACTGACTACTTATGAAACTTTTCATGGATCCCAGTAAAAACCACAATTCTAACATACGGTATTATTCATGCAAGAATTTTTGTCTTTATATGTTTCCTGACACTCCCTTCTCAAAATAGATAGATGTCAAGTGTTTAAATCCCCCTTTAAAAGATTAGAAAAAATGTCACACAACTTAGGTTCCTAACTAAACACCATGAATAATTATGTGTTAAAATGAGAAAACTGAATAGAACCTTTGTTTTTCTTTAACTGTTTTAATCAAAAGGTTTTAGTAAATACTTGCAAACCATGAACGTGTTTAAGACAAAAATGGTAAAATATATGGTAAAGTTAATGGAAAATTCAGTAAGCAATGAAAAGGTAATCAATTTGTAAAAAATGTTACTTATGTCAGACAGTGCTGGATGCGTGAATAAGTATCTTTAAATATATAAAGCTGTATATGTGGGATTCCTTCAATAAAAATATGACAAATTGTGTCATATTTAAAAAAAAAACAACCTTGTAAGTATTGTCATGATTTCTGATTGGCATATCATAATTGTTTATGAAAATCTAATCAATAAATACGTAACAAAGGAGGAAACAACTCTAAATAGCAAGGAAAGTTAGGCAAAAAAGCACTATCTTTAAACAAGGATCAGAAACTCCCAAAGTCAAGTTTAACTTAAAAACCATAGACATGATACAGAATAATGAGGAGTGACTTTACAAGGATTATTTTAGAGTTACTATGTAGAAAAGCTTTAAGGAGTCATCCTTTGTTTCAGTGGCACTTCCAGTCACACAGAAGCTACTAGTGTGCTCATCAACATCCTAGTTGTATTATATATAGACTCAACAGTCCAATTCAATGTTTGCAGTGCCCTGTTTTTCATCATATTTTTGTTTGGTTGCAAGGTTTTTGTACTCAGAAGTGAAGCATTTAAAATTGTTTAAGTCTTCATCCATATTTTGCATCACATTAAACCCCCATTTTAATGGAACACCTTCTCAGAAATTTTCATTTTTCTGCCTGTTGGATTGCAGTGTCTCTCAGAAACACCAAAATAAACTGAGGACAAGAAGATAAGCTTTTATAACTCTTACCTGAAACAATGAAGATACACCAAAGCTGTGTTTATCCTAGGGATAAAGTGCCGACATTCTGGAGATGGTTTTAAAGGCATCGATTATCTCATTGTGTATCAGGCACTGGTAAATTTAAAACAGATCCATCAGTAATTCAGGAGAAATTTTTAAAATATTTTCCTTTTAAAAGTGGGTGACAGAGATTTTTTTTTTTTTCTCTCCCCTGGGACCTACAGGGGACTCTGCCAAACTTTTGCTGGAGTAGGGCCAAAGCTGAAGAAACCCCTTTGTGCTAGGAAACAGCAGGCAAATAGGAGATATTTGCCAAATTTACTCTTTTGTATAGCTTTTTTTTTTTTTTTTTTTTACTGTTCAGTTTTCAGCAAAATTGATCTCTACATTCAAACTCCTTTTTGGGTTATTGGTTGCTGCTGCATCTGCCTCAAGATTGGCTATACTTCTCCTCCTCAAAGTCAAAATCCAGCTTATCCAGTGAGTTAATTCTTCCTAAAATCTTTTGCAGGAGGACGTATTTCAGATAGCTTTAGCCATCTAAAAAGTAGCTACCTATTGCCATTTTTTTTGCACTCTTTGTGATCAGTTGCAAGAAATAAAAAACTATACAGGGCAATTTACCTGAAGATAAAAGGGCTGACAAAACATCTTTACTGGGGCTTATTTGTCTCACGACTAAGAAGCAGTCTGAAAGGCCCTTTGTACACTATGTACCTACATTTCAAGTGCACGAATTTACGGAGATTAATTTTGTTCTAAGTCACCTGGGTAGTCAGTTTCCCCTGAAAGCCAGTGGAATATCAGTGCATAAGTCAGCCAGGAGCCTTTAAAAATTGTTCTTTTTGCTGTTGAATCCTGATTATTGTCAGCTGCAATGCCCTGTATATCTAAAATTATCCTTCTCCCCCCTTCAAGGTATTTCAAACAGTTGCATAACTTTTACAAGAAGAAGATATCCAGTAATACTCTCTTATTGATGTCGTTACCTTTTCCTTTCTTAATCATTCTAACAGAGCCTCCTGTTCAGACTTGTCTTGCATAATGTTAATTGATGATCAACATCACATTTAGGGAAAAAAAAATGGCATTTATCTCCTGAATGTTGCTCCATACGCCAGGAGGCACTTTTCTTTCAGCTCTGGTCAGGTTTTAAATCCTTGCCATCTCTGGGACATTGCTTGCTCCTATTTTGTCTTTTTCTGCAGTTTACTTTCCATTTTGCACCTCATGAGCATATTTAGTTTGCAATGTAGAGCAAAAATAAAGATTTAAAGGCAAATAAAACTTGTAGGCTCTCAGGGTCTTTTTGCTCAGTCCTTAGACCTGGTAAATTCTGACAGCTTTAATGTGAGTAAAATACTTTGTGTTATTAGACTACCTAGGAACTTTGAGTGTAATTGCTGGTTGTATTCATTGTCTTTGTGTCAATGATATACACTAATGCTGTAACGGTTACTACTTGTTCATGAAAGAAAGTCAGAATTGCCTCAGACTCTCTGTTCATGATCTGAATTTTCATTTGAGTGCTCCCATTCTCAAGAACTGACTTACGCTTCATGTAAGCTTTCTGATGCAGAATGAGCTGAAAGCAAGTTCACCAGACCTGACATAACAACATAAATGGACGTGGAACCTTTTACAACTGTTGCTGATTTGTTGTTATTTTCGAGAAGGGCTGCAACTGAACCATGCTGGAAAGAATAAAAGGTCATTGACCAGCTTGGAGAATTA
Source organism: Nesoenas mayeri (assembly GCF_963082525.1). NCBI lineage: Eukaryota > Metazoa > Chordata > Aves > Columbiformes > Columbidae > Nesoenas > Nesoenas mayeri. The sequence goes on from NC_137548.1 coordinate 31,840,375, forward strand.
CAGTACCTTGTCACCAGAGATGTTCTCTCCAGAATAATAAAATGAAAATAAAGCTAAACTCAACTGCTTATCTATGGATACAATGTATGATTCAGATATCAGTCTATTCACAGTCTTTTACTGTTGTGAGTCCAAATCCTTAGATCAGCTACTGAATGGGTTTATTTGTCAACACATTCTCAATACTTTAACATGAAACAAAAAGTAATGCAGATAGATATAGAAAAAAGTTCAAGTGTTAATTCCTGAAAAGAAATACCACCTGTCCACGGTTTCCAACTTGCTTGCAATTGTAAACTTTAAAAAAGAAGTAGCTAAATCTATCAAAATTTTTAAGAAATGTAAATAATTGAATGATACATTAAATAAATAAATAAATAAATAAATAGGCATGATAAGCATGGGAGCCTTCTTTACCACAGTGGATCATGCATTTAGTAGTACTATCTAGAGGTCCTTAAAGTATGCATTATGAATATTGTTCAAGAAGCCATAAAGTTGAACTTCCATGACATACAAACTCAAAAAAAAAAGAAATCATAACAAATCAGACAAAACATAGGTTTCCATGACTTCTTGGGCAGTTATGCATTCATTTGTTCACTTTGTTTTTAAAGTAAGCTGTAAAAAGACTGAAATAGAAAGAAAATAGCAAAATAAAATAACAATAATAAACTATTCTATACAACCAGCCTTTCTTCCTGTCATCTATACCTTTCCTCTCTCATTCTCAGGACCACTGGAAAATACATGAGCATTTAGGAATCAATTTTTTTATTGTTACAAAATGGAAGAAGTCCAGTGTAGGGCAGCTTCACCAACTGCAGTGGAATTACAGCCATTTATGAGTGCTCATTATAAGAGAGTGTTTGGCTGAATGACCTCAGCACGTGCCAACTTCCTACAGTCTTTCTAAAAAGAACTGTCACTTCTGCTACCTATGTTTGTGTTTGTGTATGTGGTTTCTGTGATGTTTTTTTTTTAAACTATATCAATAGAGCAATGCTTCATTCTATTCAACAGAGTTTTCTCTATTTACTCCAACATAATATTTGTCTACTAGCCTTTCTTTGTAGCTACTCTAGCCAGTGATGGAATTAAGCATGGGTGAGAGGACAAAAAGTAATTAATTCAATTTTTTGGTCTGATTATGAGTAAATTTACAAGTAAGAAGGCAAGTTATTTTTCTACTGTAAAATTCAGTGTCACTAAGCAAAGCTTTAGTAAAGATCAGAATATTCATTAAAACAAACAAAAAAATCCTTAATAAGAAATTAAATAATATTTAAATAACTTATTGTCTAGGGTTTTGATTGCGGGGTGACAATAAAACCATGGCAGAGGTATTGTTAACCTCCTCTCCTCGCCCTTCCCCCTTCAGCCCAACCCTCTCCTCGCTTCCCACTAAGGACAGGCAATCGGGAGGGAAAGAAGGACAGAGAGAAGAGAGTTGAAAAATTAACAATGTTTTACTAATGCTACTAATAAGAATAGAGAATATAATACAAAATATACAAAACCAATCTTGAAAGTCCCAGCATCTGCAGAGCCAGCACCTGCCTGGATTGGACTCTGCAGCCAACTGGAGCTGGATTCAGCCTGTCACTAGGTCTCAGTTCTCAGGGACGACTAGCAAGGTCCTCTCCTAATGTTGGCCATAAGCAAAAGGGACGAGATCCTCGTGATCTCCCACTTTTATATGAAGTATTCACGTGCATGGGATGTTATACTCGGTCATTTTCTTGGTCACCTGTTTTCTCATTGCCTCTCTCATGAGAGGTGCATCCGTGCTTATCAATAACTTCGCTTTCCATTGCTATGTTTACCAAAACATGGATCTGGTTCTTTAGGAAAATGCAGTTAAAATGAAGGCTTTTAGCTGACAGGCAAATTCACTAAAAGAGAAACTTGTTTTTAACAAAATGAGGACACTTATATAATAAATAAATAAGAAAGCAAATAATAAATAAGAAATTAAATAGAAAATTGATTAAACTGATGAACCTCTGAACCTGAATTAAGCAATTCATGTGTACCTAGAGAAAAAATGATTTAACTAATTTGTTTCTCTTCCTGTAATATTTCTTCTTTGTTGTAACAAAAAAATACTACAAGTCCAATGAGAATGGAAAAGTCTAGATAGCTCTTTGGGTGTCCGTTATAAAAACTATAATCTTATTGAATACATTTCTTGATAAGGAGATTAAAGTACACTATTTCATGGGAATTTATTGTAATTTAAAATTAATTAATTAATGTCAGTTATTACAAGCGGCTTCTAATAAATTAAAATGTGTCTGTCTTGCACTTCATTTTAAATATTTTTATAAAAGAGAACATTAGATGTTTTTCATTTTAATCTTGTCAGTTCTAGTGAAATACCCCTGATAACACCCTGGTTTGCATTTCAAATGCTATGTGCTCATTAAAATGCAGATCAAGGGTCCAATCAGAATATGATGGCAATCAAATTGCAATATTAAATGAAGAGGTTTCTAGGCTGACTTCATTAGTAAACATCATGAATTTCAGGTTCTTACCAGTCTTCTGTTTGTTTGTACAACTGTAAAGACTCAATTATGAAGCCTTGAGACTTTGTAAAAATAACATAAGACTAATTAAAACTTTCAATTAGATTTGTGTAAGGGTTTTTTTTGTTTTTTTTTTTGTTTTTAAGTCATGCTTTTCTCTTTAACTGTTACAAAAGTGCTCTTGGAGAGAAGGTTAGAAAATGGGAAGTATGACATTATATTTCTTATTATGCATGCAGCTAAGAAGTATATTATAAAAGTTTCCACAGAATTTTAAATCATATTGTGGCTATGATGTGCACTGGTTTTATGTATTCAATATTTTGTGTTGGTTTTATACTTTTTACTTAATTAATGTATATATTTTATATATATATTTATTTAATGTGTGTGTGTATATATATATATATTAGCTTCAGCTGTCTGGTTTCACAAAAAATAAATTATCGTGTATTATTTTATTCCAAATCAAACAATAACAAAAAAGAAAATCTTGAAAATATGTATCTTAAAAAATTGTGTTCAGGCAACCAAAACTTTAAAAAATAGATTATTCCTGTAGATTCAAGGAACTTCTTAAACTAACCTTCACCTGTTTATTTGTTTGATTGATTGTTTGGTTTTGTTTTGTTTTTGAAGTCATCATCCTCTGTCAAAAGAAGAAACAAACAACAAAAACAAACTATTAATCAGAAATTTCTACTGCTTAACCTGGAAAGTGGCAAACAGTGAATAACAGAGTCGATGTCAAGTATGATTCCAAAGATTTTGAATATAGATATCTGACATATTGTAGCCATATCCATCAAAGTTTGAACCTTCAACATGTTGGAGACTTAAAGAGAATCCAGATAAGATGCCAGATGCCAGATGCCAGACTAATTAAACATTTCAATTAGATTTGTGAAATCCAAATCCTTTTTTTTTTTCCCCAGCAGAATAAAATAATATGCAATAAATAATATCATTTTTCTGTGTTTTTTAAGAAAAAATGGAATTGACCCTTCATACACAAGTCAACAGTTCAGATCTGGCCCAGTGTAAAAATGATGGAAAATCATTAGTATCTGATGTCTGTTCAGTGATGTCTGAACTTTGGTGTATAAGCAGAAAAGGATAACTAATTATCTTGAGCTTAGTATGTACAGAGTAGTGCACTTTGTAAAGTGAATTCAACAGCAAATATTCAGGTACATAGGTCTGTGCTGGTGAACACCATCTCTACTGTTCTTAACTCTTTACTGTGCAGTTTCAAAAAAGGGCAACTGTTCTACATTTGGTGTTATGTAAATTCATCCATGTTTTCCAGTAGAATAAAACAATACACCATTTTACACCTTTTCAGTTGGAAAAGGACCTCTTGTTAAGTCACTAGTCCTATGTGTGGCAGGATGCAAACCCCCCTCTCTCCCCCTCCCTCCTTCAGTATGGAAGGAGTAGGCACATCTCCCTCTCTCTCTGCTGGTTGAGGCTAACAGCTTCTTTTGTTTGGCCCCAGAGCACCCTGGCCAGGCCCGTTAGGAAAAGGGAGTGCTGAGGTGCCAGTGAGCCGCTGGGCACCTGCAGCCAGTGTGGGGGATGTTTGGAGGCTTCAGAGGCACCCCACAGGTGGGGGTGCAGAGAAGCTTCTAGAATGCCTACAGTCATACCTGATCGGCCAATATAAAAACAGGACTCTCATTGAGACTCCGCCCATTGTCGCGGGTCTCTCGGAGCACGAGCAAGATGCTGCCGCCAAGAGCCCCTCCCGGGTTGGAGACTCTGCTTGCCTTGCTGCCACGGGTGTGAGTAAAACTTCTCGCAGGATTGTAAGTATATTTATACTTTCTGTGCACATATGCACGTGTAACTTTCCGTGCTCAATATGAGCACATGTAAAATTAATCCTCGCATAATCATGGGTGTATTTTCCTTCCGTGCTTCCACATAAGCACGTGTAACTTTCCGTGCACATTTGCACGCGTACTTTCCATGCTTAATACAAGCACGTATACTTTCCGTGCACATTTGTACGTGTAAGTAAATTAACCCTCACAGGATTGTGAGTGTACTATAAATTTACACTCGCACAATTGTGAGTGTACCAACTTTCCGTACTCACTATGAGTATGTGTATCTCTTTAAAATGATCCTGCACCTTGTTCAGGCAAGTGTGTACTCCTCCCGGACTCAGAGACGGCTCCGGCACTGTTTTGGTGGAAGCCATGTGCATGCACTCTGTGGACCGCCTGTTGTATTAGTTGCTGCCCCTTAATAATTTTCCTCAACTGATATCCGAACCTGTATTTAAGTCACTTTTGGAGTGCTAAAACCCTGTTTCTCACTGGTTTAATAAAAGTTGGTTTGGACCCTGTTGTCCCCTTAAACTAACGTCAGGGTACCTCTGTGACACTATGATATGGCACTTAAAATTGTTGGGTCTGGGAGAAGTCTCTCCATTTTAGCAGTTCAGTCTGTTGCCGGAGCACACACAAATGTGACATGAAGGGCAGTCCTCATGCAGAATCTTCATGTATGTCACCCTCACTTTCTCCTGGTACCTTAAGCAGATACTGTAAATTAGATTATAATATGTAAATTATGCTTATCATTACTATTAATGTAGCATTATCCATTTCTATTATTCTATCATCTCCAGATTAGAAACAGGATTAAACTTTATTTCTTCAGTGGTTCTCACTATGTTTCTTTCCAACAAACTGATGTTGAATACTTTGTCTTTTTGTGAGTCCTTCAGATGCAACACAAACTGCTCTCACAGTACATAGTCTCCTCTGTAAGGTGAGTTCCATGTTAATATACAATTCAGAGGAAGTATCCATAAGTATACTCTAAAATGAATCCATGTTGAACTCCTTTTCACTGTGATTTGTTCTAATTAATTTTCAATATACATGTTTCTCAGTTTTAAGTAGTATTGTTCTTTCATTTAAAAATTATTGCAGCAAGCCTCTAAATTTTAATCACACAGAGGCTTCTCTTGTGGGATTTAAAATTATTTGTCTTTTAAATTCTACATATGTTATAAAGCATTGGGATGACTGTGTAATGGATTTATCAAAGCTGTCATATTGATACTTGTGTTTTCTGTTTCTGTTGCTCACCATTCATTAATGATACAAACAGGCTTGTCTTTTGTCTGTAGAATTCCTTTTTATAGCTTATAATTGATGATGAACATGGCCTTGTATGATAAAGACTCATCAAAGCCATCATTCTACATGTATCTTCATTGAACTGTTTCATTTGTTAAAATGTTTAAACTCTTTTTCTATCCATCTATAGACTTACTATACAATATCTCTTTTCTGGCAAATTTAATCTCTACCTTAGTCTTTTTGGAACCTCCCAAAAAAAAAAAAAAAATAGCTATTCATATACTCTTAGAAGTTTTAAATCCAAAAGTCATATTATCTGTTCTTTTCTTTTACAAGATGCTTTAAAGGAATGCTATTTAAGACATTACACATTCATCTTTAAACTCTGTGCTGCTTATGCATTACTCACCCGTGCCAGCTCTCTTTGCAATGTCTGGTGTTACTACCTCATCATACAGAATGTTATAAAACAAGTCACCGCATCCTTCTTTTTATTTCTGCATTCATCCTCCATGTTGTAATGTTGCACAAAGTTAACTTTTTTACTTTCTAATTCATTGGGTTGAAAGATAAAAAATTACTTTTATGAAGACATAATTTATGTGCCTTGATTGAACTCTCATTCAAGTGTACTTATTATGGAGGGGTGAGAGTACCTTAACTTAGGGGAAAAAAAAAAATAAAGTACTGGCCAAACTGAAAGACATAAACATCTCATTAGATTCATGAAGGCAACTTTCCTGAAATCCCTTATAAGGTTTCAATGATTCAGCACTTCTAGTAAAATTTACCACTATAGAAATCACATGATTTTGGGGACTTCCTTAAACATAAAGTAAGGATTTTAAGTACTGAATTACTACGACATGTCAATAGAAAAGTTAATGAAACAATTGGCCTTATTTTCTATTCAAAGTAATCTCACTTTAAAGAGAAAGTTGTCCTTTTATTTTATGTAAATTGCCCAGAAGACTAATACCACCTCTTTATTTCTCATACATTTCCTGCAATAAATTCAGGGAAAAACAAAAAAAATTCAAAAACTAGATTTTTTTTTAGAGGTGGTGAGTTGACCCTGGATGACAGTCAACTGACCAGATCCTTGCCACTCCCCTTTCCTGTGAGGTGGGGAGAAAACAGGAGGAAAGTAAGAAAATTTGTGGGTGGAGATAATGACAGCTGAACAGGGAAAGTAAGATTGGTACATACCAAGCGGTAGACGAAATTCAGTGCTTCCAATAGAAAAGAAAAAAACAGAAAGAAAAATATGTTCTGTACATTTCCTGTTTAGAACTACATGATTAACTCAAAGTTATGATTATGGCTACTTCTGTGAAAATATTTGTTCATCACGTGACAACTATATTACAAAATATAGGTGTATATGTGTTTTTAAAGATGGGCAGGTTCATGCTTAGACATTGGTATGATAACGAATGTTCAGCCTTAGTCTGCTGCATTCTGTTTTATAAAGTTTTACAGTGAAGTAATGACAATGGAATATTACTATACAAACATTTTTTACTTGTACTCCCATATAAAAAGGCCCCATATTCCATGTAGGAATTTTCAGTTGGGTATACAGACAGCAAAATGTGAATTGCAAAATGAACACTCTTTTCCACAGCAAAATGAACACTCTTTTCACTCAAGCCTCCCATAGAAGGTCGCTCTTCAATAAGTAGTATACACAGACTTTGGAAATTATACAGTTTTTGCAACCTAACCTCAATGCAGGTAGCATTTCTCTCTCGCCTTTTTACAAAGTCTGTTGATTAGCTTGAGTAAATGTCAGTTATGTGTCAACTGGCATGCAAGTTCTAATCATTCCTGGATTTTCTAGCAGATGTCCATGATGAGCAATTTCTCTAATGAAATGTCATTTGAGGATTACGGAAAATACTTTCCTTAAACTGACAAGACTGAAATCTCAAGGTTTATTGACCCCATTTCCTGCATACTACAATTTCTCAATATGATGTTGTTTGCTGAATCACAACAGTCTGTTCTAAATGATTTGCTACACAGTTATTATCCTCAGTTAATCGAGTTTCTTTGCTTTATCATTATTTATTAAGGTTTTGCTATATTTTAATTTATAACATTAGCTACTATTTCCTATGTCTTAAATGAAGCGGGTACTAGTTATATTCTGCATTTCTTTAAATGATCGGTTCCTTTTTGAGTGCCTGTAAAATGTAAACTAGAATACTAGGCTATAATTGCTTGCCTATCAAAATGTCCACCTTTAGTTTTCATTACCTGTGCTGCTTCTTCAAATTTCCATTTCCAATTTTCAAAGAGATATGAGAATGGTAATGTTTTCACCTAGCTTTAAGTGGTATAGTTTTCAACATTTCACTTTCAGGATATAAAATGCGTTCTTTGCATATTCCTCCTAATACCTGGGATTAATGCTGAGAATACAAACCTCATCTCAGTTTCTTTGTCAAAAAAAGGATTGATAGTTTGCAAGTAATAGTAGCCTTAAAACCTTCCCTTGTTTTCCTATAAAATATTCAATGAGTAGGGTCATGTATAGTTTTTACAACTAAAGGTAATTTATGTTTTCACAGATTAACAGACTACTCTAAAGATGACATGATATATCAATAATGGTTTAGTAAGACATATTTTCCTCTTTGTCCTCCATAACTACTGAGATAATGAAAACTTTCATCTATCCCTATCAATCATTATCAAAAAATACTGAGGTCAAATCATGAAAATATCTATAAGATTTCATTTTCATACTTATCTAGTTTGTTTGGACTCTCAACTGGCATACTATCACTTACTGAAAGGAGCCAGATCTTCAGGTGATGAAGATGTCATCTGAGAATTTAGGCAATTTAGTTTGTTTTTAAGTAGATTTGATTTATAGATACATAATTATGGATTTAACAAAAAAAGTTCATAGGAAATTCAGATGCTCTAATACCTGTATCCAAATAGAGATGCTGAAATAGGAAATGAAATAGAGATGTTCACTTGACAAAGAATGACCCACTCCCAGAGAGCTATCTGTTGTCTAATTACTTTATAAAAATCTGGGCTGGTTTTAGTTAATAGAAATGCCAATTTAACAGATTATTTCTGTGAGGGCTGCCAGTGAGAGAGAATTCAGGAATCAAATGCTTATTGATTAATTCTGAAGGTACTGTCACCTCGAAGTCTGAATGAAGACATCTTGCAGTACACAATTGTAATTTTTCTGATGGAGAAAAACATTTTCAGAAATATTTTTGTCAAAATTTCATAACTTAAATTATTTGTAACACCTAAAATCCAGAAACTCAGATTACTTGGCTGTGAAAACTATTAAAAAAAAAAAGAGTAAGAAAACATAAAATAGTATGAGAACTTGAAATGAAGGGAATGTAAGTAAACGTGAATAGGAGAGATGAAGCCTTGCAGTGACAGCACATACATTGAGTTTGGAAAGGTATTCATGCTAATATCCTTACTAAGAAAGTAAAAGAGATCCAACAAGTTGTTTGAACATGAGCAAGCACTTCACTGCTTCTGCTGCCCGCTACTCAAGACCTCCTAAATAAAGGAAATTTCATGAAAATATGAAAGATGTTTTCTGGAAGCTGATATAAAATACAATTTTGGAAGTATTTCTGTCTTTAGTGCATAGGTGTGAAAGTACTTCCTGGTCTTTTTTAAACTAATCTATATCTTCCAACAATGTCTGCTCTGTACTCTGGATGGCAGGTGTGGCCAATCCCCCAGACCGTGTGCTGAGATCTTCCTATAGCTTAGCTCTATCAGAGCTGAGAGGAGAGAGAACCCTAAGAGTAGTTAATGAAAATCATGCTATGATCTTTCTTTTTCATAATTCAATTTAATTATGTTCCTAGGCATCTCAGGCCCTTAATCAATTAGGAGTTTGAAGTTTATCAGTAATTATTCCCTCCATGAAAGGTGGGAGGATGAGTTAAGTATTTCAGCATTATTTTTAAACATACAAGATACTAGTTAGAAGAATCATATTCAAATAAGAGTTCATTTCCAGGACCCTAACTTATAGCAATTAACAAGTTGCTAATTTATGAGTACACATTTCTTCTATCTGGTATTGCCAAAATCTGGTTTGGCTGATGTTCAGATCACTGATGATAACCTAGCTAGAAGAGACTTTGAGAAAGAAAGAAATGATGTGCAGAGGGAAAGCCCCACAGTACAAAAGTAAGTTTCTATATCCAATAGGCCTAAAGAGATACATTGACTAATTCGAATATTCCCCCTGGTTTTCTACTTCAGGCAACCTTTATTACTCTTTTCTAAGTCACTGACTTCAAGTGTTTCTGACATCACATTTGAGAGAATCAAAGACCCTCAGCAGAATCTAGTATAAAATGAAGTAGTATTGTCTTCTTATGACCATATTGTAGCAGAAGATAGGACGCATTAAGCATTTTAAAGATTTTAAAGATGATGGATCATGTCAACTGGAAGAAAAAACTTGTCTCCATTTTTCTTGACAATTATAAAATTATAAATGATATTCTTGATGAAGTCTTATAGGGTTTGTACAGCTGTTGCTTTTTTTTTTTTTCATGGACACATTTCCAGGAGTAGAAAAAGAGCTTCCACATGGGAATTTCACCTCCTCTGTTAGTTCAAATAATAACTTCCACATTCTAAAAAAAATGGTTTTTTTATTAGTCTCTCTCTGACTCCGCACTTCATCGTGTAAAATGTCACTGGTTTTATATATCCATTGTTATTTTCTCTTTCACAATACTTTGATTACCCTTTGCATATACAATGATTCCTATCTCTCATCAGAAACTTTCATGACCACATCACTAATTTTTCATGCCAACGTCATACTTTATAATATTAAAAAAAAACTAGTTCATACTCCACTTAAAATTTTCTGCTAGCCTTTTACCATTTTTTTAGTGCAACATTTACCATTCTATGGTCCTTTAGTTTAGAGTAATTTAAGAGAAAAGTTTACTAACAGACAAAGAGCAGAGAACTTACTCAAATAATTCCATTAATCATTGTCTGTTACATTGAGTTCACTGAGTCAAAATGCTGTAGTATCCTCCCCTTTTTGTGCACATCTTTCCTGATACAGTCTTCATTCAGTAGTATGCAGCTAGAATTTAATGGATCTGCAACGTCCACCCAATTCTATATTTCTGACAGCTGCAAAGAGTAAATATAGGCAGGCTATTGTACTTTTATCTGTCAGTGTTGTACATAGAATCCATGTATGTCTGCATTAGGTACTCTCACAAAAATTGGCGCTGATTAATATTTTCAATAATCTGAGATCCAAAATTTTAATAGCTAAAAGTTTAGGGCTAGACTACAAGTCATTTCACCCATCAAGAGGATAGCTTGTGCTATGTATTCATTTGTTTATGTTTTCCAAACATATTATTCTATATACTAATGATTTCTATATTATTCTATATACTAAGGATAAATAGAACACTAATGAATACAGGATAAACATTTAATCAATTAGTGACAACATAGAATTTTCATAGTTATTCATTCCAAAATTGCTTATTAATCTTCACCAAGAAAAATGAAAAAAGGATAAAAGATTCCCAGCAGATTCTCGAGGAGATCAACACGTTGCAGACCTTGCCATAAAAAAATGCGGAATGCAGTAGGATTAACTCTGCATGACAAAGTTCATTTGTTTAGACCTGTGAGAGTAATCGTTTGAACTTTGCTGCAATGCAATTTTGTCCAGTGAATTGTCTTTCTGTGGATCAGACTGAGATAAAAGCAGCATCTGAAACAGTACAAGAGTTTTTTGTTTTTGTTTTTGTTTTTGTTTTTGTTTTTGTTTTTGTTTTAATAACAAAGAAAACAAAAGGACTTAATAGGAGCAACCTAAGATATTTCTGGTATTTATTTTGCAATCTTTTTGTCTTTCATTTTTAGTTAGATATAGTTACCTTATTTTTCAAATTGGAAAATTACTTTTAAATTAAAAGGAGGATTTGGATTTTAAATTGCCAAAACAGGATGTTCCAAAACATGCTTTGAAATAACTCAAACCCCATCATTGTAAAGTTTCTTTTTCCTCTAAGCAGTATCAGTCAAAAATTGTCAAAAAAATCCATAACCTGTTTCTCTGTGTTTCAGGTACATCATGGATCTATGACCATCCCAACAGAAATTGCCCTGATCTCTGATTTAAATTATAGAGATTTCCATAAACAACACTATTCAACCTATATTTTTCTCACAAAATACATTTTGCAGTGTCCTCTTCTTTTATGGCAGAGAAGGGATTAAAACTGCTTAATTGGTGGTAGCCACAGAATTCAGATCAGGTAAATGTTACAAACTGCTGTGGTTTATATTTTAAAGCCAAAATTCTAACTTCTGATGAGGTAACCCCAGATGTTCCATGCAGACTATCAGGAAAAAGTTCCATGCAGACTACTAGGAAAAAGTACATGATTTACTCTAGACGCCGTATTTTCTGAGAACTGGTGATTTAGGCTTCCTCATATTCTTTATTATTCTTCTAGGGCTTGAGAAAAGAGTTATCACAGTATTTTTTCTGCAGTATTTTTCCTATTCAGTGTCAGGTATGCATCCCTAACTTTATTTTGCATCTAGATACTGCAGGAAGAACCCACTGTGAGATCAATTAAGAAAAAAACAAACCAGATAGATTCTTCTTTGCTTATTTTACAAGATGAAGAAGAGCATATTAAATTAATTAAATTTTTAGCTCTTCCAAATACCTATAGTTATGAAGTACAATATTTTAAACAATATTGCTAAGCTTTAGCTTTTTTTACTTTTTTTCTCACATGGCAGAAAATCTCACATGATCGTTTCATCTCATGTAAAGAACAATAAAAGAAAGTGATGTTTGAGTGATGATTATAAACAAAACACCTCTGAATCCTAAGATTACAATGTTCTACCACTTTTGTAGTGACAATAAAACCGGAATAAATGAAAAGGTGTTTAAATTTCTGCAAATGTGTTGGAAGTCCATCATTCTCGATTTTATCTTGAATTTCAGATCATTTCGTGGTTACAGCTTTAAATTTATTTATATGTCATACTATTTGTCAGTGTTGTGAAGCCACAGAATACATGAGAATCATCTTTTCTAACTTTTTTCGAGAACAAATATAGTTTTCTCAAATCCTAGCAGGTAATATGGTCTTTAGACTAAAACATTCTACATATATGTTGAAATCCATTTTCATCTGTTTGCACACTTTAACAAGGTGGCTTTAAAATCCTGCTGTGCCATCTGTAATAATTATTTAGAAACCCTTGTCTACTATCATAGACAGGGTAGATCAGTGCTGAAATTACATGTAGTCATTGTTGCATTATCTTCCATAAGGAAAAAAAAAAAAAAAAAAGGAAGAAAAAAGAGAGAACAAACAAACAATAAACTCTCTTTCTCAAAAAAAAAAAAAAAAAGAAAAAGAAAAAAGAAGTTTGAATCAAAGTACAATATAACACTTGTGTTTTTAAAATTATTAGATTGTTCACAGACTGGTTCCTGATGTCTGACCTAAACTATGTATCTGAAAACTTTGGATTCTGGATTGATTCTGACTATTTATTTCGTTCTGAATTATGCAAACATATAATAGTACAGGGTATTTCTGCTACTTAGAAAAGTTTTGTAATTCAACCTTATTATATCAGTATGAGCGACCTAATTTCCTGTTATTGCAATGATGGAGTGAGTTCCTTGGCCTCAGTAATTTATGTTGTTTCACTGGTAAGGGGATGTTGATGCACCTTTTTGTTTGTTTTGATTTGTTTTTGTGGGGTTTTGTCCACTTACTAAACACTTGGACTCAATATCCAGCTTGAAATCCTAATTTTTTCCCTTCTGAATCATGAGCTGTTCATGCTTTAGTCCTGGTTCTTGCATCATGGAGGATGCTAAACAGGGATTATAATAAATCAGGAGGAATAGATGGGTACATAAAACACTTTGCAAAGTTAAAAGGATTGTATGTGTTGTAAATTAGATGGTTTTTAGCACTGCTAGGTTCCAAGATTCTGTATAACTCACTTATATACATGAATTGTAGTTGCATAAACTGGCTGCATTAACTCTCAAGGACGTTCTGTAAAATCCAAGGTTGTATGAGGTAACCTGAAGAATAACTGCTTGTCCAGACTTGATAACAGATGTAAACAGAGCAAAGATGACAGTTTGATTCAGAGACAAATACAAGTCAGTCTTGAATGCCTGGCTTCCATTTTTCTGAGATGAGATAGCTGTCTTTAAAAAGCTTCAGTGGTGAACATCCTGTCAGTTTAAAGGTCAGACATTGAAAATTATCAGCAAAAATGATGCTATACAGAACATTGGAAGAAAAAATTGTCTTCACTCATCTGTTATATATTTACTCTGCTGTCTGTCCTCAGCAATTAGGAAGCTTATGGAAAAGAATAAAAGATGTGCTGAATGTGTGAACTGATTTCAGATGTGATGGCACCACATTAGAGATTAAGAGAGAGACATCGAAAAACATGGGGAGCAGGGTGAATAATTCTGGGTGATGTCACCATAAAAATGTTATTACCTTTAGTAAACAAATACTATATAGTTAAATATGGCTTATATAGTTAAATATGGCTTTAGGTCTAATATTTTATCAATGCTACTGCATTGCCGTATTTATATGGCAATATGCAGCAAATCAAAAGCATGTTCTATTCACACAGAAACAATATTAATGAAGGACTGCCTTCCTAGCTATTTTTGAAAAAAACAAAACAAAACAAAACACCAAAAACAAAAACAACAAGGAAAATATATCTTATTGTTTATGAATCATCTTCACTTCTACATACATGGTGGATTGACCCCAGCTGGCAGCTGAGCATCTACACAGTTGCTTGCTTACTCCTTGCCAATGCCCAGCAGGATGGGCAAGAAAATAAAACAGGAGTAAGAAAACTCATGGGTTGAAATAAAGATGGAGAAATCACTTACCAGATAGTGTTGCAGCCTGAACAATCTTAACTTGATGAATTTAAGTTAATTTATTAGCAACAAATATTTAGTTACTGATTTAGGTACTGGGAAATGAAGGAGACAAACATTTGAACACTTAGGGCCAGACAACTCTCCTCCCAGGTTCTTGTGCTCATCTTTATTCTCATCACTGACTTGTTATTGCCACAGGTCACATTCAGTAATGCAACAGGTGGTGCAGGTGGTCAGGGTCAGGATGCAGCAGTTTCTCTCTTCCTCTCTTTCCTTCTTGTTAGTTTCTTATGATCCAGCATACATCTTTCATGGGTTGCAGTGTCTTCAGGGCTGTACTGCCCCTGGCATGGACTCATCCATGGGCTGCAGTCCCTTTGGGTGTGTTCCTTATCCTCCATGTAGCATCTTATACACTTGTGTTCCCCTCATTCCCTTCCTCCATCTCTCGTACTCCTCTCACCCAAGCACCACATGTTTGGCTGCTGGGCTCAGCTTTCCCCTCTAATGGGTCCATTGTGGAGATGGCTGGAACCAGCTGTATCTGGCAAAGGATGGCTCCCAATCTCCTCCCATACAAGACATCTCTGCTCTTCACACTACCAAAACATTGCCACCAAATACGATATATTAGAACATGACATATATAGATGAATTTTTAAATTTAAGCTAAAAGCACAGTCTACCTCCATACACAATGCTAATACAAATTTGTATTAAAAATTTATAATGACTACAGAAAAAAAAAAAAAAAAGAAAACATGAACTACATACCCAAAAATTTGGTATGAAAAGCTAATAATTTACCTTATTTACTACATAAATTTCTGTGTGATGGTAAAGAATAAAGGACTGTTTCTACAGCACTTTTTTGCTCCTCAAAGGCCAATGAAAA
Organism: Nesoenas mayeri; assembly: GCF_963082525.1. Classification (NCBI taxonomy): domain Eukaryota; kingdom Metazoa; phylum Chordata; class Aves; order Columbiformes; family Columbidae; genus Nesoenas; species Nesoenas mayeri. The sequence continues at coordinate 31,855,864 of NC_137548.1, forward strand.
TTAGAGACTGTCATATATAGCTATTTACATGTAGCTTAGAGTAAAATCACTTCTGATCAAGGAAGATTAAACAACTTCACAACGTCAGTATGAATTTTCTAGTCAATGGCCAGAGAGCTGTTATACTAGTTGTTATTAACTGGAATGTGAATAATGTTTTTTGGGCTATAACACTACTGTAAGATGCAAAGGTTCAGCTCTCTTTGAATAACTTCTCTGTGTGCTAGTCTTCCATTATTAAAGTGAGACATTAATGCTTTCTTCTCTGACATCTGCATTGTGAAGATAAATACATGATCACGATAGAAGCCATGTAGATACTCAAAGCAGCAGTTGTAAGTGCTAGCTGGGTGATTGTCAAAGGTTTGAAACTAATCTTTCAGCAAAAGCAAAGTTAGACAAGTTTCAAAATGTTAATCCAAAAAAAATAATATATTAGGATCACAAACTTTTTTTTGTAAGCAATGAAATAATATCAAATTTAATTAAATCTTTTGGAGGCATATAAGCAACATAGTGATTTTACAATGCAAAACTAGAACCATTTATTTTCTAAGCTATTTTAGTCAAGATTTTTTGAAAAGCATTTCGGTTTAAAGTATTTTGTTTTCAAAAGTCATGACCATGTGTCCATACTGAATCCTGTTCTCAGTGATAATCCAAAGCACTAGCTAAAGTTGGAAGTTGGAGTTTCTTTTGGTTATGGTTTTTTCTTGTTGTTGGGTTTTTTGTTAGTTTTTTTTTTTTACTCTACTGGTAGGAATATCACTGGCATTCATACTGTCAGAGTATCTTTACTTTGAAAGAATCAGCAGGCCAGTGATTGTACTTTATGTTCGTAACTTTTTCTTCCCATAAGAAAAGATCTTCAGATGTAAAAACTCCAGATAATCATGCAGTCCCTTTATGTGTACGATGAATGTTGTCTCACATTTAGTAAGAAACAACTACTTCAAAGCAGTAGTATATATAGGGTTGATTACAGTGAAGAGACTTAAAAGATGACAGGACTAGAGGATTTAGAAACCATTCTTTCGTGTTTTTCTTTTTCTTTCATCTTTAGTGATTGATGAAAGGCACAGAAAGCTTATTGAGGCAGTTGGAGTTCTTAATACACATAGGAGAAATAATATAAATCATAGGAACAAATATCTAGGTATCTCAAAAAAAAAAAAATCTTCAAGCAGTCCCAGAATACTGAAGAATGAAGTGATCCTAATAGGAAATGTTCATGTTAACACTGATGCTAGCCGTCAGGTTATTTGAAAACTGCAAGAAAGTTGGGCTGCCACCTAAGGGTTGTGCATGCATGTATAAAATGCATATTTCCTCTTTTCATTTAGCTGTTCCTAAGCAGTAAGAGTTTGGTTGGGGTTTATTGGGTATTTTGTTTGTTTGTTTTCTTTGTTTTGTTTTGGGGTTTTTTTTTGGGGGGGAGGGAGAAGGATTATTTTTCTCTTCTTAGAAGAAGGAAATATTTAGGCTACACCTTTCCTATATTTTCTCATCTGTAATGCAGAATTTATAGCTGCCCTGAAGGTAGCTGAAAATCTACCATCTTAGTCAAGAAAAAGGCACAGTAAAGTATATTTTATCCTTTAGGAGATGAGCACTGTGTGAGTTATAAAGAGTTGGTGTTAGAGAAGAGGTGATTATAGTTAGGTCCGATGTGATTGTTAGCAGAGAACAATTAAATGTGAGTGTAGCAAGTAGGTGACTGTTTTGCCTTTGAACCTTTACAATACAGATGGCTCTGAACTCAGTAAAGAAAGGCAGATGTTTTATGTGCAGTTTATTTGTATGTACTGAGGGCATTTTATGTGCAACTTATTCATTGTACTGACTGCCTTTTTTATGTGTTCCCAACAGACTATTTCTTTATTAATGAAAATCATAATCACATAAATACCTAAATAATTGAAGAAACAAACCGTGCCATGAAAGTAACCAGGTTTCCACATGTTATAGTGATGGGCACAATCTAAGAATAAGAAAAAACAATAGATGTAATTATGTTACACACATTTCATGTAAAATAATTAAGAAATTATCATCTCTCTTTATGTGAAATAAAGTATTTCCACAGCTTTATAATCATCCAGCATTTTTAGGGTATCTATTCAGTTGAATAAAACTGTCTTCTGAGTATACACCTGGTATGTTTTCTAACTTTGATTATTGTGCATTTTTATGCTTTAATATATTTAAAGCAAATTAAAATCTGGCATATCTATCTACTACAATATTACGTCAAGTGTGGTCTAAGCTCTGGGAGTAGCCTTGTCAATACTACTATAAATTTAGCTCTTATAAATTCTCAGCATGTATCCAGCTTCCCCTTTTAGTTACAAGTGTGTCTGAAACACCAAATGGTTTTAAGAAAAACCTATATTACTTAGCTCCAGCTGCATTTTTATATGATTTTGCATATGTAGCACTCTAGCTGACTCTACAGAACAGGATGAAGTGAAAACATCGAAGCCCACTCCATGTTATACACAGAGTACTTGATATGTGTCATGGTATCTTTGAAACTTGGGTCCTTTCTCCTATTATGTTATTATTTATGCCTTTTTCCATAGTGTACTAATTATTTTTTGCTGAACATCCCAAGAACAAATGTATACAGTAATTTTACATATTTTATTAGTTGTACAAAGTATGTATTCAAAGACAATATGCTAATGTCCCCAAAAAGGGAAGCTGAGGCCTTGGATAAAATTAAGGTTAAGTATGAAGAGTCATGACAGATTCTTTTTTTCTGTTATGCTTTGTTTATATTCACATTTCTTAAGAAAGAGAAGCTTTAGTTTTCACAACAGAAACCACATCATGTAATTATTTTTCAGTAGGTGTTACTGCAGGATGTCAGGAAGAAAAATGCAAGCCCTTGAAGATATGACTCTTCTCAACTGTGTTGTTAAGAATCACAGGAATACTAACCTGCTGCTCATTCAGCCAGCTGCCATATTAGTTAAGATATTTTTTGTCACTTGCAAACTGTAGCAGAATATTATGTCAGCAAAGTTGTCAATAAAATCTGCATTATTGCACACTAAATATTTTAAGAGGAAGTAGATGTGCAAACAAGCAAGAATAAAATCCTAGAACAAACTTACTGGATGAAAAGTGTTAAGCTTTCCTCATACAAAGTGTTTGATCAGTTTTAGTCAGCAAGTATACTTCTGAGCATGTACTTAATTTGATTGCAATAGATAATGAACTATCTCAGTATGAAGAGTCACCTTATCTGAATTATGAACAGAACATCCTGCTTACATAATCTTCCTTCATAATACGCAATGGCCAAACTTTTCTGCTACTACAAAATAAAATAACGTTTTGCTAGAAACTGGCTTTTCTCTTCCTGTTTATGAACACTTACAGACAGTATTCTTTAGTTTTATTTATTTAAATCTCTAATTTTGTGATCTTATGAATAGACTGGTATGTCAATTTTGTGTCAGCTTTGAATTAGATTATAGCAACCGGTACTGGAAAATATTTCTGAGCCAAAAAATCCTCAAATCTAAGTCTTTTTATTGCTCATGAACTCTTTGTTCTGAGTATTTTACATAAGCATTTGCTAGTTCTGATTTCTTAACTGCAAATCTGCTATGTAATTTAAGTACATTTAGACTAATTGTTAATTACCTTGGTGAAGTCCTATGATGACATATGATTGATCTAGTTAATTTATATAACTTACTTAATTTTAAGAAGTAGCTGGAAAAACATTACACAAATTTGTAACCCAAGAAAAACATAGATGAAGAGAAAGTATCCGATGAAAAATTGAAATTTATAACACTGCTTAATAATAGAAATATATATACGTCACTTATAGAAGAAGAACACTGTCTTAACCAGGAGAAAAGCTTTACAGCAATCATATACAATACCCTAAGGCCTATCTAGCTGAGGTAGAACATATAGTTTACAAAAAGAATAGTCACTAAAAGCTAGTAACCTCAAATACCAGTAAATCCCATTTATAACTAAATTTTTAGATCATGGAAACTATTATTACCATATGAAACCATGACACTAATCTCTCTTAGGTCTATTTCGTTGCTACAAATTCATAAATTTCAGGGTCAGTAAGATAAAAGTTTAGATATGTATGTGTAAAAATATGATTATTATAATATAAAATTCACTTTGTTGGTTTTCAGCCTTCATAGCTTAAAGGAATTCCCAGAAATTTTCTAAACACAGCATTAAGGATAATTAACTCTTGTTCAGGAATATTTCAGAGAATAATATATTACTTGAGAGCTCTTCTTTTGTCTCATGAGTCTTTGTAAAGAGATACCTTTTATCCTGAACAAGTGCCAACTATGTTAATTAAGGAAAAACTTGTGAAGCAAAAATGAAACTGTGTTATAATATTAGGTTAAAACTGCCTCAGCAAGTACTTCAAATACTTCATTCAAGCAACAGGATAAGATCTTTAATTTTTAATCTTAAAAAACATTGCACATGAAATTATTTAGGTAAATTATGGCTAATGGTCCACAGATCTATTTCCATGAGAGAAAAAAATAAAACCTTTAGATTTTCAAAAGCACAGATAGGATTTAAGAAACAATCACTGATGTTTCCTTTGTTTTTCAGACATTAAATGTCTAGCCACTTCTTATTCCTTGAAGTTTCCCCTTAGGCAATGAGAACTTAAGGAACGGAGGATTTTTTTTTTTCCCTCTGGGAATAACAATTTGAAATTATTATGCAATTCAGGTTGAATCATGATAGTAAAATTGACTGATCTATCCCAATATATCACAGAATTTAGCAACATAATTAATCAGAAAATATTTCTACTTGACTGCAATGCTGAATTCAGCTCCTTTTGATCTTTTGTTTTGTTTTATTTTCTTCAAATCAGTAAAGATTGCTTCTACTGGACAAAAAAAAATCTGTGTTGCAAGATTTTAAATTGCTGAGATTTGTTTCAATCTTGATAACCAAAACACACCAAATAGATGAATGCGTGTTTTGCAATAAGACTGGAATATCTGAATATTCACTCAAAAAAGCAGACAAGAGTAAATGAACATACAGGAAGAAAACTTGGTTGATTGCAATACAAGCTTGATAAAGAACAGTCACAGGATTTCTGATAAAACCCCTTCAGCTTATATGAATGATGGATGAAAAGCTGAACATGAGCTGGCCACCTGCCCTTGCAGCCCAGAAAGCCAACTGTGTCCTGGGTTGCATCAAAAGAAACGTGACCAGCAAGTCAAGGAGGTGACTCTGCCCCTCTACTCTGCTCTGGTGAGACCCTACCTGGAATACTGTGTCCAGTTCTGGAGTCCAAGTACAAGAAAGACACGGACCTTTTGTAGCGGGTTCAGAGGAGGGACACAAAAATTATGAGAGGGATAGAGCACTCTCCTATGAGGACAAGCTCAGAGAGCTGGTGGTGTTCAGGCAGGAGAGGAGAAGGCTCTGGGGAGACTTTACTGCAGCCTTCCAGTACTTAAAGGGGGCTTATAAGAAAGATGGCAACAGACTTTGAAGGGCTGCTTATGTCCATTATTTCTGCCACCAGTACTCCCAAGTCCTTCTTGCCCCTATCTAAGTGCAGGACCTTGCACTTGACCTTGTTGAACCTCATGAGGTTCACATGGGCCCACTTCTTGAGCTTGTCCAGGCTCCTCTGACTGGCAGTCCATCTCTCAGGCATGCCAATTGCATCAGTCAGCTTGGTGTTGTCTGAAAACTTGCTGAGGATGCACTCAATCCCACTGTGTACATCGTTGATGAAGATATTAAACAGTACTGATCCCAATATAGACCACTGAGGGACACCACTTGTCACCAGTCTCTATCTGGATATTGAACTGTTGACCACTGCAATCCAACCAATTCTTCATTCACCAAACAATTCACCCAGCAAATCCATATCACTCCAGTGTAGAGAGAGGTTGTTGTGCAGGATCATGTCAAAGGCCTTACAGAAGTCTAGATAGATGACATCTGTAGCTCTTGACCACTCCATCATAGTCACTCCATTCTAGAAGGCCACTAGGTTGGTCAGGCAGGACTTGCCCTTAGTGAAGCCATGCTGGCTGTCTCGAATCACCTCCCTGTGCTGTGTGTGCCTTAGCATAGCTTCTAGGAGGATCATGATCATTCCAGGTACAGGGGTGAAGCTGACAGGTTGATAGATTCTAGGGTCTTCTTTCCTAACTTTTTAAAAAATGGGTGCAATATATCCCTTTTTCCAGACACCAGGGACTTCACCTAACTGCCATGACTTTTCAAATATCATGGAGAGTGGCTTGGCAATTACATCAGCTGGTTCCCTCAGGACTCTGGAATGCATTTCATCAGGTCCCAGAGGGTTCTTTTATAATGGAGTTTAAGTATTAATAGATAAAAAATTAGATTAAACAATCTTGACAATGTCTTATCTCATGTCCTCTTCAAACCTTTTAAAGCTGTAATGCGTTAAGGGACAGTTAATGCTCCAATATGCTGAACTGCTTACAAACATTTTCTCCAAACCCATTCCCTCAGACATACATTATACTGGATAAAGCCTAACTGTTCAATAGCCTCTAGGAGTTACTTGGCATAGTTGTCCATATGTGCATTCGTTCAAGAAGATGTATGTTTTGAGGATGATTAATATAATACATCATTTATAGTACCAGTGAAAGATCAGTCATGGACCACAGAAAACCCCTATACCAGCAGTAAAGTGAAAAACATTTACATTTGAGAACAAATATTTTATAAACATGTATATTTTGATGGTAGCAGTACTCTGTTATATAGTTAATTTGCAAGGAGGTTAATGTATTGGCCAGTATAGATTATGGGAGGTGTAATACATTTTTGAACACATTTAAAGGATTTTTCAGCCACTCATAAATAAAGTACCTCTGTAAGAGCAAAGGTGCTTTAGTAGGAAATGTAAAAACACCATAGTCCAGCAGCAGCTAGTTTTATACCATGTTTTTTAGTTAAATTAAATTTTGATAATCCCTTAGCTATTCCGTACACATAACAATCTGATCTCTTGTGTGAGGAACAAGATCCTTCATAATGATATATATGGAATAAGCATTCCATCTTTATTAATTATGTTTACAGGAAAATGATACAATACTTTTGTGGTTATCTCTTTGTTTCTTATCTATGAGAAAAATAAGCAAACTGTGTTAGAGATCGTGTAAGAGAAAGGAACAAATGCCTTTTCTGGCTTGTTATAAAAAGATTTTTGGTGTCAGCCTCAAGATGGATTCTCAGTGTTGCTTGCAAGAATAGAACAAGGTGCTATCCATATTTCTCTTTCTTCACCTGCTATTGAAGATCTGTGCAACTTGCTAGATTTGTTCAGCTTATTAATTTTCCCATGTCTTAGTATTTCTATCACACTTTGTACACTAAAGATTTGAGTACAGCTGAGACAGTACCACAATAAAAAATCAGGATGATGAATAGTCTCAAGTCTGGCCCTTATTATCCTGTCTCAAGTACATTCAATATCTTGAAACTACTACATTCAGAAAGTTTTGATATCAAAGAAATCAATAAAGCACAACAATCAAAACAAACTTAGAAGGGAACTTAGTCTATCCCCCACATCTATTTTTCGCTGGTTATTTTTTCTCCTCTGACCCCAAATCTTGGAAAATCTGAACATTCTAATAACTAAATTTCACATCCTTTTTTAATCATCCATTTCTTTTTTTGTTGGCTTCTCATCCTACTTCTGCCCACAGATAAAGAACATCAAGCTGCTGTTCATGGAGTCATTTTAGTTTTGTGTACATGAATCCTTTAAATCTGAGAAAACACACCTGAGCTTTAACAAATTATTTAACACACATTTGTATTTGTTAAATAATTTAATACCTTAATCATAATTTAAAATATTTTTGTCAATTTAAAATTTAACAATTTGTTATTTATGTTCTCTTCCTATATTTAATATACTAACTTGAAAAGCCACTACAATACTGTTGATAAATTTACATATAATCTAAAACTTCATAATTACGATGGCTTGATGAGCTACAAGAAGAGAGACTGTATACTTCCTTATGCATTAATTTTGTTTATAAATTCATCCATAAGTTCAAGCTGCAGAACAACCACAACAAATTATTTTCTTAATTTCCTTCCTGTAGTTAATTTTTCCTACTTTGAGAAAAAAGACAGGAAAGAAATGTAAAATCCTGTTCAATCGTTATTTCAGTATACTGGAGTTCATCTTTCTAGCCATCACATTCATTACTGTGAGAAATATCAGACCTTAATTTCTCTGCTGGTCAAAATGTCATATTCACAGGCACTATGTGGGAGCTGTACATCAACAAAGTTTTCCAGTGAGTCCTATGCAGCCCCAGAGTTACAGAGGATTTTATACTTGTCACACCAGTCTGCTCTCCCTTTTGTCAAAATCAGAGGATTTTTTAAAGTCCTCTGCTGCTTTTCAGCCAAAGCACTTTGGATTTCCTCACACTAAAAGCAGGCTTTGTGCATAGACAGGAAGAAGTCTCTTTTTCTCTGTTATATTCTTCAATTAAAAATCAATCTTGAATTCATGGCACACTTCAAGAAACACATAAAAAGTTGAATAAGATTAAAACAAATAGGTCTGTTGTTTACATAATTTATAACCTTCTACCACAGTCTGATGTACTCATTCATCTGAATGCAGTATTGAATAAAAATTATCAGTCTTCAGTTGATCTTGAGTACCGCTGTACAATTGGAGGTCACTAGAGTAGAATGTCCAAGGTGTAGCTAGTAGATGAAAGAATTATAACCTTAGAACATGAAAGGAAGAAAATAGAATTCTCAGAGATGCTAATTGAGTATTTCAGTTCTATACTCTGCTCAGATAAGAAGAACATCAACAGTCTGATAAAACATTTCCCCAAATGCCAGAAAATTCATACTTACAACATTTTAAGGATCAAATTCTGTTTTTACTTAAATCCATCTTTGGGTTTATGTTTCAAATGAATTATTTCAGGTTAAATCATCTTTTTGATAGGGCACATGAAAATAGAGGGTCAAACCACAGTATTCATAGAAAACTCACAGATAGATCGAGTCACACTAATGTCTAATTTGCATAAAATTTTTCCTTCCCCCTTCATCCAGGTACCTGTGAGTACAGATCCAGTGTACTATATCCATTAATAAATATTAGATTTCTGTACACAGAAAACAAAATGTAATATCATATGAGGAAAAAAACCTGAAAAGTATTAAATGTCTTTCATCATATAACAGACCCTTCGGTTGATTAACAAGCCAAAAAATCTTCTATTGGTTGAGATATAGGACCTGACTAGTGAGAAATCCCCCTCTTTCATATAAAGTTACATATTCCACACACAAGTACAGTCATCTGCTATGTAGATCAGGTTTTGCTTAAGAATGTGTTCCACAATGAAGAGGGATTGTCAAGAAAAAAGTAAGGAAGAGTAATGCTAGGAGTAACTTTATAAAAATATAGAATAAATTATACCTTCTGAAACAGTTATCTTAACTCCAACAGCTTTAGCATAGTCTCAAAAACACATGCACTTTCCATGTCAGCAGTGTAATACTGCTTCTTCCTTACCATTTGTCTACATGCACCTGAATTCAAAGTGTGAGATACACAGTAATTATACACAGTCATTAAACAAAAAGGTTGTCTGTATTTATGTTTGGTATTGTGATAGACCATGTTCCTCTGTAATCACCTAAGCAACATTCTAGAGACTTTTTTTTTTTTTCCTGATTAAGAGTGCTGGAATAAAAATAGATATTTTTTTCCTCTGCAAAAATATTCTGCTTTATTGCAATCTTGTAAATAGTTGTATGGTTTATCTGAGTGGCAGTAAGTATTTACAGTCTTTTTTACACTTAACTAGCTCTCACGTTGATTAATTGCAACTTATTAGAATATTAGTAGGTTTTTTGAAAAACTTTTGTCTTGACAATCTCATTAGTTTATTTAAAGATATGACAAGAGTTTAGAAGGTAGAAGAACAGTAGATGACTCAAGAGTCATACCAACACCAAGAGGAGTCCGTGTGACTCACTGCTTTTTGATAAAGAGAATAAACCACCTGTTATTTACAGGGGAGCTAGAGACTACAAGATTGTGCTACATAACAGAGGCAAAGATAAGAGCTACACAACTTAGGTGGGAAAGGATTCTTAGAAGGGAAAATAAAAATCCACTAATCTTTCCTCAAACCACATCAAATGAAACTTGAAGGTTCCCCAGTGCAGCAGATGAAGCATGACATAACACCTCAGAAAAATGATAGCTCAGAGGGTTTTCAGTTGCTTTCACTTGATCCTTCAGGGAAGACAACAAAGAGAACAAGATAATGAAATCAGGAGATGCATCCTGGACAGGTGTTATTTAAATTGCATGCCTGTCTCTTGAGAACACAGAACTAATGGATGTTGTCTCTGAGATCACTTGGCATTGTAACTCTTTGGGGTTTGAGGCTGGTGCAGCTGAGAAGAGGAACTATAAAGCAAAAGAGCCGAGGAGAAGACTGAAAAAGGAACTGAAATTATAAGTATGCATTTTTAAAATTTAGAGGGAGGTAAACAAAACTAGAGCAATAGCAAATCCAATACCAATAGATAAAAAGGAATGATATTAAGAACAGAAATAGTAGTCATATTGATCAAAACAATAATCAGGTGGTTCTGACTGAGGAGCAGAAATGACCTTACAGCCCTTGACATTGTAAAGAAAGTATGTATTTACAACACCAGACACACAGGGAATAGCTCTGCCCAAGATGTGTGTGTTTTTACACTAGTTGTGAGCTTAGTTAAATACAGTAAAGTGTTACATATTCGTGACAGTTTTAGGAACGCCTACACATATTCATAACCTGTCCCCGAGAAGGCGGTTCTTATTACAATGAATTCTGGGAGACCATTTCCATAGTCTCCACCTCTGGCTCCTCCTGGTTGCAGCTGCACAGTGATCGTGAACCTGGGTCCTCTTCTCTGTACACAGTCACCTTTGGTCCAGTGTGATGAGTTGGTTAGGACTCAGATACTGAGTTGGTTAAAACTGACATATCTCCTGTCCTGTGCCCAAGTTTCTGTTATCTAGTTCACCCAAGGATACACCAAGGATGCATCCATGGGTTATTATGTTTGCAAGGTATCAGCGAACTCCTGTTTTTCATACAATAAGTTACACAAAGCTAAGCAAGGCTATGTGGGTTAAAGCTCTCTGTTGGCTCTTGTACGGTTAGTTCTTTAAGTGTCAAGTGTTAGTTATTTAAGTGTTGATTAGTTATTTATCAATTCCCTGTATCATGACTATGCTAATGCTATTAGGAGATTTAGTGTGATCTAAAAGATGCATCATAAATATTTTACCGTAAAATGTCAAGAACTGGACCAATTAAATGAGAAATCTGAATTTACAGTGTAAGATGTGAAACCAAATATTACGAAGTGGAATAATGGAAATATAGGGATTTGCAGTTGCAAATGTTTCACACGAGTAGAAGACACATGATGCTGTGGGGGCAGGGGAAAGGAAGTGCAGAATGGTGTTCTTTTACCTATACAATAAATTCTAAGAAAATAGTAGATAACATGGCTAGAATATCTGCTTGATTAAATTTCTCTTTGAAAAGAGATAGTATTACCGCACTGAAAGTCTATCCTATGGAAATAAAAACAAGTTACCAGGGAAGATTCACCTAACTGGACAAGAAATTATACCAAATATATGCTGGAAAAGCAAAATTATTGAAGAGGTTGAAAAATATCAATTAGAGGCATAAAATTAAATAGTGTACGCTACATAGTACACGTCTACAAAGCTTAATAATATGATTCAGATCTGTAATTTTACAACACTGATTAAAATAAGTTATTTTCTAAACTAGATTTGCAAAAAAAAAATACAATTAAGAGAACAACCATATGCCTATAAGACAACTGATGAGCTGAGTATTTCTTTTGACCTAACACTATAGATCACAAATGAAATAAGTGTGGCACATAACAATCTAACCATCTAAAACTGTAGTGAAGGTGGTTGGATGAGACCATCCTGTGGCAAGATTTTTTGTATTGCTTAACTTTTAAAATGAAGAATTGTATAAAAGGAGGTGAAAAAGACAATACAAATGGTATTTGAATGTCCTTAAAGATGGTAAGTCACCCAGGAATCCAGATTACATAAGCACTGACCCTGTAATACTGCATGTACTTAGGCAACAAGTCAAATATGATGATAATTGAGGGCTAACAGTTAAGTAGATTGCTCCTGACCATTCGTTGCCCATAGATAAAGCCAAGGTACTGATTTGGCTTCATAGAAGACTGTCACCCTTCTTGAATCATTTTAACATAATTATACTCCTTCAACTACCATTTCCTTGTGTTCAGCCTGAACAAAGACAATTTAAATGCATTTCCTATAAATGGGCAATTTTCATAGGTATTGAACTTGCTCTTGGATATTTAAAGTTCAACATCCTTGTGATCATATAGTTTTTCACATGGATTTACAATTTTGTGCTTATTAGGGAGCATTGCTGAATATTTTAAAATAAAGGTGCTTATTCTCTGTGTTCTTTCATATACAGCCAAAGAGAAAGAGACTGAATGCATGTGTCAGATGTATTTCTTAACATCGCTCTTATTTTTAACTTTTTTTTTTTCCCTAAGATCTTTCTCTTCATTTTTTGTATTTTCTTCATTTTTCTGTTCAGTAACAGGGCAAGTATCTCTTTGTTATTTTGTCAGTGTAAAAATATATCTTTAGATAATTCAGATTATGATTAAAATGAAGCAATTTAAAGCGTTTTCAGTAGCAGTACAACTGAGCAATTATAAATAACTCACTCAAAACTTCCAAAAGCAACAATATGCCTGTCAAATATTTGAGAGAGAAACAATGTGTATAACTTTGATTTTGCACACTACTCACAGTTACCTTTCCCCTGGGACTAGAACTTGAAACAGAACAAGTCAAGGCTTCCACTGCAGTTCATTCGTTCTATACTTATGATCTAATAAGTGCTGCTTCTTATGACTGGTGAAATAGCTGATCAGACACAGAATCAATTCTTGTCTCTCTTCATCAAAGTAATCACACCCAGTGCTATGTGGAATGAATGGTCAAACACAAGGCCTGATTCTCAAAATTCCTGGGCTATTTACAGGAGTATGAGAAGGAACATGAACGAGAGATATCAGTATTAGTCACAAACAGAACAGCTATGTGTATGAGTATTCCAAAATGAAAATAAAGCACATAAAATTATAGCAATTTTCATCTTTATTCAATATTGCATAGTTAATAATCTTGAAGTGTTATCTTCAGCCGTCACGAAGCTAATATAAAAAGCTTATATGAAACATTTATATATGCATAACATATTTTATTATGACAAGATATAGATACAAAAGTATGTTAGTTCACACCTTGCAGGTTTAGAATCTTAACATGTTGGAGTTACTGGTAATATCTTTGTAAGTTATTCTTATAACAAATAGAAAGAACAAGTATTTCTGTAAGATGATTCATGGTCTAGGTGTATTTACACTTGGAGGTCAGTATTTCCTTCACTTATACAAGTCTACATTAACGTGAGCGATATGGCTAGGATCTTACCGGCAATGGAATGAAGCCAGGCTTTAAGGCCAGAGTAGGAAGAACACTTCCCTCATATTTACTTAGCCTTTAATGAGATTTGCATTAATGTTTTTACACTGACATGTTGCTACAAAGTAAGCCTCTTCATGTGTACAACAGTGTAGCATCTATTTACCATACTTTCTCTTCACATCCATATGTAATCTATACACATTCATTATTTCTATAAGGATTTCCAGCCCTCATGATGAAGAGACATATTTGTTTGCACAATGTATAACATCTGCATTGTTTTGTTTATTGTTTTTAAATTCTGTCTTTCCTGTTCTTTATATAATCTACTGATTAATCTTCTGAGACAAACAAAACTCTGAGAGGTAATACATTTTTCCTCATGACAGTCTTCTATCTCTGTTTTGTACAAATATTGAGCTGGTGTCCTGGTTTTGTTAAAAACAAGACCAGATCTCTTTTAGTGATTTTTCTTTCAGGTAAGTTCTTCTAGGTGGCTGTACTTTTCTGAGTTTTAGCCTGCATATTTTTGCCTAGGATGCTGTACTCGGTGCTGATAAGAGACCAATGGAATGCTGAAGAAGCTCCTGTTTAGATTTATTACTATGGTAGCCAAGAAAGACTGATAAATTTTCCCATGTTCCGTTGTGAGAGGGGCATGTTTGAGAAGGGGTGGATGGAACAGGTGACTAAAACTGACCAACGGAAGTATTCCATCCCATAATCGTCATACCCCCTATATAAGAGGGTGATCACGAGGATTACGCTCTCTTCAACCATGGTCAGCATCTAGAGGACCCTGTCTGTCTGCCTGAGATCTACAGGCCTCAGGCCCTGCATTCCTGCAACCAGTTTTCAGTGTGCTGTGAAGTCCCATCCATGACTTTCGGGGGCCTGAGCTGCACCTGCTGGAGTCACCAGCTCCGCACACCCAGCTCCACTACTGCTGGAGTGACGCCAGCTCCACATCAAGCATTCAAGATTGGTTTTGTATATTTTGTATATATTCCCTATTTATTAGTAGCCTTAGTAAAACCCTTTAAAACTCTCCAACTTGAAGTCTAAGTCTCTCTTCCTTTTCACTTATCTTTCCTATCATCTTTCTGATCTAAAGGAAAGGGGTGGCGGGAAGTGAGGGGATAACAGGGAACATCTGCCACGGTTTATTGCCACCTTGCCTTAAACCTTGACAGCTGGTAAAACGTGATGCTGCCCTTACCCTTACAGAATTTTAATGTTCTATATTCCAGACTTAATAGGAAGTTCTTATTCATTCATTCTTTTCCTTGAAAAGCCAGTCACACAAAAATTACCACACTGGATCAGAACTGGGGGATATTCAGCTCCTAACTCACAACAAAGACAATTATCAAGTACAAAAAGTGAAAAAATATTACAGATGAGAGAACTTACATGTGCTAGAATATTTTTATATAAAACATTAGTATTCTGAGTATTAAGTATTTTCTTCTAAATAGAAATTATAAGAGGATATTCTAGCTGCTATGGTCAATATGTAATCCATCTTTTAATATTTCTGTATTCAAGGATAACTTTTGACAATGAGTGCTGCAGGTGAATTATATACTGTATGGAAATATTAATAAGCTTGCAATCATTTTGAATTGAGCACTCTTCAGTTTCACTGAACTTCATCATATGGTACAGAGGAAAGAAAAACCTCTGGTCTTCCTTTTCTGTCATAGATGACGTGTAGATGGTGCTTAGGCACCGGGTTTGTTTAGAGGTGGACTTGACAGTGTTAGGTGAATGACTGGACTTGGTGCTCTTAAAGGTCTTTTCCAACCAAAATGGTTCTATGATTCTATCATTCACACTCCCCACCAATCCCTCCTTGTTTGCTAGAACAAGACCCCGCATAGCACCTTTCCTCATTGGCTCCTTGGAGAAGAAGATTATCATCAGTGCATTTCAGGAACCTCCTGGATTGCTTATGCTCTGCTGCCTTGTCCTCCAACAGATATCGGGGTGGCTGAAGTCCCCCATGAGGGCCAGGGCTTGTGAATATAAGGCTGCTGTTATCTCGTTGCAGAGCTCCTTATCCACTCAGTCTTCCTGGTTGTGTGACCTGTAGCAGTCCCCCACTATAATGTCACCTGTCCCTGCCTTCCCTTTAATCCTGACCCATAAGCTCTGGGTCAGCTCCTCATGCATCTCCAGGCAGAGCTCCCATGCACTCCAGGTGGTCATTGACATAGAGGGTGACATCACCTCCTCATCTCCCTGCCTCTCCTTTCTAAAAAGACTGCATCCTTCCATTCCAGCAGTCCAGTCATAAGAACCATCCTACCACATCTCTCTGATGTCAATAACATCATAGCCCTGCAGGTGTGTGCACATCTCTTACTTGTTTATTCTCCATGCTACATGCATTTGCACACAGGCATTTAAGTCGGGCCCTTGTTGGAGCTCAATTACTGGCTGGAGTGGTTGTAATTCCTCTGTGCTGCTCTTCAGATGCCCTCCTGCTGATACTTCTCCAGCCTCTGGGCATCTATTGCTGGCACTGGTATTGAACTGATAGGAGTGGGATGGACTGAGATTCTCACCACCCCTGACAACTTCAGTTTTGTCGTTTAACTCTGGTTGATAGCTGTCTTTACTTTCCTTAGGCGTTTTAACTCTCTGAAGTATAATACATTTTAACACCTAATTTTAATTCTGCGAAAGCTCCTGTTCTGTTTCTTTAAAACAGAATGAGATTTCTCACAGATAGCACCCACACACAGATTTGACTAATTTCCACTGGTGTATGTGCAAATGTGAATAGACAGGACTAAGACAAGTATATGTTAGGTATCCCCATGAGAAACTAAACTGGAAATGCTTTAAAGGGACATTTGAAAATTGATCATAAATATGCAGAAGTCAATAATGGCATTCAGTCAGACACTGGAAGGCGTAACTATTTTTATTTTCTCATCTTAAGTCATGTTTGATGTGGCCATGACTCCATCATGATCTACAAGTTGGAGCAATTCCACAACCAGAAATTCAAGGCTTATAACCAGTCCATTTGACTTCATATGTTTTGGAATAATATGCACAGTGTCAATAGCAAAGCCTACTAAATACACAGATGAAAAATAACACCTATTCTGCAAATCTGAAAGGTTCAGATAACTAAACTCTGAACCCTTTCTTGTTTATCCATCATTAGTACTTAATGCAGTTTATAGAGTTACTTATGCAGAGGTCTATCACGTCAAAGTGGAAATCTGCATTTGCATCTTATTATTATTTTCTATCATTATTTCCTCTGAATTAAAGTCTGTATCACACTAACAAAGCCAGGAAAATGCAAAACCAAAAAATTTCAATTCTTTGCCACCCAAACCAGTTAAAAACCCTAATGCAACATTTATTTGAAAAATAAAACATGTAGCTTTATATACAACACAATTAAACAAGAATAAAATTAAAATCTTATCACTGATAATAAATTTTTCTTAATTGACTTTTTCTACAAACAGTGTTAAAAACAAAGGGAAACACAAGTGACAGTCAGACCTCCCTCTTGCCTTTTACCTGCCAACTTTTCTGGTTGTTTTTCAGAACATTAATCATTCTGAGACACAGGTGTTGCAGTGCCTGTTTAGAGCTCTTTTCCTACTTTTCCTTGTTGCCATTTCCTTTGTATGGAGAAAAGCTCATTGCTAGGTCATTGATTTGGAAAGCAAAGAGGGCAGAGGAATAGTTATTTGTTGTGATCTTTGTTCAAAATGCCTTTATCACAAGTAACTGCCACTGTTGGGCCACACTATAATACTTCTACTCATGGAGATTAGTACTGTGAGAAAAGACTAAACTAAAAAGTAGAGACATTCGTAGTTTGAGAAAAGGAAACAAATGAAGAGGCACATGCTGTCCAAGAGGTCTGAAGAGGTGTGAGTTGGTTAGGAAAGTCCACAGAGCCCTGATCACTTACAGAAAGGCTTCAGAGAAGAGTTTTAGAATACAACTGAGCTACCTACTTAGTACAGAAAGTTCTGCTTCCCCTCGCACCTACCACTAGCTAAACAGAGCCCAGTTAGTTCTGTCTAGGCAAAACCAAGATGTCTACAAATTCTAGATTTTCTGTAAATATATGAAGAAACATTCTTAATTCATTAAATGTATTATGATGAGAATCAGCTCTGACAAACACCAACCTTATGTCTGAAAAAGTTTTTAACATTGGTCAGAGGATGTAAGCATACTGACGAATAGATCATGTTCCCTGATATAAAGACCTTGGTCTAAATGGCCTTGTTATCTCACTTTTAATTGGTATTTCATATGCTCAAATCAAGAGGTCAATGTACTTTTATTTTTCAACTGAAATTTCTGAGTTTGGATGAAGGCATCTATTGCTCAGAGAAAATGAAATTACTTAAACCAGACAAAGCAGAGTTGAAGTAATAATTCTTCTCACAGATTTTACATAGATTTGTTTCTTATTCTTTGCTACTTTCATTCCATTAGCTAGTTATTATCTAATAGGGGGTGTGAAATGATATCAGCAACAAGTAGTTAATAGTTTTATAGTTAAAGAATGTCATAAACATACAGGTCTGTAATTTTATATTTAGGCATACTGAACTCATTGCCTAAGTTTTTTCCTCTTCATTACATCATGAAATTAATTGAAGGAAGCCTTAAGCAGAAATTTAAAACAGTATAAATATGATTCCTAAGCAAAGGAACAAATTCAGCTTTGATTGAAACCAAAATCTTTCACAATCACAAAGGATACAGTGCAAAGAACCAGAAAAAATGACTGTGATCTTCTGTGAAGCAGGGTAGAGTAATCTTATCCAAGCTGCTTTGTATTCACTGGCTGTACTTATGTAGCTGTTGTAGGAGATTCAAAGGAAGTAGAGAATTGGGGTTGGATTTTTTTGTGGCAACGATGTCAGTTTGTTGGAGTTATTTTGGTTTGTTTGGTTGATTGGTGTGTTTGTTTGTTTGTTTGTTTTTGGTTGGTGGGATTTTTTTGACCTTTATCTTCATATCTGTCCTTTCTGAAGCCTACTATTCCACCAGAGAATAAGTATATGCATAAATCCCCAGAAGGGAAGCAGAACAACAAGGTACCTATCAATCCAGTGGTAACATGACAAAAAGTACTATGACTGAAACTCTCTGTTGAAGATGATGGCAAAATAGCCTTCTTTTTAGTGTAGCCAGAAAATATAACAGGGGAGAATTACTTTATTGTTTTCAAGCATCAACTTGAATTTCCTTTTCATTTGGTTTCTTTTTTTTTTTGCAAACACATAGTACTGGTTATAGCCACAGACTATAGAAGCACTGAAGCAGAATATTAAAGCAACAAAACTAGTTCAAGCTTTAAAGGAGACACTGCAGTGTTCACAATTTCATATCCTAGGGCTGCGGAATACATAGAAACTAAGCCCATTCTGTGTTTAGGTACTAACCATTTGAAGAAAGACAACCATGAGATTTTCATCCTCAGTCTTAGAGAACTAGAGAAAACTACAGTCCTGTCCCTGGATTTATTTAGCACATTTTTGTAATATTTAATAGGAAAAAAGTCCACAAAAACTCCAATATCCTCAGAATTTGTTTACATTTTAAATTACTTAGTTCATATCATGGAGTACAGGTGGATTAACACTGTCTTAGTTTTATCTAGGTGTCCTTTCAAAGAAGCAGTTCTGTATCATAAGTCCTTCTCTGCGCTTTATGAACTTTTACCGTGTTTTCTTCAAGAAGACAATTCTCTAGGCTCATCAACGTTGTGTATTTATGGTGGTGAGCAGCAAGAGAATAAATCTTTTAAATTAATATATAAACATGTAATAAGAAAAAAGAAATTTGAGAGTGTAGTCACAGAGGAATAAGAGGAACATTGAGAATGGATTTGTGTTTAGTCACATTGTTACTTAGTTACATATGTAAGTAGAGCATGTGAGCAGAATGAGGAAGACAGACAGAGAGGCAGAAATAAATTTGATGGTACAGAGAACAGAGAAATGAGAAATATCTGACAAATATCTGAAGTACAGCAGTGCCAGACAATGTGAGGGAATGGAACTTTATGGTAACAGCTTAGAATTTACTCTAGAACAATTGTGATCAGTCAGTGACATGTCACAGAGAGAGCCCATAAAACTTTTTGTCTCCTTGAATTGTACATAGTCATCCAAGATTGTCACAATAATTAAGCTGCATTAGTTTCAGCAGAGGGAAGTATTTTTAAGGGAAGCAGGAAATCAAAGACACCTGCAAAATAAACCAGACAAAACAGATATTCTTAATCCTATCTGCTTTAACTTCAAAGCTACATAAAGAGATGAGAGAAAAGACCAGAAATTCTAACTAAAAGACACATTATATATTGGGTTTTCTCTTTAAGCCATTCTTCAGCTGACATGGTTGTAATTCTGGACCTGTGAAAGGGCAAAAATGCTTGTATTCTCGGAGTGTGAAGAGGGCACTAGAAAGAGTGAGGATAAATGTAGTAGAACCAGAAAGTACAATTTCGACAAGACCAAAACTAAAAGAACAGAATTTTTGAGGATGAGAAAAGAAAAATAAAGATCTAGTTCAGTCTATGGTAGTGTTGAAAGGAAAGACTGAGAAATATAGAGATAAACAGACAGAAAATAAGTGTTCATGCCAAAGAAGAAAATAAATGTACGTTTTAAAAAATATAAAATTGAATGTAAAAGGTACATACTTAGCAGTATAGATTCATGTAGATGCAAAAAGGGAAAAAAAAATCTGCATTTATTTTGGAAAATGTAGGGGTCTTCCCTTTATCTTTGCCTCTTCTGCTTTTATGTAACAATGCTTCTACTAATAACAAAAGGCATAAACTTTAAACTAGAAACAATGGGGGACAGAAATGACAGACAAGAGGTGGTGGATCAGGTTGGCAAGAAAAGCATGCAGGATGGTGTGGACAGTTCAGACATCATGAAAAAGTAAAATGGCTGAAAAGTGTCCACTACAAGTGTATACACAGAAATAAGGAAATGTCTACAGGACAGCTTTATGGGGAAGCTTTCACAGCTTTTTTGGGAAATGAGTACAACTCTGTGCCTTTCTGCAGTGCATGCAGAATGGGGAGGAAACAAGAGGAATTAAAGGTGGGCATACAATTGCAGAGTTGCAAACTTGTTGGGATAATGGACATATTGTGGAATACGATATATGACTGCAGTGTTGTAACAGATTGGACTCTTTAAAAAGGATAGGCTGAGGTGTAGAGGAGGTAGAGTTCCATTTTATACTTAATTTATATTTTCCAAAAGTACAACAAAATAGAACAAGTTAGGGTCTCTTTTACATATTTTGAATATAGCCTTATAGGAATATGTAGACCTACTAGACCAGAAAAATAAAATTATTTGATAGAAATTAAAGTCAAGTGGGCTGAATCCCAATGAATGTTTTGAAGCCTATTCCTGCACAAAAACTAACAGTAATCTTCAAAGAACTAAAGAATGTGTTCAAATTACATAAATGATAGTTCTGTCTTGCTATATTTTTTAAGAAACAATACTTTGAAGGATCAAGACATTGCCACAGGAATATAAATGTAACTCCAACTATTCTTGTTTGCAAAAGGAAGGAGGAAAACACAATAAATAAAAAAAGACTTTGACAAGTAAATATCGATTCAATAAGGTGACTGTAGATTACTTTTAATAAATAATTAAAGAAAGAAGTTTAGACATGGATTCAATTACGCTTCCAGCTGAAGTTAAAAAATTTACTTTTTCCAGTAAATTGAAGGAGAAAGTGAAATATCATTTGTAGATATTAATATCTATAAGCCTGCACTTTGATGAGACAGGTCTGATACAAAGAACCGCAGGCTGCTGGATATGGATCTGAACCAAATCTCTAGGCTTAAACATGAATGCAGGAGCTATTCTTTCGATTCCAACACACATGATATATGCTCTACTACACATATTTTTCACAGAGTCCAACAGAGATCTGATAATGTGAAATATACCATCTGATCATGCCTTTAGATCAATTTATGAACCAAAAAAGTGAAAAAATTAGATTAAATTCATGTTCATTTTTACAGAATTCTGAGTAAAATAAACCAGTTTTTAAGGACACTACTTAATACTTCTAAGTGAATTATGAATTATTAACATAACAGTGAAAGCACTATATTTTGAGAGCCCCTGTGTGATTAAGAAATAGCTGAACACGCTTGCAAAAAATATAAGAGAAATAGAAGAGAAGAATAAATTAAACTTAGTCTTTCCCTCTCTTGTGGCTTCAGGTTTACAAGAATTATAGCTCCTACAGTTCAGAAAAACACCCCAAACAAATTTTAGATTACTCAAATAGAGAATTATAACCTCAAACAAAACATTTTATGGCAGTTTTCAGATCTAAAAAAGAACTACATTCAAACAAAAAGTGAAAATTTTCTAAAAATTTTTATTTAGTGTGAAAAATCTGAGAATGTGTGACAGTCACTTTAGGAAGTAAGCAATAAATATTTTAACTAAACCAAATAAAATTTCTAAGTTACCTGCTGCATGTGACAAATGTCAGAGAACATTATAGGAAAGATTCTTAAAACTGTGCCATTTGCACATTCAAAAAATAGCCCAAGTTTGGTGGGTTTTGGCTGGTTTTTTTTGGTTTGGGGTTTTTTTGTTGTTGTTGTTTGTTTGTTTGTTTGTTTGCTTATTTTGTTGTTGTTGTTCTTATATGACAAAAATGCCTGAAAAGAGTGGGGTATACTAATAAGTGCTAATTAATGAGTTCACATAGTCATAGGAAGTTTTCAAAAATCCCAAATCAAAATCCAAGGAAATGGAAATCAAACTATTGTGTGTACTTTCCTTTGTTACATTCTTCTCTCAAAATATGGAGACAAATATCAAAAAGAAATGCATGTTATGGCATAAGTGGAAGAAACTATTTGTAGACAGAGGTTCTTCCAGTAACCAGTATTCAAGAAAAATAAAAAACTATAAAGAATCTCAGACACAATGGATAATAAGTTGGAAATCATGCCATTAAATGTAGTTGAACAAGACTGGGCATGTAAATAAAGTCTGACATTATATGGGCAACATGCACATTTACTAAAGTTTGTAGATCTCATAGGTCTTGGAAAAAAATGTATGACTTTAATTTTGATCCACTGATGCATCAAATTGAAGAAGTTTAAGAA
Organism: Nesoenas mayeri; assembly: GCF_963082525.1. NCBI lineage: Eukaryota > Metazoa > Chordata > Aves > Columbiformes > Columbidae > Nesoenas > Nesoenas mayeri. The sequence goes on from NC_137548.1 coordinate 31,878,669, forward strand.
ATCTGGAACAAATATGCAATCCTGTAGGCAGGGAAAATTACTGCTATTAAAAGGAATGTTCTGCCTAGATTGTCATTATTACTATTTCAATCTCTATCAGTAGTCCTCCCTGGCATAACTGCCACAGAGAAGGAAAGTGTGATTTTCAGTTTTGTAAGAAAGAAATAAAGAGACAAGACAATTCACCTGCAGAGGCCACCTTCATAGAGTACTTCAGCAGTGCCAGATGTATGTTTTGTCTCCTGATGCAAAATTGCAGAGTTGAGTCAAATCCAGACTGAATTTACCAAGATAGGTTTTGACCCTGAAGATCCCTGCCAAGAAATCTTCCTTTACAGTCCAGAAAATTATTAAACAGTAGTACAACTTACTCAATTGGTTTAGGTTCTAGGATGTACATATACATTTTCAGTTATAGTATCTCTGTATTGGGGTATTTAGAAGAGTATCCTCAAAGATTCAGATTTTGAAGTTAGTGTTAAAATTTCCACTGACTGAGACACAAGAAAAAAACATCAAAAAGGGTAAAAAGTGACACAAGTGCTGGTATCATGCAGGAATACTATTAATTGGGCATGAACAGGGCAAGAGGCAATGTCATCATGCAGATAGTGGGTTGGTGAAGCAACAGCAGCAGAAACAAAGATGATAATAACAGGCCACAAGGATGAACAAGGCTGGAGGGAAAAATAAAAGTATGAAGAGATGATATAGCAGACTCTGACTACACAAATGTGGGAGAGACTATTTGTATATGACATGAAAAGCTTTCACCATCCATGCATAGGAGCTAGAATTTATAAATAGACACGAAGGAAACACAGGGAATTATATTAATGTTAAAACATTAAAAGGTTGTAACTTTTTTTCTGGATTTGTATTGTTTTGTTTACCCAGAATAAAAAAACCTGTTATTAATAACTTTTATTTTGTTTATCTCAGCTATGGTATTTCCTCAGGTGTGTGAAGAATGTTTATGCAAAGTTGTTACAAATACAGACACTCCTCAAATTTGTCAATAATTAATCAGAACTAGTCTCTGGGTGTTTTCAGATGCATCTACAACGTTTGTCTGCTAAAACTCCCTTCATCTCTTGCACAAAACATTAATTCCTAAAGAGATTATACATGAAGGACTTGATTGCAGTTTAGCAAAGGAAATTATACCCAGCTTTCAAAAGTGTTTGTCTCTAGTTTTCTAACATAGAAAAGTATAACTCTGGTACTGACCTCACTTTCATTAACTGTTTGAAAAATTCTTACCATAAAAGCTTAAACCCCTGGCTTTGTTTAATTTAATTACCCACAGAGGTATAAACAAACAAACAAAAAACAATTACAACAACAACCACCACCACAAGAAAATATTGCTGTAACAGAGAGACCATGCCTGTTCCATTATGTGTCCCTGTAATAATCCAAAGTGAAAAATACAACAGTGGAGGCAAAGAGACAAGGTCACCTGGTGAATAAAGAGTGCCTGGAAGGTGTGGGAGGATTGCCACCCAACCTATTCACACATATCCACAGAAGTGACAGTACATATATTTTTGTCCTTCCTTCTCTTCCATGTAAACAAGCATTTACTAATAGCCCTGGTATCTGTATTCCAAACCTAAAAGATTACAGGATATCATTTCCACATATGCAGTAGTATTGCTAGAAACTCATGGGCAGCTTCATTAGTTCAGATCAAGATTCTATAAACCAAGTCTTGATTATTATTTTTTTTTTTTTTATTAAAGTCATATTACGTTAAATAATTTTTTTTTTTCTTTGTCTCTGGTTAGGCACTTCATCGACAATTGATACCGTTAGTCAATTTTGCTTTCATGTACTTATGCAGAAGAATGATGTTGCTATGTTTCGAATTTTAAAGAATGGAAGTTTAACAACATGTCTTTGGGTTTTTTTCTCCAAGATTTTTACTGTCACATAAATATGCCTTTGTGCTATGCTTGTAATCACAAATCAGAAATGTTTCTGCTTCTGGCTAAAGTTCTTTCTTACCTGTGCTGCAGCATCATGATGTGAATACATTGGCTAAGCAAAAGGCTAACACAGTTAATTGCAAAAATGCTGTCTACTGCTACCTGTAAAGTCTTATTATACAAACGCTAACAGTTAAACCTCACTGTACTTGTTACTTTCAAAAGCAATCAATCACATAGTGACAGATTAACCAGACTTCTCTACATACTTAGTGGTGTATTGCTGAAGTTACAAGATTCAATCACTTTACTAATGTTTCTGATATATATCTTGCACCACATAGAATCAAGAGTATTGCTAGTGTTCTTGCAGCTTCACCTGCATTGTCTTTGTTCTAATTTAAAATTTCTTGCTTGGACGTTTTGAGTGCATATTCCATTCTTTAACAGGAGAGAACAAAAGAAGATTGTGAGGCTGGTCCTTTATTGGACGAATAATGAGAAGTCAACTGCTGGCAATAAGAACTGCATGTCAGAATTATCCCAGGCCCAAGAACCTATTTACCTCACCAGAACCACAACTGAAACTTGTGGAATGTGAAACACAGGAATCTGAAATCTACTTGCAGAGCAGGGATGGCAGGGGAAGGTAGAAGACCAGACAGAAGGGGAAGAAACAGAGGAAGTGATAGCACATACTTTTGGACATATGGTGATAGACCATCATGAAGACTTTACAAAGGGGAGCTGACTTTATCGTTCTTTGCCAGAGCAGCTCATAACAGCATATTTAGCATAATTGTTGTGGAGCTCTACAAGACTGTAGATCCTATTACCCTAATAGAAACAGTCATGACATAAGAATACTTAGCTGTATTGTCTGTGATACAATTTTTTCTATTTACAGCTAATGACTATAGCAAACACAGGTCATCACATGAGTCCCTGCTTCCTGGCATATGAATACAAACTGTAACTTGTTAACAGTTCTGCCTAAAATACCTGTTTAACTGTTGCATGGAGAATCCATCACAAATGAGCACGCAAAATATCCAAACAGCCCAATGCATGAAACCCTTTTGCATCCTTGGTGGACTTGTCTGCAAATCAAAGATCTCTGCCAAAATGACTGATGTGTTTTTCAGTGGAAATTATGGCCTGCAGACTCTCCTACCTTCTTTACATGAGGCTGTTTCAGTCATTTTTATTTTCTACATGAAACAGAGCAGATTCTTTTTGCTGTTGCCATAATAATGGACAGAAATTTCACCACCCTTGTCAAAATTCCCTGACATTCACATTAAGAAGACCTCTGAGTGAACAAGCACTTGCTTTCCTCAGTATGATTCCTGACTTTTTTGTCCATACCAGCAGTAATCCTGTCAGGAATGACTGGTGTGGTGCTCTTGTGCAGCATCCACAGCTCAGGGATTCTGAAGCAGCCTTTCTTACTCTGGAAAGGGCTAGACTTTTTCTGGGTGCTAGCCATGTGCACTCAGGACTGTGAGGGGGTGACCGATGTGAACTTGACTGCAGATTACTTGGATGTTCTTTCAAGATATGGATTGCTTGGATTTTAGATAAGTCAGTTTTCTGATTTGTTGACATTAGTGGTCACATTTCCTAAGTATATGCCATTGGATCCTCCATTTCCTACTGAGTTCCTGCCTGAAATATACTGAATATTGGCTGAAGTATACTGAATATTGAAAGTACTAAATAGACTGAAACCAACAGCAGATTTCAACAGGGCTTATGTACGTCATGATGTTTTATATGTAAAACAGGAAGCATGAGGGAAAATAGTAAGAGAGGGTTTTGTGAGAGTACTACAAAGGATAGTGCAATATGAGATGATTGAGTGTATCCGTTATGGTGGGCATGGGGATGTTTTGAGCTACATCAACTTTGTTTACAGACCTTCAAGATCCAATAAAGCAAGACAGACACAGCTATAGCTGAATATAGACATTCTTCTCCATTTTTTTTTCATCATCATTTGGAATATACCTGGCAAGCCTAAGTCTAATACTAATTTTTTTCTCAAATCTAAACTGAATATACCTTGTCAACATGGGCTGGCATCTAAGGAAATCAAAACCTCTATCTGAATGTTTTCAGTATATTGTAAATTGGTTTCCCCTTACCTTATTGTAAAATTACTATCTCATATGAGAGAATGTAATAATTAAAGACTAGAAAGTGATGATCTTCTTCCTTTTAAAGGGAAATGGATTTATCAGATATTTATTGTGAAAATAAAACAGTTAGAAAGGAGTGATATTAGTATCTGATGTAATATTTATCTCAGAAGTCCAACCAGAGTTCAGTGGGAACCTGGAATTTTCTTATCTTCTGATTTGCCTTTGAGATTTCCACTTAATAATGGCGTAACAGTCAGCAATAATCCTAAACTCTCAATGTCTTGCTCACAGAATGACAGCCTATATGAATAAGAATCTGATCAACTGCACAACTTCTGGGTATAAACAAAATTAATATTATTAATCATATAAGCAACTATATAATTATATACATATACAAATAGCTCATTTATTTATATTATTTTTTTAACACAGTAGCACACTGATGCCCCTTGGGCAAAGAAAGCAGCTTTTAAATAAGGCTTTGTGGTTTATATACTGTAGTAATTCCACAGCCAGATAAAAGTGAGAAGAAAGACAGATTTATTTTTATATGCTGTCTATATGAACAAAATGGTGAACAAGTGACAAGGTAGTCAACTAGTAAATTTTTTTTTCCTGAGATAAAATGATTTACCAATATGAAAATGTATATTGTCATTTCAATCCAGAAATAATTAAAATATGTTAGACTAAGTTAAATCACACTTTAAAAAATATATTTTCTTTTATATTCCTTTTCTTATTCCTGATTTAGGGAATTTTACAAATCTAGACTTTACTGAACTGATGATATGTAAAAGTAACTATGTATACTATATACTGGTAAGCAGGAAAAAAATATACTGTATAAAGTCTGAAAACCACTTAGGCTGAGGGCTGGTAGCATACATGTTGGGACAGTCTGGCAGAAAGACTTAAGATATACACAAATGTGGTTCACATTATTTTTTAAAAAACAGTTTAGATATACCTCTGAACTTAATCCCAAGGCTTTATGATGCTCTCTTAATTTACATTATTTTAATTTAGCAGTATTTTAATAAAGTCCTCTTCAGCATAGTGGCAGAATCAAATTATAGAGAAAAACATATTTAGAAGGCGTGCTATTAATCCCTCTGCCACAAGTAGTAGTATCAAATCATTATATCAAATTTAGTTATCCTTTATCTAGAGACATTCTATAACTAGAGACTGGCTGTTCACCGTAAGAGTAGGATAAGGAAATTTAACAACATTAGAAGAAAATTACTATATAGATGAACATAAATATTGTATCATTCACGGATGTGTCAGTCATTGGCTGTATTACTAAAACTCATCTATCAAATATTTTTCTCATTTGGATGGCTCTGGCCAGGATACTTCAAGGAACATCAGAATAAATGTCAGCTATGTAGTCTGCGGGATTTCATAGCCTCTGGGAATTGATGCAAGAGCACAACTCAACTGACATTCCACATGTAAAAGGAATGTGGCTTGTTCCCTTTGGTCCATTCCCCCACCTTGGCTTACATTGTTCTTCACCTACGATAGTAATAATTTATCTTACCCTCAGAAAGAAGGAAGTGCTAAAATAACCTTTGCAGAAAAGGAGCAACAAATCAAAACTTTGAAGGTTAAGTATATGGACATCTACTTGTCATATGTTTATGTATGAATGTAAGAATCATAATGGATATTTTTATCTATGTATATATTTAAGGAGCACAAAATTACTTTTTCATTCTCTCTGCAGTGACTCAGTTCATTTCTGTTAGCTGAGAAGCACAAAGTATTCTTGCTGTCTTGGTCAGTTACTAAATAAGATGAATATTAAACCAGGAATTCTAAGTGATGTAAACACTTAAATGCACCTGAAAGTTACCTAAAATATTTTTGAAATCTTTTAAATATACTGGGCTTTTGAAAAATAGCATTTAGCAGTTGTTTCTTAAGAAAAAGCCCTTCCTAGACATTTTTTCCCATTTTAGCTCATTTAGAAAGGATGTAGATCTTGCTTCAATGAAGGAAGAATCTGAATAAATGAAATGAAAGCCCTTTTACTACCAATGGGAATGAAATCTGATTGAATTGTTACTTAAGGTTTTTATATCTCTTAAATCATTGATTCAAAATGGTGTGATGTGAAAGAAGTGGAAAATTTCAAAGCCTTTCTTGAATCTTCCTTCTATGGTTTCATAAAGACATAATGAGGAAATGTCTAACGGGGGGGGAAAAAAAAAAAAAAAGCTTTATTTCAGTTCAAAAAGAGAAGGAAGAAACATAATTATTCTTTTTATGAATAAAATTATATTTTGAACACAAGAAGAGAGGCTTTAAATGTACCAGTACTACTCTTATAATTAATTTGCTTTTCTTATTATTGAAAACAATATTCTGTAAGTGTAGGTTGGTTTTTTTTTTTCAGAAAACTGCTAAATGAGGTTCTCTTGAGCTTTCTGAAGTGTGTCTATTCTTCACCTTTAAAGTGCCTGGATTAATTAGAGCATGACCTGCACAATAGGGAAAGACAAAACTTTACCAATAAATGGTGACACTTCAAAGACATAAAAGAGGTTATTTGAGATAGAATTCTATGAGTTCCACCACTCACAGGAAGCCCCCAAGACATTTGAATTCAGTTCAAGCCATTATAGATACATAGAATACCCAAATGTGTCTCAGTTTTGTTGAACACTTTTGAATACAATTAGCTGAAACCAAAGTACTACCCACCTACAATAGAACTGCATCTACATTAGTGATGGGAGAACTTCAAAAGGTTCAGAGTTCAGATTAATTTCAGTTCTTCAGTAAGAAATATCCACACAGGTGGCATTGCAGCTTTTTGAACTTGCAGCCTAATTTTCCTTTGATTCCCTTCTTGCTCTCTCAGAAATTCTTTCAAAAGCCTTTCCAATATCTCTCTTTTTTTATTTTCCTTCCTTTTTATTCACATAGTGGTGTAGAAAACTACTTCTCTTGGTAGTCGTTGTGTAGCTACTGCATCTGTTTTGTCCTTCATGGTTTTGAGCCTGGTGTTCTGAAATGGCAACTTTCCTCTGGAGTCTAGAATATTTGGAAATGTAACAATGAGGAAAACCCCCATGATCTGAACCACAGCTCTGCAAATGCCTCCCTGGATTGAACAGTGATTTCAAAATTATAAATGTCATTGGAAGCTGCAGCATGCACTGAAGCCTACGCCCTGCAATATGACATCCTGAGTTTTCTTGTTTCTTTCAGAAGTCGCTAGCCCCCCAGCAGGGGAATACTGCATTGAATTTTAGCCATCTTTGTGAATAGAGGTCTGTAGCAAAGGCTAGAAACAGACAACTATGGCAGTGAATACTTAGTTCTCTCTAGACACAAGCAATACCTGGAAGAAAAGCAGCACCTTAGTTCTTTATGCCTGCTTCCAGAATTCCATCTATTTTTTGCCAGGGTTATTGGCAAATTGGTGGCTGAATGGAAACTTGCCTACAACTGCCTCACCCTGAAGGCAAAAAAGTTGCAGAGGAAAATTATTTCGTAGTTTTGAAGAAGTCAGCAAGAATGAAGCACTATGTCCTTTGAATCTATTTTTCTCCCCCTGTTTAGCAACTAGGGAAACTGCTAGCTTGACTAGGGCTAGCAACTAAAATGAAATATACTTCAAACATACATAAGAAAGTGGAAGTTACAGCTAGTTAGGAAAATAAAGCCAAGACAGAAAGCACAAGTCAGAAACAAAATAGTAAGTATAAGCTCCCTGGGAAGCTGCTTCCTAGATGTGAAGACAAATGAGCAGCCTGGTTTTTATGCTGGAGAAAGACCAAAGACCTGGGTTTTAGATACACCCAGACACCTAGAATTTCCAGTACATTAGAACAAATTAACTGAAAGTAGAAAACAATTTTCAAATACTTGTCATGCTGCATATCATCAACAAGACAGCCAGTCTTCTGTGAATTAGATAGACTGTTTTGGTTTTGTGGTTTGTTCTTTTCTGTTTTGGTCATGGTGGTGTTTGGTTGTTTTTTGTTAGAATGTCTTTTTTTCCACATATCTGTCACAAAATCTCTAGAGCGTGCATTATACAACTTATTTGCAGTCCTAATAGCCCATTTTTAACACATGCTTTTGGTGCCATCCACAGGAGTTCAATAAATTTGTTCTGGCTACTCATGTATATTTAAGATCCCATTGCTGTATGGTTCTTAGTTTACTAACTGCAAGACAACAAAGGGAATTATTTACATAGGAGTCATCTACGGGACAGATGGGGGTGGTATTCTTGACAATCAGTCACAGAGCAGTCCTTGAGCCGTAAAGAAAAAATGGACCAAACTCTTGGTAAGAAATTTGGTGAACAAAGCACAACAGCATTTTTAATTTAAATCAAATTAGGCAGGGACCTCAGTAATACCAGTAAACATGCTTTCAGTAGGTGAGATGCATAGGGAACATGATTTGTGTTGCTGCAACTAGATGTACGTCACAGCCTTCATTCTCAGCAGTGGCTACTGTGTATGTAATCATTGGAATAAATGTTGGACTTGAAATAACTGTTCAGTTTCTTGGAATATATGCAAAATGATCTGAATAGTTCTTTTCTGAAATGAACAACAGGAAATAGCAATATGGTAAGCCACTACATTCTGCAAAGACAATCATTAGCCTCTATATAAAGAAAGAATAAAAGAGGATGCTTAGTCCAAATAGTTTAATAGACAAAACTCTGGCAAGTATTGTTGTTCAGATAATTTATTTCAGTGTGTGGAATCCTGACAAGTTAAATAATCTGTGAAGCATTGGCCATCACCAATGAAAGAATTTCCACAGCTGCAGAACACAGGGTATTGCACATTATAGGAGGTTAAATGTAAAAACAAAAACAAAAGCTGTGGTTACTGATATATATATCATTACAAAGAAATTACATTTTGTGGAGGAGGAAAACTATTACAGAATCAGCATGGATTATATCACAAGGTAAGCCAAAATATTTGATGTTTTCCATTGTCTCATTCAGTAATATATGCAATAGAAGTATATTTGTAGAATATATATATATACAAATACATGTGCACATACACAGACCAATACACACACCAGTTCAATACTTGCCAGGGCATAAGACACCTCACGTCACAGCGATGTTTAAAAAAATATCACTCTTTCATAAAGAGTGTCATAAACTAGGTAAATTTAAAATTAGTTAAAGCTTATTATTTTTTTCTGCTTTGGGCAGGTTCCATTTTGGGTAGTCTTGTGGTAGTTATACAAAAGAGATATGCATTTATTTCAGCAGAAACCAAGAGGTATTTAAAAATTGTTACTAGAGTAAAACAAATCTCAAATTTTGGTAGGTATTACTTGTTGTATTCATACTTACAATTTTCTTGGCTTAGAAAACAGTTATGTTCAACAGATGTAAGATATTGCCTTGATATAAAAATTTTGAAGAATATTTTTACCTCAAACCATGTCTTTTACATATCTTCTTTAACCCATTATACATTTGGGTGTGCCTTATCCATTGATTAAATTGTACCTACCTCATTTATGTATCTACATCATCAAAAGGGCCACAAATACCTTACAATAACAGATTTCTTAGTTTCAAAACAGCCCAGCCTCAGAGACATTTTATCAAAATATACTTGGCATCCAGCCTAAGCACATTTCAATCCAATACATTAGCAGACCCTACACTTTGCTTGCCTTAGTATCCAGTCAACAAAAATGAAATGCCTTCTTAAGTGTGCAGCTCAAATTATTCCTACTCTCACTTCCATTTTTGTCTACCAGCAAGGCCATTCAGGTTCCCAGTGCCTCTCGACTTCCGCAAAATGATGTCATGCAGTCAGCAGAATGAGTGGACATTTGAAAACCTGGATTTAATGAATGTAATTATAGAAATTACTATACAAAAAAAAAAACAAATCAGAATCATTCTTACAAAATCATCAGTAAAACAATAAAGGAATATATAAAGTAAGAATGTCCCTCTTCTTTGATAACTCCTGTTTTTCATACTGATGCTTCAAGTACCAAACTAGGCAGCATGAGTCTTCAAGATAAGATGGGTAGCATCCTCTACATTTCAAAATACTAGTTTTCTTTGAAATAGTGGAAGTTTACAGTAAAAAAGTATGATGTCTTGTAACCATTCCTACTCGAGATTTAACTGACATTCAGTTCATTTTAATTTGATACTTCCTTTGTTAATTTTAACTTTGTAGAAGTGGTGCTACAGGAAAATGAAGCTATTTTGGATAGGAAAATAACATTCTCAGTGGTTGAAGGCTAACACTGAATCTTTTATGTTTGGTTTGGTACATTATTCACAGCTGTGAATCAGCAAATCTGAAAGGAATATTTCTGTACTTCATTTCACTCCATTGCTCTTTCCTTGCTACCCTGTGTGCTCTGTTCACAAATCAGACAGTTTGAAAAAAACATTCTGCAAACAGAAAACCAATATAACTTATGTTCATACTGTGAGAGGTATCAGAGAAAGATGAGAAGTTACCCATTCCATGCCCTGTTTTCTCTTGAGATACTAATACCTCAGGTCCAGAAATGATGAATTTGTCTTTTACAAGCTGGCATTTTCTACTGAGAGCTGAGGATTTATCTGTGAGCCCTAACATGAGAGATGCTATGAATCATGGATATTTTGTGGTGCACTGGTTGCAGCTATCAGTTGCACATGTTTTTTTGACTGAGGGGCTTCATAAAATCTGTAGACAATGAGTCATAAAAGTAAAAAATACACTTGGTCAGTAACAGAAGAAAAGATAACTCCATAAAACAAAAGTGTGATGAGGAACCAAAAATGGTGAACAATCCACTAAGTAAAAAATCTAATTCTCTATGGCATAAACTACCCATGTCAGAGCTTTTATGTGCCTTATGCACACAACATTGTGTTATAAAGAAGTAATCCAGATTACTACAGGAAATATATGTATATGTGTGTCTGTGTATGTCTGTGTATGTCTCTTTGTGTCTGTGTGTGTGTGTGTTTCCACATCATCTTTGCAAGGTTGGGGAATGAAATAATTCTTCCTTACAGGTATAAACTGATGTACATAGAGATTAATCTGAAATATGTATGTACATAGATGTTGAAAACCCAAAATGAAACACTGGGAATGTTAAGCATTTCTTTAAATCAGGTTATACCTTCTCAAATCCTGCAATCATGAAAACTTGTGCTGTATACAGTAAAAAACACTAGGGTTTGTGTAATCTGAGTATATCATATGGAAAAGCATTGTTAAAGGTAAGTAATAATTCTGGTTTTCATTGAAGGAAGAAAATTACAATCTTAACAATGAAATCAATCTCACTTTTCTAAGCTCTTGACTTGCAAAACAACTTTAACATATCTACTAATGAGGATGGAATCTTACTGACAAGATTCACCTTCAGAAAGCTCCTGTGTTAGGAGGATTTGCTGATACAGCTATACAGGTTAGCGTTTTCTAATCTAGGCAAAGCATCCAGCTTCAGTGTTCCCTGCCTGTTGATGCACTGCGTCTGTGAGAGCAGGGTGAGAATGCTTAGTTTCTCTGACCAAATATCGGAAGAAACAGCCGAACACAGAAATTCTACAGAGAAAATTTGATATTTGAATGTTTTCATGTTTACAGGCTGGTACCTGAATGCTTTCATGTCTACAGGTTTAAACAAAGTATCTTCATCTTACTATATTGCAGGTATTTTTACAGGAGTGGATATGAAAAAAAAATCCAAAGGATTCTCCGCAATGCAGTTTTACATAAGGGCCTGCAGGAGCAGGCAGAATGTTATTAGACCATAAAAGCACATCAGGGTGATTTATGGTTTCTGATCAAGGTTTCTGTGAAAATTACTCTGCATCACCAGCTCAAGGTGACTGCTACCATTAATGTGCGGAAAATAAATGAGATAGGGAGACTGATATCAGAGGAAGTAAAAGGAAGCACTGAGACAGTTTCTATAGCACAGGCTTCCCATTTTGTTTTACAGTGCATAGAAAGCTGTCATCAAAATGATTGCTTTGGGGCAGAAAAGGCAATTCTTGATAATTAGATCTTATGGCAGACTTTCTTACATCCTGTATATAAGAACCATCAGGTATGATGCCTTCCCACTATACGTCATCTTCTCTGTCTTGCAAACAATCTTAGAACGTAGAAAATGAACAACATATGTCTTTATTCTCTGAATTTACATTCCAGAAGAAAGAAAATTCCAAACATGGTTTCACAGGAGTCTTTATGACTAGGATTATTTTACATATGATCTGACAGCAATTTGCGTTTTGACTAGCATTATGGTAAATACCCAAAATCTTTTCCACAGTTCAGTATCCTTCTATTGTATGTTCATTTATTAGTGTTAGATTTTTACTCCATTTTTTTTTCTGTTGAAAACAAAAAGCTTTACTGCCTATTTAAATACAAATGCATAATGCATTTTTAAAAATTTACCTCGTAGCTGTTCACCACAGCTTTTCTTTATATAAAGTTTATTGAAGATGCATTCATATATGTAATGTTACTTTAAATTTTCTTTATTTCTTCTTTATTATTTTAAATTGTCTGCACCCTTTTTTTTTTCCTTCACAATGTTTCAAGATACATAAAGGAAACACTGATTAAATGAAATTAATCCATAGTACAGATATTGGTGAAAGCACTGAAATGTAAACCACAAAAAATGATCAGTACACCTTATACTTCTATATTTTTTTAAATCCATCCTTTAATATTTTATTTCTAGATTCTAAAATTTAGTATGCAGCTGTGCAGCATCATTTTACACATCTGGAGACCATCAGGGTTGTTCACACAGCTGTCTATAGCAGCTGATCTTATGGTTATTACAAGGCATGTTTTTGAAGTAGCATACGAAACAAAGACATCCATATCTGAGGGAGGCGGGGTGGGGTGGTCAAAATTTTGATTTTTTTTTAGATGATGACATACCAACTGCACATTGTTTTCAAAAGGGTTCCTAAACCAGATTTATTTCAATATACCCTCATGGTAAGAAGTGACACTTTTTTCAGTACATAACACTCATTTACCTATAGCAGGGGCATCAAACTAATTTTCATCAGCCTTGCAGTTTCCTTCAAAGGCCGAATGTAATTTTAGGACTGTATAAATGTAGGAGTAGTTTGACACCCCTGATCTGTACAGTTCAAACCAGGTATTTTGTTACTATTGTTGACAAAAGGGTTATAAGCTTAAAAAAAACCCACCTGTTTTAACTATTTTTATCCTTCAGATGCACCCTGAGAATAAAAGGACTTCTGTTTATGTGCAAGGGTGATTAGCTTGTCCTGTTAATAAGATGGATTTCTTGGTACTTAATTGAAAGCAGGTGGATAATTAAAACCAATGTGTAGCTAATCAAGAGCCAACTATCAGGTGATCATGAGCCCATGTCTGATTCTGTTCACAATAAAATCTGTCTTTGTAAGCCTGTTTGTTCTAGAGGCTAGTGTGAAAAAGGTAAGAAACACTGTTTTCTGGGGAGAGTACAATTGAAGTATTGTTTCACAGGCACTGAAAATGGCTACTATAAGTGCACAGCATGTCAGACTCTTTTGTTTAGTAGTATTTTGTGATTTTTTTTTTTTTTTTTGGATGGGATTTACTTGTCAATGTTAAGGATGTTTATTTGTTTTAAGATAGGCATTAAGAGAAATCTGAACCTGTGCCTTGTCTCCCCTTGTAGTTTTGCAATGTGCTTTGCTAATTTTTCTCCCATCACAAAATATTACTGTAAATCTGCAAAGGTGTAACGAGTTAATTAAATGTGATGCTGATCTTGAAATAGCGTTCCATTGTATCCATGCTAAATTCTTGGTAACCTCTGAAGCCCATTTAAGAAAGACTGAAGAGGCAGAGAGAAGAAAGGGTGGCTGTTTACAATACTGTTTAAGCAACTACTAGTTTCAGAGTATTTTCTGTGCTTTAAGTTGTGTTTTAACTTAGACAGTGTGTTCATGCAGAGTAGTACAGTAGCTAGATCTTGATGGTATGTAGGGGCTATTGTATGTCAGTTATTTTTCTTTTCCAAACCCTCATGCTAGAGAGAAGATACACAATTTTGTCTCTATTACAAAATGTCAGAAAAATGCAGTAGGAATCATGCTTCTCTGTCACCACTACTTGTTTGTCTGACCTACTTCTCTGCTATTTATGGGTTATTCTTATGATCTTTTAACTTGTATCTATTGTTGCTAACAAAGCTGTGTTGTACTCACAGGTGTTATGTATTGCAAATTTCTACATAAGTATTAAAAAGTCACTTTAACCCCTTTTTCACTTGTCTTATCAGAATACAATCTTTATAAGCAGATACGTAGGAAAGTGATGAAAACCAGTAGTCTTTTTAAAGTGCTATTAATTGCTCTTAATTTTGCTTATATGTTTCAACTTTTTAATTAACAACTTCAGCTTGATAACATTTCTCTTTTGCTCTCTTTCAAGTTCAGAATAAATCTGACTATGATGGCAAAATAATTTAAGAGTCTTGCTTATTATTAAAAAAAATAATTGTACCTGAATTAATCTCATATGCTGGCATTAAACACATATGTTGGGATATGAGGTGTTTGCTTTTTGTTTGTTTGTTTTTTTTCATTTTCTTCCTATGGTTTAACGGGGAATAATTTTTATTAGATATGATCCTTGCTTTCCTTGTAGGCTTTTTTGTTAGTTTTATATATGGCTGGACAAAATTCTATATAATATTTCTCGTTACTTCTAATATATATATTCTCTTCCCCTTGCAATGCTTCTGGAAAAAGTTCAATTCTGAAAGGTAGGAAGGAGAAGGAAAAATACACAGGTGAAGAGGAAAAAGTTTAGGAAACTAACAGAATCTGTACCTGAATACACTTCTCTTACAAGGATGGAAGAAAAGGTGCCAATCTTAAAGGTGGTTCATTGCTACTGACAATATTAAGCAGATTTTATTGCTAGTAAAATAGAGGTTTGGTTTTTTTTCTTTGTTTTGTTTGACGTATTTTTTTTAATTGTAAACAGTTCTAAAGCTAGTGTCTTTGAACTGTCATGACCCAGAGGCACAAACCATCAAGGATGGTGGTAGAAACAGTGATGCAAAGGCAAAAAGTTTTAAAGTTATTTATTTTATCTTATTTTAAAGCACTAATTCAGGTTTGATTTCTCAACAGCCTTGCATCTTAATGTCAGGAAAGATGAAAATTCACATCTCTGTGTTACACAGAATCACAGAATCGACTGGGCTGGAAAGGACCTCAGAGATCATCGAGTCCAACCCTTGGTCCAACTCTAGTCCATTTATTAGATCATGGCACTAAGTGCCATGTCCAATCTCAGTTTAAAAACCTCCAGGGACGGTGAGTCCACCACCTCCCTGGGCAGGCCGTTCCAATGCCTGACCACTCTCTCTGTAAAGAATTTCTTTTTAATATCCAGCCTAAATTTCCCCTGGCAGAGTTTAAGCCCATGCCCCCTTATCCTATTGCTGACTGCCTGGGAGAAGAGACCAATCCCCACCTGGCTATAACTTCCCTTCAGGTAGTTATAGAGAGTGATGAGGTCACCTCTAAGCCTCCTCTTCTCCAGACTAAACAAGCCCAGCTCCCTCAGCCTCTCCCCATAGGTCTTATGTTCAAGTCCCTTCACTAGTCGTGTTGCTCTTCTCTGGACCCGCTCCAGCACTTCAATGTCTTTCCTGAACTGAGGGGCCCAGAACTGAACACAGTACTCCAGGTGTGGCCTCACCAATGCAGAATACAGGGGAAGGATCACTTCCCTTGTCCTGCTGACCACGCTATTTTTGATACAGGACAGGATACCGTTGGCCTTCTTGGCCACCTGGGCACACTGTTGGCTCTTGTTGAGCTTCCTGCCAATTAGTACCCCCAGGTCCCTTTCTGCCTGACTGCTCTCCAGCCACTCTGCGCCCAGCCTGTAGCGCTGCAGGGGGTTGTTGTGACCAAAGTGCAGGACCCGGCACTTGACCTTATTGAACTTCATCCCATTGGAATCAGCCCATTTTTCCAGTCTATCCAGATCCCTCTGCAGAGCCCTCCTGCCTTCCAGCAGGTTGACACTCCCTCCCAACTTGGTGTCATCAGCAAATTTGCTGATGATGGTCTCAATCCCCTTATCTAAATCGTCAGTAAAGATGTTAAACAGGACTGGACCCAACACTGACCCCTGGGGAACACCACTAGTGACTGGCTGCCAGCTGGATGCAGCCCCATTCACCAGCACTCTCTGGGCCTGGCCCTCCAGCCAGTTCTTAACCCAGCACAGAGTATACTTGTCCAAGCCATGGGCTACCAGCTTTTGCAGGAGTATATTATGGGAGACAGTGTCAAAGGCCTTGCTGAAGTCCAGATAGACCACATCCACAGCTTTCCCCAAATCTACCAGGTGAGTCACCTCATCATAAAAGGAGATCAGGTTGGTCAGACAGGACCTGCCCCTCCTAAACCCATGCTGGCCGGATCTGATCCCTTGTCCATCCTGAAGGTGCGGTGTGATTCCATTCAGGAATGTGTTTGGTTACTTGAAGGTCAAGAGTTCAAAATAATCTTGTGAGGTTTAATTATCTGTCTCCCACTAACTTTTCCTGGGGTACATACATTTACATAAATATTACAAATATTACAAATATACATACAAGTCAATGTTACAGTGACTAATTCCCAAGGCAACTGTTTAAACATAAATATTTTTTATCTTTCAGTAAGTAGGTCAGGGATAAGCAAGGATTTAGACAAGTGGGCCACCTAAGTCATGGTCAGATTCTGCAAGCCTTTTCTACAGGGCAGGGAAATTGGTTCTAAGTGCTTGATCCTTGGTTTTTCATTGTATGGTGTTGGGAGGATAACTTTTGCTATATCCTTTTTATGGTAATTAATCTTGACTATAGTCTTGGCAGTTCTCTTCTGATAAAGGTTTAATTGAACTTGGCAAACTTCTCCTATGGAAAACTTTGAGGATAAATAAAAATAATTCTAAGAACCATTCTGAGGAACCCAAGTTGAGCTTCAGTTCTAGACCTAGCTCAGTCAGTGCCTCAAGGAAATTGCTGTATTTCTCCATACTGACTTAAAGGTTTAGACAGATTTCTAAGGAAGGGGAGAGCAAAAGGTGAAAAAAAAAAAAAATTATTTATCATATTGATAAGAGAGTGGCCTTTCAGAAAATAAATTCCAACAGATGAGGCAGACTTCGGCAGTCCTTAGGGAAGAAGATAGCCAATACACTATAGAACTGAGGTATAAAAGCATGGTTTTGCTAAGAGTTCTTGTCAGCCTGGGATGTTATGTTCTGGAAGTATGTACAGGTCCTTGTAGGGCTAATGGGATTTGGGAAATTATGATTTAAGTCCTAGCTGATCTCTAGCTAAGTTTGTGTCTGTGAAAGCCTGCTAAGGCTCCTTGAACATATTCAGCTCATTTCAGTGTTTGTCAGTGAAATACAGGAGATTGTGTGATTAATAAGCTGCACAAAAGTAACTTTAAATGATGATAGTGTTTGTCAATAATAATAAACTGGCCGATGACCATTCCAAGCTAAGAAGCACCTCCCAGAAGGCAGACTGGTGAAGGAAGTCAAAGGCAAAGTAATTATTTTGTTTAAACTAATTTTTCTGGGACCAGCCAGCAGAGAACAAGATGCTCCAGCCAAATCCTGATAGACAACATGTGTTCCTAAAAAGCAGTGTTTCCTCTCTGGGACAAACCAGTAGTTTTCAGCCTTGTATGGCACAGGAGGCAATTCTGAACTGGGCAAAAAGACACTTTTGGTTTATTCTACCATTTTAAAATTCAAATGTAGCTGAGGAAAAAGACTAATAGATTAAAAGGAAAATGAGCTTTTCAATATCTATGTATTGTTTGTTACTGCTACACTTGAGAAAAGGGAACTTCTCCCTCACTCTTTCATCAAACACATCACCTGTTCCAAGAGAGGTTAGCAGTGAAATAGCAGGACTTTGACCAAACTGCAGATGTTTTGCAGTGAAAGATTAATAAAAACTGATAATTTTTCAGTAAGGTGTAATAGGCTGCATTGAAATGAACATTTCCATGGCTTTGAGATTCATTGACAACTGAAGACATGAACCTAAGATAAATCAAACTATGAAATAATATCTTTGTCTTACCTAGTACTCTTTGGAGGGGGGAGGATGTTTTTCCACATCAAAAAGAAGAAAATTGGAGAGACCACAATAGCACTGTAGAAATCATAATAGGAAAAATAATACCTCCTTAGGTTATTTTCTCAGCTTTAGCACAAAAGATCAGAGGAGACATGAATGGATGTTAAAGAAAAATGGGTTTGGAGGAGATATACAAGGGCTTTTTTGCACTCAGTGTAATCAATGTTACTAATGGTCTTCCTGGCAGGTTGTTTTGAAGTAGTATTAGTCAAGAAGGTGATACTGCTCTATCTGTCAGAAGTGTATTAACAAGGCTGAGGCATATTTTCTCATCTTCTGATATTACAGGATCCAGTTGAATGTAAGAAATATTCTGGAGGCTCAATTCTTGGTTACATTTCCTCTATATATAATCTGATTGTGCTCTACCAGAAAAAAGTACCAGTTAGAACTTCATATCTGCCAAAGGTTACTCAACCTGCATCTAAACCATCTCAAGAGAGAAATTACCCTTCAGTATTTATGGAAATTACAGGTTTTAGAGTATATTTTTCTCTTTTTTTTTTCGTACTTCAGTGTGTTTGCACATGTAGTGTTCTGATTAATGATTTTTTTTAATACAAAAATGCTAAAGAATACTTTGTCTAAAATATTTTAATGGATAATAAAAGACAATGCAGTGTAGACTAATTTATTGATGACTTAAAAGTGATGTTTGTTTGCTTTTTGTTTATCTTCCTATCTTCATATAATCTTCTTTAGTAATTTGATTTCAATAGTTGTAAAATCTGTGGTCTTCATTTGCAGAGACTTGAAATTTTTATTTTTTTTTTTTTTTTTAGCCTTAGCCTCTTTGGAATTCTGGCTGAATCTTATCCCAGGCTTGCTGATAAGGAAAAATTGTGGGTAAATATCAGCTAAATAGCTATGTTTCAAGTATTTTATATTTCTGCAATATGATGAGCATAATATGTGTGACAGAACTCTCTGACACTTGGACTTGACCTGCCCCACAGCCAAACTGGTAGCCACGTGGTCCAGGCTCCAAATGAGGTAAAGACCTGTGCTGCAAGACCTGGCCAAGAACTTGTAGGAAACCCACAAGGAAGCAGAGCAGCATGCTTAACATGGATAACTTGTGTTTGTAAGAAGTCTTGTGCATACCTTGCCCACTGTATGCAATTTGACTAAAAGCCAACCACTTTATTCCATAAAGATGACAGCCTGAGTGACCCTACTTTGAGCTTTCCTTCTGCTAAGCAAGTGTGGCTGTATGGCAATGTTGTTTTACTACTCACAGATCAATGGATAAGCCCAATTAAAGTATTATATTAATAACTTAAATTATTATATTAATCACTTAGCTTAAGTAGCTCTTAAATAGAATTAATCACCTAGAATTATAAGGTTGTGATTTTTTTTTTAATATACTGTCTGCCTCACATTACTTAGTAAGCTAAATTTGCTGAAATTCTAAGGTGTATGTTGTATGTAAAGTTTGCTCTGTTCACCCAACTTGTATCTACTTAAGGAAAACAAAAGCAGCTACAAGGACACCTGCAAGATAAGGCCTGTTTTGCACTTTACAGGGAAGAACAGAATTTACTTGAGGAAAATAACTCCAAGGCCAGCAGCAAGTGGCAGACTATTATGGACACCTCTGAAATAAAGCCTGTTTTGCACTTTGCTAAACAAATAGGATTAATTCAGAGAAAACAACACCTTCAAGGCCGGCATGAAGTGGCTACAGACTGTAAGCAATGTCTGCAGCTAAACAAAGCAAAGACCTGTCTGAAGGCAGTGGAAAGGATCCAATGAAAAGCAAGTGGACCTCAGACTCAAATGTTATTCTTGGACTGAATCATGACATGAAGGGAGGGTAAATAGTCTGTAAGGGGAACCTAATGTCTGTAAGAGGAACCTAATGAAGTTCAACGAAGGCAGGTGTAGGGTCCTACACCTAGAGAGGAATAAATCCATGTACCAGTGCAGGTTAGGTGTTGACCTGCTGAAAAGCAGCTCTGTGGAGAAGGACTTGGTAGTCCTGGTGGACAACAGGTAGACCATGAGCCAACAATGTGCCCTTATGGTCAGCAAGGCCTACAGTATCCTGGGGTGCATTAGGAATACTGCGGCCAGCAGGTGCAGGCAAGTTATCTTTCTGTTGTACTTTGCCCTGGTGAAGCCCCATCTGGAGTACTGCATCCAGTTCTGGGCTCCTCAGTTCCAGAAAGACAAAGAACTACTGGAGACAGTCCAGCAGAGGGCTACAAAGATGATTAGGGGACTGAACCATCTTTCTTATGAGGAAAAACTGAGACAGCTGGGTCTGTTCAGCCTGGAGAATATTGAGAGGGGATCTTATCAATTCTTAAAATACCTTTAGGGCAGGTGTCAAGAAAATGGGGTCAGACACTTTTGTAGTGGTGCCCAATGACAGGATAAGGGGCAACTGACATACAGTGAAACACAAGAAGTTCTGTCTGAAGATGAGAAGAAACTTCTTATTTTGAAGGTGACAGAGCACTAGAATAGTCTGCCCAGAGAGGTTGTGGAGTCTCCTCCTCTGGAGATATTCTAATCCCACCTGAACACATTCCTCTGCTGTCTGCTCTAGGTGAACCTGCTTTAGCAGGTGAGTTGAACTAGATGATCTCCAGAGGTCCCTTCTAACCCCAACCATTCTGTGACTGATTCTGTGTGAATGTGGTAAATAATAAACTTTCCAAGTTTGATAAGGCACTGAAACAAGAAGGTCTCTTACAGTGCAGTGTAAAATTAATTTGTTGTAGTATTCCTTTTGTTGCTGGTCCTCACCTAGTTTTGCAAATCTATACAAGGAACTCTTTTGCATCTTGAGTATCTAGATATGAACTTCTTGTGTTAGTCTCATTCCTTCCAGATAGCAAATCTACTGTTGAAGTTGACTCCTCTTTTCAATGTTACCTTTTTTCAGCTTTACACGTCTTCATACAGTTAACAAAAGCATTGCAGGGGCTAGACATCTTGTGTTAGATATATTTGATCAGTTTGTGAATGAAAAGGACTGCTTGGTTGTATAGCTGATATGTGATCTGACCCTTTCAATTCTGAAAACAGATACTCAATTTGTGTGTCTATCAAAATTGTGTGTGTTTTCAATTTCCTGAAGATCTTGAAGTGGTATTGTGTATAAATGGCTATTCTGCATTATTCTTATGATAGAGTATAAAAACATGGTGTATGAGTGCTTGTAAATGTGCAAAATTGTCTCCTTTTCAATACTATGTTTGTTAACTTTATAACAGGAAAAACACACTTTACCTAATACATGTTGTGTTCTCATTTTAATAAATTCTTTCTTTCTCTGTTGCATATCTCATTTCATCTCACTGGACATTAAAATACGCAGGATCTTGTTTCAGTGTTGCAGTATTTGCTTTTTCAAAGCAGAAGCTTTACTGCCCCGCCTCGCCCCCTCTGCTAAGGTCAGGCACCAGATTAACCCACGATATGGACCATGATTTTACTGTTCCGTTGCCCTCTGAGCAATTTCTCATCTGGCAAACCTTCAAAAACTTGCCACATCAGGCACTGATACTTTTACATTCTTGGTCTGATTGGTGTGTCAGCACAGCCAAAGAGTACAAAATGTCAGTGCATTAATGTATCAAATATGGTTGAAGGCTTTTCTACCCATTCAAATGACAAAAAAAAAAAAAGTTATTTGCTGTCTTCAGGGCACTCATCTGTTACATAACTTATTTCAGCACAGAAATGATTTGTGTGAAGTCTTCATGCTGCACTGGTATTGCACCCAGTCTGTTTGCTAATAATTTTAGAAGGATGCACTTCTATAGGACCTGATTATCAGTGTGATACTTGTTCTGTGAAAGTTAACCATACTCATAACATTCTTTTAAGAAAAATAGATTATTCTGATATGCAAAACTGAGCTTACTCTCTAACTTCATTAAATCTGGAAACTCATTCCAATTTTCTGTTGAGTTGCTGGCCAGAAACCATGATGATGATGGACCCATGAAGTGTTGTGAGGGATTACACAATTAATGTCACAGAAAGATAATTTCACCTAAAAGTGAAAGATTATTTTTTTTTTCTCATTTGTTCCATTTACTATTAAATTTCTCTAAGTTTAATGTGGAGTAGGTGGGTGTAGATTGTTTCAATTGATTTTTGTTCCAGTTGCTTATGTGGCCCTTCAATAAGATTCAGATAGTAGTTATACTTAAATACTGTGTTTAGCATCTACTGAATCCTTAAACTGGATTTAATGGTAAAGAAGGAATAACTCAGATACTCCAGTGATCTGTGGTGTGATGTTCTTTTGTCTCCTCTGACTGCTGCTAATTATTTTAACCAGTGAATGTTGCTTTCTTAGACACAGCTAGAGTAATTGCTGCTTTAAGTAGAAGAGTTCACCAGTCCCTTCTATAATATAATGATAAATATCATGCAGAACCTCCCATGGATTTTAGAAATGTTAATATAATTAAGATATATTTATAAATCTGGTCATTCTGCAACTGCAGCTTCTAATTTCTAACTAACTTATAACCACTTATTCTGCCAGGTGCTCTTCTGTCCGCTACTATTCTACTACTTTTCTCCTCTCTCTAGGTAGACTACATTAAATGTAGGAAGTGTCTACATTACCTTGTTTTTACTGGTCAAGCAAAGGACACTTTTTGTCAAGTAATCCGATCTTTTAGCAAATTACCATGGTATTTGTAATAAAATCCATCCAAAACCAACTCAAAGAGCATTATTATTATTATACTTCTTACAGGCCGATGTTCATGTAGTTATTTACCATTACAGAATATAGCAGGGTTTCATCTTTAGCCAACATTCTTCCTATTTTGGTTCTTTACTAACATCGATGTAACAAAAATCGAGAGTTTATTGAATCCCACAAAGGGGCTATATCATGTTTCATTTGTGTAGAAAGTAGATGCCAAAAATGGATATCAGGTTAACCTCATCTTGGGTAAACCCATACTGTGTTTTCTGCAGCTTTCTGATTTACTGTGTATGTATATTTTCTAATTTATGCATCTTATTGAGGTTAGATAATTGGCCTGTAGTCACTTGGATGGACCTCCCTCCTGCCCCCAATATAAATATTACATGTTACTGTTCAAAATAGAGTACATTTCCTGTCTTGTAGATGTATTTAAACTATTTAAAGTACATAGTTCTAGTCTTGCAAATTCACCTTCCAATTTTTTTTTTTTTTTTCAATACTTTAGGATAACGGCTATTCAAACCTTGGAGTTTTGCCTCTAGCCCAGATATGATCACTTCTCTTTCTAAGCTTCTACCTTTCCTCCATGCCTCATGCCTCTGCACAGGAAACAGAAGCTTTGTGGCATGCATGAGGTTCAACAAGGTCAAATGCAGGGTCTTGTACTTGGGTCACAACAATCCCAGGCAGCACTACAGGCTCGGGGAAGAGTGGCTGGAAAGCTGCCCTACAGAAAAGGATCTGGGGGTGTTGATTGACAGCTGTCTGAATACAAGCCAGCACTGTGCCCAGGTAGCCAAAAAAGGCCAACAGCATCCTGACACGCATCAAGAACAGTGTAGCCAGCAGTACTTGGGAAGTGGTCATCCCACTGTACTCAGCACTGGTAGAGGCCACACCTCAAATATTGTGTCCAGTTTTGGGCCCTTCACTACAAAAAAATCATTGAGGTGCTGGAGAGAGTTCAGAGAAGGGTGATGAAGCTGGTGAGGTGTCTGGAGCACAAGTCTTATGAGGAGCAGCTGAGGGAACTGAGGCTGTTTAGCCTTAAGAAAGGGAGGCTGAGGGGAGACCTTACCACTCTCTACAACTACCTGAAAGGAGGTGATAGCATGGAGGGTGTTGGTCTCTTCTCCTGAGTAGCAAGTGATAGGATGAGGGAAATGGCCTCAAATTGGGGGAGGAGAGGTTTAGATATTCACAGAAAGGGTTGCGAAGCACTGGAATAAGCTACCCAGGGAAGTGGTTGAGTCACCATCCCTAGAGGTGTTTAAAAGAGGTATAGATGAGGCTCTTAGGGACAAGGCTTAGTTGTAAATTTAGATTATGGTTGGACTTGATGATCTTAAAGTTTTCTTCCAACAAAAATGATTCTATCTGACTCAGCTTTGAGAAATCTCAGGTCATTTTGTTACTACTTTAGCTCTTCTCTGTTGATTTTTTTGTTGTTGTTGTTGTTTTTTTTTTTCCTTTAATTCCTTCTGTGGTTTCCACTGTTTGGTTTAACAGTTCCTGAGAGGGTTATGTATACAGTACTCCTTTTACTAACCTGGAATAAAATTGAAGATATGTTTAGCTTTTATGTTCAGGAAACAATCTGTATTTAAACTTTTAGAAATATGTGAATTTATCTAGCATGAGTGAGCATAACTGTCTTTTTAAAGTAGTAATTCAGAAAGAATAAAATAACAGCTTACCTGTTGAATCATTTCCTCATAGAAAATACTTTATTTGTGCATATTTACTAAAAAAATGTTTAGATGCATTTAAATACTAAAAAGAGGAATTACACTAATAATATGTGAACCTTATTGTGATCTAAGAAACAAACAGTAAGCTTGTTGTCTTAAAGCAATAATATTACCATATGAACAAGTATTTGAACTAATGAAGCTATTGGATCTTGGCATTCAAATCTAGTTCCCACAGAGCTAAAATCTAGTTATAACAGCAATTTAAAATTTTGGGTCAACTTTTTCTTCATAATACAAAGCCTTTTTTTTTTTCCTTCTTCTTACAACTGTTTTGTGAAAGTCTTCAGTGGGTTTTGAGAGATGCAACAATATCACGAAGTGTAAGACTGAAATGTTGACTTTTATCTTACAATATCTGACACAAACTGATTAAGCCTCTCTTAATCTCAGTGGAGTTTTAAATGAAGTAGAAGATCAAAACATATAGAAAGCCTTATTTACAATTACTCCATTTAAAAGCTACAGAAAAATCTCAATGAATAACCCTTTCTTATATTTATTCCAAAAAAAAAAAAAAAGGCAGAAACAGATACAGAAGGGGCAACTCCAATAAGAATGATCTTAGAAAAATACAATCACTTCCTTTTCATTTGCATTGCAAAAGTGATTGTTGTTCAAAGAATGAAATTAGGTGAGCTTATCCAGACTTTCTGGAGGATGGAAACTGACATATGTGTAAAAATATATTCTCATACCATACTGGTTCAAGACGTATTACATTTTGTGAGTATTTATTACTGAGAGGTGAAAACAGTTTTGACCTTTCATGATCATTCAGGAGATCCTGGGAAGGAGAATGTATGTAGTACGGCTTAGACTGTCAATGAGGTAGACATTACTTCAAATTGTCTGTTAAGTTAGTTAACAATGATTGGGATGGGCAGGTTCATTCCTCTCAATGTTCTATTTTTTTCCCCTTTCTTAAGCTACTTGTTCGCAGATTTTACTAAGGCAAAATCTGTTAAGTTGAAACATTTTGCGTCCTCACCTGGAAGCAGGGACTTACAGGTGTTTTAAACAGTATCTGTAGAACAGAGCTATTGGATGAGAATCTGCCTGCTTCTCAAGATGTAAGCAAACTGAGTTTGATTATTATTTCCCCCTCCCCCAAACCTTCTTAAACCACAAGTATCAGTTAAAAATACTTAGATCTAGTGATCTGTATTCCCTTAGAGCCTTGCGATACCAAACTTCCATATGAAGATTAAAAGTTAACTTCACAGAAGAAAGGTTTCGTTGAGCTAAAAAATACCACTCTGTAACAGTGACTGTCATTCCTGAACCTGAAGGGAAAGCCTGAGGACTATTTCCTCAAATATTTATGCACTTTTATTTGTACAGTCAGTGTAGCACAATGTGCCTCTCTTTATTTTTCATCATGCACAGAAATACGTAGGAAGCTCCTGACTTGCTCTATATCCAAGGTTTAATATTCTTTAGATAAATTTTTGGAACTCCATAATGCATGTATTTGAGTCAATTTAATATTAGCAGTGCACATGTAGATGGCAGCTGGGATTAGTTTATGATGCTTCTAGGCAGGTGAGAGGAGTGTGCTTTGTGAAGTTCATAGAATACCCAAATGCATAAAGGCATGTGAGTGTGTTAGAAGGTGATAAATTGTTTAGGTTTTTCCAAAGGGAAATATTTCATTGAAGTTCATCACAGAAAAATGTAAGTTATCTACCATTAAAACTATTTGAAATTGAAAGCAACCGAGAAAAATCATCAGACTAATTTAAAATTATAGTAAATCTGTAGGTCAAAAATGGACAACATTTTATTTATTTACACCACAAACCTGAAGAAACTTGATGTCAAACCTCCAAGTCCTTGCAGATATTTATAAAAACATACATGATACTGAGGATAAATTGCCAACCAGATCACCAGCATTATTTGTTGCTTGTCTAACAGTGTATAATTTCATCCCCATTCATATGGCAACAACTTCACCTCTCCTCAGACAGGTGTGTTCTGACAGGAGCAACTAAATGTCTAATTAGGGTCACTAGCCACACAGTAAGCAAGTCTTTCACTTTACTGTAGCTATAGAAGGACATAATAAAAACATATTTTAGCCATGTTAAATATTGGTAAAAAACAAACACCTCTAAAAATGTAAAGAATCATACTGTTCTAGACAACCTTAATAAAAAAACAGCAATAAAATCTTAAAATACAAGAGTTGTCCCCCACTAATAAACCTATTGTTGCTGAGAACTGCAAAAAGTTACTGCTCTAGAAAAGATAGTGATCAATATCAGCTGTTTCTGGTCCATTTATCCACATTTGTGGTGGTGCCTTGGATCCAGAGATACTACAGATAGTCTTACTCAATAGTATTTTTTATCTTCACTTCATCAATGTGTAAATATACTGTTATAGTACTTATCTCAGGTCAACAATTAGGCTCTTTTTAATGGTCTAGTCTTAGTTGACAATTGCCATGTATTAAAGTGCTTTTCAGGTCCATCTAACAATTGTAAAGAAGTTTGGGTTGGAGGGGATGTTTGGCAGTCTTTTTACCTAATCCTTTAGCTTTGATTGACTTCAAAGTTTGGTCGGGTTGCTCAGGACCTTCTTCAACAGAGTTTTTAAAATCTTTGAATGTGAGGATACCAGAACACCTCTAGGTAACCTCTAGTAGACTATAATGACTTTTTTTTTTTAATGTTATTTTATGTAGATCAAATCAGAGTTTCTCATACTGGAAGATCTCATGCTGCTATGCTTCTCCTTCTTTCCCTGTGCACATCTGAGAAAAAGAAAAGGATCTGGTGCTGTCTTCTCAGTGACCACCCTCTTTAGAGAGTGGAAGGCTGCAACTGGATTAACTCTTAGCTTCAGGCTAAACAGAGCAAATAGTTTGAAAAACTTTTTTATTAAAACTAAAACCAAGAATCCTATGTTGAATTTGTGGAACACATAACTTCCTGCTTAATTTTTTTAAAGGATCATATAATGCAGGTAGGAATGGATTATTTACCTTTGCCTTTTTGGTGATCTCTTCACAGGCACACAGTCACTATTTTAGTATACAGAAACATAGACCAGCAGGTATTCTTCCCTTCCTGGTTAGCTTTATAGGTCAGATTTGTACCCAGTGAACTTCCAAATCAGGGAATACCTGAAATTAATCAAAATACTAATCTTCCTGTGATGCGTTTTTGAGAGGATAAGTTTGAGTTAATATTTGGTTAATGATTAAAAATTTATTTCTATTAAACTCCCTCATCGTTTGCTGAAATCCAAAGGGATCAGACAGAACAAGAATAGTTAGGCATGTGCATATGGTCATCAAAGTTTTACAATCATGTAAAATACAATAGACAAATATCTAAAGAAACAAATTATTTTAAAAATGTTTTTCTAAACCTATATATTCCATGTCATATCTGAACTTTTAAGGTGTATATGAAGTCACATTTTCTGTTTTTTTTTTTTTTTTCTATCATGAGACCTACATATAAATACATATATTTTTAGTTTGTTTCTTTTTAATGTAAAAAGGGATTTACATAGTAGAAGATGAAGATTTTAATTTGAACAACTATAAACTGGAAAGTTACCTATAAAATCAGAGAAAAAGCAGATAATGTGTCAGCTCCTCAAATATGTGGAATACGCTCTCAAGACCTGAAGAGTGCTGAATTGTTTCAGTGAGTAGGAAACGTAGTAGAACAAATGAGTAATTACTATATAATTCAAAATGCAGATTATGGTGGTTTATATTATGAAATATTTAGTAATTTTTAAAAGCAAAGTATTAATACCCTATGGTTCTTCTCTTCTAGGTCCCCCGTAAGTTTAAACAATGTCTTGAAAAGATCAAAGTAAAACCTTTCTCTTGATATTGAGTTATTACTAGATGGAACTCTGTATAGTAATTATAAATCAGTTAAGGTTAGATAGATATGTTTTTACATACTTTACACACAAGCATAACCAATTAAAGAATGGGATACAAAGAACACTCTTTTTTTCATCTTCTCTTGGTATTTTTAAAAGACTTTATTTGAACAGTCACCTATATGACCATAAAAATGTAACTAAGTTTGGTACAACTTCAATCTACTCATTAAATATGATACAGTTACAGAACTTGTGGTAATGCATTTCATTTTTCTGCCTAGGCATTTAAAGGGCGAAAAAACCCAAAACTACCAATGGTGGGAAGCATCTTCTGTACAAGAAAATATTCTTTGTGGGAAGGTGTCAGTCATTATGAGGCTTTTATTTCAATAATTCTTCTTCATTCTTTGAAAAGCTATTATAGGTCAAAGAGGCAGCTATTGTTCTGAGTAGATGAGAATTTAATAAGGAAAGACACAGTAGATATGTCAAATAGATACTAAATTCAAATAATGTCAAATCATGCATTGTTAAAATACAAGAATCAGCTATGTGATAAACTTTTTCATACTCCCATTTTCAAGTTCATTAACTATTGTGTAGCATTTTCACTTCCTTTCCTTTATTATACAGATCTCACTGATCTGTCTTATCTAAACTTTACTCATTTAAATCTCATTCTCTTGAAGGAAGAGATATCTGTGGTGCAACTTTATATACTATTTGAATTTTAGTTAGGTGGCATATAGAAAATGACATAGGTACTGTAAGTATATTATGAGTATTTGGCTAACTTTCCCTAGATCTTCATCCTGGTAAGAGAGCCATATCTCTGAAGCCAGTAATCAATAGAACTTTTTGCCTTTCAGTCATTGTTTGTCTTTCAATAGGTAGGCAGGCTATATTAGGACAGGATGATGGCTGGCTTCAGTCTATGTTGTGTACAACATATATATTCTTAAATAAAAATTTGTATTTTAATAGATGAGCTTTTGTTGAAATTCTGACTCTAACTCCAGACGAGTAAGGTTTTTATTTGATTGGTGGTTGTTTTCTTCTCTATAGATCTGGATTTTGGATCCAGTTGACGCTGAAATAACTAAATTTTCTTATAATGGTTTTGTTTCTGAGCTCAGTGGATCCAAGGTAAAAATTTGATGCTGGCTGTTATGACCATCACCTTTGCTAGATGTGGTCTGCAGTGACCTTCAGCAATTGTCCAGCTATTATTAGACTGAATCTTCAGTGACCTTTCCATTTCAGGTTTTTATCCTTAGAAAGGATGACCTCAAGTCAAAACAGAACTAACAAGACTTGTTTGAATGTCCAGGAAGAATTTAAGCATAGTTTTGATCTCTGATTAATTTACACCCAACACGAGAATCTATCATGCATGAAATTTAGTAGCCACAAAAATTTTTATGTAGTTAAGATGCTCACATGTGCAGGATAACATTGCACTAGTTAATTCTCTATCCATGCCCCATTTCAGTTCATTTCCTCATGCCAACATCCAAATCCAATCCCAGCTGACTGGAAAACCCATAATTACAGTCAAGGCTGGCAGTTACCACTCTTAGAACAGGCAGTTTACAGAATTTTTCTTGGTGAAAAACATCATAAACAGATGACAAAGGAATCAGTACAAAGTAGTTTGCTACAGGGTTGGCTGGTGGAACATGTTTTGTTGCACTTTATTGATTTTCTAGCATACTTCAAGATCCGTCCCAAACGAGCAGAGCCTGTATATACTGCTCTTCTCTGAAGTCACTGACCGTTTGTGCCAATGTTTGTTTTATTTGCAAAACTCTGTCTCCTCATCAAAAGTTTTGTGTGTGTATGTGTTTTGGGAAGAGGGCTCTACATTGAAGCTTTTATTAGTAGACATGTTGGTGAGGAGACTGTACTAGAATTAATGAACACAAATTCTCAAAAAGGTCTCTTCGAGGTGGCACATGTATCCTAAGTTGTCCTGAAGCCCAGGCTGTCAAACACCCAAGGATGTAATGCACCCTGGACCCCAATAAATTTCTTCTGTATTTTGTGAATCTGAGTAAAAGAAAGTGTTCCTCATCAGAATGATTCTGCACCATCCTCCTTTTGTTACTAGGAAGGAACTTCAGCAAAAAGCCTGAATCTGTGAGATTCAATGCATAAGGTGTACTCGTGTACCAGGACTGTATTTTATTTAAGGTGCAAAACAGGAAAGTGTACAGAAATCTGTCAATAATAACTCAAATTGTCTTCTAGCTCATTGTTCATGTTATAGTTTCTCAGTTGATTGTATTTTTCCAGTTCCATGAACAGTCCTAAAGTCAGAGTGATCCAAAGCCTCCACAAGTGTTTCTAAAGCTATGATAGTGATGTAGCAAGTTGCTAGAAAGGATCTGAACATGATCCTGCTATGGCCAAAAAAGGCAGGGTCTATCCTGGGGTGCAATCAGACAATATCTCTGGTTGAGTATTACATGTGAGTGAGATAGGGACTGTGATGTGCCTGCTGTCCGAGGACAGGTAGGACACTTAAACTGGTGTCTCTCCACATTAAAATACAGTTCTCTTTCAATGGGTACATATTACCCATTGAAGCTTGCTGACCTTGGCCTTTGAAGCACTCTAGTACCAGAGAACTTCTGCCTATGCAGATATTGTTTCATGTCTATGAAAACATCGGTGTGATGCTTGTCAGTTGACATTGTAACAGTTCTGCTACTGTAGAAAGAATTAAACAGATTATTTTGTTTGTTCCTGGGCTTCAAATTGAGAGAGTACTGGGAATAAATATGGTATCTGGCCATAAGCCACATCTTTTCCTAGGTAGTGAGTCCAGAAGCCTTAACTTATAGTGTAGTTTGACATGGCTAGTCTATGCTTCCTCTGCACTATTGTTTCCTAGGTAATTCTTGACATTCAGGAAGAAGGTAAAAGGATGGAGTGAAGTTGTTCATTCACAGTGTTGTTAAAAGTGAGTGTAAAAGTTATAATGAACAACTGAGATTTTGTGGCAAAACAGGGAAAAGAGATATTTTTGTTGATTCCAGGTGCTATTCAGTCTTAAGTCCCCTCAGCTATGAAAAGGTAGATTGTCTTTAAAGCTGAGGCACTAGCTTGTTGAAGAACTGCCCTCTTAAATGTCAAGAGGCTTAGTTGGGCAGAGCTGTATTAAGACTAAAATGTAGCTAGTTAATTTATGTTCTTTGACTAGTTCAGTTGGGACATGAATCTTAATGTTAGAATTATACAGGAGTATCTAACATAGATTGAAACCCCAAGTGTGGTTATCTCATGCTACTGCAACTTCTGAAGTTGGAGAAGGCAATATTTTCAAAATAACATCTTTTATATCTTAAAATGTTCAACAATATTGGGAGCTCTAAGGAGATCTAAGCCCACTAGACAGGAATATCATCAGTTAATTTCAAAGGCCGCTTGCTGTTTAAAAAGCACAAATCTAAGAAAGGGGTCATAGCGACTCTGATCTGCATTTGAACTGAATATCAACAGCTAAAGTTGTACATTTTTTCCTACCCTCAAAATTATCTATGATGCTTGAAGACTGTTGGCTAGAAAATGTCATATAAAGGTCAAAGCGGAGAGTGCTGTGTGGGTTTCTCTTGCTTTTCTTTTTTGAAAGAATAAGAGATGGTCAGCATTTCTGAAGAGATTTTCCAGTGAAATTGCATAAAGCAAATTAAATTCTCTAAGTACTTATTTTGTCATGATATTGATTCTTAATAATATTTTTTTCCTGACATCTATCCTTAAAGAAATAAAAAATACTCCTTTGAAATTAGAGTATCATACCTGTCCCCACTCCTTTATCCATTAGCCTTCAAGGTTGTGTTGTCTGTGAAACTTTAAAGTCAATAAATGTGGATTTCCCTATAGAAAATAAGAACTGAATATTAGTTTGTTTTGACTTTTTTATCCAAAATTATTTCATTAATATCTAAATTTCTATCTCCTTTTTAAAAATACATATACATTTTTGTCTGTGTCAGACATCCATTTTTTCCATAAAGGTACTGATTCTATTTCTCATTCATGAGAATGTTCTAATTTTGTCAAAACTGATTGCAAGAAACAGCATAGTCGTAAAGAATAAGTCACATATTTTTAATTGTGTTGGAGAAAAAAACCACTTTTAATATAATTTTTTATTAAAGTGACATTTGATTTTTTTTTTGTTTTAGAAAATTTGAAAAGCAAGAAATAGAATGTTTTACAATCCACATTATTGGCATCAGACAAAGATGTAATGTTTTCTACATCACCAAACTTGTTTTTCTTCCATGTCTTCACATAATCTTGAAATAAAATAGCTGAACTGGATTCTCCTGAGTTGCTTACCAAAAACTTGCCAGGAGGAACTACTTGTGGTCTAGAAATACATGTATGTTTTCTACATTATAATATAGCAACTGTGAGATTTGCTTGAGTTTGTATCTATATAACCTGTTCGCATTACAGCAGAAGGCATTTGTGTTGTTCCGCTCTAGAAAGCATTCATACTAAATACAAAATCTCCACCACTCCTTATCGCACTATTGTTAACAATCTGCCTTTCAAAAATAGTCACAAACACAGCATCTGTCTCACAGTGTATTTTCTAAATCACACAAAAGAAAAGTTGTTCTCGGAGACATATGTTAAAGAAAAATGAATTAATATATTTTTCTTCTATTCTACTACCTGGTATCATTCATTATAGACAGGACTTTTCCTATAAAAATATAATTTGCTTAGCAGTTTTAGTATGACCCAAATAACCCCATTCATTTAACAGAAGCATTTTTAGAGGCTACGCTGCATTATTCATTAATGTTGTGGATAACAATTTCAACCTCAGGACTGTTGAGCCAGCACTTTCATGAGCAGTAAATTCCCTGAGGGAGAAAACAAGAAAAATTGTTGCTACCCTGAGGTTTGAAATATAGTCCTCACTACAGGAAGAGTTTGCTGGGGGCTTGTGTCTAATGAAAGGAAATTCTCTGAGACAATTATCATACCCTGGAACATTTTTGGGAACCTGAGGTGCTCCAGAAGGTTGTTATAAAGGATTTTTTTCCAATCCTCCTATGCCATGACATGCATATTCCCAGTCCTTGGGATCTCCTGAAAAGAAGAATTCACACTGTGGAGGTAATATTTATTTTATTTATAGCTTTTTCTACCTGATGTGCCATCAGGAGGACAAGAAATGGTGTCCTCCCTACAGAGGATATTGTATGTGTGAACCAGAACACAACACTTGAAATGAGTACTTAGGGAAAGACAGTAAGGAGTACCTTCCACTCTCCCACACCAATAGCCAGGATTAAACCACTCTCAACTCCTCTGTTGAGCTGACATCTTCACTTCATACTCATTCCAGTTTTGTATTTTGTTTCTTTTGGGAGGATGTCCTGTTTTTGACTGGGATAGAATGAGAGGAAATAGCCTCAGGTTGCACCAGCAGAGGTTTAGATTGGATAGGGTTGTCAGGCATTGGAACAGACTTCCTAGGGAAGTAGTTGGATCACCATCCCTGGAGGTTTTTCAAAGACATGTAAGTGAGGTTCTTAGGAGCATGGTTTAGAGGTGGACTTGGCAGTGTTAGGTTAACAGTTGGACTTAACAATCTTAAAGGTCTTTTCCAATCAAAACTATTCTATGATTCTAAATTTCTTCCTAGTAGATGGTATAGTGCTATGTTTTGGATTTAGTATGAGAACAATATTCATAATACACTGATGTTTTAGTTGTTGCTAAGCAATGTTTGTATCAAGTCAAGGACTTTTCAGTGAGTTGGCTGGAGATGCATAAGAAGTTGGAGAACAGCTGATTCAAACTGACCAAAGGGATATTCCATACCATATGGCATCATGCTCAGTATACAAACTAGGGAAAAGTTAGCCTGGGGATTTCTGTTCAGAAATTGAGGAGAGGGTGGGTATTGATTAACAGATGGTAGGCAGTTGCACTGTGCATCACTATGTCTGTATATGGTGGTAGTAGTAGTGGTAGTATTTTTCTCTACCTTTGTCCTTTATCTCAACCATGAGTTCTACTTTTTGAAATTCTCCTCCTCATGCCACCTACAGGGCAGGGAAGGAGTGAACAAGCAGCTTACATGGTGCTTAGCTGCCCTCTGGGGTTAAACCAAGTCAGAGGGACAACAGAGGGATTTAAGGTCACACTGATCTGGCCCAATTATTAGTCCTTAAGAATATATATTACATTCCTCTCCTCCCAGTCTTGCAAAAATTGTGCTCTTGAAAGGCAGTAATAATGTTTTCCTCCTTGTTAATAATATTTTTTTACTGCACATGGATGATTTGGCAATTATATACTCAGAAGCTACCTGCTTTGTTATTCTTGTTCAAAAATTATGGGTTTTTTGTGACGAACATAACAGGTCATCCAATGTCTCCTGTGAAATTTTCACTTAATAAAAAAAAATTAATTTCAGTCACTTCAATGCTAGGGATTCATATGTCTCTTCATTTATGTCACTATAGTACACACATGCTAAAAAGAGTTTGATTTTGTCATCTTTTTCAACATCATAAATGAAAACTTTTCCCTTGTAATAAAAGTAAAAGTTAGGATAGGAAGTAGAATCAGGAATTACATGTTTGTTGTTCCAACAGCAGTCAGACACACAGATAGATTTATATTAATGTGTGTCTGCCTTTACTTTGTAGCAAGCATGAATTATTCAAGGAGTATTATAGCATGTATTAGTTAGAAATAATTAAAATGTAAACAGTATTGGAACTATGTCTAGCATGCTTTAATAATTCTAAATATTTGCAAAACAAAAATGTAAGACCTTTCTGACCCTGATTTCACAATTGTTTTGCACCATTTATAAACTCCCAACCATACAGACTGGGATGGGCCTCAGGAAGTCATCAGGTTCAACATCCTGCTCAAAGCAAGATCAACATTGAACATATTAGCTGGTGTAATACTGAATATGGGATGTTATGAAACACTAAATAATATATCACTGGGAAAAATGAGAGTTCAAATGAGCCATTCTGCTGCTGCATGACATTTGGAACTATCCCAAATCCAGAAACATAAGTTGTGCTTTGAAGGCAAATGCTGAACAAATGTAGGTGGTTTTACTGCCAGTAAATGATCTTCAATAAAGAAAACAAGTTTCTGTTCTGTTCTTCAGCCGCTGTTGATGTTATTACAAAGTTACTAATAGAGTTTATGTTATCTATAAGTGTTACCCAAAATGCATAAATCTGCTGTCTTATAGTCAAGATACCACGGTAATCCAGCAAAAGTGGCATTATTGTTTACTTTCAGTTATTTCATGCTCACTTTGCTGATATACTTGCAAAATTTTCCTGAGGTTTACCTCTAGAACAAAGTAGTCCAGAACTTGAGCTAGCTACAGCTTTATTCTGTTCACAGAACATATATTATTTCCTGAATAAAAAAAATATTCATTTTCCTCTAATCCACAAACACTGTGTGTATAGTGCTTCCTCTCTTCTTTCTTTACACTTGGATCTGTTCCAAACTGATTCAGTGCCAGAAAGCGTAAGCTGGCAAGACAGGGGAGGAAGACACTCATTTTGTTTGTGCTGGAGCCTTCATCACTTCTTAGATTTTTCAGAGGGAAGATGTAAGGGAAAGATTTGCCCTCAATGAAAACATGCTAAGTTGCTTCTGTGAATGTCATGTCTTCAATCTGATTACATGCTTGGTATGAAAAGGGAATTGATTGTGCAGATAGAAAGTGAACTGGATTTAGAGTATAGAAGGGGACCACTACACCCCACAAAGTTTACAGAAAAGGAATATGAAATGTAAGGTTTTCCTGGTTTGTGGGGGTTTTTTTGGTGGTGGTGGGGAAGGAGGGATTGTTGTTTTGGTTTGGGGTTGTTTTTGTTTTTCTTTGGAAAGGATTGTGACTTAGTATAAAAACAAACAAAATAACACCATCAAAAAAGCATCTGCACAGCATTCTTGGCTGAGCATGGGAAACTGCATCAGTTAAAGTTATGCAGGACATAGTCAGCTAATGTTGGCACTGTGTTATCTAACTAAGGTAAATCTACTTGCTTTGGATTAATCTAGACCTGTTTGTTCCATCTATTAGGTTCAACTCAGTAGCTACCTCTCAGCTTCTCCATTTTGCTGTTTTTTCCTAAATTGCTCAACAATCTTTTGACTTCTATTTGTTCCCATTTTCCTTTTTCTCACTGTGCTATGGAGGTAGATGGCATACCTCACCTTGACTTCTCCTCTTCTCCAATTCTCAGTGGTTATATGGAGACAATGACTGCATATTGTGAGAAGTAGTTAGTATTTATTACTCTTTTAGGGTCTGTCACAGAACAAGAACACTGCCAGACAGAAAAAGCAAGTCCAGCTCCTGTCCTCTCAACGCCAGTGCAACTTTTGGGAGGAGGCTGGCATCCTACCTGTGAGAGTTCTCTTCCTTCCGCATGAAAATTTGAAAACGATTTGTGGGAAACAGCTTCTTTCCTTGGAATGAATTAATATTATGTTCATTTTGGCTTTTTTTTGAAATGAAATGTACTAGGTTTGCAGAGATTGTTTGGATTTCACAGTTTGTCTTGGAACAGTAAGATCAGTGAAATGTAAAGCTTTTTCTATTGTAAGGTACTTCCTCCTATTTTCATCCTAAATTTTCATTTCAAAGTATCATTCCAACAGTTTCTAAAACAATCATCCCCCAAATGATCCTTAGAAATGTTCTTCCCACTCTTTCAGATTTTTGAAGAATATTTGTGTGCCCTTATCCCTCTTTATGATTCAATCCAGTTATTTAGTCTTTGTAATTTTTGTTTCTTTTCATCTTTCATCAGCATTTCACAAATGCAAACTCCTTGTAGATATTAGTCATTAATAAGATAATTTGCCCAACACTACCTTTATGTAATGGCTGCCTCTTACAAATGTCTTTTCTGTTCTTCAAGTAATGCTAAATTCATTAATATCTACCTGAATTGAATTTACTGTTGCTTCCATTTAGTACTATTATGATTTGGATAAACAGGAAGGCAAAAAATAAGGTTGTAATAAAGTGATGCATTCAGTGATACTCATTGAATATTTAAAACACAAGGATGCAAGTTACATGATTAATTTCTTGTATATGGGGGTGGTAGGATTCTTGTGCTTACTATAAAAATATAGGAAATGGTTACTGCGTCTCAAGCTGGCCAGGACTGAATTATTACCAAAAAATGCAAAATACAAACAATACCAAGGATAGACAAATTACAAACAGGACTGAATCTATCCTTTCTCTTTCTAGCTGTAATAAATACTTTCAAAATCACATAAAGTCTGGTTTATGGAGATAATTAATACACAGTTGCCAAACAACCATTGTAATGTGTTCAGCTACAGAAATACAGCCATCTACAAGGTAAGATCTTACTGCAATAACGTCTAATAATAGATTCTTAAGGGAAGAACAAGTTTTACAAAATGGTGGTTGAAATCTGATGTTCCTTGAAACAGTTAGTATTAGAAGCAGCCTACTTCTGCAGGTTTATGATGTTCTTATATATCTTACTCTTCATCAGAGTTTGATTTGGTCTATACTGCAAAGTGAAGTGGAGTTTAATGCATTAAAAAAAAAAAATAATATAACCCCAGGCATGGAACCTGCATCCAGTGTATGTACATTGACTTTCGTTGTGGGTTAATCCTGTCAGGGAGTTCAGCCCCACACAGCTGCTCGTTCACTCCCCCACAGTGGGTAAGGGAGAGAATTGAAAGGGTAGAAATGAGAAAACTCATGGGTTGAGATAAAGACAATTTAATAGAGTAAGCAAAAGCTGCACATGCAAACAAAGCAAAATAAGGAATTTATTCACTACTTCCCATAGGCAGGCCGTTGTTCAGCCATCTCTAGAAAAGCAGGGCTCCATCATATGGAACAGTTACCTGGGAAGGCAAGCGCCATAACTCCTAACATCTCTTCCTTCTTCCTCTAACTTCCTCACTGATAAGCACAACATCATATGACGTGGGGTCTCTGATCAGCTGGGGTCAGCTATCCTGCCTGTCTCCACTTCTCACTTCTTGTGCACTCCCAGCCCACTCGTTGACTGGGCAGTGTGAGAAACAGAGAAGATCTTGACACTGTGCAAGCATTGCTCAGCAATGTCTAAAACATCCCTGTGTTATCAACACTGTTTTCATCACAAATCCAAAACATAGCACCATACAAGTTGCGATGAAAAAAATTAACTCCATCCTGGCCAAAAACAGTACAATCCTACATGAAAACAAAATTATGCATTGTTATACTGATAATTTTAAAAATGAATTGTAAAACTCGATCACAATGTGTGATCTATTTTTTATGCAACTACCATTTCATCTCAGATGAATGAACACATCTGTAAACTGGACAGAAACATGACAGGAAGAGTAGGTTGTTAATTTTAAAACCAGTAAAGCAAAGCTGAAAAGACAAGAACATATCTCTGTTTCTGTGCCACCTACAATATAATGGGAATCATAGGTCTGAATCCAGAGCCCAGCCTTGCTTTATGGAACGTTCATGCTTTGTTAAGTAAAGCTGGGCAAAAAACCACAGTATTGATTTCAAAACTGGGGCTTTTTTTGTGCATATAAATGTTGGTTCACATATCACCAGCCTTCACTGGGTTTTTGTTTGCTTATTTTGCTGAAGTCCAGCCAATGTTTTATGTGATAGAGTTAAGATTTTAAGTCTGTTCCCCCAAATCAGGCGTGTTCATATCTATTGGTTTGGACTAAGCCTGCCTGTTTATATGTAGCTGTTTATTTGCTTTTATTTAGAAAAGCCACAAATAAATGAAAGAGAAAAAAAAAAAACAACTTGTGAAGTACAGTAGCACAAAACTTTTGATAGATTTTCTAATTAATTTAAAAATATTATATTTCAGACCTCTTATTGTAATTATTATAATCATCATCAATCACCAACTTCCAGATCAAATTGAAACACAAAACTATGAAAAGGTCAAAGCAATGGAGAACACTGCAATCTTTCAGAGACAATATGCTGTGTTAGCATTCCACTGTCTTATTTGTGTGACAAAAACAAAACATTACAAAAGATTAATTTGCTCTTGTGATGAGAATCATCATGGGAAACATACCCAACAAATTAACTCATTCTTGTAGTAGTCATAACAGTAACAATTTTGTATGTCATGGTTGTAGAACATCAACTTGATTTGTAGAGCACCATATGAAATACAGTTGAGAAACCCAGTTTACTTTAAAAAGGTACTTTAAAGAAGTATTTTTCAAAGTGTTAATACTTCAAAACATTAAAGTTAAATTGGACCAAACTGTGTAATATTCATACTGTCTTGGTTTTTGTGGAACTATTGCTAAAGTCAGAAAGAAGGTGGTGCTGTAAGTTCCTTGTACCTTGAGATACTTTAAAAATCTAATTCCAGATACTCAATTCAGTAATACCATTGCTATTAGGTCCCTAACTTATGGTCCAAAAATTCAGTCTAGATCATGGTATCCTCAGTAAAAATGTGTATCACTTAAACACAGTCTCACAAAACTAAATTTACACATAGCAGTAGAAGAGAAAATTGCTGAACAAATCAAAATCAATCACTAGCTTATTAATCCATACCCTGACAGCAGATAAAGGCATACTGAGTTAGATGTGGTAAAGTTTAGCACCTGAAAGTTAGTTACCTAAAGCAGTACACATTGTTATAAAATAATAGAAAAAAATAGAATAAAATAGAATAGAATAGAATAAAATAAAATAAAATAAAATAAAACTACCCTTCAAAAATATTCTCCAATCTCAGGAAGTAAAGAGGAAAAAGTGAGTGCAGAGGCTGAGTTTGTGTCTTTCTCTTCCAAGGAAAAAGAAGAATTGAGACCTAGATCATGAATGCTAGAAGTTCTGCTAGAGACTGGAGCTTCTTTATGGGAACCATCCAGTACCAGTTTGGAACAGACATGGAAACCTAACACATCAGGTTCCATACATGTTGCTTGTCCATACCTATGCTAATACTGAACTGTCTGCAAAACTGGCAAATCTCATTCTATCCTGGGTAAAAACACAGGGGCTTGTAGCAGGGGAGGTATTTTGTAATTTTGTTTGCATTTTTCAATTTGGACATAATGTCATATATGTCTATTTGCTATTCTTTGACTGAAATTTACGTGTACCTGAAATGGATTAAAATGCCTGTAGAAAACACAGTAAAATCTAACCTTTTGTGTGTGTGACACCAGGAATAACACCTAACTGCCGTAGTTTAAATATCCTAACATTTAAATCAAATTATACTTATCTGATACATGGGAAGGTCAAATATATTGTTACTACAGTTGCAAAGCTCATATTTTGGTAATCAGTATAATTGTCTGTCCTAACTAAGATTTGGGACCAAAAATGAAAAGTTAACAAACACACTTATTGAATGCATGAAAACATTACTTTTCTGGTGTTGTTATACATATAAAACATATCTCCAAAAACAGTTCCCTTCATCCTGTTCCACTTCATATGGTACTGCGCATAGTGAAATTATGAGAAGTACATCTCGCAATGTGTTTTATAAACTCAGAGATACATTTGAAAATTCATGCCTACATAATCGCACTGCAAAACTCAATTATTTGTGGTAATATTTAGCTCAAACATATTGATTTTATCAGAAACAAACAAACACACAAAACACATAGCAAAGTTTTCGATATATTTAATGTTTATTATAAAGCAAGAGATATCCTTTGCATATGACTTTTTGTATCTAAGATAAGAAAGTGATATTTCAGTATAAAATGTATAAACAATTTTGAAGCTCAGCAACAGTGAATGTTTAAATTCCCCATGACCTATCCTGCATATTTTACTTTATTGTATTAATTCCTGCAAAGTGGACTCTTTGAAACAAGTAGTAAACAAGTAGTAAAATTCTATGTGTGGGACACTTAATGAACAAGACCTGGGAGCTGATCTGGTGGTTTTACAACTGCTATCTGTAAGTCCTGTTAGTATGTGAAAGAGCAATGAGAAGGCTGAAAGCTCTATGACAGTTGTGTATATAGGCATATGAGAAAAATTCTTAGATCTGAGGTACAAACCATAACTTTTGCAAGAGATGCTGCAAGTGCAACACACCAGTTGTATTTTTGCTTTACAGGTAATCTATGGCCTGTAGAAATATATTCAATTCATCCTTGATGTCTGCTGAATAGCTTGTTTACTTTGTCTACACAGCAGGGATAGGATTTGGCCTTCCAAGCACAAGTAACTTCACTTATAGTGCCACAATTATTTTTCACCCAGCTCAAAAAAAAAAAAAAAGTATGATTATAGTATTCTTGCCATTTAGACTGATCTGTTTTAATATGCAAAACCACAAAACAATCAAATAAACCTTTCATTTCCCACACTTGGAATGAATTCCAACATCATGAGTTACAGCAGGAAGTCATCAGCACATTGCTTCAGGCGGTGGCCTGTGTTGTTTCTTTCTGTTCTCTGTTACAGATCATACTTTCAGATTACTTTTACTGGAGTGTTAAACTGTCATTCCTGTAGTCCTTTTGACAGGATTTCATTGGTCAAATATAGAAAAACTGTTTTCATTTTGTTGGTCAGTGTAAAAGGATCACCCTTAACCTTGCAGGCTGCTAAACAATGGAATTATAAATAAAATAGAGCTTGAATCATATTACTTGTGTTCTTAATACCAAGAGTAAATTAGCTGTATCATACACCTGCAAACAATTCTGTTCTTTTGCACAATCAGTAAATGGCATTTTATAGACATGTCAACCGTTTGTAATAATCACCTTCAATTTTAGGCTTACTAAGAACTTCTGTAGTTATTGCAAAAGATTAATTTGATTCATTTTTGGACAGTTTTAACAGAAAGAAAGGATTTTTGTGTGAAATTCTGTATAGTTTCCCTGCATTTCATGTACCAACCCTCTTTATTTTTTGTCTCCCTGGTAATAAAAAACTCTGTGCAGTTTTTCTTGTTTATAAAACCTGAATAACAAATATATTCATTTGCATGAGGAGGACTGTTTCAACAGCAATAAGTCTTAGTGTCCTTGGAGAGAAGGGCCTTATTCAGCATTCAGCAGAGGAATTTGAACTGCCTGAATGTCTCATTATATAGGCCGTATGCAGTAAACCACAGTGCCTAAAAGCTGCTGGTGTTAGGATTAAGAAGAAAATATTGAATTTAATGCAGAAGCACGTGTGTCATGATTTCTGTGGTAACTTCTACCTGTTCCCTAGGATGCATGCTCAATATACGGCGTAACACTGAAGTAATTTAATTGTGTTAACAAAACATGGTGATGTTTGTTTAAAATAAAAATTAGTTTTGCAATAAAATTGGTTAGTTGATGGTTACTTCACCATCACAGTGTCTGGTAGATACAAAGACAAAATTATTTTGTTTAATCTTGGGGGAGGGTGGAGAATTCTGGTGAGATCAGAGCAAATACACAGAACATAAACTTGAATTAGTCTTTCTGTTTAGTAAATCAATAAAACAACAGGGAAGTGTGATGAATAACTGGGATCATCTATCAAACTGGGTTTGTGCTCCCAGTCTCATTGCCTCATAAACAAAT
Source organism: Nesoenas mayeri (assembly GCF_963082525.1). Lineage (NCBI taxonomy): Eukaryota > Metazoa > Chordata > Aves > Columbiformes > Columbidae > Nesoenas > Nesoenas mayeri. The sequence continues at coordinate 31,921,849 of NC_137548.1, forward strand.
TCCTTTGGCAGTCTAGTGAAGTCCAGAAGCATCCAAGACAAAAGGACAGAAACAGCTTTCGGTTTGCAGATGTACTGCCAATAACAGGGGGAAAAAAAAAAAAAAAAGGAGAGAGAGAATTGAGCAAACTGCTTCCCAGAATCCCTAAAGCAGATCATTCTAAAATCCCCAGGTGACAGCTCACGTATATGAAGATAAATCTCTGCTATCTGCAGTAATGAAGAGTGTTATTTTATGCAGAATGGAAATAAAATTACATGAGGAAGAAAGTATATCTTAGATTTTAAAAAGGTGGGAAATAAAATCAGGTGAGAAACATCATTATGTCAAAAATGAAAGGTATCCAGGAAGCTTGCTTCTCTATCAGGAGTTGAATCAGGAATCACAGGCATTACACTGTGATAGAATCTGAATGTAATACTGAATGAGTGAATTTGTAATATGTTCAAATCCATAACTGTTGAGTTGCAATTAGCTAGATATAGTAGATTCTGAAAAAGAATTAATCTACTGAAACAACTCAAATTACTATTGCATTTGATTCCTTTGGGTGTAAATCGTGGACTGGTTCCCTTTCAAGCAATACACTAGCAGTAAAATAAACTGTTACAAGGGTGAAAAAAAGCTTATAAGAGCAGGAGGAACAGCAAGTGCTGCACTGATAAGAAAGAAAATGCTGCTCAGGAGCATAAATTGCTTCTGTTGCTTCCTTGAGGAGGCAAGTGTCTACATGACACTAGATTCCTCCTTGCTACAGATTAGGTAATGTACACTTTACACACAAGCACTTCTTTGGATGAGCACTATTTTTCATTACAATGCCTGATAAAAAGTCACAGATGATGGTATTGCATGTGACAACGAAGAGTGAACATGTGTGACAATGCAGCTGTTAGGGAGTAAAGGTACACTCAAGAAAGGCATGACACACTAGCTATATGCAGGGAATTCATCAGCCGCTCCATTCCTGCTTTTATTCCAGCAAGGCTGACAAGGACCAAAAATAATTGCCAAATTAAGACGTTCAGTAGTCTGCATATACTGAGTTACTGTTTTAATTCCAGTTACTTGTGGACAGATTACCCATATAATTTCTTTTATCCTTGTTAGTGGATTACCACTGTTCTGACAAACTGCTGGAGATATTCTCCAAGCTGTATTTAAAGTATCTAACTCATGCATTTTAAGGAAAACTGCAAAGATAACATGCAAAGACACTTTGGTTCAGACTATATGAAAATGTCATGAAGAGACATGCTTTCTTTTTTGTGGTGATCAGGAACATATTGTATGTAATTTTTTTTGTGCTTCTGCTTCCCCCCTTCCTTCCCATCTAAGAAATCAAATAAGTTGCTTTCCTTTCTGTGTAAACTGCCAAGAGATCTCAGAGTAGAAAATATAGCATATGAGCTCAGCAGGGTATTATTATACCCTATACATGTTGTCAGCAGACACACCGAAAAACTTTTCTTCAGCTGTTCCTTTTCCAGTGCTTTGTTTAAGCTCCAATTTTGCTTAAAGTTTTTTTCAAAAAATGCAGTTGCTACAGTAACTAGAATAAAAGAAGGGAGAGAATAAAGAAAATAGACATGCTAAATGGGTGAAAGACAGAAAGCCTCTTGCTACTGAAGCACAAATTATAAATTAGTGCTGCTATGTTGCAGAACAGAACAGTTTGGTGGAAGATCATTTTTGCCAGAAATAAAAGCCTACCCAAGCAATATTTTGAAATACGCCATTACCCTCAGGGTGGAGTCTGGCAAAGGAGTCAAGTTTTTTTGCGTGATACCTTTGAAACTATGTATTTTTAAATCTTAGCTTGCACTTTACTGAGATTCAATTCCAAGCATATATAAAGGCATACTGTTAAAACAGCCATAAACGGTTATTTTATTTACTGTTTGATCACCTCCCCTGTAACCACTGATTTCTTTCTAACTATTATAACTATAGTTCCTTGCATTCAAAGTAGTTCCCAAAGGACAAGAAAGAGAGCCAATAAATTCAAAGGCAATAGTGTGAAATAAAATATGAGTTCGGCCTTTTATATGCCACAGCCAGCTATACAAAATTTATGCTTTAAGCTGTCAATTAAATAAGCAGCAAGAACTTAGTAACTAAATAACATCCTAATACTGTCCAATGTTTGGTGACACAGCTTTAATAGGCCACAGTAGTGCAATAAGGATGACTAACAACTGATTGTGGTTATTTGATTACCACGTAAGTAATGTAGACTAAGACTCACATGTGAATGAAACAACCACAATGTCAATTTGTAAAACTCACACAAGAAATAAATTTTAGCATTATTTATTAGCACTTCAGAATATAAAGTAGGATTAGGATAATCTTCATATATCATTTACTATTTCCTTGTGTTTCTGTCTGCCCTCCTCCTTATCCTTTGTTCCTACAATGCATCAAATTTCTTGTGCAGGTTATTGCAGTATCAGGTTGATCACAGATGCTGTTTAAACATGTATTTCACTGCTGCAACCACACATTCATTCAAGCTTGTAGCCTTGTGGTGGACATTATCCTAACATGGACCAGTTAATGGCTCTTGCCAAAAAGAGATTCATCCTGATAAGGATCTAATTTTTTAATACATTGCTTGGTATTCAAAAACAGTTGCATTTGCATTGTGTATAAACATGAAGTGTTAGTGGAATGTCTGAAATGTCCGAAGTTGACAGTCATTTTTTAACATCAGATCCCTGAGATGAGAAGCTTCATAATAAGCATATGTGAGAGTTAGGGATCCAAATCATTTTAGAAAATTAAGATTTTTATATTTGTTAAAATGAATTAAAACCTACAGTATTTAATTGCCTGAAAAGGTAATGTAATATGAAAATCATAAGTTATATTGTACATGTATCCTACCTTAGTTATAGTTACATATTCTGATTTTCATCAGTATTCTAGGAGGGGGAAGTAAAAAATTTATGTGGTACATAGCTCCCTATAAACAAAGTTCTAACAAAGGGACACAACAGAATGCAGATAGAAAGAGATGTAGATAACAATCTTGAGTAAGATAAAAACATGTCAGAGAGATCATACCAATGTAGTTAAACTAGTAGTATTTCTGAGCACAGATACATCAAGCAATACAGGGAAGGTGTATGCAGCAGCACTGATAATAGAGATGCTAGTTCCTGTCAGAAAGAGGAAGGGATACTGTTTTAATGATTACTGCATGAACTGCTTTACTAGTAGAGCTTGCTTCTCTTCTAATATGGAAATACTGATATCATTTTAAAGTAGTCTTACCCCAAGCTAAGTGTTTTCCAGTAAATTATTCAGATTTGAGTCATATAAATTAATGGTTAAGGAGCAGATTCAGCGAATGGCACAGCCACAGAGTAATTTTTTAAGGGTGTCACTAATATTGCCCTTTAAACATTTCAGTATTGAATTGATGTTGTGCCTTGGAAAGTGAAAACTACACTGTCCTTGACAACATTATTCTCAATAAATAATATTTTTTTTTCACCCATATCAGTCCATAAAATGTTTCTTGAAACTACTGGTACCTAATTTAGAAGGACACATCTTTTTCATAAAAACAAACATTAAAAATATGATTTATTATTATATGTGGAAGCTCATTATGGTACATAAAGCATATTTCTGACTAAATCAAAATTATTAAAAAAAAAACCCCAGGCATAGGACAACCCTCCAAAAAAATACATATTGCAGAAAAAGCTCTAGTTAACTTCCAGATTGAACTGAATGAAAATGAAGCAAAGCAGAAGCAGCAGGCATAGTATCTTATCTGAAAATAGATTGGCCTTTGAGATTTCCTAAATATTTGAGCTCTTTGGAGTCTCAGTACTTTTAGTGAATGACCAAAACAGATTACATTAGGCATTGCACCAACAGGGTCTTGGTGTCCCTGAATTCTGAAAGGTAGGATGAACAGTATTGCAAAACATTTGTTTTAAATTATTTCATGAGTTTCAGATAAAAATAAAATATAAATACAGCATTTTCTGAAGTTTTCCCTTTCCCTCTCCTCCCCTCGTGGACACATTTCAAAGTATGTTTTTTTGACATAAGTACAGGTTAAAGATTGACTGAGAAGTACTGAATCCTGCTTTGGTTAGCATTTACAGAGCTCATTTTTTTCTGGATGTGATAGCCTTTCCTATTCAGGAAATCTTGACCTGGATAGTCAAAAAGAGATTGTATGCCACAGCCCTGCAAAATGACTGGTGAAGCACTTCAGCACAGACCCTGTCCATGCTTCAGAGTGAACCACAGAGTAGCTCTCAGACTTTCAAAAGCCTGTGCCATCATCCTTTGACTAAAATAAGCTTTTCTACCCTACCATGATGTACTCAGTATCTGCTTTTTTTCATGCACTCTCCAGGCTGAAAGTAGCATTAGATATTATTGAAAACAAATAGCTCTAAAGCCTCGGGGAAAGGGAACAAAATAGGGCTAAGGTGGCTCCTTGGTAACATTTCTCTGCATCAGCGCTTATAATAAAGATTTCCTTTTGACTTTCTAGATGCAAAGTTACATATTACTGGCTGATCCAAAGCCTCAGCTAATGTTTAGAAAGAAGAAGCTGTTGAGTAATTTGCAACAACAAAAATATATTCCTAATGAACCCTGACATGAACCTTCTCACTGAAAGTGTTCCTATACCTGAAAAGGAGCTTCAGTAGTTCACACATCACTATCTATTATATATAGAACATAAATGAATAAAATCTCTGACTAATATATCCTAGAAAAAGCCTAGAGTAAATGGATTTTCAAAATGAGATTGTAAAGTTGATCTTAATCATAATATCTCAATTAAGTATTATTGTGTTGTGCTCTTTTAAGACACCATGCTGCATACTATATGTATGCCATTCTTCACTACTGGGAAAGCTATAAAAGTCTCAGATTTAGCCCAATTCACTAACTTTACTCACCTTCATAAATATGCTGTTATAACTTCATATAATGAATACATTTTATAATGTCAACTAACAGTTTTAAGCATATAAACCAGGTTCTGGAACATCCTTCTAGTAGTATTAGTGGGTCAAGTCACTAGCTAAGATGGAAGTAATTAAGTTAGAGATAAGATGATGTGGTTGCCTATGATAGCAGGGGTCTGGGCTTGATAACCCAAGAGATCATTTCCAGTCCCATCTACTGGAGAAAAAGAAAGATATCATTCACTTAGTTTAGTGAAGCAACCTTATCTTAGTAGAAGACTGAGAACTAAATTCCATCTCAAAGTCATAACAGGTATGGTACAGAAAGACTGATAGAAAGGAGGTACATAAGCTGTAATATGGATGATGGTCTCTTGTCTTTAAACAACAAATTACTTCCCATTTGAATGTTTTGCTGATCCCTCCATTACCCAAATGAAAGAAGAAGCAGACAACCAAGTCAAACTGATTTTTTCTTTGTAAAATCTTATTTTGAATCTGAACACTAGCCTCAGTGTTCATAATTAAACATGTCTATATAGCACTGAGTCAGAAGACTTAAGTATTAGATTGATTTATCTTATGTTTCTTTCCTGTTGAGCTGCTTAAATGCTGCAAAGGACAGAACATCTCTTTGCACAGCAGGGTGAGAAAATAGAGGAGCCACGTTTAAGAGTGGCTTAGCTGTCCTATACAAACCACTTCAGGCTCTTAATGGAGAATTACACAATGGAATTGTTTATGACTGGATTTGGTACATCTCCCGTGATAAAGAATAGACACTGAATATAACATATTGCTTTTATGTGGGTGCTGTATTAGTCACTTTGACAAAAACATCAGTTGCCTTTGTGTCCAACCTCTGAAGATAAGTTGGAGATTTTCTACAAAAATCAGCTATTAAATCTTATTTTAATAGGCATGTAGCTTTTTTACTAAATATGGGCCAAATATCAAGTTACCAAGAGTGCTAAGAGAGAACAAACACAGAATGAGAAAGAACAACGTATTACCAAAACAAAAGGATTTGGTATTGACAATAAATACTTCTATGTAGCCATTAGAAATAGATTTGTCTTCAGTTTTTCCTCTGGAACAGTCCCAGACAAACCTGGGCAGTATGGTGATTATAGAATTGAGACCCTGGATTTCAAATGTCCCACCTCTAATTGCTCTCCAAGGTAGCAGATCAAAGGTTTTTCATAAGTTTTAAGTGTTGCTTCTTGCGGTTTTACCCAATGTAGATATTGTACCACAATATCTTTGGAGGTGATGCTTCCAGTTCATATCAGGACTGTGTCCAGGTTTTTTCTCAGATACTTAATGTGCTTCAGGAAGGCCTTCTATAGTTTGTTTAAGGAATATCAGGTTTAAAAAGCTGTACTCAGTCAGACCCATTATTCATGTAGACCAACATTCTGGCTCCTCCAAGAGAAAAACAGAAGCCTGGTGACTTTCTGTTAGCCTTTGCCCTCCTGAAATACCTGCAGCCAGATTGCTGTGTAAGGAACATTAGAGGGTAACTTGCATCTGGAACAGTAGGCTGCATTTTGAACCTGAGGGCCTGAGTTTACCTCATCCCCTTTTGAACTTGCAGAAACTCTCTGATTCTGCAACCTCCTGTAGCGCAGGTTTTAGAAGTTCACTCATCATTACCAGCTTTCCAAACGTGTTTTCCTCTATCTCTTCCGTCTCCTACTACTTCCACTGAGTGTCCCACAGGTCTTGTTTTGTGTGATATGATGAGTACTTTCTTCATACATTTTGTGAACCTCAGTAATACCCTACCTCAGACTTCTCTTCATTAGACTGAAGATTTCTAGCCTTTCAGCAAATTGCATCTAATCCTATTGATTTATTGACAAGACTTTCAGCAAATGTCATCTAGTTCTGGTGACTTATTGACATCTAACTTGGTTATTTATTCTAAAACTTGCCATATACTTGCATCAAACTTTTCTAGCCCTTCTGACAGAAATAATACTCTCATTCTTCCAAATATTTTCAGCAGTAGAAACTAATACAAAACAGTTCATTTTGCTTCTCTGCTTTATTCTCATCATCCTCAAGTGCCCCTTTCACACTTTTTTCATCTAATAGTCCTGCTGATTCCTGAGCTGGCTTCATGCTTTTGGTATGGAGGGTTTTTGAGATCAGTTTGAGCATTGTTTGTTTGCACTTCAGATTGTTTTTCAGCCCTTCTAATTTCCTTTTCTGTTCTCATTCAGGCAAACTTTCCATTTCCTAAAAGTCAGCCTTTTTCTGTGACAGTTTCCCTAACTTTCTCAATGTGTTGTTATTGTTGGGGTAAGCTGTTCAGATTACTTCCTTTTCTTCTTGAATTGTAGCACGGATTTTACCTAGGCTTTGATATAAAAGTTTTAACAGCCTTCAATCTGTTAGTAAATTTGACACTTTTTGGACTTTCCTTTTTATGTTTCCTTTCCCCGTATTTATGTATTTCCTTCTTATGAATTTGAATATTCACATGGTATATTTATTTGCCTAATTATTACATTAGCACTTACTACATTCTTCCTGTTCCTGTCCCCAGAGGCAGGAGGCAAGCCACCTCCAACTTGCAGTAGGATGACTCTAAGCCAGGTGCCTTTTTGCATATCTTAGCTTTCTCCAAGATTCTCCTTTTTCATTGTTCAAATTATTTATCTACAACACTTTTCATTTTCATTAACTGTTTCCATTAAGTTTCAGGCCACACTACCTTCAGAGAAATTCTGCAGTTCCTAACATATTCTCCTGTCTATACCATTGCTTAATTCACACATTTAGGCTTCATATCTCTACTTAATGCTCTGGTCTTGAATAAAGAGCTGTCAGGACTTCAAAGAATCCTATTATCTTTGCTCTCCTGCCTAGTAGCCAGAATTTAGCTTCCAAAAGTGAAGGCTTGAGAAAGCACTTCATTTTTCCATACTTATTCTTTTCTTGATCTCCCAGTTGAATCTGCCAGTAAAGATACCAGTTGCCTACTGTGCTGGTTTTACTGAATATGGGTTAATTTTATTTGTGCAGTTAGAAACCTTTCTTCTTCATAGCTAGCACAGTCATTATTTGGACTTAGTTTGAGAACAAGAGATAACACCCCAGCACAGAGTTAATGTTTCTAATTGCTCTGGTCTGAGAGCCAAGGACATTCTGAGCACTCTGTCCACAGGTGTGAGGCACTGAGGAATGGGGGCATGCATGGGGCAGAGCTTGACTAACATCCAGACTGAACAATACGAGTATTCCATCCCATTAGTGTCATGCTTCATATTTAAGGAGAGTCAGGATTTTCTGGTGGTTCTCTTGGGTGTTCTTGCTCTTGAGCATTTTTTTCTCTCATGCACATTTTTTTTGCTTTGTTCTTTTTTTATCAGAGCTGGGGGAGTTCAGTTTGGGATGTTTAGTTTGGACTTTTGCCACTTTGCAGAGGCCTCTGGGCTTTTCTGCCTTTTTCTTCTTTTTTCTTTGTTCAGGACGAGAGTCCTTCTTCCTGGGACTGGCTGCTCAGTTGTGGACAGAGTTCATAAGGAATTACCTGGAGTATCTTTTATTTCTATTTTATATATATACTAGTAGTGTATTAGTATTTTATTATTTTATTAAACTGTGTTTATCTCGATCCAAGTTTCTCCCTTCCCTTTCAATTCTCTCCCATATTGCGGGAGAGATAGGGAGGGAGTGAGCGAGTGGCTATCATGGTTGCATTGCTAGCTCGGGTTAAACCATGATACCTACATCAACGACATACAGATTAGAGAACTAAATTTTCTGATGTTGAACACTTCACATAGGAACCGTGGATCGAAGAAAAAGCAACCACTAATGAACCACACATTGTGTTCCAGCTAACTCAGATCTTCAGTCCATGTTGACATAGACCTGTATCTTTGGTTAGAATACAAGCTGTTGAGATAGATATATGCCTTACTATTTGACTTACATGGCCCTTAATATGTAGGATATAAGACTGACTAATCATAAAGGTCACTTCTGACTTTGAGAACTACAGTTCTAGGAATTATTGTAGGTGATGATGACCACATAGAACCAATAAATTTGAAGTTATGAGAAATGATACTGCATTACAAGTATGAGTAATCCAATATAGTATAAAATCGTGATTGAAATGAGTGACAATTAATTGAAAGCAAAAATAAATCTGCCGTCTTTTGTGAAGATTAAATAACAGCTTTTTTTTTTTTCTTTTTTTTACCTTGGTCTGCCCTTCTTCCACTTTGTTTCTCTTTTACACAGCACATTTACACATCTCAAGCTGAAAGCAGAGACACTACATAAAGTGGCTAGCACTGGTTTGGACAAAAGAAATAACTTCTCAGGAAAGGATTAAACTTTATAGGTACTCAGGAAAAAATATGATCCTATGAAAATGGGGAAACATATACGTAGAAATGAGTTAAGGAAGTTGAGATCAACTGTGTCTGTTTACTCAATGGAAAGCAGGTCAATTGTGTCTATTAATATCAGTGTTGACAATTTTGACATTTAACATCTGACTGTGGTTAATGGTCTTCAAACTCCTGGAAGTAGTAGGAAAACAGCTTTTATATAAACTCAGCAGTTTTAGAACATAAGTGAACATATATTAATGGGCTATGGACTAAGAGGAGGAAGAGGAGAATCATGTTATCCCTAGTTCACTCATCATGCATTGCTACTGTGTTCTGTTAGTTTATAAAAGAAAACAGTGGAAAAAGGTAGTAACATGTCTTCCTAAGTTTAAATAAAATCAATGCATACTATAAAAACACCAGACCAGTCAATATGGGAAATACCAGGTCCACCCACACAGAGCAGTAGATAGTCAATACTTCTCACTTCCTTGTATGTAACAGGTGTGATCCACTCAATCCACACAGACCACATACCAAATAAGCTGTTTGACAGACTTTATTTTGTTTTCAGGACATAATTTCACACCTGTTAGCATAAACCTTGTTGATATTTGTTAATAACTGTGGACATCTCTGGATGACATAACAAAAATATTGATTAAAACTACCTTTAAACCTTTATGGTAGAGTCCAGATTATTTTTGTTGTTTCTTAAAATGCTTGAAAAACTTTTTCAGTTCTTATGTTTTCTTTTTTTCTCACTATAGACCCAAAATGTTTTCATGATCCTTAAAGATTTTATTTGGAGGTTGCATTTGTTTCTGTCTCACCTAATTTATCTTCTTCCTTTAAATAAATCTTTATCTCTTGCTTAAACACTAAATCCCATCCAGGAACTCTCAGCTTCAACCTTCAGTGATGTGTTGAAACTAAACCTTCTTCATCAGAGATAGGTAACTGAGATAGCTATTCAGAGCTATGCATCAATACCTCCTATCCATTTTCTACTGTTGCACATCATTTTCTTTCTCCTCTAACTTTGTTATTAATCTTAGATCATGTCTTTCTCATTGTGATTCCTAACATTTTTCTTTCAGATTTTTTTCCCCGCCACCTAAAACTTGTTGTAATACCAAAATTTACTGACAAAAAATTTGAATAATTACTATAAACTAAAGAAACTATTTATACGTTGAAAGTAACTAATAAAATCCTGAAAAAAATATGTTCATATTTCAAAACAGGTGTATATAGTTCCAGTTTCACACACAAAAGTATATACAATTCTTTCCTTTCAACTTATTTAATAAGTTATCACGAGATACTCCACACAGTTGAATCAATTTCTAGTGTGGGACTTAATTTACCTAACTTTGTCTGTCTAAGAGCTGACCATTCCATTTAATCTATCCTTTGAGACTTTTCTATAGTAAATGGAGAGACTCCGGTATATCCAAAGGACAATTCATCTCAATAGATATAAATGTCTAGGGCAGATGGAACAATTCTTTCACTGGCAGTGTTTCCTATGTGTTTGAATCACTATAATAATAAGCTTGAATATTTTCCACGAATTTTTGTGACATTTTGTTCTGAAAGAATAATGTCCGAATAGTGTGGAACAATGCCATTATGTCACTTTCTTATTTGTTTTTCTTTGTATGTTGGCTCTAGATCTTAGTATTTTACAAAGCTTATTTTAAGGGCATGTTCCATATCATAAGATCTCAGCGAGTTTCAGATTTGCAATTAGGAGAGTGAGCCTATTGTTTATAGGGCAGGAGTCTCCTGTGCTTTGAATTGTTTTTTTGGACTGATCAGACACCTGATCAAATGTTCCTTTCAGTGCCATATCACGAAGCTGAAGGCCATAGGTGAACTGTTTTTACGAGGAGGAGAGAAAAAGAGTTCTGTGAAAATTACTTACATTCACATCACCATTTCTCTTCAAGTGGTGTCCTAGGAATGTTACTAAAGAGGCAATTAATGTAAAAAAAAGTAATATTTTATGCTCTAAGAAGTGAGAGCCTTTTTGAAGATCAGCCTCATTAAATTCTCATTATTTACAGATGAAGAATTTTGAATTATCCTTGTAGTTTTTTTCTGCTTTTCTGTTTCTTCCATTATTCTTATCAGCAACATTTTTGTCATTTTAAGTGCCCAAATTTATACTGAGTATTTAATTATCCTGACAGCTGATAACAAAATATGTATTAAATAGAAAGTAGGTTGAATTATTTAAATAATTTCCTGAACTGCAACAGGAAAAGAATTATAGTTAAACAAACCCCTCTATATGAAACCGGGGAAGTAGAATTCCAATGAGAAAAATATATTGGTTTTCAATTCAGTCACAACAGAACTAATGTCTGATCCAAAGCCACTGAAATCAATAGGAGCATTTCCACTGAGCTGGCCTTGGATGAAGCTCCTGATGCAGAAAGCAAGAAATTGAAGCTGCTTTATCTGTAGACAAATAATCTTAACCTTGAATAAGCTGCTGTAAATTCTGTTCACATAGAATCCTGCTAAATCTAATATCAAATTTTGAAACCTTTATTTTCAAATTTTTAGTCCTAACAGTTCAGAAAATAGTTTTCTTAATGCACTTTTAATCCACTGTCCACTAGCAGAACCACTAGTCACTCAACTCAGACCCTCCTTCATTCATGTACCTTTTTAATATATGTGTTTTATTGTACTAAAAATCAAGAAAGCCAAATGGTTACCACAATAAGGCTAGGTTATACTCCATGAATGAATATATAATATGCCTGAAATATTACAAAATAAATATAATTTTAAAATTTAATTTGGTGAACAATTAATGCAATCCATTATTTCAATATACAAACAAAGAAAGCACAAGGGAACTTTTCACAGTAAGGAGTTTTCAGGTAGCTATTAGAATTTTCCTTCTGAAGTAGTCAAAATGTAACTATCATGAATACAAATGAGGTGTCAGCTTAATGATTTTTTAGAAGATTTCTTTAATTGAAACATGAAAGAAAATAAACACCAAATTAACAACAGAATCTAGAACTTAAAGTAAATTATATTAGTTCAAATTTCTGTTGGTCCTGTGATTTGTAGAATATAAATGCATTCCCTCAATAACTTTCTAAAAAGCCAAATCAAACAGAAGCAGCAGAAAAAATAGTAGTATAATAGTAGAAAGGGAAACAAGAAATAAGGAGGACAGCCAAGTAGATCTGGCCTCATTCTGATCATGATAAATTCCAGTGCTACACTGCTGATTTAGCGCTGATTTATATTTTGAAGGTATCAAATGAGGTGTCCAAGACTAAGACTGAGTAAACTTGTGTGCCAAAACAGGGTAAGATTTCAATTTAAACTTGAAAATAGAAATCTAAAAGTTAAAAATTAATAATTAAATAGGTTCTTTAGGAAAAGCACAACTTGTTTTTGCAACCATCTTTAACTCTTTGACTTCAACAAATAATCAAGACAGTAGCCAACTTTCCATTAAGACTTCAATTATTAGTCATAGGCTACAATTAGACAGTTCTTTAAAGGATTAGATTATTTCCTCTTCTATAGTTCACAGATTAACTGAGCATTCCATGAAGAACATTTTCTTTCAAAATAGCTGGTCTTTCCACTCTTGATTCTTAGTGGGATCAAGGCTGCACATTGGAAAAACTTTTAACTGATTATAAAGAAAAAAAAAAAGTGCATTGTTTGAAGTGAATGAGTTTTTGATCATGACCCTCTAATTTTCATTCATTGTGTCATTAGGTCCCACAGTGCTATTTACTCAGAATCTCATGATTCAGAGAGGCATTATAACAGGTTCACAAATCTCAGCCTGGGGGGACTAAACTCTCTAGTTTCCCTCTTTGGTCTATGACAGTAGAGAAGTGCCTTTGGTAGCATTTTAAGACCTGCCTAGGCCAATGACCAAAGACCTATCTCTGTGTCAAAAACGTTCCAAAGAAATTTCCTCTCAATTAATATGGATTCGCACATAGCTACTCTTTCTTCTTCCTCTTTCAGTTTAGAGAAAACAAGGAGAGGGTGTGCTGCAGATTGCAGGGAGAATTCCAGGGGCAGCGAGTATACAGAGATCGGTTACAAAAGTCTTCTGTTGGAGTAGAGACTGATGGCACATTATAAAGCTGATGGGCCAGTTTTTACATCAAATTAATTCATTGTTACAGAATAATACAGGTATGACAATAATTTTTCTTCTTCTAGATACCTGAGTGATGAAACTTCATTCAAATGCATGTGAAAACATATTCTAAATTTTGCAGGAAAGCAAATTAAAGAACATACAGTCAGATCAAACACAATTTGCAATTCTAAAAATTGTTGTGAAACACATTCCAGGTGTATCCTGCAGGAATCACATCTTGAAGAGGCAGATGTAAAATCCTCAGAAGTGGAAACACTGTTTTATAGAAAAAGAAGTTACTGTGGGAAAGAATTTCTATTTTACTTTAACAGCAATGGACTTAAAGAGCTTTAGCCTTTGAGTCTCTCTATATTAGCTATCTATTCCCACTGAAGAAAATTATAGCTAGAGAAAATTTTTCCAAAGGACTAATGAGGTTTCATTAATCAGAAAAACAGAGAGGTAAATTAATTAAAGTCTATACAAGGGAGAATATGTGCAAATAGTTAGCAGGTCATCACTTGAAGACGCAGGCATCAGAATCTGGAAGCAGAATCTAGCTGAGTACAAACTAGAGGAAGGAATGCAGTGGTAGGAGGATGAGCCAAACTTGACAGGGTACTTGTGGAGCCAGGCATGAAGTGACAGATTCTCATCCTCATCATAGATTTGGATAAAAACTAGGGAATTTTAGGAAGTACTGTCTGAAAATAATCCAACTAAGAGATGTCTATTCTAGGCAAAATACTTGAAGTTGATAGTTTTATACAAGTGAGAATACACAACTAAGTAGTATCTTCTTTCTTAACCCTGTGAATTAAATAACCCAGTATTCTGATAATTTATTTGACAAACTATTGCAATGACATTAAGATTTATAGCTTTGGAGGAGAATTGTGCAGCAAAACGATAAAACTACTCTTTGCAAATGCCAATGGCTACAAAAACAAACAAACAAACAAACAAACAGATATGGATAGAAAGTATAGAAGATGTACTGTACTTACATATACACAGAAGTGTTTTCTACACCAAATGTGTGTCCAGAGCTTTGTCAGTTCTTTAAATGAAGACATTATTAATGTAACATTCTGTTCTGCTCTATAAAGATTGTTATGGTCCAGCATGTACAGGCCTGCGTGGAGATGGCTTAATCTTCAGATCACAACCCATGCAAGCTTTAACATCCCCTTTGGAAATGTTTGCATTTATAAATCCTTATTGGAAAGGTTCAGTTAGATTTTGGTGTTAGCTAGACTTATGGAGTCATTCAGTTGAGTTAGACTTTGAAGCCAAACCTATCTACAGAGGGCTGTAATAAACATATTTGTGACACATGTAATTTAAATAATTCCATATAACATTGAAGGGCTACCTCTCCTCTCCATCACTTTAAAGAGAGTGGATGTTACAACGTGTAGAATAACAGTTTAAAATTCAATAAATATTTATTTTATATTGTATTTTTTTAAAAAATAAATTGTTTCAATTATATGAAAATGTACTGATTAAGCCATTTTTATTCTGAACATGACAAAATTACAACTGAAATCACATACTCTAGTTCTGGACTACCAAGACCAGTTGAAAGTTGTGACACTTCTTTTATCAAACTGGGGAATGTGGCTGGAATAAATTCATTTCTGGTAATCCATCACTGTACACAGCTGGGAGAAGTGACTATCCTAACACAGATGAGCAGCTGTATTCAAGACAAAGAGCTTGATTAGAAGGTTTTTTGTTTGTTTGTTTTTCTCTATGGGCCTAATGTGAATATTATGCTTTAGTCCTAGGTAAGAAAAGAGCTTTTATAATTTCTAAAAGAGCATTTATAATTTCTAACAGAAACTAGAATCCATGTATTGAAACTTAACGGTTCTAACAAGGTGTTCTCATGTACTGAACTGGAGATTCAGAAAAATTTGTTGACCAGTTTTAGGTTTAAGGTGCTAATGAAGTCTATCTTACTTACTCAGCTATAGCTGAATCCGAAAAGGTGTGACACAATCCAGTGTCTTTCATTGTCTCATGCAGTAACTTCTGGCACCACTCACAGAGTTACAGAATCACTGATCACTTGGAAAGGTCCTCTAGAGATTGTCTTGTCCTCATGCCCTGCTGATTGCATCATCTAAAGCAGGTTGCCCAGGTCTGGATCTAATTGGATTTTGAGTATCTCCATGGATGGAGATTCCATAGTCTCTCTGGACAACCCAGCCCATAAAGGTTTTTCTTATGTTTAAATTGAATATTCTGTATTTCTGGTTTTGCCCACTGCTTTTTGTCTTTTCCTTGGACACCACAGAGCCACACTTTTATACACATTTATAAGATTTCTCCTAAGCCTGAATAAGCAATACTTCATAAGCAAATATTTAATACTTAATAAGCAAATATTCACATGAGCAAAAGACAAAACTTTATAAGGAGCTAGAATTTGGAGCAAAGGGAGCTATATCAACAGCAAATCCAACAAAATATACCTAAAGGAAAATTCTGGTGAGATTAATGAAGAGAGATTTAAATCACAGATAAAACTATGGATCTAAAGTAGAATAACACAAAACCAAACAAATTTTTTATTAGAAGTTTGGTTTTATTAACAGCTTATTTTCTTTTTTATATGTCAACTAACAGTAATGGTGCTCTGATTCTACAAAATGTCTACAAAACACATTTTATTTCTGACTTCATGTTGACTGTACACTAGCTCTTAGGCTATAAGATTAACAATATGTTGCTGTTCTTGCATTTTTTGTTTGATTTTAGCTGTAAATGTGATATCACACCTTAATAGCTTTTGATATCTAGAAAATATGCCAAGATTAAAGATATGCATGTTAAAACATTGTAATGCCTAAGGACAGTAGTTATTTAAGGTGAGAAAATTTTTTTAAGAAGAGTCTTATAGATAGATTTCAGTTTTTCTCATCCCATTCCATCACTCAAATTTGCATGATGCAGAAGCCATGTGTTGGAGGTTCTTGAGGATATGTCAACATTGATTTATTTGCCCCTTGCCTCTGATGTCCAGGATGGCTTTGAGTATAACAGTTGATGTGAATCCCACTTTGATCTGACTTCGATGTTGGACAGCAAGGCTGTCAATATGTTCCTAAATGTACTGACGCAAGCTTTTGAAGCATCATGCAAATCTGTGTTAGGAAAGTGAAACTGCTGGTACAGAGGGAAAGTCACCAGACACTACGACATCCATTATAAAGCAAGATAGGAGTAACTATGCCTATGTCAACAAATTATTTTCTCATTTCTTGGCTGCAGTGAAACCTGTGCATTCCTGGATTCTACCCATTTTTTTCAGAAAAGCCCACAGCCTAGAGGATACAGAATCAACAGCCTGCCCAGTAACAACAGCGCCAAAAGAAAGGAGCCAAATTTTCAGAAACATTATGATAGAGGAATGAGAAATTTAGAGGTTTGGCAGTGGTGATCATGCTTTCAGTATGGCATTCTCCTAAATGATTTCCAGGTTTAGCATAGCTTTTGACCTTCATTCATAAACTGAAATAAAATATTATCCTCCTGCCTTCGTACAAGTACTAAGAATACTTTCCTAACACCACATATTTGTAAGGTTAAATAACAAGCTGTGTCTGTTTTATACTTCTGTATAAGTACAAATTTATCTATGATTCTTTCAATAAAAATTCTTTGAATTAGAGATTTATGTCTGTAAATAAAGAGCATGACTATCATAAGTATGTAATTACACATTTCTACAGAGCAGTGTCATGTTGAGTGGATGTAATCATATAGCTCTTCTAATCTGGCAAATATAATAAACTAAAAGCTTAGAGTTACTGAGTTACTGTGTCTGGACATGATTGAACTTTTTTTTTTTTTTTTTTTTTTTTCACTGAACTTCAAGCCTGCTTCTAAGTAATTATTCTTTATGTCAGTTAAATAGGGAAAGCTGAGAAAAGTCCCAAATTAGGAAAAATATACTAACTGAGGCTTTAATCAGTCTGTCAAAGGAATGTCTGGGCAAGACATCTCATGGAGTTTTAATCACCTACTCTTGACTGGTTTTGTTTGTTCGTTTGTGGGTTTGTTTTTGTTTTTGTTTTGTTTTGATCACTATTGCCTCATTATTCTCTTACAGTTTGAGCTTATCTTGTTGCAGGTCTCCTCCTGAACTTGGCTTATGTTTTGAAGGAACTCTCAGATAGATTTATGTGTCAGAATCACATCAGCCTGTAGTCCTGGCTATGTTTTTGTTTGCTCTCATTTTAACCCAAACTATGATTTACAATTTTCGTGCTAAACAAGAGAAATCAGACAACTCTAGCAGCTATAGCTCTCATGTCATATTCCTATAAAATCTAGTATCAGTAGAGAGGAGTAGGGTGAATATACTAAGTCTTCAAAACTTGGTAGAGTATTTGAACAGAACTTGATTAAAAGGGATTAGGAATTCATGCTTTCAGACTGATGTGGTCCAGCTGCAAGGGCAGGGAAAGTTTCTGGCCTCTACTGTGATTCTTGTTTCCTGCAGCTAATACTTTGGCCTTCTACTGCTGTGTTGTGTCTTAATCCATGCTAGAACTTCATTTCTTGCTGTAGTTGTACTTTGCTTTCTTCAGTGACCTTCTATAAGATCGTCTTTACCAAAGACTTATTTTAAAAGCCAAGTGAGAAAATCCAATTTGCCTCTTCTTTCATCAAGTTGTCGATATACTCTAAGAATTGTCAGAAAATGTGGAAGGTTCAGGGTTTTTGTGTTGATTTTCTCCATCATGCTGTCTATACCCACTCATATCATTCTACAATCCCTCTCCGTCTTTCTGAAATGTCCTCTTAACACCTTCTCTTGGAACAACGAAGCAATACACCTTTTGAGCATCTCTGGAATTATCATCCATTCTCTTTTACTCAGCGGTAAACAAACAGGTACTAGAATATATAGTGAACAGACTTGCTCCTAGAAGGCACAATTAATCACCAAACTAATTATCAATCATCTACAGGATATGTTTGTTTTAAAGTAAGGTAGTAATTTTGTAGATTCTGTTTGAGAAAGATCCCAGTAGTTGTTTTAACAGGGGTGGGCACTGTAATGAAAAATAAAATTATCTTGTATGTGGGCAGGAAATGAACCAGATTTTTTAAAAAAATGTTGTTATGATTCTCAGTGATTCATGACCTTCCTTATTAGAAGAAATAAGTAGAAGATAGTGTAATATGATCAACAGACAAATAAAAATAAAAACCTTGATAAAAACTCCTACCCTTTTTTGCTTCACTGCAAGATTGTTACAACTAAGTATTTGTACTTTTTAAATTTCTCCATACTTTCCATGATCTATAACATACTGTTTCCATAATCCTGAACACATAGCTGCAAAATGTTATGCTACCCTCTGAGTTGCTGTTTGAGACAGCAATTTTTTATTGATAAATCTGTGCCAAATAAAGTAGGCACAAATGTGTATTTTTTAATTTACTGGTGTTTTCCAGGTGAGCCCAAGGTTTTGATATTTAGTCCAGGGCTCACACTGATTCTCATGGACAACCCAAAGCCCTTTCTTAATTGGATATGTTGCAATAGTCCCTGGAGTAAATTACAACTTTATATTCAGTCTGCCCGCTTGCATTTATAATTACTCTTTATGGGCGTGTATTTGTTTCAGTGGTTGTCTATTGTCATATAAAGCATAGAGTTAAATAGCTTTATGGACCCTGATGTCTCATATAGAAGTATAGATGGAGTGTCTCATGCCAACTAAAAAACAATAAAGTGTTTTTTAAGTTCTGAAATCCAAAATTGCATACATGATTTATAGAAAATATTTTAAACATGCACTACTTATCATGTATCCATATGACATTTTCTATTAAGGATGCCACTTCCATTATTTTTTATTTTAACTGAGTGGTGATCTTCAGTTCAAGTATCTTGTCTCTGATTATAATGGATGGTCTTACTTTAAATGAAAATTTGCTTCTGTCATACAGAAATCTACTGTTATTACATTTTATTGAAATAATTTATTAACATGAGGAATATTAAATGAAGACATAGTGGATGTGGAAAATCTGTGAGTCTGATTCTAGTTTAAGTACTTTTTTTCAATTATTCAGAAGCATCACTAGCTATGCTGGAAAATAGTTTGCTGCTCAAAGGTTCCAGAGAAAAAAGATAAGAAACTATTTTTTATATATATGAATGTTTCACTAAGACTTCTTTCAGATTTATTTTATTTTGGATTGCTGTTGACTTACTAGATATGAAAATAAGATGTTCCAAATTATTAACAAACTGAGTACTCCTCAGAAACTAAAACTGCCTACAGCAAAGATTTAAAGTACAATAGTTTTGTAAACAATTTTCTATGCATTATGTTAGACAAACCATACTGTACTATTGAATTGGTTTCATATTACAGTGTCTGAAGACATTCAAAACCCGCCTGGACGGCTTCCTATGTAACCTCATCTAGGTGTTCCTGCTCCGGCAGGGGGATTGGACTAGATGATCTTTCAAGGTCCCTTCCAATCCCTAACATTCTGTGAATCTGTGACTCCGTGATTCTGTGATTTTGCTACTGGAAGTAAATTCTGCATAAGTCCAGACTCCTGCTCAGTCTTCTCCTCAGATGTATTGGCAGGCTGCTATCAGACGTCTTCTCCTGCTGAGCAAGCCCAGTTCCTTCAGCCTTTCTTCACAGGGTAAGTGCTCTAGCAGACCCAAATCATCTTGGTGGCCCTCTGGAGTTTAGCTCTTTCTTTTCCTGTAAACCACACCTAAGTTTTCTTGTAAATTGAGACCCAAACTACACACCATACCTAAGAGTGGGCTAAGGAGTGCCATGTATAGGGGGATAATAACTTTTCCCAGCCTGCTGGCTCTGCTCCAGTGAATATGGCCTTGTATGCTGATGATCTGCTCTGCTGCCAGGAAACATTGCCAGTTCATATTCAGGTCAGTGCCTTCCAGAGGGCACCAAGATCTTTGCCACAGAGCTTCTCCCCAGCTAGTCAGTCCCTGACCTGCACAGTTTCAATTGGATATTCCTTCACAGGTACAGGACTCTGCACTTGCCTTTGTTAAATTTCCTAAAGTTCCTGTCAGCCCATTCCTTCATCTTCTTGAAATCCCTCTGAACAGGAACCCTCCCCTCATCCCAACCCAAGTTTACCGTCAGTTGCAAACTTAATGAGTGCAATTGGATGACACTCCATATACTGATGGATTAAAATGTAAGCCAAAAAAGATGTTTCTGTTCTCTTTTAAATAGTGTAGAGTTCATATAAGTGAGAAAACTATATTTTGGATTCTAAATGCATTAACCCACCCTAAGGATGTTCCATAAGCTGTGATCCCAGCTGTTGTATGTTCCTTTGTTCCTGTTGCTTCTCCAAATTATGTTATGGGACTATAAAAGCAACAAATGCAATTTGGTTCTGTGGCATTTCCCCACAGAGTGGAGCCACCCCTTGTTAAACTAAACCTTCTAGAAGAGTTTTCTACTGAATAAAAACAGCCAAAGGAAAACTATAGATACTTTCATTTAAGAACTAAACTATTGAGTAGAATCCAGCCACTCCTAGAGAGCTGCTCATACAGGAAACCACTCTAGAACAACTAGTCAGGGGAGCCTAAAAGAACTCCGGCTTTCTACTTTTTCAAAGAATAATGATTTTGTACTTATTTCCAAACATCTTCAAAATAGTAGACTTAGAAAATTAGAAGACTTAATACAATGAATTTCAGATTTTTAGAGTTAACTTTTATGCTGTCCCTGCTGAAGTGTATCAGAAAGAGTGCAACTTTAAATATCATTTATATCAAATTAGAAGTAACTCCACAGAACTCTAGTTCTGACAACATTCAGAAAGTAAGTGTTCATGAGCCTAATTCCTCACAGATATAAATTATTGCAGCTGATGGGTTATGCTCAGTTTCAGTCTAAAACAGAACTATCACTGTACCTAATAATCTTCCATGATAATAGCAAACAGAAAATTTTTGTAATTATTAAAATGTATATTATGTATGTATCAAACCTAAGAAATATTCATGTTGTTTTCAAAAGAGAGAAAGAAATGTAATAAATTATCTCACAGTAGAATAATACCAGATGACAAATTGACAGATCTCAATAACAAGGTACACAACAGAGGAAGAAAAAAAATCTCATTACACAACCAATATTATACCAAATATATTTATTATCTCTGAACATATCTACATGAAAAATCATTATCTACATAGTTTCCTGCTGTTGTGGCTTAACCTAGCCGGCAACTAAGCACCATGCTGCCACTCACTGCCACATTCTGCCTTGGTGGGATGGGGGAGAGAATCAGAAGAGTAAAAGTGAGAAAACTCATGGGTTGAGATAAAGACAGTTTAATAAGCAAAGAAAAAACTGCACACATAAGCAAAGCGAAATAAGAATTCCTTCACTATTTCCCATGAGCAGGCAGATATTCAGCCACCTTCACAAAAGCAGGTCTCCATTACATACAATAGTTACTTTGGAAGACAAACTCCATCACTCTGAATGTCTCCCCTTTCTTCTTCCCGCAAAATATACACTGAGCATGGTGTCATATGGTACAGAATATCCCTTTGGTCACTTAGGGTCAGCTGTTCCAGCTGTGTCCTCCCAACCTTTTGTGCACTCCCTGCCTTGTCACTGGCAGACCTGTATGAGAAGCTGCAAAGCCCTTGGCTGCTTAGCAACAACAAAAACATCAGTGTGTTATCAACAGTATTCTCCTCATACTAAATCCAATACATGACACTGTACCAGCTGGTATGAAGAAAATTAACCCTTTCTCAGACGAAAGCAGGGCACCTGCAGAAATAAGAACTTCAGAAAAGTAAAAGCATTCCAATAAAATGTGTCCTTCAGCAGTCAATTTAAAAATTCCAGGAGGACTGAACTGAGTTTAAATACCAACCTAATGAAACTTTTCTACTTTTGTTAAAGGTTTTTGGTTTTATGTTTTTTTGATTTGGTTTGAGTTTTTATTTGGGTTGGGTTTTTTGTTGTTGGTTTTGTTTGGTTGGTTATGGTTTTGTCTATGTGTATTTTTTGTTTTTTTTTTTTTCTGTAGGCAAGCTCTGGTATCATAGTCAAATTGTTAAATTAATCTTCAAGTTTTAGCAGAGGTGGGAGGAGGAAGAAACTGGTGACATTATGTTTTAAAAAGGGAACTTTCTGCTGCTCTGTAAAAATCAGGAAATAAAGAGCTTCCATGTTCACTGTATGCAATATTTTTCATTCTCTTCTCTTAACCTGGATTCATTCTTTATCATGAATAAAAGAAAACTAGTAAAAGAAAACATAACAATGAATGTAGAACATTTGCTCTCAGGAATTAGGGAAGGTATCGGATGGAGGAATCTTGAATCTTTAAAAGATTTTTGACTGATACACCAAATAGTATCAAACAGAAGTTTTAATTTCAAAGTCATCTTCTTAATAACCTCTTCAGTTTACAGGTTTGTATTACCCTAACCAGTCTTCCAATGCCTCCCATTTTCTCACCAAGGAAAAAAAAAACCAAACCTGTTTTCTTCTTTTTCTTCTTTTCTTTTTTTAAACAAACATTATAGCTGAAACCTATCAAATCTCACAGTAAAATCCCAGTTGGGTAGAGCCCAACACCATAGTTGGGCTGTTTCAAAGTATTCTTTCATTGTGTTTTTTATTTCCATAATCCCTGGACCATAATTCCATTTTATGTATCAGAGCAGTATTTGTGAGTGATGAAAAAATATGTTCTCTGGCACATGCTCAGCTTCCTCCTCATTCAGGATCTGCTGACACTTTATGTATAATGCCATATCCATCAACCTGCAGACAGTTTTTAGCTCAAATACTGTGGATTTTTTTTGTATATTTGTTTGACTACTAATTCAAGTCCTTTTTATTGAGAAGTCTATTTCTTAAATCAGACATCAGAAAAAATGAAGTTTCCCTAGAACCTCAGTAGTGACAGAAGTTTTCAGGATACAAACACTTAGATTGTAAAGTCATGTAGTGTGGCTGAATATCTTACGAGAGGTTGTAAAGGACAATAAAAAAGCATGCCATTCCATGAGTTTTAATGATGGCTAATAATAAATTCCAGAGGCCGGCACGCCACACTTGAGTTTCAGATGAACAGCAAGATATGAACAATAAAATTACATTGCTCAGAACTTTTTGTCTTCTGTAATAACATTTTAATGAAAGTTGTGTTGTTATTAATGCAAATTGTTTAATTCTAAATGTAATGGAACATCAAATTAAGTAGACGTGAACCAAAGACAGGGGTAAGTTGTGACAGCGTTTTTTTATCTTCAGTTGGAATGATGGGCAAAATAGATCTTTAACTGTTTGTGTTCTATTCTTAGTCTTTTACACATAGCTAGCCTGTACCTTTTTTCACATAGAACTTCTTGGGGAAAAAAAAAAAGTATCTTGAAAAAAGAAAAATATTGAATATTGAGTTTTGTTACTCTTTGTAGGCAAAGTACTCTTCAAATTTTGAATACAAAAGGAAATGTGGGCTAATTCCACCTAAACTAAATTGAGTCTTTAGAATCAGCCTGTAGAAAATAGAATGAATCTCCCTCAGATTGGAATTTGTTGCAGTATTTTCATCAGTACAGATAAGTATAATATTCTGAAAACTCTTTTGCCACAGATTACTGATTTACAGCATCAAATGTTTTTTGAGATTGGTAATGAACTATATTAGAAGAAAGGTATGATCTAAGAATAGTTCTGCAAAATTCCTCCCATATTCTTTGCCATAAGAATTCTCTTGAGAAAAGGAAAATATATAAATCACCCAGAAAGTAAACATGGTGTAATTTACAGTACCAAATCAGAGCATCATTTGGCAAGTACATGAAGAGTTAAACCTCTGATTCTGCCGCTTTCTGGGTTTGACATGGAATGCCATCATGCTGTGTTTTTCCCAACATGGGTAAACTAGTTGACTTAAGTCCAGCCGGGGTAGTTCCTAAAACAACTGCTTTGCGAGGCAGAGATATCATTCATCATTGCAACTGGAGAAATGAAGGGAAATTCGCTTTGTTTAGGCAACTCTCTATTAGCTTCTGGCTCATATAATTGCATTCTACATTCTTCACTGCAATACATTGTAGAGATGGACACCACTGACACTGCAAATGTGCCAGCTTGAGTGTTGGAGCAGTTAAGCTGCTGTACACTCCATAGCATTTAATTGATCTGTCTGAAAAGCAAAAGGCTCATCTGAAGCTTCACCCCACTGCAGTTACACTGTTCCTGGTACCCAGAGACAGTCATTCAGTATCAATTCAGAAATTTCTCCTCTGAATTGAGAGAAGACACACTCTGCCCAGATTTACACTGGTTCTCTGATATTTCCCAATATATTCATTAATAGTAAGAATGAGAAATAATCTGCTTTATGAATTGTATACAAAATTCTTTTGGAGAAAAAAAAAACCAAACAAAAACAAAAACAACAACAACAAAAAACACTCATACACCTCATCATTTGGGACCTTTAATAGCAAACACACCTAAGCAAGCGACAAATTAGAATGAAGCAATGACATCTTCTTCTAATGGAATGGAGATTGCTTGGAGTATCCTCATCACTTTCCTTATCCTCTTTCCACATCAGAAAATGTTCACTTAAATCCTCAATAGATAAGATCCTGGATTCTGTTCATTTTGTCAAAAAGAGGCTTCAGTGTTAAGTGAGAAACCTGTAAATGCTATATGGTTCAATTTCACTAGATATAGCAATATTAAAAAAAATAAAAGGCATATATTAAACACATCAATACAGATATATTTCCCGCCTGCAGTCCAGTTTGCCATGCCTCGATTGTCTCAACAGAAACATATTCAAATTAAAGCATAATTAAATGTTCAAAGCTTTTGATTTTAATACATCATGATGCCTTGCAACTTTATAGTCCTATTATTTTTTCATTAATATTATTAATAAACCATTTGTTATTGCAATCTGATATCTCACAGTAGTGAACTAAATTCCTATGTAAAAGCTAGTATACTTGAATTATTCAGTCCACTCCTCAAATACATGAGTCTGTATTGCCACTTGCCTTTTTTAATCTGCTACTGCAATTGAAGTCACATGTGTTAGACACACAATACCTTCAAAGCAAGGAGCAAGTTCTCAAAATATACCAGTATTTCAAAGAGATTATCAATTTATTTAGGCAAGACTAGACAGGAGTGGGACCTTAAACTTTTCTTCCTTTCTTTCATCTTACTTTCTCCATTCCTTTGCAGTAATTGAAAAAACATGGCTTTTATTTTAGAAATGATCGAAATTGTTAGAATGTTTTGCAACATTGAAATACTGGTTGCCTCACTTCTTTACTTTGTAAAGAAGGTGCTGCTGACTCACTCATATCACATATGAAGTTCAGATTAACTGCAAATAGGCTGTATTTTATGCTGAATGCTGAAATGGTGCATCAGGTCCTACCAGCTGACACATATCTATGTGATTTTTTTTTCTGTGCTTAAAGACTGCAAGTCGAACTGAGTGAAGTTACTAATTCATACACAACAATGAAAATCACTGTTTTCAAGGAAAGACTGAATCATATCTATGGTATTGTACAATGGATGGAAAAAAAAAAAAAAAACCACAAACCAAACCAAACAAACAAACAAACAAAACAAAACCAAACAACTTAGCAGCAAGAGGCAGGAATATTATTTTTACCAAGTAACAGACACTAGTCTTATTGTTTCATACTTTCCTGGAAGATGCTGAAGTTCAATTTTGAAAAGTGTAACAAAAAATGAATCAGAAGAGAAAATTCATTTAGAAACTCATATTTATTGACCTGTAAAGGAAGTACTTTTCTAGGCCCATATTTCTTGCTACAATATTGCTCCATTGCAGAGGACTGAACTCTAAAGATATATTCCATTTCCTATCAGCATTCCTGGATTATACATTCAGGAACAGTCTAACTGTAGTCCTGGAGGATTCACAGCATGCTAATAATCAGCTCTAATGTCAATATCAATGATCTGAAATTATGTTGGATGATTCACTCTCCTTGTCCATCTGAGCTAGATAAAAACACTCTGAAAACTACTATAAAGGCACTGGTTCCATTTCCAGTGCACTGAGTCAAGTGACTGAAAAGTTGTTATAAAGAGTATATTATCCTTCCTGTCACCTCAGCTCAGACTTGTTGAAGGATAAACTTGTTCTGAATACAGAGTGGACATTTTGGTGTTTAACATAATAGTGTTAAAAAGCAACATTTGGTTTGGTTGAGGGAAAATTCTTCTTGTATCATATAACCAATCAGTGCATAATCTCATAAGAAAGGATATGTCTTCACTGATCAAAGAATTACTGTTATAAGTAAGCAAAATGCAGTTTCTGTGTCAATCAAAAAGTGGTTTAAATTTCATTTTTATCTGCTTTTAATCTGAACAGCTGTCATTCCACATGGCTCCTACACTGAAATTTCATTCCTGCATCAGTGCCTCATAGATTCTGACTGACTTGTAGACCTTTCATGTCTGTAGTTGTCCCATGCATATAAGACTCCAGACCACACAAGAAGTCATGTTCAATCCATCAGTAATTAAAACTATGCTAAACTCAAAATATCACATCTATGGCTTTTTGAATTTACTGGTTTAGTCCTATTCTTCCTAACGAAAACTAATTTTGAAATAATTTTGAAATAATTACATACACAGTTCTGCAGAAAGTGAAAAGGTAAATATTTATATGTAACATAGGCAGTGAACTATGAAATAAAACCAGTCTCGGCAATCATGTTCTGCTAGTTGGTTCGTTGGTTGTTGGATTTTACTTGATTTAAAAGTCACATAAATAACACTTCAGGGTCTGAGAAAATACTACTTCCATTACTTCCATTTAAAAAAAAAAAAAAAACAACAAAAACAAAACACCACAGAACATAGAACAAAAGGATATTCACTTTTCAAGAGAGTCACAGAATTGTTTACAATTTGCATGGTTTAGATTAAACCTGATTTTTTTTTTTTCCTAAATGTTTTAATCTTGGCTTTGATAACACTTCCATCCAGGGACTCTTCTTCTGTCCCTCTACTGACAGAGAGCTGTTGAAATGTATGGAATGAGCACAGACCAGAAGGAAACTTCATTTTAGAATTGAACATTACTCATAGAGAAGGCACATCCCAGGTTTGTATACAAATGAGAAAGATCATTACTGAAAGGGAAAGGGGAAGGAAAAGTTTCCTGTACCCTCTCGGTTGAAAGTTTGGCAGCGTGATGACTATAGTCATTTTCATTCTTCAAAGTGCAAGTGGCCAGAGCCTGAACAAAGACTAAAAATTTCATTTTGATAAAAGTCAGAGATTAATTTGAAATAGAAAAACTGTGTTTAATTGCATCATTTATTTAAATGAGAGTAGAAAAACACAAAACGAAAATCACAAAATAAAAATCACTAAGCTCCAGCATAAGCCTTTTTCTCAGGCTGACCTTTCTCTTGGGATAAGGCTTTGTCACTGATGTTAGAGATGAATCAACTCTTCAAAAACCTCAGTGAACTAATAGAAAAATCTTTTAATTAATTCATCTGGAATACAGTGGGTACTTCCTTTGGATTTTTTGGAAGACTGCAGGCAATCACGCTTACCTTAATGAGGAGGTGACCTGTAGATCCCTACAGCATTTTACACCTGCTGACACAACAGGAAACCAGAGAATTCTAATATGCTATTCTTACAGATATGAAAAGCAGTTTGTATGGATCAATGAGGTTGTTCTCTGCCTTCTAATCAATATCAGACCTCGGTGGAACAAAGACTTGGGTAGGAGCAAAGCAACTCTGCCTCCATCACTCTGCCTTCAAGAGTACGGAGATGTCATTATAGCTCGGAAACCAAGACAGTGCTACGGCCTAAAGAACAAGGGAGAAGCTAGAGGGGAAAAGCCCAAGGGCTCCTCATTTCTTTCCCAATTTTATAGGAATATTTTCATTATCCTTTTTCCCACTTTTCTTAACAAAGACCTTTCTTCCTGTGCTTTTTCAGTCTCTGCTGCAGCTGCAAGCCTTCACACCGCCACCCAACATAATCTAGCCACCTGTAACATCATCTATGCTTCAACCATTACCTCACATTTCTCCCCAAAAAGGTAGCTCTGTTACCCCATTTTTTAAGCCCTGTAAAGATACCATGAGAGAAGACCTCATGGAAGAAGTGTAGGTTTTCCTCACAGCGTTTCTCAGTTCTTGAGAAATCCTGTGAAAAATAATTCATGAAGCCTCACAAAGCTTAAACTACAACTGAACATTAATACTTAAACCATACAAACTTGTACAGGTAGTAACAATAACTGGCAGGAACAGTAGCATACAAATACAGTATATAAATAATATAATGAACAATTATACAAAGTGCAAATAACAACTGAATATTCCATTACAGTATCTGTGCACATACAAATATGCCTTATACTTTCTACAAGTGACAAGGGGAATATTCTGTTTTTCTTCCTTTCTCTTTCTATTCTTTCTTCCTTTCATTCTTTCTTTTGATTCTTCCTTCCTTCCTTTTATTCTCTCTTCCTAGAGACTTCTGAAACTTGCAAGATTTCATGACCGCACCTGAGCTTTGCACAGTACAAAGTCATAAATCAATTTATGTTCTCTCCATCATAGATAGCAGGGGTGTTCACTGCATTTACAACTTGCTGCAGTGATTATTATGGTGAAAGCAAAAAAAAAAAAAGAAGAAAAATATTACATCTGTGAGTAGAGAAGATCTAAAAATGGATATCTTATAATTTATTTAATGCATTTTACAATACCTGTCAAAATACAATGTGATACATATTTTTGCAATTTTTTGCTGATATCTCAATGTTTGGGAACTGTTGGAGAGCTAACAATCACTTCAGTTTCTGCAGAAGTTTTGGAACAAACTCAGGCCAGCAAAATAATTTCAGCCAAACACATCTGACACCTGAGAGTGAAAAAGGAAGCAAATATGATAGGGACAGAATTCACTGCAGGAGGCAACAGTAACTGTGATTTTTGGCTTAAGCAAGAGGTGTTTCACTGTAGTTGCTGCTAGATGGCCTAACATAGTCCTTTTCTATAATACGGCCTTGGGTAAAGCCTGGCTATCAGCTGGCTGGCTGGAACACCTGGATGCCAAAAAGGTGCAATTTTAGAAGTGGCATTACTGATCTATTTGCAGAATACATTGCCTGCCACTAGCAGCATTGCTTGGTAGGGGAATCTGTTAGAAAAAGAAGCTTCAGAATAGACTTAAGGAGCTTTTCTTTCTGCTCACTAGTCTCTTTTCATCTTCTCTTATGTTTCAGTAGGTATTTTTCCCACTTCTTCTAGGCTTTATGCTGTGGCAGTGGTGCTGAATACTGATGAGGCTCTGCTTAATGCAACTTGAGGCAATGCAGTACTCCTGATAGCAGCCTGAGGTTTCTATAGTCAGAGAACATTCACCACAGCTTTTAAAGAACCTCCAATTATTATAGCAAGCATCTAGACATAAAAGATAATGGAAGAAAATTCTTAATAAGCACTTTAAAAGAAACCCGATGAGGGTAACAAGGTAAAAATACTAACACAGCATGATCATTCCTATATTTGAGGCATATATACAGTCTGCAAAATATATCTAAGGTTAATGCTTGTCTTCAGTTACAAAAATGTTTGAGTATCTCTAAGCTTACCGTTCTTCTCTCTAAACAGTTGTGCTTCATCTATCCTGTGTTTAGCTGGAACCTGTACAGTAAGTCTGTGTATTTTAGATTGAAGGATTCAAATTGAATTATCTAACAGTCCTAAAGCAAATTGTGTATTCCAATGCCATATAGCTCTAACAGCAATTATAGCACCATGCAGACCTTGAAAAGCACAAGTGATATTTCAATTATTCAATTATAGATGGGTAGATCCTGCTGAAGTAAAATCAAACCTGCTTGAAAAGTCATGTATTAAAATATAGATCATATTGGCAGGACACTAGTGTGGAAGCTTCCTTCCTTCCTTCTTCCCTCCCTCCCTCCCTCTCTTTCTCTCTTTCTCTCTCTCTTTCTCTCTCTCTTTCTTTCCTTCTTTAACTTTTATAAATATTGATTACTGCAAACTGTACATTTTCAAAACACAGAATTAATTCTTTACACCATAAATAATATGGAACTAAAATGCGAATCCCCTCTGAAATATTTCATATTGAAATGTGCTAAAGTATTAAAATATTTTCACATTGTAATACAAATACAGAGCTAAATTTTAAAGTTCAAATTCAGGTGTCCTAAGAATGAAACATATCTCTTCATAAGTAAAGAGATTTTGATAATAAAGAAATAAAGAAATAAAGTTTAGCCTAAAATGAATACAATTCAGAAGGTGACATCCACTGCATTATGTACATTGTTTTCTAAATATACTCAGAAATAAATGACCACTGAAAATGGGGCTGTTTCAGTATTGTTTAAAAAAACCCTTGAACTATCAACTTTCATCTGGATTCAGATCCACAGTTTCCTAAACTTAAAATGGAAAAAAGTGGTATGTAGAGGTACAGTTTTCAAGAAGAATCAGAATTTCAGATTTTTCACCTGTGGTGGCCTCCAAGTAATTGTAGACCTACATGAAGATCCCCTGGATGATGCCATTACAGCAGATGAATTTTCTTGTGATTGAGTAGGTCAAAGCCACATACTTCTTGCCGAGGCTGCAATCAGCTTTCTTTCCAATCTGTTTTAGTATCAAGTAATGCAGATGAGAAATAATGCACTGTTCAGAGTTCTGTGCTTCAGCCACACTTGTACTCTCTGACAATCAGAATGGTGTTGGGATTCAGAAAAATTGTTAAAAGTAATCTGGGATTACAAACCAAATTTCAAGTGGATTAAATGAAGACTTGGAAATTAGATCTCAAGGGAAATTTATTTCTTCAGCCTTGATTGCGTGAAGACTCATATATATGTTCATCTTTACTCATGCAAACAAACCAGCTGTAGTCAACAGTTCACAAAAAAGGTAATTTAAACACATTCACCACAGTTGTCAGGACAGAAACCTCTATAAAATAGTGCCAAACATTTCACTTGTTACATAGTTATTACCGCAGGGAAAAAGATATTATATTCAAGTGAATGGATAATTTATGAAAAATGAGATGATGGATAGCTGAGTATTCTGCTTGAATCTGTTCTATGGTATAAGTCTTACCTGACTTGCTAATGTGGTGACAGCTATGAATCTCATTTTAAGTTCTGACTGCTGGACATAAGTTTTACTGCAATGACTGCCATGAGACAGGTTTTTTCGTTTGGTTTTGTGGGTTTTTGTTTGTTCGTGGTTTTTTTTTTTTTTAAGAGTACTAAAATCCCCCTTACTTTGAGGTGAGCTTGCAGCAGTCCTATCTGTTCTTGATAGAATTGCTCTCAGTAGCTACCGTGGGTTTAGAGCACCTCTTTGTGGTATACTGGTGAGATGTTGCTTACCAAAAGAAAGCATCATAGGAACATGTATTTCTTATATAATTGCAGATAGCAAAAAAAAAGAAGGAAAAGAAGGGAGAAAGAGAAGGAAGAAAGAGAGAAAGAGAGAGAGAAAGAGAGAGGGAAAGAAAGAGAAAGAACGAAAGAATGAAAGAATGAAAGAACAAAAGAATGAAAGAAAAGAGAAAGAAAGAGAAAAAAGAGAGAGAGAAAGAGAGAGAGAAAGAGAGAGAGAAAGAGAGAGAGAGAGAAAGGGAGAAAGAAAGAGAGGAAGGGAGGAAGGGAGGAAGGGAGGAAGGGAGGAAGGGAGGAAGGGAGGAAGGGAGGAAGGAAGGAAGGAAGGAAGGAAGGAAGGAAGAAAGAAAGAAAGAAAGAAAGAAAGAAAGAAAGAAAGGAAGAAAGGAAGAAAGAAAGGAAGAAAGAAAGAAAAAGAAAGAAAGAGAAAGACACACACCACTCTTGCAAGGATTATGATGTATGACAAATATGGAAAGATAAGAGTTTTTTGTACTTATCCTAAAGCTGAAGTCAGCTTTCCTGCTCTTTGAGGCATAAGCCTCTTTTTGAATTTTGTCTAAATAGCCAGACATCTTGTGTGAAAAATGTCTTACTATGCAAAGGTCTGTGAGATGACCATGGAATTCAAAGGGTATCTTCTGTCCATTCGGAACTTTTAGAAAGAAGTCTTACTTCAGCTTACTGTGGTTATTTGAAATTGGTCTGTAAGCCTTCAGCTAATTTTACTGAGAGTCATTTTATTCAGAAACAGTGCTGTGGTCATGTCATATATTTTTAGCCTGATTAGCCAACCAAAGCTACTAAAATGTAGACTGCTACAGTGAGACATAGGACAGTGGGCTAGATCCTGAACTTTCTGTCATACAGACCAGGTCATTATCTTGATTCCTTGCCATTGTAGGTAACTTTCAGAAGCAATTCTATTCACCATGCCAATGATCACAGTTTTCTGT
This sequence comes from Nesoenas mayeri, assembly GCF_963082525.1. Lineage (NCBI taxonomy): Eukaryota > Metazoa > Chordata > Aves > Columbiformes > Columbidae > Nesoenas > Nesoenas mayeri. The sequence continues at coordinate 31,954,757 of NC_137548.1, forward strand.
GCTATATTAAATCCTCCAGTAGCATAGGGTATGGATGTTAAATGCAACCATTTCTAAAGATATCTTTCAAATACTGGATGCAGCCTTTACTTTAGATGTATCTAAATGTTGCATAATAACATTCAGTAACAGATTTCAGATGTGTTAGGAAGAGAAGAAAGTAATCATAACAAATTGGTTCACTGATTTGTTTCGGTTCTTTTTCCATTCAGGAATTATATTTGATTTGACTGCAATTTTCTAGAATTTATCATCTGTGGAATAGAGTTAGTGAATTGTTCTTGATCTGTAACTCATTCATGAGCAATTAGTTGGAAGAATTATACCTTTAAACTCCTTGGTTAAAGATATGTCTGCTCCCCATGTGGATGAACACAACTGCTAAAATTCAAGTAGTGCCAAGAGAAACCCGAACAGGCCCCCGACCAGTTGTACAGCAAGACGTACAGGAGAAGACATATATTTGACTCTGAAGTGTCTGTGCATGTGTAAAAGTACAGTTTAAAAGTCTGCAAGCCTTTTGCAATACAGATACAAAACTTGCTCTTTCAATGTATTCTTCCTAGTAAAATGATTTCTGGGGGGGGAAAAAAAAAAAAAAAAAGAAAAGAGAGAGAGAGATGTGAGTGCATACCAAAAAAAAAAAAAAAAAAAAAGTTCCAAGTAATAAAATTATTATTTCTGATTATTTCTTCTCAGTATTTTTCCAAGCTGACTTAGTCTGAAATGTTCAGTATCTGCTGTCTGGTAAGATTAAAGCCAATAAGCTTGAAGTTTTTACTGTCAACAGAAAGCTTTTCAGATTGATTCAAAATTATTCAAGAAACCACACAACACAGAAAACCATGTAAAATTTTCTATTCTACATCTTCACCAGTGAATAACTGTTCTCTGGAGTACCTGAAATAATGGCCAACAATGGAAATACCACTAGCTCCATCTATTGCATTCCAGAAAACAAAGTCTATATTATTTTAGGAGTGGTATATGTGAAGCTGATCTGTTCAGCATTATCTTGACACCTTTGAAGGCAACATTAATTCCAAAGAGACTGCACAATGTTATGCTGACAATCCTTTCAGACAAGGTGAGACATGACAGAAAGGAGAAACATGGGGATCCAATGTCAACACAGTTAGGGAAACAATGTCTTATGCATTAACCTGGAGTCAGGAGAAGAAGTTCTCTGGCAGTCATCATCCAAGCTAGACTACTTACACTCTTACAAGGAGTAATATAAAAATCTAGGGAGAAGTAAAAACACCAGTTCCCATAAAAGGGAGAAGTTTCAGTGAACTCTGTAACCTTGGATCAGAAACCAGAGAGCTGTCTGCATTCTGCCTGAGCTAAACAAATGCTCAAAACAGAGACCAAAACAACCATTCTCAAAATTTTGGCCTATTTCCAAATGCCATTGCAGTGACTTTAGTAATGGGTCTAGAGAGAATATGTCTCTGAGGAAGATAAGTTTTCAAGCTTTATTGGCTCTATTTTATACAGTGTCTTCAGCAGTTCATAGAATTGCAATTAATGTGAAGAGATAGGCACAGAAACATTTAATTTGGAAAATAAAACCCAACCAAATAAACAAACAAAAATCAAACAAAACCTCAAAACAAACCAAACAAACAAACAAACAAAACATACCACAGCTGTGTAGGATTCTAGCTCCAGGCAGAATCTAGCACCTTTACGCAATCCTGTTGAGTAGCAACAGGCAATTTTTAAAACTACCGAATCATCTTCATTTTTATACTCCTTCTTTTTCCTTACTATTTGTGCTATTTAGAATCACATTCCCATCTGAAATGCAGACTGCATAGTTAATTAATCATCACTGTGATGCTGTCTTTACCTTTTTATTGTTCTAACACAGATTATGAGAAAATTATTCATATGACCTTTTCATTATGTTTGTTAAAATTCTTTGCTAATTACAAATTCATTGTCAAGACTTCTATGACAATATTGTTCAACATGGAAAGGTAAAGATATTTATGGTTCTGCTGTTGATTTTGAATACTAATGGTTGTTAGAAGTAGAGCCATGGGGATTTGATTGCTACCCTGGCTTTTAAGCTGTAGTTGGTGCCAACGTCTACTAGAGAACTATGCTAATACTGGGGCAGCAGCTAGGAGGTTTCATTTGGATTGTTGTTTACTGGATAGGTAAATGCAGAAGGCAAGCAGAATTTTTTCCATAATGGATATAATTTGCCTCAGCTAAGCATGGCTTGGCATTCAGGTGGTTCTTAAAACTCTTAGTCATGTTTATTTTCTGATATCAAGAAAGGTTATTTTCTGTGTATGAAAGACAAAAAGGGTCGAAGGGAAGAACAGTGACACAACAATAGCAACTCTCAGTTGGTCTCAGAAACCGTAGCTGTCTCTGTAAACAATGCCTCTCACACAAAGAGAAGACTTACATATATATTATTTTGCAGCCCAGTTTCACTAGACACTTGTTACATACCCAGTCAGTTGTACCAAGGCTTTTTATACAAACGTGGCCTCACAGGATAGAAAAGGGTGATTAAGTCCTTGCATGCTAACAGCTTTCCATAGAGGAAGCTGTTGTTGACTTCTTTGGTTATTTTACAGAAGTGCTGGCTGTTCCCAGTTATTTGGTGGTATATTCCCAAGACACGTGAAGAAGAAGTTTTTCAAACACAAGCACAGTAGTTCTTAAAACTTCTAAGGAAAAAATATCTTTATTTCTTTAATTTCTCTGTGGATACTGCTAAACTGTATGTAATGTCTATAACTCAGTAGGTTCATTTTTGTCCATTTGAAATCAGTTTCAGTTTGCTAGATTCGCACATTTTATATCAGCAAGGTAATATTGAAGTATAATCTGCTTATTTGAAGGAATAAGCTCTACATTTATAACCTCAAACTGATATTTTAAATTCCTGTCTAAGAAGGTGATCGCTAATGACACAGTTTTGGCACTGTGTAATTATATTCTGAGAAAATTATTGGCTTTTGCAATGTAGGCTTTTTCTGCATTGCCTGAGAACTTTAATTTTCACTTTAGACAAGTCTCTATTTGTGGTATACGTGTGCCCATCTACTGCCTGTGTGTGGAAGGAAATACAAAATTTTTGAATATTCTGGAACTGCTTAGAGTGCCATATGTTGCTTTCCCTGTGTATTATTTTAGTTTCTGTAAACGAACTAATTAGAAGTTCATTTCTAGAACTAAATATTTAAAAATAAATTCTTAGTTTTAACTTTGCAAGCCCTGAAGAAATTTCAATTAAAAACCAATATTGTTTTTTATTTTTGAAAGTAAGGCCAGCTCATAAAAAACACCACTGATGTTTAATTAGCAATTTTAATTAACAGCAAATTGACAAGAGGGAATGTATAGGCGTGTGTCTGTTGAAAGATTGCTTTATCAAATCTATACTCTTAATTTTGGGGAAGAATAAAATTTTTTAAAAATTATAATTCAAATGAAAATTTATATGAAAATGCATAACCACTTTTTTTTTTAATATTATTCTCTTAAAGTTTTCTGGGGGAAGGAAAAGTAATCATACTCCCATATTTGTCTTTTGTCGTCAGAATTCAAAACCTTCTTTTGCATTTGTTTTAATTAAGTATAATGAGCTATGATATGTTTGCATTGGTATGCAGTGTGCTTTGAGAGACCTTTACTATGCACCATATATTTCTCTTGAATAGTCTGTCATGAGCATGTTTTTTTCCTGTGGTTAAGATCTTTGGCTGTTTTGGGGAAGCCACTCATTTTGCAGATGTGAGGATAGTTGATTGAGCGGTCTTTAATGACTTCGGTTAATTTTAGTCATATCAATTTATGCATGTTTATTTATTGAAGTGTTAATTGGAAAATATGAATTATTTGTATTATTTAGCCAATATTAACCTGCCAGCTAAATCACAAATGCTTCTGTGATTGCACAAACACTTCTTCAGTCATCTTTTCTCTCTGCATGCCTTTGCTGTTCCCCTCAAGGTCACAATACTCTCCACTTACATCCCTTGCTGTATTTATTCTGGTTCACATGGCCTCCACTGCACTGCTCTTGTTCTGATTCTCTGAGCCACAAGGTAGCTGCTACTGTAATCAGTATATTTTTTTGTCTGGTTGCTGTCTGCAGCCTTGTCTATCACTTTTTTTTCTCTCCTTTTCTCCATCCTTTGTCCCCAGAGTACTCCCATGCATGTTTGTAATCATTCCTGGCAGGGTTCTGTCCTTATAAAAGGCAAGTCTCCTTAAGTTTAACTGCAAGTTTAAAACTAAGACACGTCCTCATAGTAGTAAAGAGCAAGAATTACTATTACAGTATTTGCGAAAATCATGAACTCTCTATCCCACTACTTTCCCCTATAGGCACTAGATGGCAGCGTGTATCAGTACTGCATTGCATCAGAAACAGACCCTGTTTGGCGTAAAACTGCAGCACGACTTTCAGTGAAGATTTTAATTGGGAAGCAAAAGTCTTCATTATTAGTTAACTCCATTTCTATTAAAGTTAATTTCAAAACTCTCGTTGTCTTGATATCAAAAGCCTAAGCCCCAACTCTGAATATCCAGCCTACTCCGCCACTATCTAAGGTAATCACATCTGTAATGCTATTCCACCCTATAACTAGATAGGTACTCTTTTTGTTCTTTGATTGCTCTTGAGAGGTTGTTCCATACTATCTCTTGTATATAATGAACTTATATCTGAAAATTCCTTTTATTGCTAATAGAATGAAAATTAATGTCACAATGAACCAACTGCCCTAAAACCAGGGAACAGTGAGGTACGAAGATGAACACAGGCAATACATAGAAGTGAAATGGTCCAAGAAAGAGATCTCTGTCTTGTCAGATTCTTTTCTGTACCATTCCAGTTTTCTTTTTATTTTGAGCAGACAATAAACAGTGGTTCAAGATGATATCTTGCACCAAAGACACTTAATTTCCTTTACTGCAAGACAACTAACTATTCCTGCTGGTGCTCATATTCAGAAGTGAAAATCAGTTCCCACAAGGGAAGGCTGCAGAAGGCAACTAGCTGATGATTCTGTTATATCATGTAGAATCATGCAGTGAAGTGTCCTGTATCATTTCATACAAGAGAAAACACACCTCAGGCATAAGAATAATAGAATAATTTGGGTTGGAAGGGATCTCTGGAGGTCATTCAGTCCAACTCTTTGTTGAAAACAGGACTAACTTTGCTATGAGATCAGTTTGATCAGAACCTTGTCAAGACAAGTTTTTAACATCTTCGGGAACAATTATTCCACAATCTCTTCGGGAAGAAAAAGAGGACAGATGAAAATAAGAAATAGAGAATGTGGGAAATGTATTTCAGACTGGCAAGCTGTAAATCTCACTGACAGTGGGTGAACATGTGCATGCATATGTGTCTGTAGCAATACCTGGATATGGAGCTGGAGGAGCACAAGGGAGAATCTACAGTCATCAAACATCATTCTCTCTCTGGAGGAGAAAGAAAGAAAACTCACAACAGGCTACCCCTCTCCCCTTGAAGAGTTAGAAAGGACATGCCTTTTCTCTCTCTCTCTTCCTGTAGAAGAAACCTTGTTTCACAGAAATCAAACTTCTGCTTGCTGAAAAGCTTGAGAACAAATCTCAGCTTTTTTCTATATTTGTCTCCATCCACTGGATTTTCCAATGAAAAAGGTAAGTCCCAAGACCTTTGTCTACTAGTAATGGTCATCCTTTCTATGCTCCAAAGCTCTAAGGCAGCAATACTCCTCACCTTCTCTGTTTCTTTCTTCATCTAGCCTATGAACAACTATGCTAAACAGATCTTCAATACATTGGTGTGCTCAAAGTGTTAACTCTTTTTCAGCCTCCAAATACTAAAGGTGGATGAGAACTTCTCTTCCTAAGTAGATAACTAAGTTGGGTGAATTTTTCATTAAAAAAAAAAAAAATCCCCATTGTACTTAGCAAAAGCATTGAAATTGAATTGAAGAAGTCAGCTGATAAAATAAAACTCAGGAAAAAAACCTTGCTTGGCACAAATCAGCTCAATTTACAGATTTAACTATAGAGAAGCAAGCATGCATTAAATACAATGTAAAGTACAAGTTTCTGTCCTTTAACTACTTAAATGTCATTGTAAATGGAGACCTATTCATTAATACAGTGAAATGAAATGGAAATCTGACATTTTTCACGCTATAGCATGTACAGATTCTTCCAACCTCTCAAGCATATCTGATCCCCAGTTTCAATTTCAAACCATTTTTTTTTCATTTCAAGCATAGTTTAAAAGTAAGTACTGAGATATTATGGCAGGCATGGGAATGAAAGCAAAGAATTTGCCAGAGAAATATGATGCAAGATAATTGATTTTTCTTCTTGAAGTTATATAAAGGATTTAGAAGAAGAATCAGTAGGGTGAAGTCAAGTGGTTCTGAGAATAGAAGGAATATAAAAAATACTGAAAGAAATTTGGCTTTTTTTTTTAGTAAGTGAGAATTGCACGTGCATGTATTTATTGTGAGACAACAGGATCATTTCAATTAACTGACAGAGCTTAGTAGTTAGGATTAGGTTGCAGAGGAATTTGAGTTTCAAATGGATATAAATTCTGGAGAAGCTAAAAACCTGATGAGTCTGAAAGAGCAGCTTCTAGAGTTTGGTTTTTTAAATGTACATTAGGGTAGTGTATAGGTGCAAACACTTTAGAAAGCAAGGTAGGACTGTGACAACTGCTGAATAGTACTACTGAGCTGAAATAATAGCAAGGAAAATGTTGAGCAACATCGGAATGTAAAAGTGGTCAACCATTCCTGAGGCTCTGCAAGAGTAACCTGAGCCTTACAAGGCTTTGCAGAGTAACACAGAGAATAGGAGAGTACATGAGGGATGGAGAAGCTTATGAAGTCTGAGATGAAAACCCACTCTGCTGATTTTTTTGGAAACCTGGAGAAGGTATGACTATGGGAGTGCAGCACCGATGGGAGTGCAAATCAGGACTCTTTCCAAGAGACCTCTCTGACCAGAGTAACTTTCTGAGTGCTCACAATTCATACTGAAGACAAAATGTAGTAAATTATCACTATTTTTCAGTGGCACAATCCTTTCTTAGTCAAAATATCCATTGAGCCTATAGGCACTTGATACCTAGAATTTGAAGCTTTAGATGTTTTGTTAGTGATTTTATCTACAGTATAACTGAGAAAAATATCTATCTATAGAAATTCTACAGTATCTGAAGGTGGCTGAAATAAAACATTGAGTCATTCCTTAATTCTGTAGATAGAAATGTGTGCAAGAGAGGTGTTTTTGAAAGCTGAAAAGTAATTAGTTCCTCAAGTGAAAAGTACACAAGCTGTTGTGGATGAAAAATATTTCTCTTTTGTCTTTATTCAATTTAGGCTACATCAGACCATGCTTTTAAGCTAAATTAATTCAAAAAATCATAAAATTCCAACACTTAGCATTCATAGACCTATTATACTGCATTACTCTCACAAATCCTTATTTTCCTTTCAGTATCCTTATAAAACAAGCATCAAAAATCTCCAAAAGTCGATTGATAAGGAAGCAAATATTTCGATAAATAAGATTTCAAGAAGATGAAAAACATCAAGTAATCATTTTACATCCTCTGATGCACAGTGACATACATTACATCAGCAATATTGGATAGCAACAGTGTGCTTTTGTGTACAGAGCAATCTAGTTCCTTCATGGTAACTTTTTGAGACACAGTCAATCTGCTGCCAGTATTTTCCCTCTCTCAAAGCATACTGTAAACCCTTGGTGTCCGTATCTGATTTATGAGGAGGAGACAGCCATTCTGTCAGCACTCCTGTAGTGAGATAAAATAAATGAGCTCTGCTCTTCCAGACACACTTTTTACTAAGATGGTTATTTAACAGCATACAGCAGATAAAATATGAAGACAAGAACAGGGTCAAACCAAAGGTTCTTCTTGTTCTGAATCTTTTTTCTTTAGTGTCCAGTAACAGACACTTGGGGGTGGTGGGGAAGGGAGGAACCAACCAACCAAAAGAAAAAAACCAAACAAAAAGAACCCCACCAAAAACATACAGAAAGACAGGAATATATAGATCTTCCTTTTCTCCGGTATACCCTTCAAGCTTCTTGCAAGCAACACTGTAGACATTCCTTAACCTGGAGGTCAAATTTGGACCATCATATTTTATAGACACAGATTGAGTACTGATTCCATTTCCAAATAAGAAAATAAGTCAGCTTTCAAACGCAGCATTAGTTCATCCACTAGCAATAAGTTTTGTATTTTAATAGTGTGAACTATTTAACAGTGTCAAGTATTAGTAATAAGTGAAAAATCCTTGTATTCTGTTCAGTAGGATGACCCATGCTTCTTGTGGAGCAAGAGAAAGATAATAACTTTACTTACTTTCTCTGTGCCATTCTTCAGACATACCAGTACAATCCATTGGACTGCAGAAGGCCATGTCTTCATTACAGAAAAAAATGAAAAGCAGTCTGCATGTGCCACAAGAGATTCTCATTTATTGCAAATAGTATAACCTACATTATAGCATGTCTCATAGCAATAGTATAGGAAGCAATTCACATTTTCATGCCTGACATAGGCTGGATTGTCATTCAAAGCAATTTTCCCAGCTGGAAACCAGTCCAGTGAGAAGTGATTGGTTCATAATTCCATTGCTCAGGATCCTAGCACAGAAAATATTATAGTGGCATTTCCTTGGATGCCCTTCAGGATGCTTACCAAGAGGAGAAAATGCAGCTTATTTGAAGACTGCTAGGTAAACAAGGAACATTTTTTCCCTGAAATGTTCAAATCTACCTTGTTTTTAAATGAAACTTTAAACATTCTTTCTTATTTTCATATCCTGTTTATTTTTGTGATTCAGGGCTGTATTTTTTTTTTTTTTTAATAACTCAGTTGCTCTGCCAAAAAACAAAATGCCAAGGAATACAACAGATTTGTTTGGCTGCATTTACTGTTTGAGGAAAACAGAATTACAGGCAAGGGACCAGAAGCAACGATTTTGGGTGAATGCAGTGGCTGATAACAGCTTTGAGATGCTGAATAATCATAATACATTATCATATGGGTAACTGACAGAATACAATGAAAGTAAATATCATTGTCTTTGTGGAAGATTTTGGAGCAGTTCTGTAACATTGCTGCCATATAAGGTAATTCCAAACAATAGTAATGTGCAGGAGCAGCTAAAATAATTGGTTTACTGCTATAATTTTCAGTTATGCAACATTATACTTTTTCCTTTTATGTGTCTGGTATCCTCTGGAGTAAATCTCCGTTCCTTTCTTGGAAATAGTATCAACGTTCTTCCAAATCTTCTTTTAGATGTAAGTAATCTAAAACAAAAATACTACAATATTGTGTTCAGGCCCATATAGATATCTGATGGGGGGGATGAAGGGGTTCGCTGTTAATACTACATGCAAAGTTTCTCTCACAAAACTTGGAGGAAGGAGAGAGACTAAAAATCATTGACATAGCTGTAGCCTCACTTTGGATTAATTACTGCACACTTAACCCAGCTAAAGATGTAGTAATGTTTCTGAAAGCTTAGAAAATCTGAAATGGGCTAAAAATGTATCTACAGTTACAATTTAATTTGATTTGTAGCAGACAATGTAGTGATATAAGAACAGGAATGAAACAAGAAATTAAATGTATTTTTAAGACTACTTATTTGTGGTTTCTGTTTGTTTTGTTTTCATTTATTTTCACTTGGCTCAGTAGAGAAACAGCAACACTGTTGCAGGTATGACAAAAGGTTGGAAACAATCTCACCTCTCTGCATGACAAATGTTTGAAAACATTTTGTTGTTGTTGTGAAGAAATTCAATGAGAATGATAAAAATGGTTTTCATAACAGGTCTCAATGAAAAGTATAGACTTTGGCTGACAAACATTCAGCCAAAAAGGATTTTTACTGGAAAATACTGTAGTTCAGTGTCATAGTTCTCCAGGTCTTATCAGCAGGAGTCTTCCACGTTACACAGTGTTGTACAGTGTCTACACCCCTGTGAGAGAGGTTGGGAATCCAAGGAGTCCTTGGCAATGAAGAAGAGGGTGGGCCACGGGGCAAAGTGTTATCATAAATCCACCGTGAGCCTACAGCAACACATTCCAAATATACTAGGGTTTGGACAGTTTCAGCTTGCTAGTAAACCCAAGATTTTTCATAGAAAAAGAGGTAAATTAAAAACAGTCAACATTTCACTCTTCTTCAGAAATGTAACTTCAGCTGAAAGAAATGTAGAATACCTGTAAACTATATGCAAAAAAATAATGTGCAACCAAAAAGCACATATAGAGTAACAGTGTGGAATCATTGTGCAGATCACAACATGTTCTTATATGGGTGACTAACAGCTTTGTTAAACTTGAAACTTTGAAAGCTTGTTTTTTCCTGTTTTGGGAGGTGGGGGAGTGATTTTTCTTTTAATCTGGGGTTTGTTTTTATTTCTTTCCTCTCAATGTTTGTTTTCAATTTGTCTATTCTGTCTTCAAAATACAGCCATTTACAGTTATGCTGCATTTCCTGCTATAATTATCTTAAAATAATCAAATCTACTATGTCACTGAAGAACAGAGGGAAAAATTATTCTTTTAAAATTTGGTGTGGGACAGATACCAAATGTAAATCTCAATGTTCTCATTTCATTTACGTGAGACACCATCTCTAGACAGTAAACTGCTACAGGGCAAACACACACTTCTTGTCTCTTTTACTCCAAAATTTTTCGATATTTGTCAATGACGTGATGTATCAGGATTCATTTTCACATTGATTCAAGTTTAAATTTGCATGGAAAAAACACACCAGTATGTTTTACAGAAAGCTGACCATGAAGACTTGCAGAAAGAACTTGCAATGCTTAGTGTTTGAAGGGTAAAATGACAGATGGGGTTCAATTTATATTGTTATGCATGGGAAAAAAAAAACCAACCAGCTGTATACTTGCAATGATGAGCTTTGAACAAGCTATTGCCAATCAGATAATAGACCTTAGAATTATTATGGTTTTACAAAAATATCAGTTCAATTCTCAGTGACAAGTCAAAAGGACAACCTGAATATTAGGAAGTCTAGTAGACACCAAAGCAGAAAATGTCATCATAGACTGTGTTAGTCAATAATGTGCCTATCAAGAGCTATTAAACAGAAAGACACAATCTCTGTCTTGGTAAAGCACTGAACTGCAGATGATAAGGAAGATTTTTTTCCCTATGTTTCCCAATGCAGAGACTCAGGCATTGATTGTAGAAATTCTTTTTATATAAACTTCCTTAACACAGATCAAAGGATGGTTTTGGTAGCCCCATGCTCACAGTTCTTTCATACCTATTTCCTATCAGCCAGTTGTAGTCTTAGAAACATTTTCCCTGGCCATGACTGTCTCTAAATATTAAGAACAGCCTTACAATTGGATTTGCACAGATGGACTTCTGTCTCCAATAATATGTTAGGTTCTGTATAAATTTTATCTTGCAAAACAGAGCAGCTGCTGTGCAGCAAATGCCTAGATGGGCAAAAGCAGATATTGGCAATGGTTTCATCCAAACAATCTAGAAAAAAAAAAAGAAAAAAAGCACCACACAAAAACCCTAAATCAAAAACCCTAAAACTACTATTTCTGGTATACTTAAGAAGAATATGTCTATTGTCTCTCACAATAAGGATTGTTTTTTATCCTGTGACAATTATTTCTTAGTCCTAAAATGTTTGTTTACAAAACTAAAGCATATATTTAGATGAGGAGTAAGACTTGAAAGGTAGGTTTTTAATTATTTAAATGCGTAAAAATACATACTTGCTTAGTTTTGCTTACAGGATTTTGTGAGTTTAGGGGGGTTTATGGGGGCATTATTTTTTGGTGTAATTTCTTAGGACAAATCCAGCAACGGTTAAGCAGTTTTACTTTTTGACCACCAGAGGGAGTCCACGGCAGCTTTGCTCTAAAATGGGATGTGTGATATAGGCAATATGTTCTTCTGCATGTGCTTTTCTCTTTCCAGGTTGTAGCTATGGAAATACACTTTAAAAATGTAGAAATACACAAAAACTGAAGAAAAATTTAAAGTTTAATAAATAATTGTGCTTCCTAAGTGCTAGTCTTTCTAAAACAAATCAAGAACGCAGACATAAGCGATTTATAGACATAATTTAACTCTACAATGTCATTTACCTCACTTGAAAATGTTAAGCATTTGCTTAAGTATGTTTTCTAGTATTGGGCTGGAGAAAAAGAAAAAAACAACAACAACAACAACAAAAAGAAAAACACCAAAACCCACCCTGAAAGTCAATAGGTAAAACAATAGGTAAAAGGCTTGTGATACTTTGGAATTCTTATTCTATATTAATAGAATGTGTAGTTCATTGCTAATACGTTATCAGAATACATGTTTATGATGGGGAAGTATATTGATGTGTGTACATATATCAAATTACTATAAACAGGTATATTCTTTGAAACTCAGCATGTTTGCAAGCTGAAAATAAAACAGAAATCCTCATCTCATCATTACTCTACCATATAATCTTGTAGCTGTAATTGGACTACATTTTCTTTTCTGCTCTACTGATGAAATGTCTCCTGCAGTCCGATGGGGTTTTGCATGGGTACGTCTCAGAGGAACTTTCCTCATCGCGCAATGTGTAAGTCTATTGAATTGAAATAAGATTCTCCATCTATAGTGCTAGTAACATAATTAGAATAATAAGATATTATAAATTATACGTGGAAAACAGAGATTAGTAGACTCTAGTCTACTTAGTAAGCTTGGTAAGAAACTCCACCAAAAGAAATAAGAATAGATGATGCTTCTCTTCAGTCACAGGGAAGTTATTTTGAGACAGATCTTAATACCTTCCTAAATTTGAGCAAAGTATGAGTTTGATTTGTAATAGTTTAGAGCTGGAGACAAGACAATAGAAATATACAGTGTGAACTGAAACACAAGGCTGTGTACTTGGGATTAAGAACAAAAAACTTTCTATAACCTTGAAACTTCGTAAAAGTAGAAAAAAATCCTTAGTAGAAAGAGAAAAATCTGACTGTACCCACTGATCTCAGAATGGCTGTGAACTGTCAATACAAAACCAGCATTAAAAGGGCTAATATAATTTGCCAATCATTTCAGTCATATTATTTACAAAAGCACAGTAATGTATTGTATAAGGCTCCAGTGAAACTAAATTTAACATGCAATGCATAATTCTAATTGCTATATTTAAAATAGATTGATTGAACTTGAAAGAAATACAAAGAGACCTCTGTAATGGTCACCATAATGATGATCTTATAATAAAAAAGGCTAAAAAGTTGTTCAGCTCATAAATTACTGAGTAGGGATATATTTCTACAAATTCAGGAAAGATAAAACATTCAGTATAGGAACTATTTGTATCCATATATTTAAGATAAAACTGTCTATTAGACTACATTTGTATCGTGCTTCTTGATGAAATGTTCACTGCAGTTCAATTGACTTTTGCAAGACTACATCTCAGACAAATACAGCTAAATATGCAATGCAATCAATTAAGATTGGTCTTCTTCCAAAACCAACTGCTACCGTGACACTTGCAGTTTACATTCTTTAATTGTTAAATATGAGGTCCAGAACACAGTTTTTCAGTGTCTGAAATTCTTACACTCTCATTATATCAGATGACTGTGAGACAGAACATCACAAGCTGTATTTCCAAATACTAATCCAACCAAAGTGAACTTTTAAAAGGTCCTTACACTTTTTTTAAATAGCTGTGTCTTTGTCTTTAAATGGGCTGTCAATGAGATTTTTTCTGCCTTGTTGATTTGGGCCAGCAAAACTGCAGTACATATTTAGTTTAACTCCTTCGAATCTTAGATTAAATACCTTTCCAGTAAAAAATATTACACTGTATATTTTAACATAATACAGTCTTCTTAATTAATTTTTTTATGTTATCGACATAAATGTCTTAAACTTCAACTTTAGTTCCAACTAATCAGTAGATTTTATAATAAATATGAAATAAACATCCTAATTATTTTAATAAAACATGATTCCCATTAGCTTTAAATTTTTCAAACCATCTCTTCTAAAGCCAGAATTTTTTTAAAAACTACTCAGAAAGGATAATCACCACAGGTGGCTCCAGCAGCTCTAGGTGGTCAGCAGCACAGCAGGATGGTCTAAGGAAAAGACTAAAAAGAATACAGCAGAAATGAGTTCTTGACCATGCACATAAGCAGATAATCAAGTGGTAAGCTAGTGCTAGCTATATATATATAACGATTGCTGACAGATAGTCTTGGCAAACTATACTATGCCTAATTTTTTTTTCATCTTTTTGTATAGAGATTCTGCTGACATTTATGTTATAAGGATGTGTATGCATTCTGTAACATACACCACATTAAAACGTTGGCTGGACAGAGACATTTTTCCACAAGAGGGGGCTAATACTCCTTACTAGGTCCTGAGTAATAAGATTTCTTCATCAGAAGTCTGAAACTTATGCATACCAGACTCCAGGTTAAACTTTCGCACTTAATAACTTTTTCTCATTTAGCTGGTCCCTTTAGGAGATACAAGAGAAACAGGAAGGGAGAGAAGTCACCAGCTACTCCTTGGGTAACAGCAGTGGGATGAGAGATTGTTGTGACTAAGAGAGATTTTCAGATGCAGCATAGTAGTAAATTTTGGTTTGGGTGGGGTGGTTGGGTGTTTCTTTATTAGGCATTTTTAAAACCAACACTTAGTACAAAAATCGGCTAAGAAAACTTTACCTAATTCCTCTGAGTTTACACAACTGTTCAGAACACAGCACATGGTGAAAACTGCAGTGGTTACTGAAATAAATTTTATCCTCTAAAAAAAATGAAGAGAATTCAAATCTTATTTATTTCAGAACTTCTGATCTTAGTTAATCAAATAATAAAAAAATCTAAATTTCCCATAGAAAACCCCTTTTGTTGATAAAGTTTCATCAGAGTAAAAATTAAAGCAAAACGCTTTAATTATTTCAAAGGCCATCTGTCTAAAAATTAACTGGAGACCCATGTCCTTTTGGCTGTGACACAGAGTTAAAAATGGTTAGAGTCGTGAAAAATTCCTTTTTCTATTATTGTTATAGTGCTTTTAAAATTCCTTTTTATGTTATATTTTCACTAGAAGGAAGCATTATGGGTGCTTTCTATGAAGTCAGGCATATACTTGTATGAAAGGGCTTTGATTTCACTAACATTGCAATTTGTATCAATCTATACTTGCTTCAGGCTGCTGGCTGGGTCCACATCTTTGACCAACTTAAGGATAATTGGGTGGCTGAAGTAACATGCACATTTTAAAAAAATGAACTGAATAAGTATTATTTATTAGTGAACATTCTAGCTCTTGAAAAGTTACTGAATTGTCAATTTAGTGTATGTGGTTTATAGGTATGTTCATATGAAGTCACATTATATACAAAACTTATTTTTCTTAATGATAAAAGACATAAAACATAAGTATACGACCCTTAGGATTGCAGTGGTCCATGATGCAGAGACCTGAATGCAAGTGTTAAAAGGAAGTTCCTGATGGCTGTTACTTAGAAAAAAAAAAAAGCTGAACTGCCTAGAAGGATGTGAAAGAAAGCCTGGAGTTCAGTGTGGGCTGAAGAAGACAAAGCAGAATAGAGGGGCACTTTACTGAAACACATGCAATTAGTAAAACCTGAGTCCTTGAAAAGTAGTAAGAAATGTCATAGCAGAATAAATACTTTAAAAATAGATTTAAAATCTTTCTAAGTCCACCCATGGTTTTAGGTTACACAACTGCCTAACAGCTCTGGCAAGGTACCAGGTAAATTGACACACCTTGGTAAATATTTGTATTACAGGTTACAACAGAACTGCTCATTCTTTCTGTTAACTTGCACTGGCTGTACTTTCTTATGGTTGTTTCTCCACTACACAATGTATTCACCGTTGTATTCACCACATTGTGGATATTGCGCTAATAACATGCAAAATGACAACATTAAACTTCATGTTTCACTAAGATTTCTCCAACAGTTTTATTTTTAACATAAAGTTGTCATTTAAGCATTAGAAGGAAACTAGCTTTGGCTGCTTTGTAAAAGTCTTCCTTTGTATACACTATTTCAAGACCTCTCTAGTATCATCCTGAAGATTTTAGTATACTAAACATGACTGCATTATTCCTAAGTCTTTCAGAATGCTCTTAATATGAAGTAGCCTGTTGTAAGAATAGATCTGCTATTCGGTTTTGTTCCTCAGGGCTCCATATTTGGACCAGTAATGTTCAATATCTTCATCAATGCCATAGACAATGGGGTCAAGTGCACCCTCAGCAAGTTTGCAGATGACACCGAGCTGAGTGGTACACTTGACACACCTGAGGGACGGGATGCCATTCAGAGGGACAAGGACAAGCTGAAGAAGTGGGCCCATGCGAACTTTGTGAAGTTCAAAGTCAAGTGGAACCTCCTACCCATGGACCTGCAGAGGAGAGCCACAGAAATTATCAGAGGGATGGGATTGTTCACCATGGAGAAGAGAAGGCTACAGGGAGACCTTATTGTGGCATTTCAGTACTTAAGGGATGCTTATAAGAAAGATGGGGGCAAACTTTTTAATAGGGCTTGTAATGATAGGAGAGGAGGTAATGGTGTTAAAGGGGGGAGATTCAGACTAGATGCAAGGAAGAAATTTTTTACAATGAGAGTAGTGAAACACTGGCACAGGTTGCTCTGAGAGGTGATAGATTCCCCATCCCTGGAAACATTCGAGGCCAGGCTGGACAGGGCTCTGAGCAACCTGATCTATTTGAAGATGTTCCTGCTCATTGGAGGAGAGACTGGACTAAACAACCTTTGAAGGTCCCTTCCAACACAAACCATTCTATGATTCTATAATTCCCAATTTTGACAGACTTCAGGTCTGATAAATACAACTCTAAGGGGCACTGTGTGAACCAGGTTATTTGTAATATTTGCATTAAAACTATATTACATGGGCTTTTAAAAAGCTATGATATCTGCATTTTCACTTAGCTAAGGTTATAGTAGCAAAGCTCACTGTGCTCAGAATTCCAATTTCTGCACAATAGTTTTGGTTTTAGATTCCTCTGTTTAATCTACACTTATCTCTGAAGTATTGCAAGCCCACTGGGGCTTGGTTGATGCCTCAAGCCTGACAGTGTTTAAGATGCATTTGGACAGCGCCCTTAATAATATGTTTTAATTTTTTGTGCTCCCTGAAGTGGTCAGGCAGTTGGACTAGATGATCATTGTAGGTCCTTTCCAACTAAAATATTCTATTCTATTCTATTCTATTCTATTCTATTCTATTCTATTCTATTCTATTCTATTCTATTCTATTCTATTCTACTCATATCCTCAAAGATTTTTAAGTTGTCTAACTTCCACTGATATCCTTAGTGCTTTTCAAGGTCTAAGCTTGAACATACGAGAATAATTTCATTAATTCTGCAAGAATTCAAATGTGTTTTTTGTGCAGTTGAGCCAAATATAAAGATCTAGCATTAAATTATTGACTCTTCCTAAAGTGAATTAATCTGCTTGCTCAAAAATAATCGCTGGTCTGCTCTAATCAGTGTTCAAACTATTTTTCTGCTCCAAGATTCTAGAAAGGTGATTTATAAAACTACTGCCACCACATAATAGTAAATTCACTAGGTGATGTGACCTTGCATTTCAAGCCTGTTGTGCACTTTCATCAGCAGGCATAAACACTTGAACATGGAGATTTCTAATGAGAATGCAGAGAAAAAATTACTTATGATTTGTAGAGGGCTCCCCATAATGTTCAAGTGCAGTTACCATAAAGTAAGATGCCTCCTGATTATTTATCCAACATAATTTCATTATTCTGCAAACAGTGTGTTCTGCAAACATACTTTTAAAGTAGGTGTTACAGCTTGCTCACTTAACCCGGGCCTAGCCTTTCCTAATTCAACATAAGTTCTGTTAGAAACGATACTGCAGAAATGGCAAAGTACAGAGACCTAATTAAATTACCTACTACAACAACCAAAAAAAAAAAAACAAACCCTAGGACACTTGAAGAAAAATGTATCAGGCCAGTACACATTTACGGCATTGTAAAATTTTCAGTTTGTAACATGACTGGTGCTTGGTAAAAAATGGGTTTATCTAATAATTGTTATTTCTTTGTACTAAATCTCTTGCTTCCATGTGCACCTTAAGTCACTTAATGAAGAATAATCACTTAAACCAAACAAACACTGGTCAATAACACATTTAAGCAAACACTTACACTTGGATAAGGTGGTCTTAACTAAATATGAGGTGAGATAAAACACCTCCCTCAAAAGAGAATCTGCTTGCAAGGTGCTAAAATAATTAGTATTGGGTTGTTATTTTAATGAAGCTTTGTACAATATAGAGCTGATTGAATCTGCTCAGAACAGCACCTTCAGTACAAAGCAAATGCAACCAAAATGCACAGCAATGAAGAGGATGCAGTTTTTATGAAACAACTACAGTGAAATATAATCAAGGAAGAGCAGCTCCTGATACTTGACTCTTTCATTATCTGCACTAAGGTCTGCACGTCCAGAACTATATTATTGGGCTTTGCCCTGAATGTTCTTTACTCCAAGGAATTTAGAATTGAAGAAAAAAGAAGGGAGGGAGGGAGGGAGGGAGGGAGGGAGGGAGGGAGCGAGGGAAGAAGGGAGGAAGGGAGGAAGGGAGGAAGGGAGGAAGGGAGGGAGGGAGGGAGGGAGGGAGGGAGGGAGGGAGGAAGGAAGAAAGGAAGGAAGGAAGGAAGGAAGGAAAGGAATCTGAGGGAATTAGGGTTGTATTTCTACTATGAAGTGCCCGGTCAACCCATCTTTTACAGCTGAGTGTAATTTTAATGTTGGAGAGGTTATAGTCAATGCACAATCAATAAAATTTCACTGGCAGTATGTCCCTATTAAAGCGAGGACTACACGGATATGGTCCATATGAAGATATTCCTGCCAAGGAACAGAAATTACAGTTATAGTCTGTAATGAGTGAGTAAGTAGCCAAAGGGGTCACTAGGTGCAAGGAGTAAAGAACAGACGACAAAAAAGAACAGATCAGTCCTACACATTGCCCACTTTCAGAGACGGTAAGTTCTCAGTCACAACCTCATCCATCTGAAGTTGGTGGTAAAGCACTCAGACTTGATTTTTCTATACACCCAAAAAGTGTGTATCACTTATGGAACTGAAATTTATAGAATATAGTAAAAGAAAGCAGAAACCCACTTAAATAAGCAGTAACATGTTGAAAAAGGACCCAAAGTATTAGTATTTCACTTTAGTAAAGGGGCAAAGGGTACAATAGGGATTTCAATGTTTTCAGTTCTTTACCTTGTATAGCTCTTTCCATTTGTTAATATCATCATTTTTTGCAAAATATTCAGACCATTTCTTCTAATTTTTCCTGGATTTTTTTGTTTTGTTTTGTTTTAGAGAAAATGTCTACAGTGCAGTAGACACCCCCACAAAATATATTATGATGGTAGCTGTGGCCTAGCAAAGGTACTACATGTTGAAAATTGAATGGTTTGTTTGTCTAATGTATAACACATAAATTCCACTACAGATGTCACTGAGACATACTCATTAGAGTATATGAATGCTTGAAATTAGCAAAACAGTGTAATGAAATTACCAAAAAAAATAAATAAATAGGAAATAAAGTAACTTTTTGTCAGTTCCCACGCATGTTTTTATCTGCATCTAGAGAAATAAACTACTCTCATTATTATTATTATTATTATTATTATTGTTGTTGTTGTTGTTGTTAAATTAACAGAAGAAGCATATCCAGTAACTTATACTTCAGCAGCTCCTCATACTTTTTGAAATAGAGCAATGCACTATTTAGAGAAACAGAAGTAAGTGTTTCTTCTTTCGCACCCAGGAGACAGTCACCTGAAGGAATCTGCCTTTGGAGGGCAGAGACAGGCAGAAGATGACCAGTTATCCATAGAACTCTTTTAAAGGCAATTGCCGCTCCTTTTTCCATGATACAAGGACATTATTTGCCAACACCAGCTGTGAGGAAAGAAAAAGGAAAAACATAGTATTTTTTTCAATACCGAACAAAGTAAACACTAGAGAAAGAAAAACAGTGTTAGTATTCCTTGGAAAGTTTTTTCAGTGCTTGTGTATTACTTAAAGCTGAACCCCTCAAGGTAGATGTTGCCTATATGACTACTTAAGCTTTCATTTTTAAAAGTGTTCCTATAATAGCTTCTGCAGCTGCCAAGATAAGCCAGAATACATGACCTCAGTGAACCTCGAAGATTCTCAGGCAGGGGGCTAATTAAAATTCCATCCACTTCTACAAACTGCTTGTTTGTTTGTATCTGATTATTTTATACCTTTTCATTATTTTTTTGCAGCCTTAGTCACGAGTCTTGGATGCTTAGGATGAGGAGTACACGAGCAATCCTGTTCTTGACACTACATCACTTCTCTGCACCACTGCCCAGCTCCTGCTGAGAACCTTCCCCAGCTTCTAGAGTAATTTTTGGCAAAAAATGATGCCACCTACTTATGGCTGCAGTGATGTAGGACATACATCTATATCCACTGTGGTCCTTGCGATGTGAATTTGATGAACAATGATCCTATGCCCATTTCCTGATGCATGCTCTGACTGAAATGTTATACTAGCATGTATAGCAGGGCTACCAGGATAGAGTTACATGTGTCACTCTTGTGTTCCTAGAACACATTCTTCAACTTCAGAGATTTAGCAACTATCTAGTTTGAAGCAATTGCTATTAGACTGTGAGAGTGCACATACATTTTCTCCATAACATTTTTTTTCTCATTTTTATAACGATCACTCTGTTTATAAGTTCTGCCACAGGAACCTCTTAAGCTGCTGCCTAAGAATGCTGCTACATTTTTTCCATTAGCTAAAGAAGCTGTTAATACAAACTTTAATTTTTAACTTGTCTGAAACTAAGTGGATTACTTTTCTATCTTCCAATTGTAATCAATAATTACTTGATGTCTCTGTGCAATTATAGCTTGTTCATACAGACTCCATCCCTTGTATCATTGATTGCAGAAGAGTCCATTTCCAGAAAACAAATTATTTCTGTGTTGTTTTAATAGTAGCTGGATATACGGAAAATATCTCTTTTGTGTCTTAGTGCAACATTTTGAGCTGATATTTCTCAGGGGAACTTTACCTTGTCTGAAATTATGAACTCAATTGGATACTGCAGTTTTAAGATCCTTAATTTGTCTTAAGAGATCCTTTTTTTTATTATTTCTCTGGCTGAGGAGATGCATTGATTAAGGTTTATGATGAAAAGCAGACCAGCTAACAGTTGCAAATCTTCAAGAGATTGAAACAAATATGGAATGTTGCTCACAGAAATCAGGTATTGAGGAACAGTCAAATCTTTGAAAACTTAGTTAGATAAAAGTATTTCTTTGTGTCTGAAGGACAGCACTTATTTTTACAAGAACATGAACCAGTCCACACATGTGAATCTTACTTGCAAGAGGAAATACTTCAACCATGTTCACATATCTGTTTTGGAGCAGTGTTTTGATTAGTTTAAGTAATCTGATTGACAGTTCAAATTTTTAAGTTTGGAAAAGACAACAGTAATAGTCCATAACATCTAATGTCTCTTTTCTGGAGAAAGACAGTACCTGTTTCAGGTTACAAATTAAAACAAAAACTATATAGTAAAGAATGAACAAATAACCAGAAGCATGAATTTGGGTTTTGGTACCTTAAACTTATTTTTGAAGAAAATAGTTTATCAGACTGTTCAAAATCTCTTCTATTTCCTGAGATACTACATTCCTCAAGAATTTTATTTTTGCTGTCAACTGTTATAATCATCTATATTTTCCAGGCAGGCCCAAGCAGGGTTATAGTAATTAACCTGAATAAAATGTAATGACTCATATTCACCGTATTTTTCCTGTAGTCAGAACATCTAAAATTATCCTTTTATTAGACCAAAATAAACCTTTTCAATAACACTGTTAATTCAGAGCATATGTTAATAAACTTTTTGTCCAATGGCAAAACTAGGCAAAAGGCTTTTTCTAATCCATTCTGCATTACAGTCTGGAACTTTTATCACGTATATTTTTCTCACATTGAACAAGAAGACCATTCAATTTTCTTCAACAGTTTTGGCAAAACTCAACAGTTTCTGATTTCAACCATATCCAATGTGTAAGTCATCATCAATTTTTAATTTATCCATATATACTCACCTACACATCTACTTATCTACAACAAAAGACTTAAGAGCTAATTCTCTGTTATGTTGCAGTTCCTTTATAGTAGTCGTAGATAATAACTGGAGTGATTTTTCCACTATGATATCAACTCAGCCTTCAAAGAGAATTTGGTTCCTACACAACAGCCTTTGAGTATAAGAAGGTAGCACATGCTACACCATACTTCCGCTGCTAATTTTGAAATTCATAAAATTAAAAAAAAAAAATCTAATTAATGCAACCAAGTGTATGAAAAAAATATTCATGGAGTTAACGTAGGCTACCATGGGTTTATCTATATAAAGAGGCTGCATTCTATTTTCAATGGTAATATTTGTACAATGGTGCAACACTGATGTTACTCCAAATCCACGCCACTCTAACTTCCTACTGAATCTATATAAAAGAGTACCTATTGAATATATACTCGATGAGACAAAGAACTGAAAAAGTCTCACTCTTAGTGAACTTTAGAACACTTAGATTAAAGGATTATTAGTTTTTGCCTTTCTAAACTGAATCCAGATAAAGGATAAATAACCAGCAGATCATCTGTTATTGATGGACTTTCTGCTTAGTTTTTTTCTTTTTCTTCTCCTTCCTCTTTTTTATGTTGTATTGTTACTGACAGCTCTTCTCTCCTTACATAGGATGAAGCCTCATTATGGCACAGAAGCTAAAATGAGATGAAGGGGAATGGAAACAGTTCCTGTAAATGAGTAGTCAGGAGCAAAATTTTGATCCTCATATTCTGAATGTCTGTCAGTCTGAACTAACTGTATGAGGGAAAGAGATGAAATACTGTTACTATACTGTTACGTTCCTCAAAGACACCATTCTCTGTGGTGGCAATTCTCCTGCATGGATAAAGCCTTCCTGTCCTATAGCAGAGCAGGAGCCAAGTTTAGAGCATTGCAAACAATGGCATATTACTGATTGAAATGAAAACCCATTGAGGCCCACTGTTTGAAGGCACACTTGCAGTAGGTTATGAAATGGAGAGACAATGAGGTGAGGACAGTGAACTGGACGTTCATTTCAATTCCTACACCATGACTTTTGTGCAAAGAATGTTGCAATAGTGCTTGCAGGAGGTCAAACATCCTTGCATCTCAGAGTAGATTTATTTGATGCCTTTCATAGGCTCTAACTGTCTTCATCAAGAGGTGCACGCAGATGCACATAGGTAGAGGAAGTCAGTACCGCTACAGAGGACATCCTTTGGCTCTGAAATCCTCCATGTTCATCTTCCTTTGAACACTATCCTTTCAACATTTATTTTCTCTGTGTCCGTGGGATATGGTGGCTCCTTGGTATGCTTAGTCTTTCAGAGCCAGAAAGAGGGGAGAAGGATCACTCCTTAGCAGATTCAGCTCTTCATTTCCAGACCTGGCACTGTGTTTTCCATATGTGATTTTATTCACTAACACCTGCAGACTGTATTGACTAAACACAACACAAAACATAGCACTGTTTCTGGTGATCAGTGTTTGCACTATGAGCACTGGAGCTGTTTCCATCCATTCGCTTTTTCAGAATCCAACCTCGTTAGAATTCATGCTTTCAAACGAGCAGTTATATTTGATATTAGAATTTTATCACAGGTATTGTCGTCTGCCTACAAGACAAATAACTGTGCTTTGCATCCAAGGAAGTTCAATATAAATAGCTTCTTGATAGTCATTAAGAAAAAGACTTAATGAGTATAAAGATTACATACAGAATTTGGGAAAAACAGCTGAAGAATGCACATATTGATTACAGAAAAAATACAAGTATGAGATTCAATCCAAAGCAGAATCAAAATATTTGAAAAAGAAAGCCAGTCTAATGGAATGACTATAAGAGTTATTTTAGAATTGTATTATATGCCATTATCATTATTCCCAACTAAATACATAATCTTAAGCTTTGTTAATTAAATCATTTGAACTTCAAAACTACATGCTTGTAAAAATTTGCTTTCAAAGCATTTTGGTGGGGTTTTATTTAAATATAAATATATAAATATATATATATAATATATATAACAAAGGTTTTATGAAACAGGAGAAAACTGTCAGATAATGACAGGTTGCTTGGTAACAGCAATTTGATTGGAAACTACTTTTTGAAATGTACAATGATAGTTGTCCTTGCAAAAGTAGAATTTCCTGATGCAACACTCTCTGTAAAAGCTATTGAAAATATGACTGACAAGGCCGAAAAATTTTGAGCCTGAATACCTTAGGATTCAGTTGCTTGTGAGATGCTAAAATAATTCAATTTTTTTTTAATTTTTTTTTATTTTTTTTTTTAAGCCTACCACCTCTATTTAAAGAAACAGACAAAAAGGTAATACAAGTTTCAGTTGAAAAGGAAACTAAGCCCCTGGAAGCTGCAATGACATTGTTCAAATTATCTACATAGTTTTGAATCAAAAATTACTTTCTGATGTAGTGTACCTCTTGAGTATAAGTGATGACTGTGATTTAGCATGTGACTAAATATGAGACATCAATGCTTCAGAATTTGAAAGACTTTAAAACTTTCCTTTCAAATATGAGTTATTTTTCATGTGACTAAATCTCGCAAGTTGTACACCAGAATCTTCTAGAGCATTTTTCAGTTCCTACAGCAGAAATTACATGAATTCTATATTTAGATGTATTTCTCCATTATTTACAACACGTCAATATTATATTTCAACTTCATCTGAAAGTACAGAAATAAATAATTCATAGACACTTTTTACTCAAGGGTCAATCCCCTGTGAAATTAGTTCAAAATTAATAGAGGTGTAAGTTGTGTGAAACCAATTACTTGAATCATTTTTGGCAATATAAATGATCTTTTGACTGAGAAAACCACCTTTATCTTCAAAAGTTCTTGTAAAAAAAATAATAACTGCTATGAGGGATAAAGGCAGAGGCATTGCACAAGAAAGCACATACACACAGGGCTGTTAAGTTCATTATGGGATTGGAGAAACAGTTCTATAAGGAGATGCTGAAAGAAGAAAGGTATGTTGGTTCTGGGGGTCAAGGTCTGAGACGTTGCTGAGAGGTGCCACAACGTGTCAAAAGCACAGACTACAATCCATTGCTACTCTTTTTTGTGGTTATGAATGATACTACGTGCTGGAACCTGGGCAGAATCAAGGAAGACTACAAAACCCTGGGGGTGCAAACAAAAAGTATTGGTGCCCAAGTCATCTTATCCTCCATTTTACCAGTTAGAGGAACAGGTGCAGTCAGAAATATACGTATAGAAGTCAGCTACGGTGATTGTAGAAACCCTACCAAATGCCTCTGCATCAAGATCCAAGGGGGTCATCTCCAAGGGGGATCTTACAGTAGACGTCTGCTCCTGACTTCCAAACCAAGATGATATGGCCAAAAAAGCAATATCTGAGTCACTTCAGCAAGCTTTGGGTCAGTAGAACCTGGTTCTTATGGGTCTACCACATGCTTGGAATGCATAGAGGACTGCTTCCTCATACAAATGTTTGGTGTGCCAATGAGGAATGAGGCACTGCTGGACCTGCTACTCAGAAACTAAGGAAACTTGCTTTGTTAATATCTTGGTTAATGATAGCCCTGGCTGTAGTGATCACAGTAATGTGGAGTTTGGCATGCCACTGAGCATGCTGAAAGTTAATACTAAGACAAAGGTTTTATATTTCAGAAGAGCAAACCTCACCCCACTCAGACCTCAGCTGGAAGGAGCTCCATCGGAAGCTTCCATAGAGGATAAAGGAACTGTTGAGTGCTGGGAGTTTTTCAAGAACACTCTCCTGGAAGCACAAAAACAGATCATCCTCTTTAGAGGTAATGGAAGCAAGTGAAGTAAGAGACTCCCTTGGCTTAAATATGAGTCTGCTCAAAACCAAAAAAGAAGCATATCAGACATGGAAAAGTGGATTAATTCACACTGAGAACTACAAGGGCACTGCCAGGGCATGCAGAGATTGAGTTAGAAAAGCAAAAGGTCATCTCAAGTTGAAACTGGCCAAAGATATGAAAAACTACAAGAAAGGGTTCTTCGGGTATGTAAACAACAGGCAGAAATAGAAGGAAAATATTAGCCCACTGTTAAACAGAAGAGATTAATTATTCACCCACAATGCTGAAAAGGCAGAGGTCCTCAATACTTTCTTCCCCTCTGTCTTTACCAGCACTGCTGGGTCCCAGGCCTTGGGAACACAATCCAGGTTGATGCAAACGCAGACTCACTGTCAGTGAAGGAAGAGTTCTATGTGAACTATTACAGGAGCTTGACTGATGGCCCCTGACATTATCTACCCAAGGGTGTCAAAAGATCTGGCTGACAACCTTGTGAGGCCATTCACCATAATCTTTGAGTCATCATGGAGATCAGAGAATGCCCCAGAAGACTGGAAGAAGGCTAATGTCACCTCCATCTACCAGAAGGACTTAAAGGAGGGTCCAGAAGATTATAGGCCCATTAATATTACTTTAGTCCCTAGGAAAGTTATAGAATTAATCCTCCTAAGGGAGATCGCAAGTCAAATGAAGCACATGATTGAAAAAGGCAGTATGGATTGACCAAGGGCAAATCATGTTTGAGATGCCTGACCACCTTCTATGAAAAAATAACCTGCTCCATTGATGTGGGGCAAGTGGTGGACATTGACTACCTGAATTACAAGGTATCAAGCCCCTGATTGAGATAAATGAGGCAGTTCACATTTCTAAAATTAGCTGTTTAAGCGTCTTCAGAGAGTGTCAGTTAACGTTTATGATTTCAAGTCTGATTTCATAATATAAGATGTGAAATCAAAGTACAGTCCAGGAGTCAAGCACATAGCTGGACATTAAGTTTTAACTTGAACCTATAGTCTGTTTCATTATTGAGCTAACAGTGAAGGCAATCACTTGAAGTGCACTGACACTTCTTTCTGATTGGCACCAGTCTGTCAGGCTGTCTGCAGCACAGTCAAAACATTTGGTATTCCTCCCACTAGAGTGCACAAGAGTTTCAAAAGTGGCAATCAGGAATCTAAGTGCTGTTAAGTGTGTTGAAAATTTACTTCATTACTTCTAGGAGGAAATCTTGTTTTAATTAAAGTCATCGAGTATCCTGGTTTCAGTTGGAATAGAGTTGTTTTTCTTCCTAGTAGCTGGTATAGTGCTGTGTTTTTGATTTAATATGAGAAGAATGTTGATAATACATGCATGTTTTAGTTGTTGCTAAGTAGAGCATACACTAAGTCAGGGACTTTTCAGCTTCTCATGTCCTGCTAGCAAGAAGGCTGGAGATGCATGAGAAGATGGGAGGAGATAACAGCCAGAACAGCTGACCCAAACTGGCCAAAGCAATATTCCATGCCATATGATCTCATGCTTAGTAGATAGTTAGCTGGCGAGTCACAGCTTGGGAGCTGACTGGGTCAGCAGGTGGTGAGTTTGTTTTATATATTCTTCATCACTTGTTTTATATATTCTTTAATTAGGAGGAAGAGCAAGCAGAGGAGGAGTATTTTCCCTTTCTGTCCTCTTAAGCTGTCTTTATCTTAATCCATTAGTTTATTTCAAATTCTCTCCCCCATCCTACTGGGGATGGTAGTGAGCAAACAGCTGTGTATGGTGTTTAGCTGCCTGCCAGGATGAACCACAACAGCTAATAGTGAAGATCATGACTGTGCCAGTGATTAATTACTGTCACTGTTTTACAGATACTACTAATTCTGAAAATCAATGGTATCAAATTGTAAACTACTTAATACAAAGGTGACTGCAGTGCTAAAATACATCATACCAGCTAGGGAAAGAAAATAATTGGACAACTTGTTTGCTACTATTAAGACAACATGAACTGCTGAGGAAAAATTATGCCAATGTCCTGGATGGAAAAATTAGGCATTCCAAAGTGTACCTACACAGCATTTGCTTGGCAGAAAGGAGTTACATGTAGAATATGCTTTGAAACCCACCTACTTGCTGCCTTTTAGAGTATTAGTCTTTCATGTACATAGAGTCTCATTTGCTCTATAAAGTAGCCTCTAATCACACTTATAGGCCTATCAACTATAGGGTACATGATCATGATCTTGAGGACTGCCTTAGTGAAGTCTCTAAGATGCAGTGCAGATGTATCCACTTTCTCCCTGTTGCAGACATTTATTTATCAGAATGAAGGGTTATACCCTTTTATATAGAACCTAGCAAGCACTAAGACCACAGACACTGAAACCAAGCAGTGAATTTATACACCACTGGTTTGCATGGGGATATAGCAGAAGATTTGGCGAGGAGGTTGGTTAAATGTGGGTGTGCTCAGGTATGTGTAGAGCACATACATCCCACTAATTGTTTTGCTGGCCTTGTGTGCTTGATGAGTAGAACCTCTGTGTTAGCTAACATAGGCCTGTGAGAAACTCTAGGCATCTTATCACTATGTCTGAGATTCCTGCTTTGTTGTGGGAGTGGGAGGCTGCACCTGCATGAAGCCTTGAAATACAGGTGAGCTCAGCAGGCCCAGTGATCTTCCAGAAGGGCTGAACCAACCAGCGCCTGCGCGCCCCACCTGTGTCACCTCTGTCTGGGAGCTCAGGTGCTACTTCGGAGATCCCCCAGTAGAGGTAACTAAAATAAAATTTGCTCTTTGCAATGCATTTGTGGCTTCTGGCTCTTCTTGCGATGCGCCTGCGTTTGTGTACACAGCTCTTCCAGAGATCTCAGAGCCATGCCTCACAACAATAAAGAAGTGATTTTAAGTAGCAACATATTGCTTGTTTTCACCATACCATGTGACCTCTAATCAAGCTACAGAAGTTGTCAGATTCTTCTACGGAGAGCACCTTCACCAGGAAGAATACAAATCTGACTGGTTCCCGTTCTCACAGAGAAATTTTTGATTCTCAAAGGACAGATGTTTAAAAACTAATTCCCAGCAACAATTTCTTTTCTGGCAGTGCTTGTGATTGTTTCTTTTGTTTTCACCAGGATCCTTACAACTACCACCTCATTTAGGAATTCTTCTGATAGAAACTGAGATAAGGGTAAACACCCTGTCAAATGCTGACATACTCTGAATGAAGTTCACGATAAACAAGGAGATAAAGTGATAATGGTTGATTGTCCAATATTCAGAGAGGATTGTGGATCCTTTATGCCACTTGTTGCAACTCATGCAGCTTCCAGCTGTTCGACATGTGACAGTTACCTGCTGGTTTTGATATGTTTTGCATTTGTTCTATACCTTAATGCTGCAATCACATTGGTATGTTACAAAACATGTAGTCCTTTTTACAGGTCACATTTGGACTGCATATTCTTATGTACAGCTACCAGTACAGTTTAACAATGAAACATTGTTCCTTATGATGGCCTTTGGCTGAAATGCCATTAGTAATTATATTTTTTCTATTTTCAGTGCATTATTAAAATAACATTGTCTTTTCTCATGTCATAATTGCCCTCTTCCAAATGCCATTATTTAACAGTGCCTTTTGAATTTACACAGTTTCTCTTCTCTTCTGAAAGATTCTGCTCAGTTATTCTTTTCATCCTATGTGCTGACTATTCTAGTTCAAATATCCAGAAGCTGAAAAGCCTATACTGAGAAGGAATTTTCAAAGCTTTTACATCAAAGTAACAGACCTATCCACTCTGCTGTAAGAACTTTGATGATGCAAGCCAATATTTTTTTTTATTATTAAATGAATTTATTTTTAAGCAAACTTGTGCCACCAAACTAATATGTTCTTTTAAACCACAGAAAGCAAAGAAGCTCAGAGTCATTTAGTTTCCTATATCAATGAAATTATAATAATAGCCTCCAAGGACATCATTAACATGATGTTAACTTCAATACTGTTTTGAAAACCTGTAGAAATACAATTATATGGTTGAAGCACTAGACTGAGATTCATGTCATCATTGATTCCACTCCTAGCTTTAGGATATTGGATACACTATTTAAACCATTCAGATTACTTATATTACATATGTGCTGGTTATAACAGAACAGGTCTTAGGGACAGGAGAAGTGAGCAATTGAGTAGAGTAGCTAATAGAAAGTAAAATCACAAACTCCAGCAAACAGAAGTACAACACAGATACTCTGGTATGCTGGCTCAGGAGAATGGGTGCAAAGTAGGACTTGAACACTGGCAGCAGAACTTTGTCAGCCTCATATTAAGGTTAAGGAACTCTTCAGGCCTTGTGTCTTTGGCTCCTAAAATGCTTGTTGAGGATGAAAATATTTCCCTTTATACATAATGACAAATGTTCCTGCACAGATTTCTACAGTCACAAACTCTAAATCCTTTAAGCTTTATTATTTGTTCTTATGCAAAAATAGAAACAAATACATCAAAAAATAATCTCTTGATAATCTATGTAATAAAAATAGAAGAGAGGATAATCAAAAGTTTAAACCTTTCACAACATATCAGTCCAAGTTGAAGTCTTATGAGCCAGCTACAACCTCTAAATCTTGTAGTGTAGCAGAAACATAGATCAGATCTTCATTCTTTGTTAATGACTAATACAACATCACATCACAGAGATTTCCTGCTTTTCTATTAGGATAATGCTCCCCAACATGTTACGTTATAATTGCGGGGTAATTACCAGTAGATTTCCTGAAACATTGATGGGAAATATCTCTAGCAAGTGTCTGTCATGACTAATAAATGCTGAATTAAAAATCCCCATCTCTAGAGATCTCTGAACTGAAACACACAGCAATTAATAACAGCTAATAAATAATGAGTGCCATCTACATATGGTAACCCAAACTCCCCCCAAAAAAATGTAGTGTTCCCCAAAAGGCAGTTAAGATTTCAGTCCAGGTTATCAATTGCAATTTGGAATCAAGTATCATAGATATGTTTTTAGAGGTCAGTTAAATCATCCAATTATGTTTTCAGATTCTTGTATTGATAAACCAGATAAATATACAGAAAATTTGTGCCAATAACAAAAAGTACATTCAAAATTCAAAATATGTTTTGCATACAAAGCACATAGAGTATGAACAGAAACAGGGATAGTTAAGGGGGAGGGATTTTCAAACTGTTCTTGTTATAGTGAAAAGAAAAGGACTGCTTACACTGTCAGTGAGACCGTTAAGCCTCTTTGTCCATTGAAGGAATGCAGTCCACTCCTTAGAATCTTTCTGGAGCTGGTACAGACTTTTTCCCCCTTAACAATGTGCACAGCTCTTCAATTTCTTCCTGCTTCTGTCTCATTAGTACTATTTAACAAACTACTTAATTAAAGATATAACTTCAGATAGGACCTATTTCTTTGCTTAGAGACAAATGTATTCTTTGATGCTTTGTTCACCTAGAGTTTTAAAATTAGTTTACTTTCCTCACAAGTTCCCCATAGTAAACCTTTTTCTTTTTTTACCACGAATCTCTGCCATCAGTGCTGGCACAATTAGGATAATTACATTATCTGTCATTTCTAACTGATAAAATTCCAGGTTTTCAGCTAATGTGATTAGTGAAAGTTGTATAATGGTTCCCAGAAGTAACCTTCTACTCTACTTCCTTTTAAGTACAATGTAATTTATTCCACTGTCTTTTGTGCTTTACTTTGTTTCCATGGATTTCTGCTTGAATAAACTCCAACTTCAGTTTAGTCCATTCTCCAGCTACATCAGTGGAAATTCTTATTTCCTTTAAAAGTTATTCTGAATTATTTCTGTAAGATTGGGCTTCAGTCTTAGATGTGCTTTTATACTTATCCTCTCCTTGTTCTTTTCAGAATTTTTAAGACTAACAGAGCTTCTGATATTCTTAAAAAAAAAATAAAATAAAATAAAATAAAAAATTAAAAAAATGCAATATATAACTCAGCAAGACACTTTGCATCCATGTTTTATTCTTATCCTTCCAAATTTTAAAGCATTAGTTCCATTGCTAAATGTCCCTCTATACCCTTTCCATTCTTTTTCCATGTACTCACTCCAAAAATCCTGTCTGGTATCTATTTAAAACAAAGTAAAGGAAAAAAAAAGAAAAAAAGAAAAGAAACATAATTTTCGCATCTTCCCATTTCCTAGTATATGTGTTCCTGTATTTTAAAGTTTTTTCCAAACTTTTAAATAAATCTGTCAGCCTGCCAGTGTGACTCATTTAAATTGAATACACAATTCCTGCACTTAAAAACTAATTAAGGAGCCCAGAATACTTAATTTTGTCGAGGGTTCCTGCTTTTCTTAGGTGAATCTGAGCATACAAATTACTTAAAGCAATTTCTGGAAGGAAGAACGGGAGTTAATGAGCTCTTGTCCCAAAGGATTTTCTCCTGTTTTCTGCCTGAATACTGCTTGGACCATTAAAGTGCATAGAAACATGTACAAATCTAATGTACCATTTCACTTATTTATTACAGTGTACTGAACACTTATCCATACCACTAAGATAACAGTAAAATGAAAAAGTCAAAGTGAATATATAATTGAAGTTATCCCAACAGAAGAGTTTTCATAGTCATAGAATAGTTTGTGTTGTAAGGGACCTTCAAAGTTCATTTAGTCCAAACCCCTGCAATGACCAGGGAAATCATCAACTAAATCAGGTTGCTCAGAGCCTCGTCCAGCCGGACCTTGAATGTCTCCAAGTGTGGGACATCTACCACTTCTCTGGGCAATATGTTCCAGTATTTTACCACGCCCATTGTAAAAAATTTCTTCCTCATGTTTATCCTGAATTGCCCCTCTTTTAGTTTAAAAACAATATCCCTTGTCCTGTCTTAACATACCCTTCTGAAAAGTCTGTCCCCATCTTTCTTATGAGCTCCTTTTAAGTACTGAAATGCCACAATAAGGTCTCCCTGGATCCTTCTCTTCTCCAGACTGAATAACCCCAACTGTCTCACTCTGTCCTTATAGCAGAGGTGTTACAGTCCTCTGATCATCTTGGTGGCCCTCCTCTGGACCCACTTCAACAGGTTTTCCTGTGCTGAGGACTCCAGAGCTGGATGGAGGACTCCGGGTAGAGTCTCACCAGAGCAGAATAGAGGGGCAGAATCTCCTCCATCTATGTGCTGGCCACACTCTTTTTTTATGCAGCCCAAGATACAGATGGCCTTCTGAGCTACAAGTTCACATTGATGGCTCATGTCTGATTTTTAATCCACCAGTATCCCCAAGTTCTTCTCTACAGGGCTGGTCTCAATTCCTTCATCCCCCATGCAGTACTGATACTGGGGTTTGCCCCAACCCAGGTGCAGGATCTTGCACTTGGCCTTGTTGAAGCTGATGAGGTTTGCATGGGCCCACTTCTCGAGCTTGTTCAGGTCCCTCTGGATGGCATTCCATCCCTCAGGCGTGTCAACTGCACCACTCAGCTTGGTGTCATCTGCAAACTTGCTGAAGGTGCACTCAATCCCAATGTCTATGTCATTGATGTAGATATTAAGAAGTACTTGTCCCAGTATGAACTCCTGAGGGACACCACTTGTCACTAGTGTCCATTCAGACATTGTGCCATTGACCACTACTCTCTGGGTGTGACCATCCAGCCAGTTCCCCATCCACTGAACAGTCAACCCATCAAATCCATACCACTCCAGTTTAGAGAGAAGGATGTTGTGGGGGGGTTGTGTTAAAGGCTTTACAGTAGTCCAGACAGACAACATCCACACTGCTTCCTTTGGCCACAGAGGTAGTTACTCCATCATAGAAAGCCAGTATGTTGGTGAGACAGGACTTGCCCTTGATGAAGCCATGCTGGCTGTCCCGAATCACCTCCCTGTCCTCCATGTGCCTTAGCATAGCTTCTAGGAGGATCTGTTCCATAATATACAAGTACATCAATCATCCTATGCCTCTGATAGTCTTATTTAATGCTAGCTTAACTAACTGTCTGGGTACTGGACAAAAGGGACTATTGAATACTTATGGCTACAGTGTTAAATTTGCACGTTTGATACTGCCACAGAGGAAAAAAAAAAAAAGGTAGAGAAATCTTATTTTTTACAAAATGCCCTATAAAAGTAAAATTTCACAAATGGAGCATTGCGGAATACATTGTGTACAAGGAGTTAGTGATCTTGAGCAACCCATGCTTTCTCTATTTGGCCTTGTACTTAAGTCTTGAGAAGTCCGTTAGCATGAGCAGCTGCTCTAAGAGAGTCTGCTGGAATGCCCTATGCCAGCCTGTGCTGTGCACTGGTGCCTGTTACAGCAGAGATGGTGTTCCAGCCTGTCAGGAGAAGATATATGATTTTGTTTGTGACACTAACTAAGAGGTGCCATGGTAAAGGGGGGAGGAGGAACCTCTCCACACATGGGATCTGCACAGTATGCCATGGAAAAATCATCTGGGGTCTGTCTGATGCTGCACAAATGCAGGATTCCCAGCATCTGAAAGGATATAGATTTATTTGCTGTCTATATTCCTCTTATTTATAGATCTTATCTTTATTGATATTGTCACCAGGATTAATTGGAAACATCACCTGGGCTCATACTTTGAATAGAGGTTGGCACAACTGACAGCAAGAAATTTGGAAAAGGGAAGGAAGGGGTATTCGTATAATTTCCATGCTAATTTTAAGAAAATTAAAACTGGCAAATCTAGTAAGGAACAAGTCAGAGATATATAGGTGACATAAGTAATGCTGTTGAGAGAAATATTAACATAGAGAACACACTGAGTGAATCAGTACTCTGTCAGGTTAGAATGTCAGATGTAGTCCAGAGAAATAGCTGAAAGGCTGTATGCTCATGCAAGGGCATGGGTAGCAGAATGAAAGTAATAGATGTACCACTGAAGATGTGAAACCAGACAAAGTAAAAAAAAAAAATCCAGTAGAATAGAAATCTCATTTAAAGTACAGTTTCTGTTGGATACATGTTGTTTCGAAAACAGAGAAAAGAAAGTAGAGGTGTGGAGACAGCAGTATACATTTAGGATCCAACCTCAGCAGTCTGTTAGGCTCAACTCTGGATTTTGGAGTTCCATTATCCTCAAAAGTTCCCCCAATATTTCATCCTTCACCCTGTGCAAGGAGAAATTACCTTTGTCCTCCTTGTTAAGTATATACCAATAGAATGTTTTATACAGTGTACGAGAGGGGTGTTCCGTTATTAATTCTGTATTGTTACCTGATTTTATCTCCTGTAAAAGAAAAAAAAAAACATTATTGAATGCACCATTACACTTGTAATTAAACTTAAGTGAGACTGAGAGTTTCCTTTTGTGGGAAACATTTTTGTTTTAAAATAGTTTGATTCCAAATTTGTACCCAACATAATGCTTCTGAAAAAATATGTTGACCTGTTCTATGTGATATCTGCACTTCATATTCTAAATTAAGTAGACACAAAAGATGCTAGAATATTTATGTTCTTTTAAATTGTCATCACGTGATCTATCATTGGATATTATGTCACATTATATTCACTATATATATTTGCAACTAAGAAATAATGAAAAAATGGAAAAATACTAACAGTAATATAAAATAACAAAATATCTATCAAAAGAATGCCATTTCAAGTAGAGGCTTTCTTTTTTTTCTGGAACAAAAGTTTCCTAAACGTATTTCTAGATATCTCTTTCAGTAGATTTATTGCAAATAATCGATTTTTTTTTTTAATAAGTTTTACCAAAAATAACAATTCAATGAAAATTCTGTAACTTTCCTATTTCTTAAATTAGTATAATTGTTGCTCCTAATGGTTGCTACTCAATAGACTGATAATCACTGCACAGCCAGTATGCAGCTAAAAGCTGTTTGCACTACAATGAGAAGAGACAGTTATAAACTGGTCAAATCCAATAAAGAAAAAAATGAATACAAAATTACATAGAATCTCATTTCAGCAGAAAAGCGACTGAGCACTAAATATTGATAGTATTGAGAAAATAAACGCTGACTAATAACAATATATATTTCCTCTGGTGGAAAGGAACATGCATATTTTACAATCAAAGCAAATCTTCAAAACCACAAATCTCGGGGTTAGGCTTATTTAGAGATAACATCTATTTCAGAACCATTTTATTAAAATATTTGATATTGAGAATCACAAGCCTGGATAAAAAGAAACACAATCTTTCTTCTAATAGTCTTCATTTTTTTCCCCTTTACTAATCTGATATGAAGCAAGGCAAAAAAAAAAAAAAAAAAATCAACCCCAAAATACACAAAGAAACAAAACACTTTCATTTCAGTATTTTAATTGTAGGAATAATATCCATTTCTAGGAAAATACATGAGTTTGTTAGGTGCAAAATCTATCCCAGACAATGGAAAAATACAGTTACATTGACATTTCTTACAGCCTTCAAGGGTGTCTTTCAAGCTAGACTAACTAAAACACGATTAGGCAACCCAGGTCAGGTAATGTCCTTTAGATCCCATCAGAGTATCTCACAGATATCAACAGCAGTCAACAGAGACTGTAGTAGAAAGCGTTCCTAAAATAATTTCATCAATTTATTTCTGTCCTGTTAAACTTATTTTTTCGTTTGGGCAGTTTTTAATTTTTTTTTAGTCTTTTCTCAGCATGATTGAATTCAATATGTTTTACATGAAAGAAATGTAAAAGTTAGATTTGTTTCTTTCTGTAACTTGTTCAAGATATTAATAATTGACTCTAAGATTTGTGACAAAGCAATGTATTAATTAGATTCCTACCAAAAGAGCACTTTTAAATTACTACATCAGACTGAAATTCTTCTCCTGATGGCTTCTTCTGATGGCTGGAAACATATCCTGTGTCTCATGCCACTGCTCAGAACACTACTCTGGGCCTTAAAAAGCAAGTCCTGTGGTGACATGGTACTTCAGAAAGAACTGAGTCAGACAGTGGGTCTCATTTTAAAAATAATCTCATAACCAAATGGGCCAAAGAACATGATATTGAATGGATATATCATATCCCCTATCATGCATCAGCCTCTGGGAAGACTGAGCGATATAATGGTTTGTTAAAAACTACTCTGAAGGCAATGGGAGGTGGAACTTTTAAAAATTGGGAGAAGAATTTGGCACAAGCCACCTGGTTAGTTAACACCAGGGGAACAATCAATCGAGCTGGCCCTGCTCAGTTAGAGCTTTTACATACAGTGGAAGGGGATAAAGTCCCTGTGATGCATGGAAGGAACATGTTAGGAAAAGCTGTCTGGGTTATTCCTGCTTTGGGCTAAGGCAAAGCCATTCATCGGAATGTTTTGCTCAAGGGCCTGGATGTACTTGGTGGATGAGGCTGAAGGATGGGGAAGTCTGATGTGTACCTCAAGGAGATTTGATTCTGGGTGAGAATACTCAAATTGTATGAGGAAAATTGCTGCATGATACTAACAGTGTTCCATAAGTGTCTTTCAGGTTGATGCAGTGGTGGTGATGAACCCTGAGCTAACCTCATCGAGTGGTGTCCAGTAACTTGCCTGAGACTGACATCTCTGACTTACAATTCCTGGACACGAACTGCACCAGATTGCACATCATGTCTCCTGCCTAGAGAGAGACTGCTGTGATAGAGAGACTTGCACTCATGAACTAGTGATATACATATTTTTGTGTGTGTATATATACATTTGAAGACAGGCAGAAAGCAGTAGTGATTTGGGTATGACTCAAATGGTATGGAATAAGGGGTGGAACATCCTGGTTTTGTCAAAAACAAGACCAGTTCTCTTTTAGTGATTTTTCTTTTATCTAAGTTCTTCTAAGTGGCTGTACTTTTCTGAGTTTTAGCCTGCATATTTTTTCCTAGGATGCTGTACTCGGTGCTGATAAGAAGACCAAAGGAATGCTGAAGAAGCTCATGTTTAGATTTATTACTATGGTAGCCAAGAAAGACTGATAAGTTTTCTCATGTTCCATTGTGAGAGGGGCGTGTTTGAGGAGGGGTGGGTGGAACAGGTGACTAGAACTGACCAACAGAAGTATTTCATCCCATAATCATCATACCCCCTATATAAGAGGGTAATCACGAGGGTCAGTCTCTCTTTGACCATGGCCAGCATCTAGAGAGGACCCTGTCTATCTGCCTGTGATCTACAGGTCTCAGGCCCTGCACTCCTGCAAACAGGTTCTGGTTTGCTGTGAAGTGCTGCCCATGACTTTCGGGGGCCTGAGCTGCACCTGCTGGAGCCGCCAGCTCCACATACCCAGCTCTGCTGCTGGAGTGATGCCAACTCCACATTGAGCATTTGAGATTGGTTTTGTATATTTTGTATATATTCTCTATTTATTAGAAGCATTAGTAAAACCCCTTTAAAACTTTCCAACTTGAAGTCGAAGTCTCTCTTCCTTGCCCCTTATCTTTCTTATCTTTCTGATCTAAAGGAAAGGGGTGTTGGGAAGTGAGGAGATAACAGAGAGCATCTGACATGGTTTATTGACGCCTTGCCTTAAACCGTAACATCTTTTCATACCAATAAGGAATTTTGAAGTATGTTATTATGATATCATAGTAGTAGCCTAACTTGGGAAGAACTTTCTGTAGTTCACGTGTACCAAATTTTCTCCCCTACAAATCCAAATCCCCCTCAAATCTCTTATTAAAATATAATCAGAAAGGAATCAGGTCAGATTTTTTCCGCAAGCCAAAAAATTATTTCTGAATCCTGAAGTGCTCAAGTACTTGCATCATCTGTTTAGTCTTAGTAATGAAGTTGTTATTCCTCCTAAGGATGGAGCGAGATATTCTCATTTTTAGTGTTCTTCTGTGAAAGAATTTGCATGCTAGGCTACAGTGCATGGGTTTTTTTACCTGTTTCATCAGAAAAGATTGGATTTTTTTCTATTGACTACTTATCCTTAGAAACAAACCATTAATTGAAATCTTAATTTCATAAAACTTGCACAAGCTGAAGCACTGCTATTTTTCAATTAAATTTCAATCCAAGACTTTTCTAATGGACTTTAACTTCATTTGGAACTTCCAGGCAAGTTAATATTTACAGTTAAACACTTTTTTTCCCAAGCTGTGATAGATAACAGAATATTTATTTCTGATGTTTAAAAAACAAACAACTTTTATATACCACACTCTTGTTTTATACTGTTCTCTTTAATATTCTATTCTTGGACATCTAGCTTCAATTACTTTTCTATTCTCTTCATAAGTGAAATACCTGTAACTCTCTCAGGGTCTTTTGGAGCTTGTTGAAGAGGAAGGAGGGTGAATCCACCTAAATCTATTTTATGTTCTTCACAAATATTAGGTTTTAAACTTTCTTAATATCTGAGCTCTAATTGTTTTGTCATTTCAGCTGAAATTCAATGAGAGAAAGATTTGGACTATATCATGGTGTAATAGTTTTCAACATACTAAGACATGGATGAAGTAGATTATGTATTTTTTATAGACAAATTTCAAAGTCAAAACATCTGCAGTGCTTTTCCAAACACCCGTAAAGACCAATAACATTGCAAATTACCTTTCTTCACACATAAGATTTAGAGCACTAATCTGTTACATAAAGGAAGTTTCTTGCATAGCTTCATAATTGTGGAGACATTATTACCTAATATGTGTCGACTACATATTGAAATAACTCTACTAAATGTCTAATAACTAACAAGCAATTTTGCTGAATTCAGAACAAGCCCAAGAACAATCACACAAAAGGTACTGGCTTAATTGATTGTGTTTCTATCTTCTTTTTGTCATGGAAGAAGATACACATGTAACCATTTGACAATGAGCTTTCTGATTCACAGCTTTTGGCTATATCAAAGAATAACTACACAGACAAGTCAAAACCTGTTTTCAGTTTTCAAATTTTGACACTTCATTAGAGATTAAAAACCTTTCATTTTGAGATAAATTATTAGGTTTACAGTCATTTACATAGTTTACAATTCATTCATGAAGACAAGTTTCCTATGACTTAGAAAAACATGATTATAAAATACCTCACTTTGTCTCCTTGGTGTTGCTCATCCTGATTCCATATATTGTATGAATTCCCTAGTCATTTTAACTAAAATTCCAGCTCAAATATTTAGAAATTTTATAAATTAATTAAAGAAAAATGTCTCTTTTATAAAGAGATAGCATAACTGGATCAGGAAATTTTACCATGCAGAAGCCAAACGCATATAAAAAAAAAAAAAAAATATATATATATATACGTATATACATATATATATATATGTATAATCTGTATATCTGTTTTGGTTTTTGATTTTTCTTTTGTCAAAAGTTTTCAGGCTTTCTTTCCTTTGTCACCAATACTTATGTAGGTTGAACTGAGCTATCCAGAGCTGATTTGAGTTATTCATTCCAAGCCACCTAGTCTAAACAGTAACAGAAAAGTAGCTGGAAAATAGTGCAACCAACCTATACCAGTTATTAGTCTTCAAGAGCCTATATCTAACAGACAAGAAGCCACTTACATGTTACCCTTCTGCTTAAATTATTTTTTTTTTCTTTGTGGTGGTTCAGCTAATAGCATTAGCAAAAAAAAAAAAAAAATCAAAACCAAAGAAACTCAAACCAAGGAAAGTAGAATTCAGTACCAGGTTCAAACTATTTTTAGTATTAACCTGCAGTGATGACGTAAAATTGTAATGGTAAAAGTTACTACAACATAAATTCATCTTGAAAGAAGAGGAGTGCTTCTTCATTGAAATGAGTTATTCTCAATATGCCAGACCATCTGTAAAATTAGTCTACCAGTGTAATCAACTGCATTAAAAGCAGAAAGGAATCATGGGCATAGTGTAAATCTGAGGCTTTCTGGAACTCTTACTTCATCGAGCATTGGCCAAGCCAGTCTGGGTACACTTATGCACATCAGTTTGCAATGTAGAGTTTGTGCTGTCAAGTAAGGAGTGCCACAAGAGACAGCACCATAATGAGTCTGGAAACTGTGGCTTTATTTAAGTGCCATTATTAAGGTTAACTCTAGTTTACCTAGTTATGTATAGATACTGGGAACCAGACCTGGGGGAAGGCAGGTGAGACATTTAATTTTTAATTCTAAATCAGTACAGCAGAACAATAATTATATCAAAAACAACTGTTTGATACTTAATGCTCTCAGCAAGAATAAGTCTTGATTTATTAATATTAATTCAACAAAAACAAATCCATAAAATTATCATTAATGGAAATCCATGTCATATGATAATGATTATTAGAGTGTCTCAATTTCTGTTTCTAATACAGTAATGAAAACTGTATTCAAATATATTTACTTTCCTAGTCTACAGCTGAAGCTTATTTAACCTCATTATTGATGCAGTTGCTAACAAAAAGAGGATAGCCAGGGGCTGTCCAAGTCTTTGAGACTATTGCTGAGGTTTGAAACAAATTGAAGCCTGATATATATTCTAAACTAATTCCTTGCAACACATGTACACTGTAGAGTTAAAAGATCACCTAACATCCCAAACAAAATATTATATACACATCTCTCAGCCTGAGGAAGTTCAAAGGTACACTAGCCAGTTTATCTAACATATTTGGAATTTTTAATATGTAATGGGTCAATACTCATGACTTTTAATATTTGTAAAACCTTCTACTTTTATACCTATAAATGCTTAATAATCTGCAACAATTTTTGTATGATGTGCTTAATATATCTCAGTCATTAGGTTCTCTTTTATTCATAAACCTTTAATAAGAAACATGACACATTTCCTTTCTTTTGTCAGAAATTTTCCTATAACTTGAACAGCAAAATGGTGTCTATAAACTCTAAAATCTTTCCAATGAGGTCAAGGGTGAAAATATTACACTAACTAGCACACTATCAGGCCAAATAATTTTTGGAGCACCATGCCGTAACTGTAAAATAGATGTAATCTGTAGAAAAACAGTGTATCCTGCACTACTTTATTTAGAAATGTGCATGCAGTATATGGGTAGGTGTCTCTAGCATAATGCCATATCTCCTGAAAGTAACCATTTGAGATAACATATCACAGAATTCTTTTCTCCTCTTCGTTTTGCCACTCCTTTTATCATGAATCTCTCATTTTCAACTACCTAGGAAAGAAAGTCTTCCAAAGATCTCAGAAGGTCACGAGGTCTGATCAGAATGAGTCCTTTAGGTAGCACCTTGGAAAAATTAAGATTTTTTTTTTCTTCTGTAAAAATAAATTTGAAATAGAATATTATTTTCTAACTGACAAATATTTTTTGTTTGAGAGAGGAGACTATTACAGCTTAGAGCTGTAGGAAAATAGTACTTCATTTTCAGAAATCATTGAAAATGTCTTCTACATAAGCAAATGATAATTTCATAGAGACTTGTTTTTATATTCTGGAACATACTTTTCATTAGAAGGCAAAATGTATGCAAATTTTCTTATTATTTTAGTAGAAGAGTATGTTTTTTCCCCATGCAAACAATTTTTAGTGTGCACTTACAGAACATTACGAAAGAACAATAAATGTTCATGTTACTAAGCATGACTGTAGCCAAAAAAAAAAAAAAAAAAAAAAAGATAAAATGACAGGAATCAAAATAAGATATTCAGTGAAAAGTTGTCTGCAAATTTGTCAAAGCCCTGGCCAAAGACTCATTTTTAGATAGTCAATCATCTGTAGCATTTGAGTTCTATCCAATGGACTTCATCTGCTTTCAACTTTCCTGTCTTTCACAAAGCTCAGCCTTGGCTGAGCCCTGAGTTTCTTGGCACATGTTGTGAAGTTCCTTTCCAACATTGCTAGCTGTGAGCTATCCACATTAAGTGGATACAGGGCCTTCAGTTTGCAGATCAGACTCATCCAGCCAACTTCAAGTCTGGACATGAGATTATGGAAGAAGTATCTGTGTGGATTTGCTTAATTGTATGCCAGTCCAGGTATTAGTTATTTTAAAGTTCTATGTGTGGAGGCCAAAATCATAATATGAAAACATGGCTGGAGTGCTCTTTCTTACAAGTATGCTATATAGATGTAGACAAAACTAACAATGATATATGTATAATCTCTCCACAGTTCTTGAGCATTTTCTAAGGGAATGTCAACATGAGATCATGTAAAATGAGGTACAGAGGGGGTCTCTTCTACAGCTTTTGACCCTCAGTTTCATCTAAGATACCAAAATATTTTTCTTTTCCTTCTTCAAAACCCTTTCCTTTTTCTTTCTCTGCTATGTCAAGGTTCATTTATCTGCCTTACCTGCCATCTTTTTTCAGAAGGATTGTGATATCACTTCAATGGCTTCAGGTAAAATGTTTCTATGACACTGCTTCACTTCTGGTCTGTTAGAGCAACACACATTCGGGTTCTGAAAATCCTATTGATTCACCTTTAAAACAGATACCAGATTTCACCATCTGCAGTTTTAAAAAACATTATTTAGGACTATATTGAAAAAAAATATAAGGACAAAGACTGATAATAACATTTTGCTACAAAATTACAACCAAAATATTCATAACACTATTGTGTATACACAGTCAGTAATACAATTAAACAGTAAGAATTGTCAGAAGTTTCACTTTGGCTAAATTGATTAGTAACTTACATTGTCTTAGAGCCTGGATGTCAGAATTAGCATCAGTGTGGTAATTTTTTCTTCAGAGTTCACAGAAGACTAAAGTTCCAAAATAACTGGGTTACCTGTTGCTTTCTTCATGCAACATAAAGACACAAAAAGAAAGCTCAATAGATTACAAATGACTTTGTATTTCTCAAATGTCTTTGTATTTTATTAGCATTCTGCTCCTTTTAAAAATATAAATATATATATTTTTATTAGGGAGAGTGTCACAGAGGAGTTTTCCATTCAGTGAAGATGTGGTGGTAGTTTTTTTGTTAAATTGTCTAAGATGACGAATGAGACTTTAGTCCTTTGTTCCTGTTAAGTTGTGCTGTCAAAGAGCAGCTGGCAGAAAGAAACTCTCCAGGTGGTATAGAGCTGTCATAGCAGCCAGTCCATAAAATAGCTCTGACCTAACTGTTCACCGACATGTGAGCATCAGCAGTATTGTCAGCTCTAAATATCCAGAAATACCCAGTCAGTTTTCCAGTTTTTGAATAGTCTTTTATTTTTCAGCCCTGCTCTTAGGATTCAATATTGTTCAGTTGACCTTAATTTTTCTAAAGCCATGAGGACTGAGAAAATCTGTTTTAATAAAGGAAATTGAGAATCTGTTAAATTAATCCAAAG
Organism: Nesoenas mayeri; assembly: GCF_963082525.1. Lineage (NCBI taxonomy): Eukaryota > Metazoa > Chordata > Aves > Columbiformes > Columbidae > Nesoenas > Nesoenas mayeri. Next base: position 31,999,096 of record NC_137548.1, read on the forward strand.
GGTACTTTAAGACTCACAAAGACAGGTAATACGAACATGAGAGTTAACGATGAAAGGTCAGAAATGAATAAGGGTTGTGTTGTAGTCAAATCTTGTGACAGAACATTTCTGGGTTTTCTTTGCAGAAAAGCTGGTCTAATAAATCCCAATTTTCTCTGTTTTTCTGGAAACATTTGTAAGACCTCATGTTAAACAAAAGCAGGGAAATTATTAATTTTTTTTTCTAGCCAGGTTATTTTTCAAACAGAAAAGTTCCCTGACTGTTCAACAAACAGATGGAAAAAACTGGTGTGTTAGCACAATGAAATGGGTGATGCAAGTAATGCTTTACGGGAGTTTAATCTGTTCTGCTGGTGAATCTGTAGCTAGTCTAAATTATTACAGGCCAGTTTAAATTTTTATGGGTCTATTACTTATGTGACATTTTAATGTTGTAATCTGATGAACAGTTAGTAATGAACTCTGGTCTCATCATTTATACCTCCTTTTAGTAACTAACTGTACATTTAAACTCACAGAAGAACTCTATGGAACGATCATCTGTTAAACTGTATAGCAGCTTTACCTAATGCAGATCACTTTACAGGGCATACATTACATTAAGCTAAGAAAAATAGATTAAAAAATTCTGTCCACCGAAGAGCATGGATTTTTCAGTTTTGCTGTTGTGAGATTACAGATCTATTTAATGGAAACAAATAAAGTTGAAGTAATACCAAGAAAAAATGTTCCTTTAAATGGGAAATTAAAAAAAAAAATGGTAGGACGCTTCTGGAACAGGGTGGAAAACTTGAAATCCTCTACGAACTGTTTCACTACTCTCATTTATTGTATGCTATCTGATGTTACTAAAAGCCACCTGCAATAATAAAATGAGCTCAGGCCACTATAAAAATAAGGTAACGCATAATTTTGAAAAGCCAGGATGTTATTTGCATTAGAAGTAAACAAGAATCAAAATGTGATTCCAACAGACAATCATCTTAATTTACTTCTGACTTTATCTGAATTAATGTGTTCCCTTTGAATGTTTTTGTTTAATAAATCAGCAATTTCTAACTGAAACCTTTCCAATGTAACATTTCCAACCAGCTCTCGTCAGCATCGTGGGTTTTGGTTGTTTTGTTTTGTTTTGTTTTTTTATTTTCTGGGTATCATAATTCTTCATTCTTTTCTTTAGATTATAAATACTGTTAATGAAGAAAAAGTTTTGTAAAAGAGAGAAAGGTAAGAAAGGTCTAGATCACAATCTGTCACCTTTCTAGTATATAGAACAGAAACTGCAGTACAGCATTTCTAGCTGTGCCAGGCACATATCTAGATAGGTATTTACTAAAAATACAGAAGCTCATTTTGTGGTATTTAAGCTGAAGCTAGTAGTCATGCAATTGCTTAGGGTTTCACACTGCAGAATCTTTGTCCAGCAGCTATTCCATGGGTGCTGGGAGTAGCTCCCTGGGAAGCTGCTCGCTGTCACACACCTGGCAGGGTTCCCCTGTGGTCTGAGCTGCCAGTTCAAGCAAGGATGTAAGTAAACAGCGACTTCACATTTGTCTCTTTTGACTGTTAAGTTCCTGAAACAGTTTGAACGTAAGCATGGGGACCTGAACATGTATGGCCTTGTTTTTATTTAAAAGTGTAGTAAACTCATGCAAACATCCTTTACAAATAGAGTTGCTTTCTTGGATTAAAATTATATAATGGCTTGAATGGCCAAAAAGGAGCAGCTTCTCTCCATGGAGAGGGTCTATGTAGCATGTTGTGGGAAAACCATTCAGGGCCCATCTGATGTTACATGAATGTTTGGTTCCCAGCCTCTGAGACGAGGTAACATTTACTCATTACCTATATTTGTATTCTATCTTATTAAAACAACTATTTTATTAAGCATTTGTTGCTAGACCTTTCTTCTTGAGATAAAGAATCCTGCATCATCTCTTTCTCCCTCTCTCACCTCACATCCTGATGCAGAGCACATGGATTAACTCCATATCTTCCAAATTTAAAATCACTTGCTATGCTTTGCATTTTGCTGTAACACGCAACAATGTGAGGAAGGACACATTTTCTTCATCTTCCAAGTGGTCAAAATTTGAAACTGAGAGTAGCTATCAATTATTTTTTTTTTTTTCTTATTGCTGATACAGCCTCATTTATTGAGCAGCCAAAGGTTTTTTTTGGCTTGGCATGCTAACAGAGTTGTGGAGGAATTTGTTATAACAAGGAAAATTCTGCAATGTAAATCATTGTGGAAAACTGAAAGAAATATGATTCACCATAATTAGAGAGAAATTACCTATATTCTGTTTGGTACCAGTCCAGTTTCTTCAATCAAAGGCAGCTGAAGGACACAAAAATATTTACTGTAGACTTACTTAAAATATTTGAAACAATTTGCATTAATTCGTACATAAACAGCCCCTATGAAGTTAAACAGCAAACAATGTCTCTGGCAATAGATAACCAGTAATTACTTTTTTTTTCCTGAAACCATATTAATGTTCTAAATAATGCTGCCATTTCTGTGTTAAAATTTCATGAGCTTGATTGCAATCATTCTTCAGTTTGTGATAGTCTTGGTTCTACAGTACATTCTACAAGACCTGCTCCAGATCTAAAAATAACATCATCTGTGCTTGTTTTGTTCTTTTTTTGACACCAGAAGAGCATAAACATGGATGGAAAATTCATTTTGCACATTATTAAAATGTTGCCAGCTATGCACAATTACCACATTTGATTTAAATATGTTCTCCACTGAATTTTTCCCTCAAAGTCACTAAGTGAACAAGCAAACTTAAACTTCTAGACAGCCAGTTAATAAGAAAAGATAACTTTTGAGAATTATTTGGGAGCAAAGGAGGACAAGCTGTGACTTCAGTACATGATTACAAGTTCACAGCAGAACCCGTGGGGAACAGGCGTGTAATGGACCTTACTGCTGACCTGAGTAGTCCTTCATGTAATTGTTGCAAGTGTGGAAACTAAAACTTTTCCTTCCTGAGGCATTTGACACAGTTTTTTCAACTAGAAAAGCTAAAATAGGCTGTAACAATTTCAGTTGGCTGAGTTAGCTTCTTATAAGAACAGCCCAAACCCTGGAAATTTCTCAGTATTTCATAGTACGTAATACAGGAAGACACGAAACGTAGCCAGGTCTTACTACACAGCTTTCTCCTGGTATTTGCGGAAACACATTATGTATTTGAGTAACTTATGTGTCTTGAGGCTTGAATCAATTCCCATTTCAATAAGAGTGGTGGGGGATCTCCTCCTTCTTTACCGTCTTACTACTTCTTAGAAGTAAACACTTTTTTCTGCTAAGATTTTTAATCTCTCTCTTAACTTTCCCCTTAAACCGTTTCTTGAAGGTTGGTACACTCCCACTATGTTTATCTTTAAAATAATTGCCTATAGTTTAATCCTTTACGGTAATCCTGGGAAAAGAGCAAATAGAATTATTGTTTTACAGGGTATTCTGCAACGGGAAGTGCTGGTCCATTATGGTCCCTATAAGAAAGGCACTCAGAGTTTGTGAAGTATCATTTTAAATGCCATTTAATAGAGCTAAAACTGTAAGAAGAGAATAGCATAATCTTACATCCCCTTCGTTGCTGGGAACCCACAAGCAGCATGCAATGCAGACCTTGTCCTTAGAAGAGATTCTACTGGTTTGGTCATTTGAACTCTTGTTGGATTTTCTTCCAAAGAAATAACTCAATCTATTTTTTCTACAGTCAGACAGAAGGGTTTTTCATAAGAGAACTTCTTACTGCACTTTTAGATAAAGGCAAGGCCACGCAGGTGATGTGATTGCCAGCACCAAGTGGGAGCTGGCTCAGCTCATCCTGTAACCAAGGGACTTTTGCAGCACCATGCAGTCCTGAAGGCCATGCCGGATGTGCAGCATAGCACAGGCCTGGACATACTCAGGGTAACTTTTATTTGGACTACTAACTCCTCAATATGCAATGGGCTTCCAGTCAGGATCAATACACAGAGGAAGCTGGAGAATCTGCTGAGAAGTCAAAGCCAGTGATAGAAATAAGAATACAGAAGAAACTGTCTAAAAAGAAAGTTTTCTGGGAGTCTATCCAGGGGTAACCATGTAAACTTAATTTTCAGAATATCACTTTTACGGACACTCTTTTGCAAAATAGGTACAATATCAAACTTCTTTTAACTTCCACAACTTTTTAAAATTGTGGGCTTTTCATTTTATTCCCAGACTACTGAATTGAAACTGCCTACTACAGAAAATCAAGCTATTTCACATGAAACAGCCTGCCTTTAATTTTTCTTAAGGGTGATATGATCATCAGGTTCAATTCAAAAAACGTGTAAGGATGTGTCTAGCTTTAACTACAGGTTAAATAATCTATTTACACTGCTGACTTTCTGCATTTATTTCACTTGATGCTTATACAGCTAAATCACATTGACATTTCATTCCAGTTGCTGAAACTTCAAATGCATTTTGTTATTCATACATTTTTAAAACTTTGTTGACTAGGAGATTAGGTGTAGGAGATACTGTAGAGGAACAAGTGAAGGTAATGATTTCGAATCCAGGAAGATCAACTTTGAAAGACAGAACAGAGGTCCCAGATAAGTAACTTGGAAGCACTGTGTGTTTAGCTTCTCTGTAAATCCATTTTAAGCACATATAGTTTTTCTATGTATGCTAAACATATGTTTATTATTACCTTGTCAGAGCTTATCCTCTGTGCTATTACTACTGTATCTGTACTGATTTACAGAAAAGTCCCTGTCAAAAAGACCAAGTCATAAAAGCTATCAGTCAGCTTTCAAAATCTCAGTAAAACAAAATTCAGAATATTTCTTCATCTATTAAAGTACATCATAAGAACAGATAACCTCCTAAACTGCCATAGATGCAATCTTTTGCATATTGTTAAAGTTACAGGATTTAGGAGTACATACTATTGATTCTTTTGCCCTTGTGAGTAGAACACCAACAAGGAAATTACTCTAGTCTGGAGAATTAATCTATGCCATCAAAAATTCATTCAAAAATAAATCACATCAATGTTCTGTTACTGTAGCATGTGTCCAAAATGTGTGGATGTACTGTAGATGATTTTTTTAAAGTCAAATCCCTTGTTAAAATGTTATAAAACTTGAAAAGCAAAAATATTAATGCAATCTTTTCAAACTAACAAAAGTCTGATTTGACTTTTGCTATTGTTCTACTGTGAACACTTGGTCAAAAACAACAGCCTCATTAAGTTAAGTTTATAGCACCATTTTATACAGAAAGGTAGTTTCTTCAGAGCAGCACAACACATTCAGTTTGCTCAGAGCTAAAAATAGTGCTACTCTGCATAGAACACAGTATTACCTGTATTTTTAATTTCTTGTTTATGATAGGAGACAAAAATCACTGTTCGTACACTATATGTAATAGACCATACTGTAGGAGCAGAAGACTTGGGAGTTCATTGTCATAACCTTTCTGATGCTGAATATTTTTCATTGTGAGCAGTCCTATTGAAGGCAATTAATGAATTTGGGAAATTAAAATCCAGTTCTATATTAATACCTTACACCAGTAATTTATAACTGCTAATTCCCATAAGCAGTCATCTTTCTGAAGTTTAATACACTTCAAATTACAGGAAAAAAAAAAAAAATACAATCTCACAAGGATCTTACTCACAGGATTAAAAAAAAGGAATAATCTAAGCCAAACCATCCACTCTTGTAAACTGGAATACTTCCCTTGAACTAGTAGAGGTACATCAGCACATAGCAATAGGGGAGTCAACCTTTCTATTTACATGACATTAATAATTATAATTATAATTAGGCTGTGAATAATTTCTCAGGATCACTAATAATACAGAGAAAAAAAAATGTGGAGAATCTCAGCACTTTTCCTTGGATTAAGCTTTTGGCTTTTGATACGATTACTTCCAGTTTCTCTGCAATTCAATTTCAATATATTAAAGCATAAAAGAAAAGCAATAAAATGGAGCAAGTGTTTAAAATTACAAGTTAACAAGAACAGAACTGTCCATGACATGTGGTGTCCATCCAGAACTCTAAATTAGCCCTACTTCTTTTCAGACAAAATCTATTGGTATTAGACAGGTTTGCAGAAAATCTGCTCTTACAAAGCTATAAAAAATTGTGAGTCATCTTTAAGCAGCTTTCAAACTCTGTTTGAAATACAGGGCATCAATAGTCCAAGAATCTGACTGAAAAGTTATACATAGCTCTTTCTATTCACTCATCTATCCGCTTACCACAACAATTGTAAAAGTGAAAATCCATGGGTGAAGCAATAAAATCTAGAGGTGTTTTTACCTACGCAAAAAGTGCTGCAGACTCTTCTGCAAGAATTTCAACGGGGAAGAATATAAAACATTGCCTAAACTAAGCTGACAGTGCAAATGGTAATGTTAGTGATACAAAGCTGTTGATGACATTAAGGTTTTCTGTGATTCATTCACTGTCTATGAAGTAGAAATGGATCACTTGACCACCAAGCCTGTCTTCTTAGAGTAGGATTTCATCCAGCTTGCACTGAATCCAAGCAATTGTGTTTGAATTGAGCATTTTTCCTGTTCTCAATTGAGGACAGCAAGAAACAAGGATTCCATCTTTCTGCAGATTTTTTGCTTTGGTTTGTTTTTTTATGCTACTACAGTGCTTACTCACTCCAGCGTGTACCTTTTGAATAATTTGAGACTGGTTTCACTTTTAACCTTTGATTTGCATTTCTCCATCAGATACTGTATTTTTTAATATTCTCTGCAGTAGATATTTGTGTTCAACTGAATCAATTCAACTTATGCTCTTTATAAAAACTGAACAGGTATGAATCCTTTAACTCCCAAAGACTTTTCCAGTTCTCAATTTGTGTTGTTTTTTATGGTCAATACAGAAAAATCTGTACACAGTTATGTGACTGACAAACAAGCAAGTGCCTGTGAATGGCAAGAATATATGCAGGGCAAACAGAGAGTTACATGGCCTTTGTAGTACATACCATTTCACATATTATCTCTGTTAAAAATAGCTGGGGAAAAACAAAGCAAAACAAAACAAAAAACTGCCTAAATGTTCACATAAACTCAAAGTATATGTTTAAAAATAAAAAATCAAGAACAAAAACATAGGCGTTCAATGTGCCTGACTTTATTGGTAGTAGCAGTAGTAGTAGTAGTAGTAGTAGTAATAGTATTCTCAGATTTCAGTTAAGTGAACTACTGAGGTTGGCATTATAGTGACATTACAACTCTTTTCCATGCATATTTTCTCAGGGTTTGTTTGTTTGTTTGTTTAAACTATGAGTACTAGGAAAAATTCCATCTTCCTACACTATTTTATGTGCTATCACATTGTGAGAACAAAATCCATAGTTACATGCTACTTGTCAATTAAAAGATATTATTTTAAATTTTCTTGTTTCTATATATTTTACAAAAACTAATTAAGCCCTAGGATGGGTCTCTCAGATAAGTATTATTACTGAGTCTGTCTTTTAGAACTCTGCTAACACTGTATCCAAAAATAGCCCTTTCTTCCACTTATTAGAAGGTCAGAATTGATTAACTTCATAAGGAAATTTATCCCGCTATTAAATCGCTAGAGCAAGACAAGCCATTGGAAGCATAGATGTCAGTGATAAAGTGAGGTCAGCAACAGAATTCCTGCTTGCAGTTGACCTTGACTATATAAGTATGAACATAGACACGTCTTACATTATATAGCCACTGACTTGTCAATTAAGAGAGGCCCTGATTGTATCACCCTTTCTAACATGTGGCTTTCTTCAGATCATCCTGTTACTGCCTTACTGGTTCATTCTAAATCAAAGCTGCTCATTTCTGCCAGACACAACCAAATATCTTCCTACCTAGGGTTCTATATTTCCTTCTACTTTCTTTAACAGTCTTCTTTCTTCTAAATAATTTGAATCCATTCTCCATTATTGTTTTCACATTCACATCTCTGCATTGTCTTGAAGAATAAGAACTATGAAGATATAAATTGCCCACCTATTTATAGTGTATTATTTTGTATTTCTTCTCATAACTTCATCTCATTGTCTCATGATTTTTGTTGTTGCTTAGATTGAAAGATTTGAGTATTCAGTAACTTTTAAAGACATAAAGGGTGTTTTTGACTACTTAATCTGATCTGAAAAATATGGACCGCCAGATTTTGCCTAGTGACTTATCCAGCCTGCTCAACAGTTCTTTTTAAGTTGAAGTTTCTATTTTAAGAAGAGCTGAACTCTTAATTAAGTTGAAATGGTACACCTTTTACAGCATACTTATCAATTGTGTCCTGTTAATATTATAAATTTTCTTTCTAGTTCAGCTTTAAGGAATTTAACTTTCAGTCATTAAATCTGTAGATGCTTTTGACTACAACAAAAAGGTTTTATAGTGTTAGATACCTTCCACTCTCAAAGTAATTATAAACTAATGAAGTGACCTTAACCTTCTTGCCTACCTCAATGTTCATTTCAAGCATGTTATCTACAATGCATTTTACAAAAACTATCTTTGTAAAAGCAACTATAGCAATCTTTTTTGTTCCCAGGCAATTAACTTTCAATTAGTTAAGGAGATATTTTCTGCAGAAACCAAACACCAAGTACCATGACTTGTTTTCTTGGAACCAAGATGCTTTGAGTCATCTGTGTAGCTCCAGTTCTGGGAAAATCTGTGGGATCCACTTCCTTAGAACCTAGTCTGCGGTCTCTATAGACAATTTCAGAGTTACACTGGGATATTTTAAACATGTTAGAAGTCAAGGGTAAGGGTAGGTTTTCTCCCAGATCTTAGTTTTCTCTCCTTCTCTCCAACAGTACAGTAATGCAAACAAAATGTTGATAATATTATGAAGTCAGTCTTATTGCTCTGTAATGTTTTTAAACAAAGCATTAGGTATCCCAAAGGCAGGAAGTAATATTGAGATGAGACACTGCATAAAAATTAAGCTTCTCCTTTTTGTGTCAGTATTGCTCTTCTAAGTTACTACATAGAATTTAAATATGGTTATTTTTTCCAGTGACTATTCAACAATGAAAAACATCTGCTTGATGTAAATAGTTAAAAACTTAAACTGTTCTGAGTTATCTACCTTCACCATGGAGAAAAATTTTCATGTTGGATTTCTAATGAAATTTCACTGTTACAAAACCATGGTTTTTTGCCTGTCAAGTCATAACCCTAAAGAAAAAATTTAAAATGTATTTACAGTCTCAGTAAAGAATGTGGTTTATACCATGTACAGCCATTGGAGTGTAAAGTCAGGGGCAAAATGCATTGGACATTCTCTGATACATGACAACCCCGTGTAGCTCATAGCTCAAAAAACAGAGACAACATCATTTCAGCTTTCCAGCAAGCTGTAGAATGTATCTATCTTCATAACCCACCACTTCTACTTTCATACATGGTAAAAAGTCCCTTTAAAATTACAAATTCCTTCCCATACAGACTATTCTCAATAAGAACAAAAAAGGTAAGACTTTGCCCTGAGAAAACCATGTGGAGGGAAATTTGTCTGATGCAAGTTCTCAGTAAATACCCCAGTAAATAAAGATTACTCTTGTGTGACAGGTCTGCAGTTTTATGCCACTTATTTCTGTATTTTAAAATAAATATTTGTCTTGTAGATATATAGTCTGGAATTTACTTTTGTTCACAGTAATAATATTAGTATGTAACAACCTTTTTATAACTTAAACAGTGCTTTGAGCTTTTCAGTGCTTAAAAAATGTACGAAGAATTTTAGGCTTCAAGCAGCACAGAACATATAAAAATATTTAGAAAAAAACTACCGACCTCTGAAAATCATTTAATATAGAAAATATAAGGTGTTTCTATACAGAGTGTTTCATTTAGCATTTCTAATGAAATATTGATACTTTATTGTCATCAATAGAGAATAAAAACAAGAAGATACATGAGTTTACGTGGTAAATTGTTCATTAAATAATTTTTGTGTGAGTTTTCATTCTCTGATCTTGTAGTGACAGCCTTCCTGATGTGCAAGTAAAGAAACCATGATGTTAAGAGGCAACAGAATTGTTTATTTAAGTTTCCATTACAGTCACTGTCTGATTGTATCAGTAGCGCTTGGCAGCATAGTGAATAGCAGTGATTATATCCAAAATACAGGTGATTCTTCTGGAGTTCTGAAAACATAGCTTTCGCAAAATATTTTTTTTCCAAGCACATACTTTCTACATTGAAATTATTTTTTGTGTATGTGCTCCATTAGCAGTGGAGGTATTCCAGATATATAAGCTACAGAATATAGCTGTTGGAAAATACAATTCAGTGTTTTAAAATGAGAAGAAAACATAGCTTTCTAAAGTGCAATGATTGTCTAGTGACACCAATCGACACAAATGAAAGGAAAAGCACTCAATATTAACAAGCAATGTCTATGACTGCATCTACAACAATTGCCTCAAAACAAATGTCTGTGAGAATTTGAGGTTAATATTTTCTCAAATGGGTGCTCAGACCTTTAAGTAATGGGTGATACAAAATAATAGTAGAGTCATTTGCTATTCTTTGACAGAAGCAAAAAACTGCCCATTTTCACATGTAGCTGGTAGTATTCCCTTAATTATTTTTTTTAAGGAAGAACTTCATATATTATAGTGCTTTAAACTGTATTTTTTCTGTTCCTTGAAGGCGGACCATTTTAACAGCACATGCATTACTTTGATGTCCAAGTTCCACTTTCAAATGTAACTTCAGTACGTAAGACTTTAAAAATTAAATAGATCATGGTGTTAAAGCATAGATTTTCACTTAGAACTAGGACTTAATTCCAAATGACTACAAGCAACCAGATATTTCTATGGCTACATATTTTCCTGTGGCTGTCCTGTTCCAGACAGGCATTCCTAGTAACAATATTTCCTTACAAGTTCTATGGGAATTTTCTCAGGATAGAATCACTTATAAGTACCAAAATAGTGAAAATAATCAGACTCAAACGATCTCTGAACCAGGCCCGCTGGAGGCTGCTTTTTGTGAGAAGCATGTTGCTAATGGCTTAGAATGCTAGGTGGACAAACTAGAACAATGAGCAGCACTTTTCTGTCAGGGCAATACACCCATATATGATGCTGATGGGGAGCAAAGCAGGCCCTGGCAACATGGCAGTAGCTTACAATACACGTGCCAAAATTGAGTATCATCTTTGCTTTGACATACTTAGTCTCAGCACAACGTGTACCACACAGTGTACTAGAAAGCAAACAGACTTCTGAAGACATTATCTTAAATTACAGAGATTAATAATGGCAAGGGAAAAATTAAAACCTACTGTGGATACTTACGAGTTCCATTAAGTTTGAAAGGCATCTTCAACATAATTTGAGCACCTTATTTCATAACGTAAAGGTGGCAAAACCCTCAGGGTGTTGATCAGACTGTGAGTCAAAGAACTTTTTTTTGATACCTTTTGGTCTTCCATATGCAATTAATGCATTTTTATTTTTTTAATTCAATGAGTGCTGTCATTTGGGCAGGAGGTTTATGGTTAATACATACCCTGCAAGGAGAGAAGAAAACCATAGATGTCATTGGTAGATACAGTAGAGGGACATTGTTTGAGTGTAATGGAGCATGTAAAACTGAGCAGAGAATTGCTGGGAGAATAATAGACAAAGAGAACAAAACTGTGGTTAAAATGCTTTTCTACACTGTATGTAATATGGCACATATCACTTTCTTTATAATCTGAGTGTCAGCCTTGAGATATTATATCTGAGAAAATCTGCCTGAAGTAATGTCCTGCTCAAATATCCCAGCTTGATGGGGTACTTCTACTGCAATAACAGTAGACATTGAAAACCAAGTGAAATGAATTGAGCTGTTGTTCATGGAAATGCCTACCAATAATTTATTTCTCCAATACCTAAGCTATATATGTTATTATGTTGGGATTTTGGGTTATTCCATTCTGGTTTAATTTTCTTACCAACACCAGTATCATCTATAGCTAGTTCTCATTAGCTTTCAGGTATTGTAGGGAAATTTACAAAATCTCTTAGTCACTGCTTTGCAAATTGGAAAGTATATCCCCTCATGGCAGTTATCGGGAGGCAGAAAATAGTCATGAAGCCACTGGGTGGATGTGACTACGGCATGATACTTCTACATTATGTTTCCTGGCTGTATCCTATGACCTCACCTAATTTTCTTCCTCCCCAGCCACTTCCTTCTACTAGCACTCCTCACTCCCCCATCTGCCTCCACAGCCTGCACTCCACACTCTTTAAGTGATGCTTAATCGCTAATGCTTAATTTATTTTCTCTCACTCAACTGAACTGATTTTTTTATAAGACATGCAAGAAGGATGTCTGACAGGTTAACCCTAATTAAAAAAAAAAAACACACACACACAAAAAACAAACAAACAAACAAACAAACAAAAACCAGCTAAAGAAATCTAAAAGTTTGCTTTGAAAAACAGAGTCCCTGTTTGCCTAATAATTCACATATAAATATGTTTATTTGAGACTAACTGGGTATAACAATTATTATAGGGTACTTCACACACCATGGTAGAGTAATTCATTCAATGTAAGAAATTACCTTTTGAGCAAACTCAAATCATGTGATTTTGTGATAGCACTGATGATACTAGACAATCTGTAATGCACAAGAGTAAAAAAAAAATAAATTGCCCCCAAAATTACAAGAAAATCAACATTCTCTGAAAAAAAAAAAACAAACCTGTCAAAAACTCAGATTTCCTTTAATTACATGAGCATACAATTATTTTATTATTTAAAATTTTAATAACATGATAATCAACAGTCTTCTTAACAGAGTAAAAGCCAGACACCTGCATATCCTGACCAGTTCTTACCACTGGATTGCTTTTAATTAGGGTTGATATTAACATATTATCACCTTCAAGAACTTATTTCTGGTCTGCTTACTCTTGTAGTGGTAATAAATTCCAGAAAGTAAATAAAAAGATTGCAGGTTTTTGAGTAATTTAATTAAAAAAAAAAAAAAAAAACAAACTAATTGAAATAAAACCTTTGATTCAATAAGGCACTTAGAATACGCAGTATTTTTAACCATGTAAGTAATTCCACTACTAATTCCCAAAGCATGAGTGTGTAGCAATCGCTCTTATAATTTAGTGTATCACTAAACGCTTGGCTGCATTTGAACCTGAGAAGAGATTTTGAAGACTTTCATAAATTTTTAATAACTCATATTCTCGATAGCTTGTGTCGACATAGAAAAGGTAGAAGTGTCTTACATAATTATTACTTGGAGACCACTATCAGTACTATGGGGAATGGTAGCTACACTATGAGACCTTATTGCTTGCTGTGTTCTTGTATGAATTAGACCCAGGGTTTCTGTAGACAGGAGAAGAATAGTGGTCTCATTTCTAAATCTGTGGTGGATTTCAGGACATTGTGTCATTTTTATAGCCTCTGGAAGTAAATATAAAGGAACAATAAACAGATATACTGTTTCATATACCTTGAACACAAACTGGAACAGGACTGAGAATCCTGAAAATGCTGACATGAAAATCTTGAAACTGTAGAATGCCTGATAACGGGTTACAGCTCTGCACACTTTATAAGTTAGGAATATAGAATTTGAGCTAAAAATATATGCTGTTTATATTTTGAAAACAGTTTTTAAAAGAATTCTAGCAATAACACATGCAGCTTTCCTTCTTCAGTTAGTGAAATTCACTTTAGTACAGAATGCTAACATTATGGTGTTTAACTAAGTCTCACCTAAGCGCTTATTTGCAGCTAAGATTTAGGCAGAACAGACTGTGATAGAAATATTCCCATAGAGTCATACAGCAGAAGTATCATGAAGGTGACATATTTTTCTTAGCTCAGTGATGGTATTGAAGGGACCAGCTCTAGGAACCACAAAGGAAAACCGTACTTTGGATTAGGTTATATGGGCTAGCTGTAGAATAATTTTTAGGAAAATTATATTCTTAAAGATGTTTCATTTGAAGGTCATAAGGTTGTAGTGTAGCATGCCAAGGTGATTCTTCATTTGATCACTGTTATTTAAGTGTCTGATCTGTGGCTGAATACATTAGGTACAAAGAACCTGTATGTATTGGATAGAATTGGCAAAAAACAGATTAGATAGAGCAGGGCTGGGACACAGTGAATTGTGACATTCATTTGTGATAGAGCCCTAAATCTTCAGCTATTGTTTCAAGAAAAAGCTGATTTTCACTTTTTAACTCTTTTGTAACATCTTCATGAGATGGAAACTCCAATTCAGCTACATAAGGCCCAAACATAGTCTTCATGTGGACCCATGAAGAGGTAAACAAAGGTCCTGGAGTTTATATAGTGATGTAGAATGAGATGACATGCTGAATTGCAGATGGTATTTTCCTTGAAGCCACTGCTGCAGATCTTTCACCTTTAACTGTCCTCATTAGCACTCAATCCACTGAAACACAAATTCGGTGCCAGTGCATCCCATTGTAATTCTAGAAACAAGTCTGGTTATGCTGAGGTCACACACATGGTTTGTAATGATGTTACAGAATTCTTGTACATTTGGGGTTTGGGTGTTGAGTGTTGTGGAGCATATAAAGGCAGTTTTGTAGCTTCACCATTGAATTCAGACACTAGTCCAAATGCAAACAAGCCATCTTTATTTCCTCATACTTACATGCCTGGATGAATCAGAACCAATAGGAGATGAATAATTGTCTGATATTATATTCACTAATACCTTAATCGCAATTACTAACTATAGCCATCGTTGTTGAAATTTAGAAGTTAGTTGATCTGACCTAAATTAAAAAGGAAGCATTCTACACGAAAAGTTTCTCAATGAAAGCCAATGGTTTATTACTACCCCTTACAATTGCAAAATAATCTAAAAGCTGTAATTCCATTTATGAAGTGTTGAATAATACAGAGCAGCATGTGCATTATTAATACCTACCTATGTATGAATAGAAACTCAGCTAGACTTCCCCGAAGGTATACTTCAAGGACTGTTTCTTAAAATTACATCTGAGGAACTAGTTTGTGAAGATGAACGTGACATTTATTATTCATTTAAGCTCTGACTGTAGAGAAAGATTTATTCTTTTTAAATATAAATACCCTTGTGTAATGGGTAGCACAGATCCTTCAAAATCTGAAAGACTGTCCTTGTGACCAAAGCCCTCAGACAGCAAGCTGCCCTAACAGTTTCAGTTATGTCATCTGGGGAAGTTAAGTTCAAGTTCTCATACTCTGAGAAATTGCCTTGGGCATTCAAAGGAACAAGGTCTTCTGTGTAGTTCAACATATTCACAAAATAGATAGGAATAGCAAAGTGATACTTTTTGCTGCTGATGTGAAATTATTCAGGCTAATCAGTTTTAAGCTGACAGTGAATTGTTGCACTGATAACACTTAATGATTGATGATAAAATGACAGATAAGATGATGAGAAATACAAAGGGAGGACCACTGCTTCCCAGTGGTGCAGACACTTTATGCGAGACGCATTTGATCAAATGTAGGTACTTACAGTGTAAATTTCCACCTCTAATTTAGTTTCTTATTGCCTATCAAAAGTGTTACTCATCTTATCCTGAAGCAGCTCCTGGAAACTCACATCTTTCCCTATTGAATACAAAGAGACATTAGCATAAAAGTCTGAACCCCAAGACTTGTTCAGAAGACACCAAATTGCATTAACAAAATTTTGTAGCTTCCCTATGGACCAGAGATACTCAAGGTTACTGATGTATATAGCTACACTGCAGTACAAATATGTTATGCTATAAACACTTTAAACTCATACTGCCCAAAAACTTGCCTATTACTGAATATTTTCATCTTTAATTTTAATAAAATGGATTGTATTTGCCTGAGTACCTTCCCCACTGCAGTACTACGTATTATTGAGAAAAGCATCAAAACTCTTTCACCACCTATTAAAGCATTAAAGAAGTTTACTTTGATTCAGGGATTGCTACAGATCAGTAAAGTGCTTCTTTGGGAAACAGAAGATCATACATTCTCAGCACAGTTTTCTTTCTTTTATTTTAAGTGCCCAGTGAGTGTTCTTTACCTATGCAATGCCCTTATTAATGATAACTTGACTGTAGGTCTAACAGATCGACCACCACAATTTTTTTTTTCCCAATTCAGAGACTTTTTATAGGTCTCGAATTTCTGTAGTCACCCATATCAGGTTGCTATGTGGCTGGTTTCTTCAAAATATGAGGAAAATCCAGTACAATTAATTACACTGGGTGATTGAGTTGCCATTGACAAGACTCAGGACAGGCCTCCTCTCAGCTCCTAGACAGCTGTCTGCACATCAGCCAACTCCTGTCCTCAAAAGCTGGTAATATCTCTGTCTTCAAAGACGGACAGGTCTGTAGACACGGAAAAAAAAATCAGTAATTTAATTGGCAGCATGAATCTCCAGTGTCTGCAGTTCTGACTCCTGTTATTTCTATGGATTGATTGAATTTTTCCACTCTTCCAGGTAAGAAGATGGATATTTTCACTATTATAAAGCACTATATATATATGCTAATTATTAGAGAGAGACATGAAACAGATAACAGCAACTAGCTGGGGAAAAAAAAAAAAAAAAAAAAAAAAAAGAAAGAGATAAGGAGAACAAAAGTTACCAAAGAAATTTAAGTATGAGTCAAAGATGAATGCTGAAAAGGACAAGGGGAAAAAAGTCTTTCTAAATAAGAAGAAGGGAAAATGAAAATTAAATAATGAAAAAAAAAATAATGAACCATGTATAGCACAGAAATAATGGGAGAGGAAAGAAAGGCACAAGACTGTAAATTAAGGTAAGAGATTAAAAAGATGGAATTTCTAAATTAGTGAGGTTATTGCATTTACTTATCAGGTATGACTAAGATATTTTCTCAGCCCCTCAGAGCTAATACTGCTACCAGTTTCTAGGCTATCTGTATATTATAGACAAAAAAATGGCCAAAATTGTTTGTGAGGAATTTGTCTTATATTGTTTTCTCACAACTCACCCTTTGTTCCCCTAAAGAAATGGATTCCTTGATCTTTTCCCTGCTCCATAAATTCCTGGTCTTCCATATGAATTTTTCATTTCCATTAAGTTTTCTGAAGCAGAAAGAGGTTTTCACACTAGTTGAGTAGGGACTAGCACATTCTTCAAGTGTCAGTCCGCAACATCAAAAGATGTTGACACCATGATTTTGTTTGGACCCTTCTTGTTAGTCTCTCTGTCTATTTAGCCTGTGTCTTCATCAAGAAGATTTTTCACAGGTGCCACTCCATTCATTATCAAAGTGAATTTCAAGTCCATTTAAGCAGGTTTGAAGCAGAACTTTTTTGATTGAGATGTAAGGACTAATTTGTTTTTACAGATCACAACTAATAGTCCAGGAGTCATTTATTTTGGCAGCCTGGGCTAGTTTTGATTTCCTGTGTAACCAGGGAAAATTCTGAATTTCGATTACTTTATCAGTGCCTTGTTCACTGACAAATTAATAAGGTATATGGCATCTACAAAAAGGATGCAGTAGGAGGCTTTGAAAGAAACTACAGGGTGACAGTTTAAACAAATGAAAGGAAATGGATCTTCACACAATACATATGTCACAAGCAACTGTAGATGCTAAATGTTTACAAAAGTAAAAAAAAAAAAAAAAAAAAAAAGGCCAAAGGTTGCATGCAAGGAAGAAAAAAATAATTTCAAGGACTGCTCAATATAAAGCATTCTGGGTTTTGAGTGTCTAAGCTGTAAAATGTTAGATAAATGCAGGAGAATTTTCTGGGGAGCCGTTACTTGCAAATGCTGTATTCTACCCTTTCTCCATGCTCTCCAGGCCATGCACTAAGCAAGTAAGCAAAGAAACCACTGTCATCATTCCTGACAACTAACTAATCCTAAAGACGAAAGAAATAGCCAAACATTCTTAATAGTACTGGATTTCAGTTGGTAATCAGCAGCAAAACTGGAAGATGATTAGAACACGTTTTGATGATGAAGAAGTTGTACAAAATTTTACAGTGAATCAGTTTATAGACTTTGGAACAAGTTCTGTAACACAGCAGATTAAAATACTTCATACAGATATTTTTCAATTTTTTAAATTTAAAACTGTTGATTAAACAATACCTATGTCTTTCAAGTAGCAATAACTGATTTTGTGAACATTTGTAGTGCATTTATCAGAAATATTCCATTTAGTGAGTTTGAAATATCTTTCAACTATATTGTTCTACTTTTAATTTGTAATTTTTACTACAGTAAATAAAAATGTTTGGACTTCATCGTATGAAGTAGAATTAATGTGATGCAAAGAAGCTACAAGATAAACAGCATTAATAACTTATCACAGAATCACAGAATCACAGAATGTTAAGGATTGGAAGGGACCTCAAAAGATCATCTAGTCCAATCCCCCTGCCAGAGCAGGAACACTTAGATGAGGCTACACAGGAAGGTGTCCAGGTGGATTTTGAATGTTTCCAGAGTAGGAGACTCCACAACCTCCCTGGGCAGCCTATTCCAGTGTTCTGTCACCCTCACTGTGAAGAAGTTTCTTCTCAAATTTAAGTGGAACCTTATGTGTTCCAGTTTGTACCCATTGCCCCTTGTTCTATCATTGGTTGTCACCGAGAAGAGCCTGGCTCCATCCTCGTGACACTCACCCTTTATATATCTGTAAACATTAATGAGGCCAGCCCTCAGTCTCCTCCAAGCTAAAGAGACCCAGCTCCCTCAGCCTCATCCTCATAAGGGAGATATTCCACTCCCTTCATCATCTTTGTTGCCCTGCGCTGGACTCTCTCCAGCAGTTCCTTGTCCTTCTGGAACTGAGGGGCCCAGAACTGGACACAATATTCCAGATGTAGTCTCACCAGGGCAGAGGAGAGGGGGAGGAGAACTTCTCTCGACCTACTAACCACTGCCCTTCTAATACACCGCAGGATGCCATTGGCCTTCCTGGCCACAAGGGCACAGTACTGGCTCACAGTCATCCTGCTGTCCATCAGGACACTCAGGTTCTCTTCCACTACGTTGCTCTCTAATAGGTCATTCCCCAACTTATACTGGAACCTGGGGTTGTTCCTACCCAGATGCAAGACTCTACACTTTCCTTTGTCATATTTCATTACATTTTTCCCTGCCCAACTCTCCATACTGTTCAGGTCTGGCTGGATGGCAGCACAGCCTTCTGGTGTGTCAGCCACTCCTCCCAGCTTAGTGTCATCAGCAAACTCACCTTCACTCTGTGTCATTATATCATCATCTAACCTGACATTATATTCACTAGTAGTCAAACCGTACATTGAACTATTAGTTGTCACACAATATCAGATTACAAACTCATTCTGATCACATTTTGGGGCTTTATCTTACTCTAACTATATGTGTGGATTTTTTTCAGGAGGCTTCTGTGCCTTTTTGGGATAGGGAAGGGGACAACAATGATGTGTATGCCTGTTCAGTCTATAGTGTGGCTATGTAGAGAGGAAAAATAGAATTCCAGAAGAGGAAAAACAAGAGGGGAAAAAAAAAAAAAAAAAAAAGACAGAAAAAGACAGAGGGCTCAGAGGTTGCACTGATTCCCTAAATCAAGAGATCAAGCACAGCTCTGAAAACCCCATGAGCCAGCTGGCTTATTCTAGAGTCAAGCCCAAGTGTCTATCCTTCCATAATTACCATGGACATAAGAAGACCTAAGCTTCAGTTCAAATGTGGGCCTAAATTGATATATCATAGAACTAAACAGTATTTCAATATCCAAGATAGAAATTTGAGCCCACCTTACAGCGCAAAATCGTAGTTACATAAGTTATCTGCTAAGAGGAATACCCCATTTTAGCTCATATTTAGTTGCCTCATTTTGAAATTCTTGTCCTACTGAAAGTTACACTGTAATGCAACACATCTGGCTGAACACATCCTGTCTTTATGAATATGTTTTCTTCTGTGGGCAAATAAAGTATTATGCAAATGAGTTGTTCATTGAAAGACTAAACTCCTTGGAAAAATAGGGAAAGCAAACCCACATGAAACTCAACAGAGATTGCCATATTTAGACAGAAGAGGAAAGTAGAGGGCCAATGTTAGTACAGCTTCGACCACTGGGCTTCATCAGGGTTGTTTTCAGATTACACTAATGATTCCAAATATCTGGAACTTAGTTTCTGTGCAGCAAATGTTGTTCATGCAAGACTGAAGTGAATTTGAATCAGCTAAGTGACAAGACAGAACAGAACACACACAGTATCCCCTGCTTGTCCATCAGGTACCTGAGAGAACAGTCAAGTAAGAATGATTACTTGTTTAAAGCAACACTGTGGTTGCCATCAAGCAGCTCTAAGGCATTCAGCAAGTGTTAACGTAGCACCTAGGATATGTACTACCTAGAATATGATGGAGGTGTGAAGACGGCATCTTTAGGAGTTTTATGAAAGACCAACATTTGAGAATTCATCACCTCATAATCAATGGGGAGAAGAAATCACTTGGTGTCATAATCTGTCACAATCATACAATACAGACTGTGCCAGACACTGCGTAACTACATAATCAGTGCTGCTTCCTTCCTGATCATGTTTTCAGTTTTGAGTATAAGAGGCAAATGGGAGCAGCAAGGGTGAGAATGACAATCACCATGTCAGCATGATGGCCGTTACAGTAAGCTACATAGTAGTCGTCAGGTTTTGAAAAGTGTCTACGAGCTATTTAAAGACTACCAATTTATGCAGTAGTCTGAGTACTGTACACCTACTATGGAAATATCAGTGAAAGAGAGTCTATTTGAAAATGAGAGTGTTAGATCAAGACTGATGGTAACACAGTTCTTTCAGACACTGGATAGTAGAAATTGCACAGAATAATGCACCTTTCCTTTTGATTAGGGATCTCAGAAGGGAAAGCAGAGAAAAGTTTGTTGAAATGCTTTAAGGCCATTTTTTTGCTCTTGCCAGAAGTCTTGCTTTGTTATTAAGGCCCATTAAATTGCAAACATGATTTTTCACAGATCTTTTTGGATTCTTCTTTGGTTGTCTTTCTCTTTACTTATCTTTAGTGACTTCTCTGGGGTGTGGAAATACATTTGACATTCTATTTAGTTTATGTTTTTAAGATCAAATGCTTATAGATAACTTTTGACCCATTACCTGGGCAGTACAATTTTTGGACCATTTTACTGAGCTTCTCAGCATGAAAAGATGTAGACTGTGGAAACTGAGCTGTCAGCTTAATTTGAGAAAACAGCAACAGCAGCAGAAAAATAATAGGAGCCAGCTAACCCTTTAGTCAAAGGAGCTAAAGTACAGCAACAGCAAATGGAGTCCCTGCTGTGAGGGAAGCTTTATTGTGCATTGTTTTCTTGACTCTCTTTTCTGGAACTCATTTGTTATACACTGGTGTTATTCCTTGTTTGATTCACAAAGAAAATAAAGTCAATAGAATTGAACTAGCAGTCTAAAAATATACCACTTCCTCATACCTACACTGACTTTATTATTTAACATGCAGGTTTTGGAATTTCAGCCTTAAGTTTTTTCGTACGTCACTTGAAGATGTCCTGATTTTTGGACCACAATCACTCCTAATGAAGTGTCACTGCCAGTAAAAAAGTGAGGGAGGGCATATAAAATTTCACTATCCTGAGATTGTGAAGACCAATCAATCTCCCATTCCTGAATATGGAAGCACAGAAGACTGTCCTTTCTTTCTCATGTAGAGGCTATCCATGTGATACTGATAGAGGGAACTAACATTTTAAGGATTAACTAAACATATAATGGGTGCCTACTAACAAACTAACACTTCAAGGCTTAGCCACACAATAAATGCTTAGTTTAGAGCTTTATGTAAACTTATGTTAAGAAAAACAGAACCCCATCGAATACCAAGATAAGAAGTTTTACTGCACCTAGCTGTAAACTTGAGGAGACAAGATAACGAAGATTTACAGCAAAAGGGGGCACCAGTCTGGTTTCAATCGACTTGGCAGCTTGGGTTCCAGTCAATTCAACATAATGAGCCAAAGGTAGAAAGTTCACTGCGACGATACTGAAGAAGCCTTCATCCAAAGACCCCCAAAGAACCCTCCTCAAGACCAGCAGATGGCACTGCACAGGTGCAACAGGGCGGGGTCAAGGAGGAGACTATGGAAATGATTACCTGGGTCTCGTTTTAATAAGAAGCGAGGAAAGGTTATGAATACGTATAGGTGTTCCTGGGCTCATTATGAATATGTAACACCTTACTGTATTTAAACACACTTCTGATTGTTAGAAGGTGCGCATGAATGGTGGAACGATCCTCCCTGCACCCGACATCGAAATAAACATACCTGCTTTATAACTTTGTGAGTTGTAAAGTTTTATGACTTTATAGGTTGTAAAGTTGTTTCTGCGCGTCAATACTGAATCAAATAAATATCTGGCCTATTTTTCCTTGTATAATTCTAACATCTCCAGTACTTATATACAACTATCCATAATTCTCTGAAGCAGAAAGCATCTGAGATGAAATAAAGGTTGGTTGGGTCATATCTGTTGTTCCCAGAGAGTTTTTTTGTGGTTTTTTTACAGGGTCTTCATTTTAATTCTTTGAAAGGGACAGTAGTCACTCTAAAAGTAACATTTCATGTGAGGACTACTGGATCTTCTGATTTTATAAAATACATGATAGCAATACAGTTCTTGCTATTACTAGTGAAAATGAATCTGTTTTTCCTTCCTTGAACCTCTGTTAAAACTTTCTACAGCACCACAGAATTATTTTTCCAGGAACTACCATAACATCATCATGATATCTCAAAATTCTTAAATCTTTTGGACAACAGGTTTGAGTGATTCCCACCCATCTTATCTCAGGGTATCCAGGTTGTCACAGAGGCATCCCGAGGTTAGTTTAAGGGACAACAGGGTCCAAAACAACTTTTATTAAACCGGTGAGAAGCAGGGTTTTAGCACTCCAAAAGTGACTTGAATACAGGTTCGGATATCAGTTGAGGAAAATTATTAAGGGGCAGCAACTAATAATTCAGGAGGTCCATAGTGTGCAGACATGTGGCATCACCAAAAACAATGCCGGAGCCAAAGAGTACACTCTTGCCTGAATTCAGTGTGAGATTATTTTAAAGAGATACATGTATTTCTATTGAGTAAGGAAAGTGTACACTTGCAATTCTGCGAGGGTAAATTTATCATACACTTGCAATCCTGCGAGGAGAAATACATGTGCAAATGTGCACGGAATATTACACGTGCTTATGTGGAAGCGGGGAAGGAAAATACACTTGCGATTCTGTGAGGATTAATTTATACACGTGCTTGTATTGAGCACGGAAAGTACACACGCAAATGTGCACGGAAAGTATAAATACACGTGAAAATGTGCACAGTAAGTAGATACACTCTCAATCCTGCGAGGGCTAATTTTACTCACACATGTGGCAGCAAGGCAAGCGGAGTCTCCATCCCGGGGGGGCTCTCAGCAGCAGCATCTCGCTCATGCTCCAAGAGATCAGAGACAAGGGGCGCAGTCTCAATGAGAGTCCCATTTTCTATTTATAGCCTGATCAGATCTGACTCTGGGCATTCCAGAAGCTTCTCTGCACCCCCACACTGGCTGTGGGTGCCCCTGAAGCCTCCAAACATCCCCCACACCGGCTGCAGGTGCCCAGCGGCTCAGTGGCGACTCAGCACTCCCTTCTCCTAATGGCCCTGGCCAGGGTGCTCTGGGGCCAAACAAAAGAAGCTGTTAGCCTCAACCAGCAGAGAGAGAGGGAGATGAGCCTGCTCCTTCCGTATCGAAGGAGGGACGGGGAGAGACGGGGGTTTGCATTCTGCCACACAGGTACAGAGGAGTCCAGGAGTGCCTCAGTTGTTCTGCCACAGCACATGGAATTTCCTAACACAGTGGAGCTTCATTCATCATGCAAATTCACATATTGCTCGACCAAACATGCTAGAAGAGAGGAATGTTGTACCTCCTCCAGTTTCTCTTTTATTTCTTTAATGAATGTCTCTAATAGAATCCACATAAGAGCAGTAATCTTCTTGGAGAGGAATCATTGGAATGGTATAGACACACTAGGGCATGGAAATAAAAAGGGGTGTTTCCTAACCATGTCCTAAAACAGAAAAAAAAAATGCTGCTTACATCAGAAATCCCTTCACAACAGATTTTGCTGATCCTGAATGAAGAAATTCTAACTCATTTTTATGCAAAGAAAAATACTCATAGCCAAATTTTCATATTTTCTAAACCAGACTCCTTGTCCTCATCACTCTAATTAATTCTCTGGAAAAGAAATTAAAGTACAGGAAAACATGCCAGGAGAATATTGAGAAAAAAAGGGAGAAAAGTATAGAAGTGAGGTGAGACCAGGAATACTAGTCATCAATTTGTAAATATAAAAGCCTTCACCATATTTACACTGAATCGTAGAAATATAAACAGGAACAAACTTTCCCAGCTGTGGATATTCATGCTAAGTTCTGCTGTAGAAAAACAAAAAACAAAACAAAACAAAAAACAATCACCTTTTGGTTTTTAATGGTCCGTTTACTAGTTTTGTTACAAGCAACAATGATTCCCACTGGTCATACTTGCTTTGTATTCTTCCCCTTGATCCAATAAAGATTTTTGTGTAGCACAGAACACTTGAAAATATGTCAACATTCATGTCGTTTTCCTGTTTACACCACTTGCCCTGTTTACAAGAGTCCTGCTTTCAGAAGTTTTCTGAAGAAAGAAACAGTCATCACTGTTTACATGATGTTTCAAGACTCACATTCAAAACTGTATGAAAAACTAAGACTGATTTAAAGAAGAATCTTCACACAAATCTTGTTTAGCTAAGTAAACATCTGATTAAGTGAACTATTTCTGCCATTGTCTTCATAATTTATATACAATCATAGAATGATAGGATGGTTTGAGTTGGAAAGGAGCCTTAAAGTTCATATAGTCCAACCCCTCTACAATGAGCAGGGACGTCTTCAACCAAATCATGTTGCTCAGAGCCCCATCCCACCCAGTCTCGAGTGTTTCCAGGAATGGATCATCTACCACCTCTCTGGACAACCTGTTCCATGTTTCACAACCTTCACTGTAAAAAATTTTTTCCTCATGTCTAACATGATTCTCTCCTCTTTTAGTTTAAAACCATTACCCCTTGTCATATTGCAACAGGCCCTGATAAAAAGTTTGTCTCCATCTTTCTTATAAGCCCAAATCAAGCACCGAAAGGCTGCAGCAAGATCTCCCTGGAGCCTTCTCCAGGCTCCAACTCTCTCAGCTTGTCCTCATAGGAGATGTGTTCTAGCCCTTCGATCATTTTTGTGACCCTGCTCTACGCTGACCAATGCTTGGATCTGTTACGTATTCAGGAAGAAATTGTGATGTCAGACTTGCAAGTATTTCCCCTGAAAGGTCCTATGTAGATATACATAAGTGAAGAGGTTCAGTAATTTCTTCACTGCTAATTGCAAAACACGGAGGAAGTCTGCAAGTCTGACTTTGCAACATTTTTTGTCTCTGTTAATACTTCTCTGAATACCTGTCAAGCATATTTCTAATAATATATCTAAGTGGAGATAAATGGTTTTGAACATATTGTTGTCTAATATTAATAGCTTCTGACCCACATTATTATATGCTATGATATGATGAAACAGCATTATGTAGACTTCTTGGTTTGCTTTGGTTTGGTTTTAGCAGATATTATTGAGAAAGGTATGTTACTCTAACTAAAAATAAAACACAGCAACGTTCATATCCTGGCAATCCTGACATTAAATTAGAAATGGAATAGGCTTAAATAACCAGCTACACACTGCAGCTTATGAAATGATAATATAAGCTTATCACCAGTATAAACTCCTTTCAGTCACAATGCCACAGAATAGGATCATAAAGTGGCTTGGCTTGGCTTGGAAGGGACCTTTAAAGATCGTCTAGCTCCTCCCTGTTGCTGTGGGCAGCAACATCTTTCACTGGATCAGCTAGCTCAAAACCCTGGTCTAACTTGAGCTTGAACACTTCCAGAAATTGGTCATTCCCTGCTTCCCTGGGCAACCTGTTCCAGTTTCTCACCACCCTCATAGTAAATAATACCCCTCCAGCATTTTTGTTTCTTTATTTTAGTATATGAACACAGGCACCTGTCATCATGGCAGAAGCAGCTCCTGCTCTGGAGGTGTACTTGATTATTGACATTCCAATCCTGATTCCCACTCCAAAACTACAAAAAATAATACCAATCTTCACAGCAGAATTGAATTAATACTTGTCATATTGTCTTTTCTCTCATTTGGAGAATTTCGGTGCATTTTCTAGAAAAGTGTGTTTTGTCACCAAAGTTGGGTTTTCTTTTGTTGAGCCGCTTAGCAAGTTTGGGTCCCACATGCTCAAATCTCCTGTTCTGTAGCCAGCTTGATCTCTCTGATGCTAAGCAGCTGAGGTCTCTTCCTTTAAGGGAAAAAAATGTCTTTTTTCTTTAAGAGCAAAAAATGTCAGTTTTCCACACACTTCTATGTCCTATATAATATCTCAGCAGACTTCCAGTCCACATGACTAAACTGTATAATGTCAAGCTATATTCTGCCCTAGTGGTCTGTGCTGCTAGTTTCTCAGGAGAAAAAGTATTGACAGCAATTCTGTTTTCATTAACTCAACTGTCTTGTATCAACCAGTTTCATTCTCTGTTCTTTTTCCAGCTGATAATAGTGATACCTGTTCTCAGTGATACTCCACACTTATATCTTCTGAATGTTGGAGTAAAGATAAACCTTACAGATGCTTTTAAATTTGTTTGCAGATATTTGAGTAGAAAAGATGCAAATGTAGGCAAGAACTTTTATAAGCATATGTCACTCGTTCTGAGAGCTGGACCGGAGTAGCCATGTAACATATTTTCTTGGCAGTTGTATTTTCAGTAACCATCCCTGTTACATATGAAGGCTTCTAAAACTGAGTATAACCCACTCAAACCTTGTGACCTTCTTACATAGTGTCAAGAACCCAAAGATCCCTATCAAATTAATGTTTTAGGGTCCAACAGGATAGAACAATTAATTCAGAATAACAGTCCACTCCAACTACATAAGTAATTCTTCACAAACTAATAATTAATGGGACATACTATCTCTTTAATTTTCTGGTTTAGCTGAATTTTATGAAGGAAAAAAATGTAATGCCATGTGCTATCCACAGAGTATTGAATATATCTCTCTTTTTAAAGCCTTTTAATGTTTAACTTTTCATAAGTTTGTCTCCATGTGAGATGTGATATTGATCTACATGGTGCTTTTAGAACAGCTACGGTAAAAATATCATTGGTTTGTAAGATCGAAATTGGAAAAAGTGTTCACAACACACCCACCATTAAGTTCTCATAGCTTCATATAAGATGCTGTTGCTAATCCAAAGCAGAACACACAGCTACCTTACAATTAAAGAACATATTTTACTGTGTTCTGTAAAAGAGCAAGGAGAAATGCTGTTGATGGCTACAATCTTTCCTTCTCAATCTTCGGCCTGCCTGAACCTCAAGTAATAACAAGCTGTTCAAGTTTGCTGCACTGTGAGGACTTTCTGGTAAGTAGCCTGCTGTACTATGCAGAATTCAGCCATTCCCATTAAAACAACCCCTTCAAACTGGTCTGAAGATGCTGGAATCTATCTATTCATATCAGCTGTTAATTTTTTCGAGTATCTTACTTGCCTTTCTGTAAATGAGATCAGAAAGTTTTCTAGTGGAAACTTTGCTCTGGATTCCTAATGCATTAAGGTAAGGCAGATAAGAGAGGTTGCCTGTTCTAGTCTGTTCTAGTCAGAGTCCAGGAGGAAACTGTGGGAGGACACTGGATGATTGTTAACAATTAAGTGTCTTCACTGTGTCTTCACTGGAAAGAGGATGATCTGTTAATGTGAGTGAACATAAACACTGAGTTCAAACACACCCACTTCCAGGCTTGACAATTAGTCTGGGCTGAACGCAGAGAGAGCCCTTCTGTGTGAACCTAAGAAAGAACTGAAACAACTGCTGGACTAATAGCAGCAGAAACAGACTGAA
This sequence comes from Nesoenas mayeri, assembly GCF_963082525.1. Taxonomy (NCBI): domain Eukaryota; kingdom Metazoa; phylum Chordata; class Aves; order Columbiformes; family Columbidae; genus Nesoenas; species Nesoenas mayeri. The sequence continues at coordinate 32,027,183 of NC_137548.1, forward strand.
CAAAAATCAGAATCCCACAGCAGACTAATCCTTCTCCTAGGCAAGTTGGTATTGTATTAATGAATTTTAAATTATACTATTTGCTCAACTCCGTGGGAAACTTTATGTGAAATAGTTTACAGTGAGGGGACTGAAAATCAATGTGCTGACAGAATGGTGGGTCATGAAAAAGCCAAGTTCAAGGCCAGAACATTTGGGAAAGCCTTTTTTTTATGTATACTTCTATTATTCTACATCTGTGCATTTTCTTCTTACTCTCCTATTTATTTTTTTTAATTTTTTTTTTTTTTTTGGTTCCAGCAACACAAAATAGCCATTGGCATTAAGAAACTATTCTCAGACTGAGTAATACTTCTGCTGTTGATGTGCTAATAATTAATTCTGTGAAGCAGTTCAGTGAAAACTAATTGTAATCTGTGCTGTGGGTTACTCCAAGAGTATGTAATTCTAATGTTATTTTATTCTTTTCTACTACTTTGTTTCCTTACACTTTGTGACACTTCAAACATCAAGCTATACCTTAACTAGGTATTTGCTGGGAAAGTAATGCTGGACTTTCAAGTAATGATGAGACTTAATCATGTATTGACTCTGAACTGGCATTGTCTCCCTGTGTTTGAAAGCATCTAATTGCTTCTGAAAGAAGTAATTCCTCTAACTGATCAATAAAATAACATATAATTAAGTAGTTTCTCAACTAACATTCTAATAATGAAGGAGCAGCAGTCTTGGACAAACTTTCTATCCCACATCTAACATATATCTTTTAATATGCAAAATACTGACCAGTGTTCAAGCTACTGTTCTGAACCATGAATAAGGCTTTTCCACTTCAGAATGGTAAGTCACTTGCCAAACCCTCTCTTTATCAGGAAGAATTTGAATCAGGAAAGTGAGTGCCCAGCTATTAAGACCTAATGGATTCAAAGTGCTATATAAATATTAGATAGGAATTACAATTTTTTATTTCTACTGAATTCAAAGAATGTGCTTTGCAACCTACTTAAAAGGGGAAAGTTCAGGCTCCAAAAAATGAAGAATTTGACAAAATTTAATTGAAAACATTATCATAAAATTTTATTGTGTTATGCTAGCTATATTAATTTATTTGACTGTATCAAAAAACTATACTTGTGAGTGAATTCGAATGGGAATAAGTGCCAAAGCAATCTAATTGTTTTATTCTGATTTTCACAGGTAAATTACAGCATGCATTATTCTGATATTCACAGAGATCTTCAATCCTAACTAGTTAGTAAGTGCAGTGCACTTAATCTGCCACAGGGCATTTGTTTAAAGAGGCTGTTAGATACTTTTTTCAGCATCACAACATTAATGTTCTTTCAGCATATTTACTTCTTATGATTTATTTCTATTAGACTAAACTACAGGGGTTTTTAAAGAATATTATTTTCTTCACAAATAATCCCAATCAGATGTCACATAATTCTAAATGAAAAATTTAACAAAAATATATAGAAAGAAAAACATATAAAAGAAGATTTCTTAATGATTTCTTCACATAAGAAAAGCAAGAAAAAATTTTGTAAGATCATGAACTGTTTTATCTCATTTTTAAAATTTATTTAGTCCAATCAATTGCAACAAGTCACTATCATTATTTCACAAGATTTTTCTAGCAAGGGTAATGTGCTTAGTCCTAAGAGTATTTCAAATTGTATGTGTTCATCTTAGAAGAAAAACCTGATCATATTGTTGATAGAAATACAGAATTATGTCCAAGTTAATTCTCCAAAGAGAAAATAAACCTAGTAATCTACCACTTAAAAAAATTAAACTAGTATATACATCATCTCTATCTTTGGAAATATTCAAAAATTTCCTAGACATAGACCCAGACAACCTGCTATAGATGAACCTGCTTGAGCAGGGCAGGGGTTGGATCAGATGACCTCCAAAAGTCTTTTCCAGCCTCAAGCATTCTGTGATTCTGTGAAATCAGGCTCAAACACATTTGTTTACTCAGTATCTCATCTGGTATCAGAAGTCAATAATATGGTTCATTTTCTGCAAAAGTTTTTATTTTATAGGGTTCATCTCTATCAGTGGAGGAAGAGCACATCTAATAGTTGGTTATCTCAGACTGAAAGAGTGACTAGAACAGGTGAAATAAACTATTACTTGGAGTTACCTGACTCTCTTCATTGATTATTGACAGTTTTGGTTAGTCTAGAAGGTGTTTTCTAGATGGTTAAAGTTAGATAACACAGATCATAACCTGAAGGACTGATTTCATGTAGACTGAGATAAAAAGTTTTCTGTGTTAGCCAATCAAGTGAATATTAGACATAAACAGTATTAGACATAATCTATTGAAGAACCTGGCATGAGAAATGAGACAGAGTGAGTAGTTGAGATGTACTTGTTTATTCTGTAAACTTCTGTGGCTGTGTAGGATTAACACTATCCTTAACTTTCTACAGTTGGAGTTTGCAGTCAAACTTCACAACCACCTTCCTGCTTTCAGATATCTGGTTTCAGCAACATTTAAGAATCTGATTTTGCCACAGACTGAAGATGGGGAAAGAAATTACTAGGTTTGGAATTCCCAAGCAACATGTTTTTGAGCAGATGTGTAAACCTTACAAGAACACTTAAGATTTTTTCTGAAATGTTTTGGATGTCTTAGGCAGCTGAAACTCTGAGTTCAGTGTGTGAGATTGCAGTCCACATCATTGAATTGCTTTTTTTTTGACATGGGCTGTCTTTAGTGTGGGAGTATGTGGCTATTTTCTTATAAAACAATTTCCAGAAAAGGGGGAAAATGGACATCACTTTCCTTTTATGTGCTTGCTTATTGGATAAAAGAGCTATCTAGAAAGTCAGACTTAGTTTACACATCTAAATCTCACTCAGAAGACATGCTCACATTCAAAGTTCTCACCTATATTCCTTTAGCCAAAGGATTATCTAATCCTGCTAAGTATGAAAGAATACCTCATCAGCTTAGTGAGGATTTTAATCCTTATATTCCTAGGATTTTTAAGACAACATGTGTCCATTTTGATTAACTTTTATGTTTTGACAAAATTGTCTTGGTTGCAAACTTGTACCATTGATGGGAGTTTTAAATATTTTGTAATAAAAGAAACAGAAATAAAGCAATGTGAGAACTTCACAGAATTCCAGACAAAAATCCAGGATATCACTTATGTTACGTTCCATGCAAAGGAGTGTCTCAGAAAATGTCAGCACCATGGCGTATATTTTTGGTTCCAACTAACAGAATATACTTTACAAACCTGCAATCACTAAAGTGAAATATATTACAATTCAGAAGCACACATGATCCTCCATACCACTTAAATATTCTTGCATAAATGTTATAGGGTAAAATATGGCTCCCTCCTCCTAAATATAGAAGTATGTGAAAATGCTTTTAAGATCTGAGTTGTAAATTCATGATTCTGTAGATCATTAATTCAATTCCATTACTATTTTTAAATGTGACTGAAGAGAATTAATTCTTAAATAATTCAGAAACAAATCCCACTGAATTCTAGCAGGCCTTAGGCAGGTACAACAGTGTGCCCATAAGCTGCAAACTTACTGTATCTGATATTAAAAAACCTTTTTGTTTTTTTTTTTTGGAAGTGGCAGTACATCGTCAAGTACAAACAGAATATGCAGAGAATCAGACATTATAAAGCCCTTAATGCTGCAAATGTTGTAAACATCTGCTTCAATTTAAACCTTCACATATGTGGAGTTACTGCCTGTTTCTTCTTCATAGTTAATGCTTGTACCGGACAGGACTCTTACAGTTTCTGAGAAGACTCTTTGTATTTGAGTGAAACAATAAGGGAAAATAAAAAGAACAAAAGTGCGTCATATTTATCAGCTGTGTGAATGTTTTTTTCAAGCTATTAGACTTATCATGTTTGTTCAAACAGTTATGCAATATTTATACTATCTTAACTTGAACATGCTTCAAGAGAAAACTTGCCTCTTTTTCATTTTCAAAAGTTTCACTCACTGAAATACAAGCCAAGATTGACTCAAAATCTGCCGAATCTTTGCATCTAGAATGCCTATATCCTACAAAATGTATATTCTGCAGTACTGGTTTCAACTGGGATATGGTTAATTTTCTTCCCAGGAGCTGGTATGGTGCCGTGTTTTGGATTTCAGATGAGAATGATGTTGATAACACACTGATGTTTCAGTGGTTGCTGAGCAGGGCTTACATTAAGTCAAGGACTTTTCAACTTCTCATACTGCTCTGCCAGCGAGGAGGCTGGGCGTCCACAGGAAGGTGGGGGAGGACACAGCCAGGACAGCTGACCCAAACTGGCCAGAGGGATATTCCATGCCGTATGTTTTCATGCTGAACAATAAAACTGGGGGGAAGTTGACAGAGTGGTGGCAGCCATTGCCTGGGGACTGACTGGGCATCTGTCAGCGGGTTCTAAGGCAAAGAGAACCGTTTGTGCCTATTTCAAATAAATTTGCAGTAGTAAGATTAGTAGCTTCATATATTTTGTTATTTAAAAGGTCTGTGAAACATTTCTCCTTGAAATTAATCTTGCATACTGCAAGTGCTTAAATATCCAATTCAGTTTCCTAGGTGTACAATTTTTCCTCAGTAAAATTCAGTATTAAAATTCTGACCTCCATATACTTCTTGATAATTGTTAGACTTAATTTCAAATAATTAACAGAATCAGCTTCTTAGTTTAAGTTTTACACAGGAGTTGGGGAAAACAAAACAAAATAACAACATTCAATTAAACAAAAAGTAAGGACAAGTAAACCTAGGGAGTGGAAGGGAAAATGAGGAAAATGTGAGAGACTGGTGATTTTTCAGATGTCTAGGGTTATATTTTGGTGTGAGTGGAAAACATGTTCTGGGAGAGAGCTGGATGTAATAGCCATCAGGTTTTTACTTTGCTGCGCGTCTTTGTCAGCTCTGATTTAAGTAGAGGCAATTTTCTTCCACTCTGAAGTATTTTGTAGTGAAAAACTAGAAAACTGAAGAACTTATCCTCAGCATCTGCAGACAATCACAAGCATGATGGGAGCCTGGTGTTTAAACAGTTAAACCTTTAAATACCATTTCAGATACCTTCTGAGCACTGACTTTTCATTGTTATTCTTTAGAAACCCCAGAAAGAAGTCACAGTCCTGTTTTGCTGGCAATGTATGTAAACCTGTCACAATGACAGTCCCCACCTTAGAAATCTACTGTCCTTGACATGACCTGTGCTTGTCAAGTGTTCAGTCATACATATGTAAGGATCAGATCCTTATCTGATCAAATCAACTTAATGCTTGAGAAATAAATGTTATTTTCATTTATATCAGAAGAGTAAAGAGAAACTACAGAAGGATGTGAGAAAATAACCTAATTTAAAGAATTGTAAATGTGGTTACAGTTGCAGATTTCCTTGCAACGGAGTTTCTCGGGGATTGGAAAGGTATCTTTGAATATTACCTTTTTGAAAAAGGAGCGAGGCAATCAATTGCAGACACAGCACATAACTTCACACTGTTCTTTGTCTGAAAAATATAAACTTGATCTCTTTCTGAGGATCTTGCATTGAGAAGCTGCAGCATTAGCAGAAGTCCAGTGCTCAGCAGCTTTAATTCTAAGTAGCAATTCAGACAATAGATTTTCTTTCCATTCTTTGGACATTTCTTTAAGTAGATATTTATCTAAGAGCCAGTTTTGGACATTGCCCAGGAGCACAATTATATAGGCTTCCTAATTTCTGTTTGAAAAATAGTACCAATAACTTCAATATGCATCTCATATTTTGAACACATTCAGCATTCCCCAAATTTTAATGGTGATTAGTGAAACTAATGAGCACAAATGGATTTGCTTGACTTGACTGCAGAAGTAGTTCATATTAGAGGATGGGAACATCACTGAGCATTTACAAGCGTGGAATATAATGACTTCTCTGTGCATTGCTTTCAGTATATTGCTAAATATTAAAAATATTTTTATTGGATAATAATATGTCTCCACTACCAAGAAGTGTGACCCAGAGTGGAAATGTTTTTATTTGACAGAATAGATTTTCCACAATAAGACTTTCTTCATAAGTCATCACCAAAGGAGTGGTGTTTCTCATAATGAACTATTTCCAGTGCGTTTCTGAACCAAGCCTGCAGGAAATAAAGCATAAGTCTTTTCTAAGTAAACAAGCAAGACTAACTGGTACAGATTAAATTGTTTCTTTTAGAGACCTACCTGTGGAAAAAAAAAAAAAAAAAAATTTAAATTACATTTTAAATTACTCTGACTTCCTTGAGCTGTTTCCTAATGAGTTACTGAAACTACAGCTAAAACTCACATCAGGGAACCACCCAATTTGGTGTTAGCCTCTACATCGACTTTTAATAGACAAGAATGCTGTAACATTTTGTAAATTAGAATTAAAATGCTTCAGCTGGGCCACAGAAAAGGATGCTTGTATACTTACACAGTTCATACAGGATTCTGCATTCAATCTCTTACATAAGGTATAAGAATGAAGAGTATTAGATAAAACAGGATGATCTAAGCAGCAGGATAAATATTTCATGAGGACCCAAAGAAGTCTTTGGAACTTTCTTGAAACCTTTATCATCCTAATGCTTTCTATTAGTTGGAGCTGCTACTGGCCAGCTGTGTCACTTAACAGATTCTCATGTAGCAATTTCTTCACATGTGATAGCTTGTGATTAGGCTTTAGGTGTAATTATGTGTGTAAAATGTGATCAACAACTTCTAGGCCTTGTGTCCTGTCAATAACTACTTATTCCCCCCTGTAATCAATAACCAGAGGACTCCACTCTAATTCATGCACAACCCAGTGCCTGGAGATGCTGTCGCAAATTGTGAAGCACTACATCAGGTTTCCCTTTGGTCTTTTACTCACCAGCTAGTTTATTGATTCATTGCTAGACAATTGCTCTAAAGAATTAAACATTCATATATCTCATCCCTAAATATGAGGCATGGGTAAGGAGAAGTGATCATGCAGTATACTTTCCAATATATTGAAGAAAATTTTTCCTCAATGCCTTCTTTGTAGATATGTTCCTTGCCTTGTTTAAATAATAAGAATAAACAGTAATTCTGTTCTAAAACAAGATAGATCTTTAATTTCATTATCACCTGCTGACAGATCTATAGTCTGTCATTAATACACAGTTCAATTTTCATAATGAAAGGAAAGATTAAGTTTTTAATAACAGCAACTAATTCATACAGGTCTTTTTAGAAATAGATGTCAAAACATTTTTTATTCCACTATGAAGTGGAGCACAGAGAGACAAGGTGACTAGGTTAGTGTCATGCAACTATAGTGTCCAGTACTATATTATGCAACATGCTTTCCTCTGCCAAGCACAAAAGAAAGAGAAATCCAACTACTTCTACTTCTTGATGAATAATTTTCTCTAGAAATTCAAGTACTGATTCTCTTCTTAACTTCTTATTCAAAAATGAAAGCAAATTCTTCCCTCGTAGGTCATAGATGTGCATATAACAAAATGCTTTTTAAAAAGGCAGTACCCAGATTTCAATAATTGATTCCAAGTATAATCTTACTTTGTTTACATGCACAAATCTCACTTCTAACCTATGTAATCAGGCAACAAATAAACAATCATTTTCCTCTGATATCTCAAATCAGTATCAATATTCAATGCCTACAGAAAGATTCTTTCTCAAGCGCATCTATGTTCAGAAACCAAAGCAGAATATAAACTTTCTTTCATTCATCTTCTTCTTCAAGCATTTTCTGCACAGAACCAAATACATTTCTCTAAAATAAAGCCTTTATTTGTGTTTGCAGAAGAAGTGCATTTGAAGTATGTGCAATAATACCATGTGTGAATTCTCACCATAATATACAATCAGCACTAGCTCCATACATAAAACTAGCTTTCCATTGTCTCTACAAAAGAAATTCTCTAAGGAAGGGTAGAGTGATGAAAAATTCAGGATATCAATCTTTACTTCTAGTTCTAATTGCAGTTGATTAATCAACGTGTTTAATACAACAACAAATACTCTAGGGAAAATTGTAATGAAGCTGTACAACAACCTGGAGTTTCATTGCTAAAGCTCTGATACATTTGTTCAAGCGTTTTGTAAGGAACTGTGATGAGTCAGATGATCTCCACAAACAGAACTGTTAGAAAAGTTGAAAACCGTGTATTTAATCCATTTTACTGTAGGGGGTTAACCTTGGCTAAAGGTCAAACTCACACTTAGCTGCTTGCTCACTCCCCCTACGCAACAGGAGAGGGAGAGAAAACAGAATCATAGAATAATTTTGATTGGAAAAGACCTCTAAGATCATCAGGTCCAACCATTAACCTAGCACTGACAAGTTCACCACTAAGCCATGCCCCCAAGCACCACATCTACATGTCTTTTAAGTATTTCCAGGGATGGTGACTCAAACACTTCACTGGGCAGCCTATTCCAACACCTGACAACCCCTTGGGTGAATAAATTTTTCCAAATACCCAATCTAAACCTCCTCTTGCCCAGCTTGAGGTCAGTTCCTCCCATCCTATCACTTCTTACTTGGGAGAAGAGACCAAACCCACCTCTCTACAACCTTCTTTCAGGTAGTTGTAGGGAGCAACAAGGTCTTCTCTCAGCCTCCTTTTCTCCAGACTTAACCCCAGTTTTCTCAGCCGCTCCTCATAAGACCTGTGCTCCAGACCTTTCACCAGCTTCATTGCCTTCCTCTGAACTTGCTCCAGCAGCTCAATGCCTTTTTTTGTAGTGAGGGGCCCAAAACCAAGCACAGTATTTGAGGTGCAGCCTCACCAATGCCGAGTACAGGGGGATGATCACTTCCCTGGTTCTGCCAACCAGACTATTTGTGATGCAAGCTAGGATGCTGTCAGTCTTTTTGGCCACATGGGCACACTGCTGGCTCATATTCAGTCAGCCATTGATGAACATCCCCAGGCCCTTTTCCACTGGGCAGCTCTAGCCTGTAGTGTTGCACAGGGTTGTTGTGACCCAAGTGCGGGATCCTGCATATGATCTTGTTCAACCTTATACAGTTGGCCTGAGCCCATCCATCCAGCCAGTCCAGATCCCTCTGTAGAGCGTTCCCACCCTCCAGCAGATAAACACTCCTACGCAACTTGGTGTCATCTGCACTCAATCCCCTCGTCCATATAATTGATGAAGATACTGAACAGAACTACCTTCAATACTGAGCCCTGGAGAACACCACTTGTGACCAGCCACCAACTGGATTTAACTCTGTTCACCATAACTTTTAGAGCCCAGCTATCCAGACAGTTTTTTTACCCAGTAAAGACTATGGTCATCCAGGCCATGAGCAAGCAGTTTCTCCAGGAGAATTCTGTGGGAAATGGTGTCAAAATCCTTACTCAAGTCCAGGTAAACAACAACCACAGCCTTTCCCTCATCGAGTAGGCAGGTCAGCTTGTCATAGAAGGATGTCAGTTTAGTCAGGCAGGACTTGCCTTTCATAGCCTGGCCCAGTCTCTTGGTTGTTGTGTATGTGCTGCATGATGGCACTAAAGACGATCTGCTATGTAACTTTCACCAGCACCAAGGTCAGACTGACAGGCCTGTAATTTTCTAGGTCTTCCTTCTGGCCTTTCTTGTAGATGGGTGTCACATTTGCCAACTTCCAGTCAACTGGGACCTCCCTAGCTAGCCAGGACTGTTGATAAATAATTGAAAGTGGCTTGTTGAGTAACCCCACCAGCTCCATCATTACCCTTGGGTGGATCCCATTGGCCCCATAGACTTGTATGTGCCTAGGTGGTGTAGCAGTTTGCTGACCATTTCCCCTTGGATTATGTGGGCTTTATTCTGTTCCTTATCCCTGTCTTTCAGCTCAGGTATCTGGCTACTTAGAGAACAACTGGTTTTACTTTTAAAAACTAAGGTAAAGAAGATGTTAAGTACCTGAGTCTTTTCCTCACCCTTCATCACTATGTTTCCCTCCACATCCAGTAAAGGATGGAGATTCTCCTTAGTCCTCTTTTTGTTGCTAGTGTATTTATAGAAACATTTTTGTTCTCTTTTATAGTAGTAGCCAGATTCAGCTCTAGTTGGCCTTTGGCCCTTCTAATTTTCGCCCTGCATAATGGCACAACATCCCTGTAGTCCTTGTAAGCTGCCTACCCCTTCTTCCAAAGGTCATGAGCTCTCTTTTTTTTCCTGAGTTTAAGCCAAAGCTCTCTGTTCAGCCAGGCTGGTCTTCTTCCCCAATGGCTCATCTTTCAGCACACGAGGACAGCCTGTTCCTATGCCTTCTTGAAGAGCAACCAGCCTTCCTGGACTCCTTTATTCTTCATGACTGCCTCCCAAGAGACCCTGTCAACCAGTCTCCTAAACAGGCCAAAGTCTGCCCTTCAGAAGTCCAAGGCAGTAGTTCTGCTAAACCCCTTCTTACTTCTCCAAGAATAGAAAACTCAATCTTTTTACGATCACTATGCCCAGGATGGACTTCAACCATCACATCACCCACACATCCTTCTTTGTTTGTGAGCAACAGGTCCAGCAGGCACCTTTCCTAGTTGGCTCACAGAACAGCTGTGTCAGGAAGTTGTCTTCCATATACTCCAGGAGCCTCCTAGACTGCTAGGATAGGATAAGAAAGATTGTGATCTGAGATAAAAACAGGGATATCACTTAACAATGACTGACTTGGCCAAAATTAATTAATTTCCCATTAAAACAGATAGTAGTGAGAAATAGGTAGTGAGAAATAATGACAAAAATTAAAACAACACCTTGCTGCCATTTTCCCGTGCTCAACTTTACTCCTTCACTCTGAATATGAGCTGTGGAAAACAGAAAGCAACTCAGTTCACAGAAAGAATCCTTCTTCTGTAATGCTAATAACTCATCTTATGTTTATAAACTCATCTTATGTTTATAAATATATAAAGGGTGAGTGCCACGAGGATGGAGCCAGGCTCTTCTCGGTGGCAAACAATGATAGGACAAGGGGTAATGGGATCAAGCTGGAACACAAGAGGTTCCACTTAAATTTGAGAAAAAACTTGTTCTCAGTAAGGGTGACAGAGTACTGGAACAGGCTGCTCAGGGAGGTTGTGGAGTCTCCTTCTCTGGAGACGTTCAAGACCCACCTGGATATGTTCCTATGCGACCTCACCTAGGCGTTCCTGCTCCAGCAGGGGGATTGGACTAGATGATCTTTTGAGGTCCCTTCCAATCCCAAACATACTGTGATACTGTGATCTTGTGATTATTCCATATGTTCTGGTAATTTGTTCTCTATCACATGACCTTCATCTTAGGGATGCTTTTATTTGTCCCCATTCCAGGGTGGTATTATTCCAGACTTGATCAAACTTTAAGGAGCTTCATAAATTAAACTGGACTTCCAAATTCAGGTGCAAAGCTGTACCAGCAGTAAACAGACACTGCAGTGCTGTAAATAGAGTTACTGAGAAGGCAGAACTGTTAAGCTACAGACCAGATGGTATCTGATATTCTGTATTTATTGTGTTGTTTGCCAGCAATTTTTATAGTGTTTTTCCAGATGTAATAGTAGCAATATGTTAGTAAAGTTACAGGATTTTTTCTTACTTTGATACCTATATTATCTAGTAGAATTTGGTTGGCTTTTTTTAACTCTCTAGCACTTAGCATCTAGGTTACCTCGGAACCTCAGGTTTCTTATTCTCATTACTTCACTGAAAAACTTGAGAGCATGACCCCATAAAAGCTAAACAGAAGAAGGAACAAAGATGGAATCCCATCTGGAACACAAATTGATTTGTAAGCCAACTTAGTAGCTTTAGAAAGCTTTGGGATTGGCAATGCTAGATTCAAATTTCCACAGTACAGCTGTTGTTTTATTTTTTTTTTGGCTTGTTTTTTTGCGGACGGAGTTATGACTTTGCCTGAACTAAGATGTGTTACACAGAATAAAACATTTCTGAAGCTTAAATTCAAGCCATTCAAGATTTTAAGTGAAATAAGGGTACTGACAGAGCAGAAATTGAGAAGGGTGCATGCCTGAAAAGATGAGTAAGAGATGTATGTCCAGAATTTATTCTCTGAGGAGGTTCAGCAGATAATGTTGGACAGAAAAGAAGGACTTTTTCAAATAAGAGAATAAAAGCCCTAGAAGTAAGAAGAAATTGGTTGCTATTGCAAAATAGGACCAATGATGGGTCATGTATTTTTCCCTTCTTTCAACCTCCTCAGCTATAAGCAGGTTACTTAGCCTGGTCAGCTAATGAACCCAGGCATCCCATTGATCATGATATTTACTTACCTTTTATATATCAGTTCAGAATTCAGTGTTGTGAGTAATAAGCTATAGTGAAACTTCTTTGACAGTTATGTATCAAATGAAAATGAAAGTTTGCTTTCTAGTAGCTCCTACTGGATTGTTGAGCAGGCAACAATCTTCTGGCAGTTGCAGAAGCTCGAAGAATCTATCATGAAGCCAATTTGTACTCTGTGTAGCTGCCAAATACAGGTCACTTTTTCTGTCTAGGAACAAATAGTTTGTCTTTTGCTTTTCCTCTCTTTGTTCATAACATTTTCTGTAGGAGATTCTTCTTTCTAACAGTGCCAACTCCAATAGCGAAATATGATTCCTACAGCCAAATGCACAATCTATAAAATTATTTAACTGAAACCTTCATTTTTTTCTTCTGCTACTGAGGTGCTTCTTTAAGTCTGGTTTTACTATTAGAAGAATGGTTGAGGCTCTTTAGGAGTTTTAAAAGAGTATTTCAAACAAAAGCTTAGCTTCAGTTTTCTGTTCTTGAGAATTCATACAGGACATACTATTCTGCTTTTTATAGAGCTTGTATTTTAAGAGCGTGTTTTAACAGAAATGAAACTATTTTCAAGATACTTCAAAATATGAAACTGTGCTTCTGTACTACTGGAATCTCCTTTCGGTATCTTTCATGCTCAGGCTAAAATCAAAATATCTTCTAACTGAACTAAGCTCAAGGCCTCCCACATAGGACAATGGCCATGCACATATTAAGAGGAAAACACATTCAAAGATGCAACATAGTCCTTTAAGAAGAGTGGGGTGGTTCTCCCTGTGCAGGTTGTTCTCTGATAATATATGAAGGTAAGAGAGAGAATGGTATCTGTTCTTTCTGGCAGTAGAGCACCACATTTTAACGTGCTTACATTTCAAGTCTATAATTCCTAAGACTGAGTCTGCTGTTCTTTGCTCTTTTCCATTAACATCTATACAAGGACAGCTGCAGTTTGCCCCCTTAGGAGTCAGAGAATCATAGAATGATTTTAGATGGAAAAGACCTTTAAGATCATCAAGTCCAACCACTAACGTAGCACTGACAAGCCCACCACTAAACCATGTCCCGAAGCACCACATCTACATGTCTTTAAAACACCTCCAGGGATGGTGATTCAGCCACTTCCCTGGGCAGCCTGTTCCAGTGCTTGACAAGCCTTTCAGTGAATAAATTCTTCCTTATATCCAATCTAAACCTCCCCTGGCACAACTTGAGACCATTTACTCTCATTCTATCACTTGTTACTTGGGAAAAGAGACTGAAACCCACCTCTTTACAAACTCCTTTGAGGTAATTCTGGAGATTAACTAGCCTCTGGTTTTAGAGACAGCCATATCAGCTGCAATATAGATTTTACTGATTTGAAGCTTAAATAGATAGAGAAAAAAAGTGCTTGGGCATGTATGAGCTAAAGCAAAGAAGGGGTAATCTTCAAGGTAGGATGTAGGCAATTTGGTGCTTGCACTTAAAGAAAAAACAAAACAAAACAAAACAAACAAACAACAACAACAAAGAAACACACACACAAAAAAAACCCAAAATAACAACAAACAAAAAAAAACCCACAAACAGAAACAAGTATCTAAGGCTTGCAAACAAAATTTCCAATCTATCACAGGAATTGTCTTTCTTACTGTGGAAAATGAAAGCCCTGATAATTTTCTATTAATCACATTTTAATAGAAGTAATAATGATAACTTCATGAAATTGTCTCTGATTCATGCATATTTTAGTTCTTCCAGGGCTTATAAATGTTAATATTTGTTATGAGCAATGGCTAGATGTTGGAATGGGCACTGACACACTGATATCAGAACAAGTGACCTGTTCATCCAGATGTTTCCTTGCCAGCCATGAAATCACCCATCCACCCTGTTTGCCTGGCTGCTGTCATTTGACCATTTCTCACACTGAATCACAGAATAATTTAAGCTAAAAGGCACGTCCATTAGCCTTTATCCCAAGCCCCTGCTCAGAGCAGGTCTAATTTTACCAGGGTTCCCCACACCAACTCCAGTCAGTTCCTGAACACCTTGAGGACTCAGGAGTCCACGAATTCTGTGGTGAGCCTTTTCCTCTCAGTAAAAAAGTCGCTTTATATCTAGCTGTAGTTTTCCATGTTCCAGTCTGTGCCTGTTCCCTCTCACCTCATTTCTGTGCACCTCCAAGAAGAGTGACTACGTCTTCTCTCCATCCTCCCATCAGGTTTTAATAGGCAGCAGTGAGGTCTCCCTGGGTGTTTTCTCTTCTCCAGGCTGAAAGAACCCAGTTCTTTCCTTTCCTCCTAGGAGATCCCATCCTCCAGCCCTGCAGGATCCAGCCTTCATGATACATCTTCTCAGCTGTGTCTGCCCTGCCCACCGCTTGATCAGATGAAAAGGTGGTTGAATGCATAGGAAAGAGAGTAAATTGGATGTATGGCCCTTTGCCAATTCATCCTGCTCTTGCAAAAAAAAAAAAAAGGTTTTGAAATTTTACACCAAACCTGGCATTTCTTTTTGAGTGAGAATAATAAAAACCTGTTCCCTTGGCAGCTACACAAAAGTAAGTGAAATTACAGGATTCCCTGAACTGACACAAATTGTTTTCTGATTAAGAAAAAAGGTGGGGCCAGAATGGAAAAACTATCCATAATATTAAGCTTCACTAGATTCTAAACATTTGTCCAAGCATTTTGCAAAACACAAATAAACTTGGATTAATCTTACAGGGATGAATTGCAACTAGAGAAAATAAGGCTTGAATTTAAAGTAGAAAAAATATGAGTGAAAAAGATTTTAGAATGAGTTTTGTATTACAATTAAAGAAGAACATTTCTTTGTATACAAGGAAGGAAGATTAGTTAGAAAATTATATTTAAAATTGCACAAGCTACATTTAAATTTATAATGCCTCTTAGAACTAAAGTATAAATATTTATGAATTAATGCTATTAATATCTATAGTAAATCAGATTTTTATTTCAATATTTCTGAAGTAAAACTATTTTTTTGATAGTAGAATCCAAAATATTAAATAAATAATATACATTTATAATAAATGTCTAACATTAGAGTTTGTAAAGAGTTGTTTCATTTGCTTTTTATCTTTTACTATCACCTATGCTAACAAGGTGTGAGCTGAAAAATGTTATTTTTCATATGACAAAGGTGTTCAACTGATGAACTGAGCCCTTAAATTATATGGAATGTTAGAATTATTTTTTTTGTCTGAACAAATCAATTTTAATCCCCTAAGGGGGTTGGGACATTCAATAAAACCAAAGTACCTTCAGAACCTGATTTAGTCTATAAGTCTATTGTTGCCTTTCACAAGTGTTAATTGCCATGGGACCCAAGAAAGGAATGGCACTTATATTGAAACTAATGCCAAATAATTTCTTAAAGTGTCCTTTTTATGAATTATTTTTGTCTGTGTAATAAGCTATATACTATGGAAGAAATCTTCAGGGAACTAATAGCAAGCATCAGCAATTTACAACTGATTAGTTGCTAGATTAACCTGCTTAATGGTTATTCCAAGTTAGTTAATAATGTGTTAATCCTTGCTTATGGAAGAGAATATTGAAGTATGTGTAACTGGAAGTTGTTCATATCCACTGATACAGGGAGCTGACACAACAAGAGAAGATTAAATGCAATTTGTTTAAGAGTCTTGCTGGTTCACATACCTTCTGTATACAAAATAGACTGAGAAAATAGACTTAAAAATTAAACTCTACATACAACATTTTGTGAGTTTTTTTAAAAATAAAAGTAAATTGCATACAGGCTTGTCTGCATACACAGACACACATTTTCCCCAGAAGAAAGAGAAAAATAAACAAAAATAGATAGGGAAAAAAATCTCCCACTGATAGAAAAAAAATGGGTTCACTTTTTTTTTTTTTCTATTTTACCTGGAGCTTTGTTTATTTATTTTTCCCATTTTTCTAAAGTGGAAAATCTTCGTTTCCTATATAAATAATTTTTAAAAGGAATTTTTATCTTTGGCAACTTGAAGTAGAAAAAGCTTCCATTTTACAGCCCAACATAGGAATCTTGGCAGATCATGAAAAAGAATGAAGAGTCAGTATGGTGGTTCAGAAGGTGGCATTGTTCCCCCTGGTGAGTTTAAATGCTAGTGCAGTGTTCAGGGATAGAGCAGCACAGCTGTCATTTAATGAAGTTATATTAATTCCTTCCACATCCTTTAATTCATATGACAATAACACGGATAAATAAAATGTATGTTAATGCTTTTTTTATTATTTACCAATATGAGTGAAGTAATAACCTATTACAATTCCAGTTATGTCTCTTACCTGCTTCTCTGTGCTTTATAAGATGTAAAACCACTTCTGCCCACAAATATACACCAAACACAGTAAAGATAGTATCCTCTACTTACCTCTTATTTCACATCTGTAAACTCTTTTTCTATTGTTTTTTCTAATAAATAAAGGAATATTTATGGTTTTCAGTAGTTTTCAGAAAGGAAAAATAATCCACTTTTTAGCTGTAATACCTTAACTGAAAAACTGTAAAATAACAGATGTCAGTGCAGATTGAATTTATTTCTCCAATATGCTTTTAAATGAATGAATGTGAAACTGTTAATACTTGTTATATCTCAGAAAATTGGTTATATTTACATAATCTTAATGTCTGTTTTTAGTGTTGTAACTGCAGTCACGTATGTGGGAGGTAACTGATGTTTGGCAGTTTCCCAAAAGAGCCTAGCTGCTATCAGCTTGTCATTTAGGATGACAGCCATCTTTTCTTTCCTATTTATTTTGTGATTTCATAAATCATACATATATATATTTTTTTTTCACAGTTAAATACTGAATACAGTAATTCTACTCACAGCAGAACTCAATAGTCAGATGAATGTTCCCACAATGCTATAAGGACAAATGAAGAAGGGTATATTTTTCCTGGAAGACAGACATTCTGGTCTCATAAAGCAGTCTTGCATTGTTGTTAAAGCTGTATAGAGGCCTTTGCTTCTTGATATAGATAAAGCAATACATGCTGGTTCGTTAGCATCTTGAGAATGTAGTAAAATGAGATCCACTAATAAACCAATTTGCAGAGGTTTACGGTCAGGAAAAATAACATTGTAGAGAGTGAGGTTCTATTACTCTGAAACTACATCTTTGAATGCCATGGCATCAAATATACTTACTTTAATGTCAAGGACATTTTTTTTTTCACTTCGATGTTATAGTATCAATACAGTTAATGAAAGAATGAGCTGGACTGCAGCTTTCCTTCTACATCATCCAAATTGTCAGCTTAGTTTCGTCTGCACTATCCTCATTAGAAAAAGGAGCAGAGGGAATGAACAGCTTACTTTTTTCAGATTCCAGATGGAACTGGTAAATCTGACAGGTGGGGAAGAGAAATGAGTGGGAAAGAAAAATTTTCATACTTCTGAAATGACAAAAATCTGCCTATAAACTCTTGAGAAAATTATATTGGAAAAAACAGGGTTGTATATTATACCTTTCCCGAGTATAAGAACATTTGATTGGTTAATAATTTAAAAATACTTATAACTAATGCCCAGATAACCTACAATTGGAAATATTAATATATCAGATGAATACCAGCTGAAATCCTTGTCCATGAATAGATTACTTTGCATAAAGACTTGCACTATCAGATGTTTCATTTGCACCTCATTTTCCTGTATTGTCCATAAATGAAATGTTTCTCTGCTATAGAAATATGAATCTTACAGATACAGCTTATTGCTTGTTGTTAAATTTTGAACATCTGATGTGTTTTCAGGAATCAAACAACTGTAAAAATGCCATACAGAATGCACTTTTTACTTTGTTTCACTTAAAAATTTAAGATTTCACACAACTTTTAATATGCTCAGTTGCTTTTTGAGCTTGCAGGCATGAGGCTGTGATTTTTCAGATATTGGTATTACACTGCACAGGTGTCTAAATAGGTAGCCATCTAGCTTCAGGTCAAGAGTTATCTGCTTACTTGCTTCACATCTGACTGCACCACTTATCCTGAAGTGAACCAGACTTAAATAAATAGAGCAGTTAGCTTGTATAAATCACACTTCCCATTTTGCACATTTGCAGATAATTGAGGCAATGGAAAGGAACCCAGGTTGAAAGCTTAAAAGCCAAGCTTTACGTGACAAGCCACTCGATCTTTGTATTTCCCAAATGTAAAATGTATTTGAAAAGCAAAAGGTAAGGAAAGAGCAGAGGGGGGAGGGTAGGGGGAAATGTGATAATGAAATATATAGGACTGTAAACCAAATTTCCATTTATAGCTTTTAAGTATGTAGACATATCTGATTGTTCTCTGCAAATCCAAGCTAAGCAGCTATGCAACACTACTGGCAGGAGCTGATAGAGATGAGGCATGTGGAAGCATATGGAAGTCTGTGGAGCAGTTGTGGAGATCTGAACTAAAATTTTGCTACCTGGCTGGCTAACATTGTAGGAAGATGAATTAGATTGCACACGTGGCTCCTTCCAGTCCTATTTGGGAAGAGTTGAAATTAAATCCCTGACCATGCTTAAGTATTTTTATTCCTTTGAATATGCCTAGATTAAATTTTAATTTAATTTATTTTTTTAGGTAGTCTGTTGTGTTCCTGTCTCTGAATTTGCCTGTATATTTCTGCAGACTTGCATACACACACTATAATATATATAGCATATATAGATCTATGTACTATATGCACAAATATATATATTTCCAGACTATAGTGTGTCATGATACAGTCTTTAGCTGGCTTGTAAGCTCCTCCAGAGCACAGGTAGGTAAAATAAATAGCTGTATGTTACTGTGCTGAGCTCTCCAGTACTTTATGACATTTGAAGATTCACAGCAGAAGTAACTCACAGAAATTCTTTCACATCACTTACGATCCAGACCCTGACCTTCATCAGAGGTGGCACACAAAAATATTTTAATTTGATTGAAAGGAAATGGAATATGATTATCTTGAAACTAGGCAAGTTAATCCTGCACAATAATATATGCCTTTATTTCAAGATATTAAGAAAGAAGACTTTCTGTTACTCTGCCAATTTTGTATTACAGTATTAAAATTGAATTTAAAAAACCCTAATTTTCTTTTCAAATTATTCATAATTTTTTCCAGTTTTTCATACCATTTGTATTAAATAATTTACTAGTTGTATGTTGTTCGTTTTGGTTTGTTTTGGTTTGTTTGGGGTTTTTTTGTTGTTTTTTTTTTTTTTACTGTGAGGTTTCTTATTGTGTTTTTTCACCTGACTTTTCAGCAGGAGCTGAAAATTGAAATATAAGGAATGTTACACAGGATCAGTGCAAAGGTCTGTCTAATGGCTGACAGCATGTGCATAAAGGAAGAGTACGAGAACCAGGGCATTTATATGATTCTTCTCCTTCTGGATTTTGGCAAATCATTTAAGCTGGAGGTTTAAAAGCAGAATTTTGTGTTTAATAACTATCAATGGAACTATCTTCAAAATTATCTTCACATATTTTCTTTAAATAAATTAAAAAGATTTGTGTTTATTTTTTACTTCTAGTGCTTTACCCTTAAGCCTTTATATTAGAGACTGAATCAAGATGACTGTATTTTTCCCTGAAAGAACAGCTCCACAAGCCGTGAATCCATCAAACAATGTCAAAGCACCTAGAAAAACTGATACATAAAAAGCTATTTCTATAGTCCAAAATGGGGTCTTGGCAGGGCTCCAAAATCCAGATATAAATTCCTTCTGACCACAGAAGGCCTGTGCCTGGGTCACCGAAAAGCAAGTGCTTTCAAGGAATATGAGACTCATGATTTTGTTCTCAACAGCGTGTAAACTGCTGAAGGCTGCGTGCCCACAGCCTGCATTCAGAAAGAACTCCAGCTCCTTTGCATTCACAGATGAATATCAAACTCCTAGATACCCTCTGGGGAAAAAAACGTGTATGCTGGGAAAATAAAGGTCCTGCCTCTGCTGCAGGAAAAGTATTACACTGATGCTTTTAGAAACTGTGGAAGGATATTTGTGACCTATTATGCTGTGTTGTACACCATAAATTCTTCAGTCTTTTGTTACAAGCTGTTATTTTTACTTTAGTCGGATTTAGAAAGCAAAATACCTTTTAAGCTAGTGTTTCACACCTTACTCTCTGCAAAGTATGCAAAAGAAAAAAAATTGTTTACTGATTGACTGAAAGAATTCTAATGTACCTTCCTATTTTGTGTCTTTATGCCTTAATCTAAACTCTTTGGGAAACTGCCATACTATTTATTCTCACAGAAGCTCTAGGCAGAGATTTATTAGAAACTTGCTTCTGTATTCTTCAGATTTATATACGACTGAAATTCAAAGTGCCCTTACCATTTATAGAAATTGTAGCCTAGATAGCCAGGATAAAGCATTTTTCACAAACTTAAGCTGCAATCAAATGCTGTTGCATTTGTATCCAGTGTGTATCAGAGGTAGGTAGTAAGAACTACTCGAGTTTCATTAATTTTGTTTCTAACAAAAACCCCCTGTATTCTAAAAATATACTTAAAATATTACTTGGGCAGCCTCTAAGAGTGCTCGGCTTCCAATTAGTCATCAAGTACTGAGTTATAATTATAGCACCATAGCAGGGTGAGTGTGAGGAATTGTGGTTCTGGTTGCTGAAGCAGGGGCAATTGCTGTGAACAGGGTCTCCACCCTTCCCATTCTATAAACAGTTGGTTTGGCAGAGTGGTGAAAAGGCTTCTTAGTTTCTCTCTGCAAAAACATGTCCAAGCATTTTTAGTCTGGAGCATTAAGGGGAAAATTGTTTTAGTCAAATCAGTGGTAATTTTGCTGTCTTCTTCAACAGCTGTGTCTTACTCTACCATACTATCAGAGGCTCAAATGTGCTTATTAGTCCACTTCCCCAGTGTTTCCTTCATCTGACAAGAATAGCTGCTTTCTGCAGAAGTATCCTTAGAGCCTCAGGACCTCCTCATGACCCAGCTATCTCTGTTTTCATTTCAGTCCCAGCTACCCTTACAGGCACCAAAAAAAACACATATGAGTAGGATGAAAAACTCATTTCAGGTATCTAGAAACTCATTGACATACACAGGCCTTTTTTTTACTCAGGATATGAATGCCTGCATCATATGCCTGGATGGGAATATTTGGCATATACAAATTTCTTAGGCAGTCCCCAAAGATACCTTGGTCACCACCATACTTTCTCTCCAGCTTTCACCAGAACCTGAACTGTACCCAATAGCAATCTGCTCTATGCAGAGACTGCAGATGCAAAATGCAATCCAAGGACTCTAATGTTTCATGAAGATGCCATATATGCCAGAGCCAGAACATGCTCTAGAGAACTTGGCTTTGTTTCTCTGTCTCCTTGTCAATCACATGTGCTTTTTCACATTTTTTCTCCAAATCTCCTCTCTTTCCCACTTCCAGAATGGCCAAGACACTTCTCCAAATTTGGCAGTAAATTCCCCAAGGAGGAATTCACCTACATTTTCCTCCAAAAGTGGCACAAGCTGTTGGGGACAGGTTGAGAGCACTACTTCAGCAATCTCTCTCCTGGCTTTTCCATGTTATTGGCCTGCAGTGTAAGTCCTGCCATGTGGAGAAGGATTTACATGCAGAAGCAACTCTGGATAGCATGAAAGTCTGGAAAAATCTAGAAGAATTGAAAAATTCCCAAGTAGTAAGTCATACATATGATGCCTCAGTGCGCCTAGGGAACAGAAGCACACAAAGCACCTCTGTTGCAGGTATGGACACCAATTTCAGATGTCCACGCTGGTTTCCAAGATGGCAAGAGTCAGCAAGGAGTTTGTGCAGAGCAAACTGGTCCCTCTCGCTGGGACAGACATAACAGATTAGCAGATTGTCTTAGACCAAGAAAAGGAAAAGCAGACCTTTCCCTTCCTCTTTCCTTTTGCTTTAATTTCTTAGCCTTTCCTTCTTCTCTAGAGGAATAGCTAGCATAACCATGCTGTCTCCTTCAGAAACCTGTAGTGTGGGATTCAGCACCCTAAAAGACAAGCACCTAAGTTTTCTCACCGGCAATAAAAATACACCCCTACAGTCCCCCATTATCATCTAAGGCAATGCAAGAAATGTTTTCAACATATGACCACATATTGTCATTACTTTTGTGTCAGACATAATAGCCTACGAAGACATTTAAAAAAACCTGTTCTGATGTAAAATGCTCTTCATTTATCTTAGTACGGAATTTTAGGATTTTTTTGTATGTGATTTAAAAATCATCAAAAACATTCTGTTGTTGGACTTGTCTACCACTGAAAATCAGGAGTCTGTGTTCATGTCCCATCCTTCATTTGTTCATGAAAGTGTATGTTCCTTATTGTAAACACAGTGTGTGTTTAAAGCATTTGCGTTTTATTTGCATGTTTCTACATTTCTGAAGCAAAGCAAAACACAGGTTTCTGTACTCTTGTATGCACATTAACCGAATCATATTTTTAACATTTGAGAAGGGCTTTTCATATACAAAGTAATGTCAACAAGTATTTTCTCAGTCCAGTCAGCAAAATTTGTTCTAACTGAATTAATTATTCCTGTTGTGTGAGAATCAAATGCTGGCAATGTGACACCTTAGTTAGAATAAGCATAATTTCAAACCAAATTTTTATAAGCTTGTTAAAATAAAAATCACATTACATAATAATATTTATTCTCTCTACACTATTTTCCCCTCTTACCTGACTTGTCATGACACAAAATGACAATTTCCAACTGTTAAAAAGATGACTGCTTTGTTTGTATTTTAAGTATTTTTCTCCCTGCAATGGCATTACTGAAAACATAATTTTGAGAGTAATTTACAGTGCTGTTCAACATAATGTGTTTCTTGTATGGATTTTTCACCTAAAAATAAATACCTACCTTGAAATCTTCACACTATTCACTCTATTAATTTTTAAATATTTTGTGCACATTACAGCGTGATAGCCTATTTTTAAGGAAATATACCTGTTCTTTTTCACTATATCCTGTCTGCAAAGTCCTGTAAATAAAAATTACATAAAAATCAAGAGAGTTTCTTTTTCTTATTTCTCTAGCAATTATCCAAAAATGGTGGCAGCAGAATCAGTGCCATTCATGTAAAAGACTTGAATAATTTTCACTTAAGAGAACATACTTTTCTAATACTTAATAGTTAATATGTCATTTCCATCTACAGTTTTTGTTCAGTTTGGTTTTAATTTCCAACAATTGTCTTAGTTGATCAGTTGTGGATTTTGATAATCTGATTACAGTCCTACATCTTGCTCTTTTTTTAACCAATCCTTATGTATTGAAAATCTCCTTAGTCTGAATAAACACCACATAAAAACTTTTGTTTGATTGTAGGGCAACAGGAAAATTTACATCTTCTCTTAACTAACATCTTGAACACAGAAAGCCCAATAAACATTGAGTGATTTTAATATTGATTTGCTTTGAGCTATCAGGATAAGTACCTTTTCAATAGACTTGGGAAATCTATAACAAACACCAGAATTTTTGGGTCAGGCCCGTTACTGTCTCAGTAAGTTGTTAGTTTTTCACTAAGTGACTCCCCCTCTTCTGAGGAATCAGCACTCTGGGTGCTGATTGGTGAAGAACTGAGAATTAAGAAGAACAGAGACTGAGGACATCATTATGTACCTAACCCTGTTACTGCTGGGGGAAGACAGGACAAGGGATGATCCCTTTTCTATGCACCACTCACAGAGATGACAGGCAAGAGCTTTCAAACTAGTGAACGACACCTCCTCAATTACTTTGCCAGATGATAGCCAACAGTAGGCTTACTGGCTTCCAGAAATGTCTCTTCAACAGCCCATAGTTCTCTGAGGTCAATTGTCTACTTCAGCAGCTAAAGGGAAACTCAGCACAGACTTACGTATGTGGGCATCGACTCTTTCATCGGGCAGCTGTGCCTTCACTGACAGTCACTCTGCAGCTCTCAGCCAATATCTTCCTCAGGGTCCAGACACCATTTGATGTAGGTGTCTGGATGTTTATGAGACAGACATCTGGCAGCCAGATGTACTGGTTACAGTGCCAGCTCTGCTCCCTGCCGGCCTCCCTCCCTCTGTGGGTTTTGGAGAGCAGGAAAGAGTGCTCACCGTTCAGTGACCACACAGCTCTGTTCTCAATGTAAGGCTGCTGTCAGGTTTCAGATGAGAAAGGCTTCTAAAAAGCACTCTGGAAATGACTGGGCAGAAAGGTAATGGTGTCCTGACAGTGATTTGCTCCTCTATCTGGGGCTATTTTGCAGGGCTGAGCTCAGAAACAGGAGAGCCTAGGCATCAGCTGCCAAAAGCACTCCTCAACATGCCATGCAGATAAGCAGCGGAAAAACACCAGGCAATCTGGAATAGCAGCCCACATGCCCACAGAGCATGCAGATGTAAGTGCCACTGCATGTGCTCTTTATATTCATTTCTGGTCCTATTCAAATCTGCTCTACTTCGTGAGCTTCGTGAGGGCGTAAGGATCCCTTTTAAATGAACATGGATGCATGGCCTTAGGTACAAACAGAACCCTTTCTCTCCCAAAAGCTTTTCCTTGGCTTAATTTAGCTTTCTGTTATGTTAAACACTCATTCTAGCTATAATTCCCTGACTCAGAGTTCTCATTATTAGCACCTGAGAACAAAATCACAGACCACTGAGTATTTTGAAAACAAATGTGTTCTGAAAAAAATACAGAAATCCATGAAGTTTTTTGATTTATGCCATTTAAACTATCTTAACCTTATAAAGGACACAGTGTGGTTATCTGTATGTCATTTTATGTGTTATTGCACTGTACTCTGTATTATCTTGGGGAGGAAGCTTTACCATCATAAGTACTTGCATCTGCACCACTGCACAGAAGAATATTAATGACAACCAGATGATGCGAGTTGAAAAGAAAAACAGTCTTCTGGATTTGGCCTACAGGCTGTAAGCAGTAGAAGAGTGCTTGTTGTTTTGTTGTTGTTTCTGGGGGTTTGTGTGGTTTTTTGGTTTTTTTCTAGGTTTTTTTCTATGTATTTGTGAAAAACTTTGGCTGAACAAAAAAAAGTTTTCATTTTTGGTTTTTGGGGTTTTTTTCCAGTCTTAGAAATATTTTCCACTGCTATGCAAGGAAAACAGTTACTTTATTGAAGGAAAATGAATAGAAAAATTGGAAAGATTGCAAGATGAAAAGTAACATCATTGAAATTAGCCAGCTACAAGAACACAGCAAAGTCAGCGTGCATTTCAGAGCAGGGTCAGCACACCTGGCAGAATATTTATCATTAACATCAATCATGCAATGGAAAACACAAGTTAGCTGCGGTAATATTCTTACTCATGGAACACTAACTTTTAAAACTAGCATTTGGATATTAACAAGAGCAGGGAATCAAGACTTACAGGGAATTAAGTCTTTAGAGACAGATGCTACATATCAGGCATATTTATTTTCTTTCTTTCTTTCTTTCTTTCTTTCTTTCTTTCTTTCTTCCTTTCTTTCTTTCTTCCTTTCTTCCTTTCTTCCTTCCTTTCTTTCTTTCTTTCTTTCTTTCTTTCTTTCTAATTTTTCCTAATGCAAGAAAGAAGAAAGAAGAAAGAAGAAAGAAGGAAGAAGAAAGAAGAAAGAAGAAAGAAGAAAGAAGAAAGAAGAAAGAAAAAACAAACCCAAAACCAAAGCAAACAAAAAACCAAAACACAAAAAACCACCAAACAAACAAATAAATAAATAAAGCACACACACGCAAAAATAACAAAAAATCACCAAACAAAACCAAAACAAAATAAACTCAACCAAGTTTACATTTAAACCCAAAAGTGATCACATAAAGCAAACATCTAAAACTTTTCATTTGGGCAAGATGGTGTCAATGAAAGCTGATTTTAGTATTGCCTATCTAGACACTTAAGTGTTTCTAAAGGACAGAATTTATTCTGTTTGCCAGAGATATGCAAATTAAAAATAGCATGGTAGTGAAACAAAACACATCTGGACAATGTGCCAGATGACAACTAAATGGCCTAGAAATGGAACAGAAATTAATTATAAGTACAATATCATATTCTCACCTGCTCTGCAGATTTTCTTTTCTCAGTTATCCTATATTACAGCATGGGACTCACTAATGGAATAGTTAACAGAATGCAGGTTTAAATTCAAGTTGGAGTTATGCTACTAGATCTGAGGTTGGTGTTTCAGCACTTGAGAGTGATTATTTTGTTGGAAATAAATTCTGGATTTTATTCATTAACTGTATTCATCACAATTTCTCTTCAATAGATCAGCAACAAAAGGAAACTCTAATATTTCATGTATCATTAGTTTAAACGTGTCACAGGAAACTTTTCTACTAACAGTACTGATGGTACTTTGAGAACTTAATTTATTCAAGAGATTGGTTTGTTTTCATATTTAGTTATCTCTTCTCTTTCACAGAGAATATTATACTATGTTTCCTTCTTCCCTTAGTTTGCAGAAAGTAAAATGTAGCAAAGAGAAACCAATCTACAATCCATTTTTTTATTAATTTTAGATCATTATCAGAAGTGTTAACAATAAACCCTAGTGAAGACAAAACTTAAGTTGCAAAGTGGCTCTGTCCAATTTATCCTAAGAAATGTTTACAATAAACAGTAATAACAACACAAAAGGAAGTTAGTTTGACCATTGTTACTATTATGTAGAGAATGAAAGCTTTTCAGAATGAACTGAACTTTAAAATTACTCTCTGGACTATTCAGAAAAATAAACTTCAAGTACTTGGGAAGTTTATAATCCCTCTTGGGAAGTTAACATCACTGGTCATATACAGGTGTGCAGTGAAATTCATTTTCTAATATGAAGGAAAATCCACTCATTCTTTTTTAAATTCTCAAGACTATTATTTTTTTTAAAACAGCTTCCCATCACATATGCTCAAGTCCTTCAAATGTTATATTGTAAATACATTCACTTCCCTCATCCCCAAATTTATTATCTCTGTATATTGACCACAGCTATTGAATCAGCATTTTTAGTATTTAAAGAAACCTGATGGTGCTATCAGTTGTCTTATTAGGTAAGTGATTTGAGGTCAAAAACCACGGTATTGAACAGATTCCAGTTTTGAAAGAAATAAATAAACTGAACATCTATTGCTTTATCTTTCTGTGCATATATATGTGTGTGTGTGTGTATGTGTGTGTATATGTATAGCTGCCTATTTTGACAAATATAGTTTGACTAACTCCATCAGGGAATGGTGCAATTTATCACCTAATCATGAGTGCAGGTGTCCATTGGGTATTTAATTCACTATCAGAATACACAAAGCCATTTCACCTAACTGTTTTTTTAAATGATTGGAGAGGCTGGGTATTATGCTACATATGGGTTTTAAATTGATTTTCTTAAATACATAATGAAACTCAAAAGTTAAGTATGCATACTTGCTACTGCCCTTTGCTGTAGGCAGTGAAACTTTTTTGAAGTTTGAAATGTTTAAAGTGCTGGAGCTGACTGAATTCCAAGGGTCTTCTCTCTGAAGGGCTGTGAGCCCTATTTGTTGTTGACAGACCCCGTGGGCGGCAGATAGCCCATGCCATGAGTAAGTACACAGCTTTGCATGATTTCGGCCTCACTGAACAAGGCTATTTCACCTCTATTGCAGAAATTTTCAGGGTGCTCGTACTGAGTCTTTGAGGACTGTGGCTATTTCAGTAAGGTGATAGTGTTAAACAGTATAAGGGGTAATTGTTTTAAACTAAAGGAAGGGAGATTCAAGTTAGACATGTGGAAGAAATTTTTTACAATGAGGGTGGAGAAACACTGGCCCAGCTTACCCAGAGAGGTGGCTGATGCCCCATCCCTGGAGACATTCAAGGCCAAGCTGAACGGGGCTCTGAGCAACCTGATCAAGTCGAAGATGTCCCTGCTCATTGCAGGGGGTTGAACTAGATGAACTTTAAAGGTCCCTTCCAATCCAAGCCATTCTACAATTCCATATCTATATGCATATGTAGGATATAGATATACATGTAACCATTAAAAATTATGTTCGTTAAATAAGATATTAATTTATTTCTTAATACCACTGATTTGATTCTTTCTGTCTCTGAAGACAGATTTAACTTACTGCCGTTGATGTGGGCAATGTATCTTACAGCTTTCGTGTTGTAACTGTTTCATGTTCTATTTAGCAATCCTTACTATTCTAAAAAAGTACATTCTCCCACAGGCACACATTTCTATCCAAGTAACCTGTCCATACAAATTGTGTCTAATATAATTTAAGTACAACCTCTAGCATTGGCAACAAGTGCAACTCAGTGTTGACATCTTAACAGACCCTGTGGTTGATTTCACCAGAAGAAGAGTCAGATTTAGCCCTCAATTTAACACTATTTCACAACAAATCTATGATACAGAGAACTTTGAAACTATTTCCAATCTGATGTGTCCTCACAAAAGGCAGACAGATGGTCAGTGGTAGTAAATATAGAAAAACAAAACAAAATTACAGGAAATCTATTTTACTATAAATTAATATTTGAAAATATATCAAAACAATTTGAAGAGGAGTAGTGCATAATCATATCTGGGACAGGATTTTGTGTCTACCTTCTTGTGTCTTTGTCAAGACTGCTTGCAGAAACAAAGGTAAACATAATCATTAGAACAACAAATCTGATTTCCAGAGAATAAAGCTTGGTAGGATCTTGAAGCTTCTCTAAGATTTATGTTCTTCCAGTTTTTAACCAATGCTGAATCAACTGGATTTTCTGATTTTTTTTTTATATTTTATTTGGAGATTTTTATTTTTAAAAATATAAGCAGCATTAGTGAATTAAAAAAAAAATAGTTCGGTGAGTACTTCAAAAGCATGCCTGATCATGATGAGTTTTTATAAGCACAGGTTTAACTTTTTTTTTTATACAACAAAATGCTTCCTTACAATTTTTCTTACTCTTTATTCCCACTTTGAAGATTCAGCAATAAAGAAATTAGTTCCAAAAGATTGTACAATAGTGGTTCTTGAAGAGTTTTATATGGGAGGTTACAGAAAGCATAAGAAACATTCTCTGTCTGACCAGACACCTCAGGCAGGTTTTGAATGTCTATGCTCACCTCAGACAGAGCCTCCCCCCAGTTCTTCAGGATGACACTTGAATCTAACTCAATCATGGAATTCCAAGAAAATTCAAATAGATTGGGACTTTCAGAAGTCATTTTGCCCAAACTCAGAGCATGGCAAACTTCAAAGACAGATTTGGCCTTCCCAACGATGGCTGGGAAGTGGCACTGCAAAATGCCCCTCTAAGCAACCTCTCCCTGTGTATTGTCACTCTCATGACTAAGATTTTCCTTCCAGTTATATCTACATACAATATCATAGTTGTGGCAAAATTATTATAGTTATATCAGTAAGACCTGTTGAGAAAAGAAGCCCCTTTAAAAAACAAAAAAAAGTTACAGATCAAAGACTCTCCCATTCCAAACCTACCAGCTGCTGTGCAATCATGGTCACATTTTAAAAAATTACTTCTAATTATACATTTTTTTCTTATATATATATTATTTGGGGCATGGTTCTTCAAGTCTGAGACACCAAGAACTTTGAGATCAATTTTGAAGATCCAGTTTTTGCTATTTCTGGGCTTTGCTTCTTCACTTGAAAAGTTAGAATATACTTCATTGGGTATTATGCATTTTAATTGCCAAAAAATGGTATAATCCTATTTACTGTTTTAGACTATTAAATTTAAACTGTTCTTACCTGTGGATTTCCACTAAAAGCACTTTTTTTCATCTTCAAAAGTGCCCACCACTACTCTGGAATATATCCAGCTCTCATCTGGATCTCCACTTATATCAGCAAGACTGTTATTCTCACAACCTTACGAAACACAGGGTAGTAACTGAGTTGTAATCAGACATGAAGTATAAGATGCTTTCTTTTCAGTTACAATGGGTTATAAAATATGGATTCCATTGTATTGCCAAGGATTCCTGTAAGGATTCCTGTTTGTGGCCTTGACTCTCTCATGGCTAACAATTTTTCAGAAAATTGGAATTTAGAGTGTGTGTACATGTGTATATGTATGTACCTGTAATTAGTTATATATCTAGACAATTGCACACACAAGTGACAGCATTGAGTTATCTTTCGCAGCCAACTGAAAGGTAAGGTCATTTGACCTTAATTTTGTCTTTAGCATGTGCGAAAATGGAAGTCAGATTGAGGAGCTCTTGAAAACTTTTCATCTTCATAAACCATTGTGAAGCCAACATCATAATATTGATGAAAGTACTACAATTTTCAAAAATCTATTTTCAACGCTTCTTCTGTCACATAGTGTCTCTTCGGTTACTTATCTCTACGGTCTTTAAATCTACTCATCCTGATTATTATCAAGCTGTTTCAAGTCTAATATTTAAGATGAGGAAAATACATTTTGTGTACGTTTTTTCATATCTGAAAGATAAAACCACATAATGGCTTACACCTTAAACAAAATTAGGCTCTATAATCACTGCAATAATAAAAAATAAACAGAATAGTTTTCTGGGAGAAAAAAACCTCCCCAAACCAATCAGATTTTTTTTTTTCATTCACAGCTGCAAGTTGAATTGAAAAAGAAATTTGTTTCTAAGGAAGGAATATATTTGTGTTAGCTAAACTGGGACATGATTTAGGAAAGAATACTATAGAACAAATAAAACATTATACAAGTGCTTTGTACAGGCATCACAGTAAATTATCTAGTGCTGTCTGCTTTTTCTTCACTTTACCATGAAGGGCATTTTTCAAATAATTGCTGTAAATTTTGTAAGTACTCTTGACTCCAAAGCAAAAAAAATCCTCAATTTTAAAAAAATTTAAATTAACTGTTGTGAAAGCATGTTTTTAACCTTCCTAAAGTGCCTGAATTTCATACTCAGTCCCATGATCTTTAACACTAGCCTCCACATGGCTACGATACTAACCATTTAGCGATGATAAACAGAAAGGCACGCCATGCAAATGATATATAATTTTATGTTGCATTCCCCATACCATATTACAAACCACACTACAATTTCTACGGTCAAGTCACACACTTTGTTAGCCCAGGCAGCATGTGACATCACTCCCCTGGTAATCATAAACATTATGCATAGATTTTATCTGCTCTTCAAGAGAAACCTGTAATTAGTGACTAAGCCAACCAGATCTAATAAAATGCTAGGGTCTTCCAAGTCCTGTAAGCACACACTAATCAAACTCCTTCAAAGCTGCCACTGGGGCCTAACCCATTGTATGTCTTTTTCAGAAAAGTGCATCTTTTCAGAAAATTTAGGAAAACACCACAAACATTTCCGAGACCTCTGAGACTCATTTGTGTTCCCCACCATCTTGCTATATGTCTGAAAGCTTTCTGAGATACCACTGCTCATGGAAGCTCGTTCTTCATCTCATTCTTACATGGCTATTTTTAAACTGTTCCATGCATGTCCTGTGACAACAAGCTCCAGCACCTTCCTTTTAGAAAGCTGGGCAGTTCTAATGAACCTCAGTAATTTGGGATTTGGATTTTCCACACACAGACACACATATATATCTCTCGATGATATCTTAATTTGATTTGAATCAAGGGATATTTCTTTTGGACAGTGCTCCTACTTAATTAAACGTTTTACTTTTAAACTGGAGATGAGGCTAAGAAGAGACTTGAGTTTGCAGTTAGGGCTATTACTTTTAATGCAAATAGGAAATGAAAAAAACATCAGAACATATCCGTGAAGAAACAGAGTAAACAGAAAAATTATTAAATATTATTTGACTTTTTGTGATGTGTCATTTTGTCTGTCTTAAAGAAAGATAAGACAATATGGAAGAACAGCATCCTTGATGTATTGGACTTTTATTATCTTTTGAAATATTTATTTATTGATATTTTGAAGTACTTTTACATATGTTGCACAAGGTTCTACCCCCTTGCTGTTAGCTCTGCATAGATCCCACCTCTTTACTCTTCCAGGCTGGTGGCCTCCTCACTGGGCCACAGGGACACTGGCTGCTCTGGAGCCTGCCTCTGCCATCCACCCCGTCCCCTGATTCACCCCATTACTTTTAGTCACAGTCTTGGATTTGCCACATGGGGTTTTCTGATCTGAGGGCTGGAACAATTAGCAGGAGGAACACCAGATGCAGGTGATAGCAGAACATGGTTCTGGCTCCCACAACACTGCAGCCTAAGAAATCCAAATGTCCAGGACACAGCTCCCCTCTCCATACAGTTCATCAATACATTATATCATACACTGTCTTACAAGTTATTATCTCTGTCTTGCATCTGTAAAGCATTTAAATTGGTTAATTTCAGCTATGCACTAAGCATGAACACCAGCATTTAACATTAGCAGCCTTGTGCATTCAGTTTATGCTACATATCTTTAAATATTATGCTTGGACATTATTTCCCATATAGTACTTCAGGTGTCCTGCATAGTTACTGCTGTGATGGACTGCAGACATCCTGCTCACTAGTTCTATATCAAGCTGTTTATCAGTGACACTCCTAGGTGGTTCAACTGCATAGCTCTAATAGTTTTCCTGTTGTCCAGGCCTGAAGGACATTTCTTCAGCCTAAATTCTGAGGTTATACTTCTCATAAGCAGTTTATTATCTGAAATGTAATTTGAAGTATCTTGCACACAAGCCATTGTCCACAGTCTCCTGTGCTCCTGGATCACAGGCTAAATTTTGCTTTTGAATACTCAGATGAGTCTTAGTCCCAGAAAATTACCAATATCTATTTCACCTCTATTCTGGTGGAATGGTGGAATACAAATCTTTCTGAATCTGGACCTCCCTCCTGATCCCACAGGATTACAGAACATACAGGCAAGCTCAGAGTTTGTTTCTCGATTCTCAACCCTGCAAACACTATGACTCTCAGAGATGTGCTTTGGTATAATTATTTGAAATGGTTTAAGCTCTGTCTCCTGGCAGGAGATTGCTGCAAGGAATGTTTAGCTTAGAGGTGAGGTTACTTTGTACTGAGAGACACAAACACATGTCCTGTTCTGCTATGAAATGGCAAGCTCTGTGAAGGAGTCTGGCATACTGCTGTGAGCACTAATCTCTCAAATTTATTCATTTAAATCCACCAGGTATTACTTGTCAGAACCCTTAGGCACTCAAATAATTTTACATGGTTGATCGACACATATTTTTTGTGTTGTTTAGGCCTGCTTACACATGTAAACCCACTTGCTTGCCTAAACCCATTTGGCATGAAGGCTCAAGTCTGTTGAACAGTCTTGGTGTGCTAAATCTGTCTAATTAATATATTTATCCAGTCACAGGAAGAAAACAATGTCTGAAACATATATTTTGCAAGAAAAGTTCAAGTCATTCTAAATGACAGGTTATATGCTTAAATATAAACCAAAAGCAACTATTAGTTTACCAAAACTAAATACTATCAGTTCAAAAGATATTGGAAATAAAAATGAGACACAATTGAAAGGTTTGAGTAGCTGCAAAAATAAAAAGTGGACTTCAAGTTGTACTCTTATTTGAAAGATATTGCCTGCACAGAACCTATAGGGGAAAAAGAAAGAAAAAGGAAAAAAAAAAAAAAAAAGAAAAAAAATAAAAGAACCCAAAACAAAAAGATGAAATCTCACCAAAATACACTAGAATGAGAAGAAGAAAAAAAGGGACAAACAGTTGAAAGGCTGAAAATTGTTATTTTTAGTGTTCCCAAATGCATATTTGCATATTCAGCTTTTTTCTTCTTGGTTTCTGGAAAGCAGGCAATTAAATTCCTATCTCAGCTTCAGTGTTAGTAGTCTGTATAGTTGCAGAGAAGTTAGAAAATGACATTTTAAAAGACTTGGTATTTAGATAGTGGATAAAAATATTAATAGATCACATATCTTGACATTCCCAAGTTTGTATTTCTAAAAAAGGTAATTAAGAACTCATTGAAGGTCTGAGCTCAGATGCTGGTTGCCTCTGCAACTACACAAAAAAGTAACTTCGTTTCCAGCTTTGCCTTTCAGAACTGTGACCTGTCTTTCCTGTTTTCTTTTCATCGCTGTGCATCTGTCCAGAAGACCCTGGATGCTGAAGACATTGAACTCTATCGGCAACTTGATTCACACAAAAAAGGGTTCTATCTTTTGGAAAAGTGTTGTTAATATACAGAGAAAACTGAAAACCACTAAGGGCTGAACTTCTTTATATATAAGATGAGGAGGCAGTAAGGCATTTGTGGGAGACTGTTGCCTACAACAAAACTAGATTGGCCTGTTTCCACGACACCCATGCAAAATTTATTGAAATTAATATGAGTCATTGAATGGATTTCAGAACATTTTTAAGAGACATCTAAAGGTGCAGCAATTCAACTGTGTGTAATGGACTAAAAAAACTGAGGCGGTAGTGAACAGCTGCCACTGTGTAACATCAACCATTAGATTAAATGATGGGATCGAGATACACACACACACACTGAGCAACCAACCAACTTAGATTTCCTTTAATAGAAATTGTGCTAACTGCAATTCACGTTGACAATCATACAAAAATGCAGTGTCACAAATAAAACGTAAAACAAAGTACAGAAGTATTTTCCTATGTTAGGAATGTTTATTTTCTCACTAACCAGTTTACAGTTTTCAAACATCGCATTCTTGGCGTTGCCACAGTGAATACACAGCAATGACAACAATGTGGCACAGAAACTGTGTATCTCACTAATATCCAAAGCAGAATTTGTTTCCAGTCTTACCCACTCAGTGTGGATTAACAGCCCTCTGTTACTACTTATTCGAAGTCTGCTGGTTTAGCAGAATGTAACACCTGTCATGCTCACTGTGGGCTCCGCCAGCCATCCCCACACCTGAGGGGCCCGAGGCTGTCTCCAGCCGTGCTTTAACGCTGCTTTCTCTACGAGCCATTTAGAAGAGCCAGACCCGACTCTCTGTGACACGGTGTTGCTGTGTTCCTCAGCACATTCAGCGCTGCAAAACTCCTGAGAGAGCTCACAGGACGCTTGAGAAATTAACGTTGGAGGTTTGCCCGTCTAAACTCCTTTAACTCAAGCACTGGGCGCCTCCGCCCGCCCAGCGCCCGCTCCGGCAGCGCGGGATCCACCCGCGGGGCCTCCCCCGGCCGCCGCCGCTCTGCGCGCACGCGGTGCAGCGCAGCGGCCCCGCGGGCGCGGAAGCGGCACCCAGCCCGCGATCAGCAGCGTTTGGTGCTGCTTTGTTCCCTCCCGTCCAGCGATCCCAAACTCCCGTCCCAGCGCGCTTATTTCTTCCCGCCTCTCAAACCAGCTTCCTGCTCCCGCTGCCACCGCTTCTCCCCAGCCGCTCGCTCCCGCACCCACCCCGCCGCCGCTTCGCAGGCGGCCCGGGACGGTGGCGGGGGGCGGCCCGCGGGAGGCCCTGATTGGTGCAGCCGGCACACGTGGTGCCGCCCTCACGCCTCGGCGCTGGCAGCGCGGCGGGCGCCGCCGCGGGACACAGCACAGCACAGCGCGGCGCTCCGCGCACCGCTGCGGCGAGGAGGGGAGCCGGGCCGGCGGGAAGGTGAGTGCAGGGGTGGCAGCCCCCGTGCTGCGCGTCGCGGGCGGGGAGCTAGGCTCACTGGCTCCCTCGGCGGTCGTGCCGCCGCTCCCGACCCGTTGGGGCTGCCGGCTGCCACGGCGCCCGCGGGAGGAGCTCTCTGGGGCAGCGGGTTAACGATTAACTCCACAGCGGCGTCCCTCGCTTCGAACCCAGCGCTGGGAGCGCCGTGTGCGCCCCGGAGGTGCCGGGCCGAGGCAGCCCGGTCTGTGCCCTCGAGGGGAGGCGGCTGTTCCCGGGCGGGGCGGAGGCGGCCGCTGCTGGAACCCGCGGAGCTCCGCGGCCGCGGAGTGCCGTCCGCCGGGCGGCTGCGTTGGGGCGAGCGGTGGCTCTGGCAGCGCAGCGCAGCCGTCCTTACCGGGGCGGCAGGGTGGGTCCCGGCCCTGCAGTCACCCCCGGCTGGAGGCTTTGCTCTGGCAGTGGCCCGAAAGCCCGTGCCCCACCGGGAGCCGCTGGTGCAGCCCGGCAGCGGTCGTTCCTCCTGGGAGGATTCTCCGGGCAGCAAACGTTAAGCAGATTTACTGGTCTCCTTCCAACAGTGTTTTAGGGGTAACCTTGACAGTCTAGGGAAACGGCCGCCGCAGCCTCCCCTGCCTTTTGTTTGAACGAGCTTTGCTAATGGAAAAGTAAAACTTAGAACATCTGTCTTGTTTATCCTCTTGTGTTGCACTGGTGCTGCTGAAGCCTGAAGTTCAAGGAAATATTCACCATTATTTAGAGAAATGTATTACTCTTTTTTCATTATATTTTGCCCTCTCAGGGGAGTTTATGTTTTAGGAGTTACATCACTTTGCAAATCCTTCTTTCGTTCTCTAAATACAAGCTGTCTTTTAGGATGTGTTCAGCTTGGCTGTTTTCCTTTTGTGAGTCAGAACGAGTGTTACAGCTTTTCCTTGCTTCAACGGGCTCCGCAGACCCATCACACCTCTCTTAAGAGTTTTAAGAGTTATTGCTTGTGTGATGGGAGTCATCTTGCATCTCTTTGTGCTTAATGTTACCGAGGTGGGCAGGACCTTACCCCTTTCCACTCTGAAATACTGGAAGTTGGCAATAGGGTATCTTGATTCTCTTTTGATTATGATATCTAATCAAAGCTGCAGTATCTAGCTGTAGAGGAGATCTCTGACCCGCTGTTTCTGTTATAAGAGAGGAATAAGCAAAGGACAGGGAAGTTGTACTTTGCTGGTAATGCACTGAGTTAGTGAGTCGTAAGTTTCTTTTCCACATTTGTCGTTTCCAAGGACCCTTTGATTCCTGAATTTTTCTGTAAGTGTAGTTAGCTATTTTAATGAGACCTTAAAAACTCCAAATGTGATGGGTTTTGATGTAACAAGCACAAAAGAAGTACTTGGGGTAGTTTGTTTGTGAATAATCATGATGGTGAGTTGGGAGTTTTTTCCACAGCCTCTGTGAAATAAAATTTTACAGTTTCTTGCCCCTGGGAAGGATGGTCCCCTGTGGGGTTGATGGTAGTTTGCTTGATAAATTACTTGGAAAAGGTCTCTTTCAGTGAAATGTTTTAGGGCCTTTCTACCTGGGGCAATGCAGTTATGGGGTAGCCATGTCATGCTGATTTATTTTGTGCATACTCCTGACTTTAAGAATATGCCTCAAAAGTTGGAAGACACCTTTAAAGATGCACCAAGATAAATCAATTGAAAAAAAAAATACTGTAACATTTTCAGAGAGGAATGAAAGTGCAGTTTTTGGGAGTTAGCCAATCACCATTTTGTGATAGCTTCCCCAGGTGAAGGAATTTCCAGGTGGAAGTAAGTCTATGAAGAATTGTGCTGTGTAAAGTAAGGGATGGTTTACCCCTGCATATTTGCTGTGGAAACTGAGGTTATTTTCACTCACAGATGTTGATCTCTCATCTCCATTTCATTTATTTTCATGTTCCTTAGTGTGCCTCTAGACATGGTCTGGATCTGAACATCTAAAGTCAGGCAAGTGTGACGATGGCACAGTAACGTGTACTCTAGAAAGCAGAAAGAGAAATATTTTATGTGTGTTGTTGGTGGTTTCTTTTCTTCCAGGTGTGTAATTATATCACCTCACTCTTGTGTGCATGTGCGATTTTTTAGACAGTGAGACTAATATAAAAATAAGCTATTTATAAAATCCCTAGAATGAAGGTGTTTTTGTGGGGTTTTTTTGTTTTGTTTTCCTTATTAGTTGCATTTTTTTTTCATTGCACTACTTCAGGCTACTCATACTTGAAGTTTACTTCTTAAATAAGATGAATTAATAGATACTTCTGTTGTTTGTTCTGTTAGTGGAATGAGGCATACATTTTAGAGAACTTAAAAATACTTTTCTATTAAAAAAAATGCAGTTTTAAAAATTATATGGGATAGGATGACTTGTGTTTTATGAATAAAATTCTGTGAAATGCTGACTGTGGAAAATAGTAGCTGTTAGTCTGTTTTGAGGGGAGGTATGCTGTCCAAATAATAGTGCATTTGTCTGTTCTTTCTTTTTTGTTCCTTTGTAACTTAATGTTCCCTTCCAGTGTACAGCTGGTAAGTTAACATTGCCAAGGTTGTACAAAAGTGTTTTAATTACAGTTTTGGAAGCCTATGTTTGGATAACATGATGGTAAGACAAATTGATTCCTCTTATTTTCAACCAAACAGGAATTCTATAGCTAATGTGTGTACAGAGACAAATCAGGCCCTTGAAGAGAACACTTGATTTGCTTAGTCCTTGATTGGCAGTCTCTAGTGACACTGGGAATTTGAAAAATGAATGAATTAAAAAGTCTTGGCATTAATTTGTATTGTAGCCAGATATGCCAGGGGGTTCATTATATGCTTTGGATAAGACTGCAGCAGGCAGTGCTGTGTTAACTGTATAGAAGCGTGTTAAAATTTAGGCTTTTGGTTTGACTATTTCTTGTTGTTCTGAGTCAGGACACGCAAACAGCAGTAAACCTAGGATCTTATCAGTGCTAATAAACATTATCTGATTGCTTCTTGTTGCTTCTTGTGTAGCATTCCTTGGTTACACAAATCTTTAATTGGGAACAACTAAACCTTTTTTTTGTTGTTGTTGTTGTTGTATCCCAGACAAATGTCTTAAACTTGAGGAGGAGAGCAAACTAGTCACAACAATTCAAAACAAGAAATATGTTACCAAGAGAAGGAACTGTTGCTTTTCCTGCCCAAATGATGCCATGGAACATTTATACTTTGATGTGAAGAGGGCAACTCTGGTTTTAGGGGGCAGGGGGAAGTACATTGCATCTTACTGCTCTTTTTTTTCCTTCCCTCTGAGTAACCTCATATCAAAGAAATGAATGATGCTTTCTCAGCGAGCAAATGCATTTCTGAGGCTATATATAGCAGAAATGAAGTCTTGAAATGTTCTCACTGAGTAATGGAGAGGAGAAAAGACACCAGGCCATTTTACAGAATCATTGTATTCGAATACTTTCAAAACTGCCAGTGCCCTCCCTCTATCCCAGAAAATCTTTTTCTGGTAGTCCATTTGCTTTTTTGCAGTATGCATTTGTTGGAGGCCCAGTTGACTTTTGGCATGTGTTGCTCATTGTGACACTCTAGAGCTCATAGTTGAGCACTAAGGTTTTTTTCCACCTAAAGTTTAAGCAGAGGTCTTCTGCACTTGACTTCTCTAACACAGACAATGTTGTGAGGCTTTTTTTGTTGTTAAGTATAAACTATACTAATTCCTTTGCAAAAGGGATTGTGTGACTGCAGGTTAGCTCAAGAATATTATGTGTACCTACTTTCCCTTTCATAGTTTTTCTTTGGCAGATAGTGTTGTCCAAGATTCCCAGCTGTGGTGGAATGCTGCAGGCCTGGGAGCAGTTTGGACCATAATGTTCCTGTAGGGGTGAACTGTGTTATTTATGAGATGGCACTTATGTTGGATTTCTGATGCTTGAAAGATTTAGGTTTTTATACATATATGTGTTTAATGTTGTGAGCTTCGGGCTTTTATGTGTAGATCACAGTTAGTGGTAATGCAGCATCAGTAGCTCCAAGGGAAAAAAATCTGGATGTCTGATCTATAACATTTTCATTTCCTTAATAAAACAGGAGTGTTATGAGCATTTGAGATTGCTCAGCTGTGCAGAATTCTTACCAACTGTTATGAACATGAGTTATTAAAAGTTTTACTGTCATGAGCGGATGTGGATTAAAGTCCAGCACTGAAACTAAACTTCTTCTTTCTTGCCCTTTGAACTTGGTTCTAGTCTCACAGTAGACATGAAAGGAGTACGAGCTCAAGGGTCTTTTTCTCCACTGCCGCTTGACTATCTTGTGTGGCAAACTCCAGGTGCTTTCCATTCGTTAGCTTTTCTTAGAGACTGCAGGTGATTTTTAGATATGTAAAGTTTCCAAGTAGCATAAAACTCGGTGGTGTAGTTATAGCCAGATTTATTAATAATAAGGGAAAACCTCAAATTAGATAGGAGAAACATTGCAAAACAGGTTCCTGAGTAGGTTCAGTTTGTCTTGTCTCTGCGTAAACCAGTTCAGTTAAACCCATATCAGTAATAAGTAACTTGCTTGGAATTAGATTTCAATTGAAAAAAGTTAACTTACTCCTACTCCAGCTAAACTGAAGCAAAATAAACCTGGTTAAATCATGAATAAAATTGTACTGCTGTGGAAACAATTCCTTTTGCTTGAAGCATCACTGTAATGTAAGATCACTAGTGTAACTTTTATAAAATTTGGTACTTGACTGCAATTCATCTGCAAAAAGTACCTTATAAATACTTACAATTTCTTCTTCAGAACTGTGCTGGCCAACAAGCTTGTTATATATGCACTTTGGTTTTGGGTCTCCATTGCACAGGCAATTCTGTGCTATGCATGAAGGCTATTTTATAAAACACTGTCTTGTATCTTGCAATTGCTTGCTCACAGAACCAGAAATGTAATTCTCTAAGTTCACTTACAGTTTTTTTCAGGACTGTTGAAGTGCAAAATTGGAAAGTGTTTCAATTCCATTTCTACCTTTCCACTTACTGGTGTATTTTGGAGGAGGGGAAGAACAAACACTTGGCCATATGCAATCCACACTTGGAAACTCCCACTTGGTAATCAATAGAAGTTCTAGGATGTTCACAAACTTCCTCTTGAATTGCTTGCTTTTCTGGGCTGTTCCTGAGCATGTCAGCTTTCTTCATTTAAAGAGGCACAATACTCAGGTCATGACTGTTAGTCATATATACAAAGAAATAATATGGTCAATTATTGACAGATTAGTATTACTCTGTTAGAATGAGTTCCTGTTAGTTCTTTTTTTAATTTTTTTTAAATTATTTTTTTAATTTTTATTTTTCTTTTAGCTTGTATGGCAGCTTCCTGACACCGTAATGAAGTGTCCAAATGTTCTGATTTGTCCAGAAGTTAATGCCTAGTATGTTATCATGTTTGTTACTTCTGGATAAACACTTCAGTTAGTTTTGTGGAGTGACAATTTGTTCATTGTAGATTAATAAACACCGCTACCCTCTGACAGCATACACTTTGCTATTCTGTAAGAGTGGGCCATTAGTCTTTTTGGCAGCATGTACTCAGGGAGGGATTGCTGCTCAGAGATGTGCTTCACTTGTGCCTGGCAATGCCAAGTGACTTCTTACTGGCTTCCTGGTGGCCATCAGTTCCTTGCTGATGTGCAACTACAGCAGCTGGGCCATGTACCTGTGGCCTTTGCCACTTCCCTATACTGAATGCAAGTTAGGAGAGGCAAAGAGACAAAAAACGTGTCTGGCGTCACTATGTATCTGTCCTCTGGGAAAGACCAGCAAAAGAACTTAGATTCAGCTACCCTTAGTCTGTTAAACACAGGTTTAGAGGTAGGTGTTGAGACTTAGAAGTCACAACTTAATTTTGTCATTTTAATATCTATATCTCCACAAAAGTGACTGCATGAAGAAAGCAAACTGACTTAAAAGTACAAAAAAAGCCCAAACAAACAAAAGCATCACAGAACAGCTGAGGCTGGATGGGACCTCTGGAGGTACTTTTTTGCTGATGTATTGTACTTGTCTCTTTAGAAAAAAAAACTATGTTAAGATTAGCTTTTTTTAGTTTGTTTGTTTTGGAAGATGTAGAAGGGAAATTGCTGCTTGTAAATTCAGATGTTCACCAGTTATGGCAGAATATGAAATTTAGGAGACTTTGTTTTGTTCTTTCCTATTTGTTTTGTTTTAAGCAGACATGTGAGTGAGGTCAGGGAGGCATTCACAGGTGCAATGGAGTTCTTGGTTTCTAGACCTGAGATTTTCCTAACTTATATTTTTTTCTGAGCCATCTTAATTGAGACCTTTCAGTCTTCCATAGGCATGTTTGGGAAATGTTGATGTTACTTTTCTCCTGTTTACCTGTGGCTTCTCACCTTAGTGCTTTGCTCTCCTGTTGGCAGGTTGCATTAACAATCCATACTGTATTAGAAATGGTAGAAGGATGATTCAGTTTCTAGGCAGAGGGAATGGAGTTCTTAGTTACTAGATCTGCAAAATGTAAAATTGTGCCCAAACTATTAATTTTTGTCTTTATCAGTACAGAAGTTCAATTTCAGTATAAACACACTTTCAGTACATTATTTGGGAAAGGATTATTCTTGACTGGTTTTAATAAAATTCCAACTTAAAAAAATTGATGTGTCAATTGTTTATTTAATTTTTCAAAACATAAGTTTTACTGTAGCCTGTATGCATTTGCAGCTGTTCAGAAGTCACTGTGTAGAAGAGCAAGGAATGATTCACCAGTGCATGAAGTGCTGGATACTTCCCACATCACTGGTAGTATACTACGATTGGTATTTGAAAAATGCAGCCAAGACTGCATATTTACAATTTTTCTGCATGGCAAACTATGTAATTTGACTATGTTATGTTGGGAAACTGAAGTTGCTTTAAGGTAGGGTATTTGAATCACTTTCAGTTTACCAGGGCCTGAAATCTGCATAGCAAAATTAATGAAAAGTGTGTTTTTTGAAGATTCTGACTTAATGGAAATTAAAGGAAAGGTTGTAGTTGACTTCACTGGGACTTGAATAGAGCAGGTAAACGTGCTTTGTCCCATGGAATTGCTTTACTTTTCTATCTCCTATGTATTTGAGTAGGTATCAGACATTCCTTTAATGTTTAACTATGGGACCAGGTAACAAATGTTTCTCAGGTGCTAAGACTATAGTTAGGTTATAAAATCTCTTGTTGAAATACCCAGATCTAAGATTAAGGATTTTTCTTATGGTGACTGGTTGTATTTTACAAAACTGTTAATTAACCTTCAGTTAGATACAATTTGTGGTTCAGTCTGTGCTTAAATCTAGAGTCTCTTATGTCAGGTCATGCCTTGGCTCCAGTGAGGTGACACTGTCTGCTTCAGGCACCTGATCATCCCCTGACCTCAGGTGTCAGCATTTCCTGTCTAGTCAGTGGAAGGAGTTGGAAGCCTCGAGGGCGTGAACCAGAGCATTGTGGTGTTTCATGAAATAGTAATGACATTACTTCAGTGAGCAGTATTAGAAAGCATAAATGCAAATAGCTTTTAAATGAGTTGGGAATAAGGCAATACTGTTTTGTGACTAGATGGTGTTAGGTGATGCTAGCTCTGTCTGTTGGGTTGTATCCCATTTACACATCTTAGCATGTCACCATCCCTGCATGACCCGATTTACCAAGATAATAATGAGCTGTGGAGGGCTCTTGTCGCCAGCCCAGGGGATCAGTTGCATGGGGGTGTCTCTTGAGAAAGCTTTTTGAAGGTAACAGAACTCGGTGATCTGTGAAGTTTCTCAGGATGAAGTTG
This sequence comes from Nesoenas mayeri, assembly GCF_963082525.1. Taxonomy (NCBI): domain Eukaryota; kingdom Metazoa; phylum Chordata; class Aves; order Columbiformes; family Columbidae; genus Nesoenas; species Nesoenas mayeri. The sequence goes on from NC_137548.1 coordinate 32,070,840, forward strand.
GGACCTGTATTTTTAATACCTTGATGTGATCTCAAATACGATATTTAACATCTTAAAAGTAAAACCTGTGTGCACAATATGATCTTTTCACTTAAAGCACTTATCTGACAGAAGATTAGTATGCCAGCCCTTAAAGGAATAAGAAATTGAAATGCCTATACCTTGGTTAAGGAATCTAGTAGATGTGAGCTATGTATTGGGCAACTTCAGACCCTTAGAAGAATTACAGAAAAGATGTCTAGTTTCAAGTTCTGTTCAATTGCTAGACAATGTTTCAATTTAGGGGACAAGAAGTATGCAGTTAAAATACTTTAGACTCTGGTAGCTTTTTTTTTTTTAATATAAGAATTGTGCATCTTAACCACATATTGGAGTTAGTAATGTAATGTAAAATAAAACTGCCTTTTTTTTTTTGTGGAGGTTGTTCTTGCGAAAGAGACATTGATGTTTTGGAGTGAGAGAATAAGTGCTTATTATGGGCCTTATAAACTCCTTTTTCACAGTTCCAGATGTTTGTGGGTCCAATCCTACTTCTAGTTACTTATGTATAAATCTTCTGATTAATTCTTTTTATAGAAATAAGTAGTTATGCATGAGAGTGTGCAGGTCCATTCTGAGGTAAGGCTTGATCTTGTCGTGCTCAGAGTGCAGTCACAGTGCTGCCGCATCTCTATTAGAGAAGTGATAACATGTTTGAAACTCTGCTTCCTCTTCCCTGTCACTAGTTTATTAGGGAGCTGACTGACTTTTCTGGTTATTTGGGTAAATAAAACTCGGAAATTTCCAGTGGTATCAGACACTTGTTTATTTCATGGTGTCCCCTATAGAAGCTTGTGAACCAGCATATAGTCATGATGCTTGTTTCAAATGGTAATATCTGCTGTCTTCAAACTATTTATCTGAAACCTTGGAGTAGCTTTAAATATTGACTGGTTTGTGTGTGTGAAAGTAGTCTTGTTATTAATTCGAAAGTTAACTGTATACGGTTTGGAATTTGTTCTTCATATTCCATTTGGCTACTGGGAAAATGAAGGAATTGGTTGTCTTTGCTGGTACCCCAGGTGTGGCGGTGAGTGCTCGGTGAGGCTTCCTTCCTGCTCTTTCTCAGGCAGCGATGGGGCTGAGGAACACAGACCTCTAGCCCTGCGGCACTGACCTGCTGCTCAGCAGCACCCACCACCTGGGGTCCCACAAGTGCTGACCAGGAGCTGAGCTCTCCCACACACTCGTGAGCTGGGTGGGCTGAACCATCATTTGCTGCTGAAGTAAGTGACCTTAAGTGAGTTGCTTACAGTCATACTGTAATTCAGTGGTAACACTGTGATAATAATGCATCTTTCTGTTTCCATTTTTATAGATGGCCAGTGTATCAGACTTTATTTTTATCATTAAGCAGTTCAGTAAAAGACTTGAAATCAACTCAGTGTGCATTTCAAGTCCCTTGGTATTTGAATTTGTGGATTTATGCCATTGAGAATCTTGCCCAGTTGGTAACACAAACTTCTTTCTAGTTTATAAAAAAACAGTTACTTAGGTTTCTAGATTAAAGTAGTCATTGACATATATACACTATTACATTTTCTACCTCTTTGTGCGTCTGTTGCGTCTTGCTCAGTAGTCTGACATAGTTTGTGCATGTACCCTCTTTCTGCACCAGAAGGAAATGAAATTTCACAGGTGAAGCAATAGAAGCCACCCATGTGAAGGTGTCTGGGTGGACAGGTTTGGTAGCCAGAGTTAAATGAGTGCATTGGCTCACTTCCTGCTAGTGTCAAAGCTGTAAATCCAGGGTTACTTTTCTGTATGTTCCTTACACTATATGGATTTATTTTGTGTTCTTACAACATAGGCTTATCTGAACTTCAAGACATGCTCAGCTTTGATGTGAGTGCTCATATTCATTTTTGCCTTTATTGTTTCAATGTTTCCCAGTCCCCCCGCAACACCCTCCACAAAGATGGTATGACATAGAGGTGACAATTTATGTCTGTTATGGCTTTGAAAGGGAACCTTCTTCTGAAAGGTGGGAAATATGTAATTTTGCTGGCAGTAGCGAAAATCCTATTAATTTTGTTCAGTGAGCTACCCTGGGCGGGGGGGCACAGTTAGCAGGGATTGGAAAAGCAGAACCCAAAGTACGATATAATGTGTAATAATAACCTGTTCTGAATAAACTCTTCTGGAAAAAGAAAAGAGAGATTATGAGACTTGCAGAAAGTGCAGCAGTCCCCCTGTAAACATGTCTGAGATGGGAGGAGATGAGACCTCAGTGCCACTGAAACAAGGCAGGTGCACCAAGTAGCCTTTTTCACACTGAGGTGTGGAAGCTGTTGGAGATGTTCCTCTGATTAATGAACCAGTAGCACTGGTTCTGTTCTCCTCCTCAGACAAGGATTATCCCCATGACCTGGTCTCAGCTGTGTGTTACTCTGTCTGATCTCACTCTATTTTTTTTTTTCTGTGTTTATAATTTTGCCAATTCTTTCAGCATTTTTCATGGTTTTTTTGTCGTTCTTTGTATGTGTCTTTAATCATCAGGCTGCTCTGTTTTAAACTGTATTTAGCAGTCCCTTGGGATGACTTAAGGGACTTAGTAGGTGCGTATTTCACTGTCATACCTCACCTTAAACATGAACTTCTGCATCTTTGGACAAAAAAAAAATTGACTGGAGACTGCTTTACTTCATTGACAGGTTAGTTCTCCCCTTTCCTCATAAATAATCAGATTCTTCCAGGTTATCTTGAAAACTAGGTATGTTTTGGGGAGAGTAAAATGACATTTCCTTTCTAGCTCCCTTTACTCTCTACTTGTCATTTTTTTCCTTCCCTTTCACAAAGTTTGTTCTTGTGAGGGTTGCATACTTTAAACAAAACAATGAAGTTACTGCTAATAAAGGATGGAAGATAAGCGTTCTGTAAATGCCACTATGGTATGTTCTGGGTCTTTCCAGTTAGGTTGTTACTCTATGTGACGGGAGGATGTGAAATATTTCACACATGTTGTGTAAATAATAGCTGTCAGGAATAAACGCTTTTAAATTAGCAGAACTGGACACTTTGTTCCAGAAAATCCTAAAATGAAATGCTGCAAAAAGTGTGGATAGAGGAGCTGAATGGAGGGAGGGCCCTGGAATTATATTAGGCAGGTAACCATTTGGTTGCTCCTTATGCTATAGTGGAGTAAAAAAAAGGCAATGCTGTGCCAGCACTGAAAGGTCACTTAAAATAAGTAAAAGACAGATTTGAGGTGGTGTGTAGTTGTTGCCTCAGAGTAGGGTGATGGCAAGTCTAATATATATTTTAATACTGTGGAGAGTATTCTGTACGTAATTAAGCTTAAAATTGGAGCAGTGTACATTCAAAAGCAAGAGAAATAGATGTCTTAGTTATCTTTTAGTCTTTCATTGAAAGGAGCAATTGATTTCATTGTAGGATTATCTGTATAACAAGATGATACAGTATGTTAAAGGGTTGCTTTCTCTTCTAGTTGGTGTTTTTCCTTGTTCTAAAAAGTTTTAGGACTTCAAATACTGGTAATACCTCTCATAATTCTGAATTTTCTATTGTGCTTCTTTAAAATTATTAAGGGTTAACTTTAGAATATGTAATTTGTTAATTAGATATTTGAGACCACTGCTTTTTAAGAGGTGAACTTATGTCTTTGCATGTCCATAATGTGCTGCTTTTTTGTTTGTTTGATGATTGATATTAAGTTGAAATGTAGGACTTTAGTCAAATTTGAGTTGTTTTAACTTCAGATATCTGTAAAAATCTAGTCTTATATAGAGTATGGAGCTCAATAAAACCAATTATCTGTTTGCAAAGCTTCATTTTAATACCACCAGCACACAGAAGACCTTAGAGTGGAAGTGATCTGAGCACTATTACATTTGGATTGACAATTTAGAACCTGGTAGATGATTTATTGATCAGTCTGCTATGTTGATAGAATAAATACTAATTCTTCTGTCTTTGGACTGAATGGACAGCTGAGGCAAAAAGCAGTTCTTGGAAGATTTTTGGAAGGTTTATAACAGTAGATCCTTGCTTGATACCAGGTGGAAATTTTTTAATTCTGTTTTTGTTTTTTATGAAATTTTTCCTTCCTACAGTAAGTAAATAGTCTCAGGTATATAAATGATGCTAGAATTGTGAAGCTGAGTGAGCAACTGAAAATAATGAGTTGCAAAGAATTAAAAATATGCATCTGACTATTAGGGCTATACCCCCATTTTTGTAATATCATCCTAACTTGAAAAACATCTCTCACTTTTTCACTGGCTGTGCAGATGGACATACAAAAGATTGGTCTTGGAAGTAAGAATGAAACATCACTAGGCATGGTAGCTAAAAGCATAGAACGCACTTAACTCTGTCCTTCTCAATCTCAAAAATCTCTTGTGCATTTAGAAGCAGCTCTCATATGATTTATCTTTTGACAAACTGGTATTATTATAAAAATGAAAGCCTTTTAAAAAGTTGTGAGAACAATATTTGTACCATGCTGTGTGTCTGCACTCATGGCTCTTGCATTATAGATGCTGATTTTTCCAGAGTTGCCCATCCTTGCAAACTTCGTGTAGGAAATCTTGAAGAGACAGAAGGCCTCAAATAGTAATAGATCCTGTAGCCCTTAAGACATGTATACTCTGCAACTGAAATGCTTGTTTTGTTTTGGTTGGTTTGTTTGTTTGTTTGTGTGTGTGGTTTTCTGTTTTGTTGTTTTTTTTTTCCTTCAGACAAATGGAGGGTGGGTTTTGTTTTTGTTTTTTTAAGGAAAAAATCCGAAGAATTCCCCCCCACACACCTCTGGAGTGGTTTGGGAGATTAACTTTGAAAGTTTAGTTGACTCTGGTTTTCATTATTTGAAACCTTTCTAATATACAAACAGGAATAATAAAGATTTTTAAGTATTGCAGCCCTGATAGAATCCCACTTTTTAAAAGCATTTGGCACGGTTGGAATTTTAATGAAAATACCTGAACTTGTGGAAAGCTAAGTTCAGGTATCGTAGCAGAGAATGACCAGAAGAAAGCATACATAGTTATGTCGTGTATCCAGTGTGTCATTAGACCCTTTTAATGGTGGTGTTTAGTGGTTCTCTTTTTTTTTTTTGAAACTTTTCTGCCTATCTGTATGTGTTGAGATTCATCAGTGACATAATTGCACCTTTTGTGCTGGATATAGTCAGTTTATATTTTGGCTCAGCATCACTCCTCAAATACATACTGTGTATCTGCATTGCACATAAAGACTATTTGTAACACCAAAAAAAAAAACCCAAACCCAACATTTGCCAAGGCTTGAATTCAGACCTTTGAGTTTCTGGTGTGTGTTTTGTGTGGTGTGTTTTGTGATTTTGTTGTTGTTGGTTTTTTTGGTTTTGTCCTTTTTTTGTTTTGTTGTTTGTTTTTTGCTATGTCTTGGGAATCAGTTGTGAAACTGCAGTGAGGAGTGTGGGTCCTGCTTTGACCTGAAGTGTTGATGAAGATGGAAGAATTCTGTAAACCAGGAAGTCTGTTTTAATGACTAAAACTTGCCATATTCAAATCTCAGAAAGTTAGCATTGTGATAATTAACACAACTGATCCTTGCCAGAGCAGGGATGAAAATTATTTGCAAAGCAAATACGTGCAAAATTGAATGAGTCTTCCTTATTATTGGCTTGGTGAGGTATGGATAATTTTTCATTTTGTTGGATTTCTTTTCTTTTGTTTTTTGTTTATATTGTGTTTAATGTATTATATTAGTGATACTATCTAGGATAAAATGCATGGCTGAGTCCTCCTTGCATACTGGGAGAGCTACTGGAAGAGTGGTTAAATATAAAGAGTTATCTGTGAGGCTTTAACTACCTGTCCTGAAGATCTCTCTCAGGGATTTCTCTAGTTGTTGAACTTAATGAGCACAGAACATCATTAACTTTAAAGATACTATATACAGAATCCTGACTTTCCATTGAATGCATCACATTTATGGATTTTCTTCCTCTTGAAGGAAGAAACTTCTATTTTCTTGTAAATCTGTCCCTGTTACACACTTGTCTTCACATGAAAATTAATCAGACCGCCTTTCCTTCTCTTCTTTCCTCCTTCTCAATTTTTCTTCTCGTAATTCTTATCCTGGTGTCATGTACTTGGATTGCCTTTTATCTCCTGTTCCCTCCACCAAACTTCACTTGGGTATGAGTAGTTGAAAAGATGGTAGTTGCAGCAGAGTGCCTACTCTGTTTACAGCATGATTAGTTTGAAAAATTAATATTAAAAGCAGAAGACTTTAAGGAAAGAAAAAAGTGTTAAGCTATCAGCAAAAATTTGCAAAACTTTGGTGTTTAACAAGGTGTAGAATGCCATGCATATTGCAGTGAAGAGTACTGATCACAAAAGAATATTAATAACAGTAATCTGAATGAGATTTAACAATTCGAGGACAAGCTTCTAGTTGATGAAAAGCTGTTTAAAAGTACTTCCCTTTTGACTTCAACATACACTCTCACAGCTGTGCCTTTCCCGCTGTATCATAACAAGGCTCAAAACCCCTGAGTTAAGCCATTTTTCTTTCCTTTCAGAAATGAACAGAGGAGAGAATTGTGTTTCTGGTGAAGTCTAGAGATGCGTACGAGGAAATACTAGATCTGAATTGTTCTTATGGCAGTTGTGAAAAGGCATCAGATAAATAAATAATTCTATTGTATAGCAGCAAAGACAACAAAAGGACAGTAAACGTTTGGATTTGATCTTGAATCTGATTTACATAGTTTATTTAACAAGGCTATCTGCTTTTAGAGCAGGAACTTGTGGCAATTATAAGATGAGTAGCAATTTTAAGTTTCCATGTGTGCTTTTCTCAGGTATTTGTACCTTGGGCTTACTGGGTGTCAAATACCTTGAAGTGGTTTAGATACTTGCAAAAGCTCGAAGGATTGCAGCATACATACTCAGCAAACTCTTCTCCTTTATTTTAGGCAGTCTTACAGGTATCAGGGTAATCTTATAAGGCACCTAATATGCTGGTACACAGGAAGCACATCTCAGTGTGAGCACAGCTGTACGAGCTGGCTGCTTGACTGTGAAATAAGATCCCGAGAATGTTGAGTCCTCCTAAAAAGGCAGAGAAAGCCTGGTGGTGTTTGAAGGACCTAATTCTTTCTGCATGTGAAACATAGCTGGTCTTGTATTTGTAGTGCAAGGGAGGGAGAGAATTGAGCAGCCTTCCTGTGAGAGCTTCAGAGTCCATGCTGACTGGTTTTGAGAGTGTTGCATGAAAAAATCCTGCAATCTGCTGGCAGACTAATGGTATAGCCAGGGAATAGGGCTGAAGTCTACTCATAATCTGAGTGTTGACAGATACGAGAATGAAAACCAAATTACATGGGTTTGGAGGGAAGGTGAAATTTGTCTGATTTCATCATCACTGAGGACAGCAGTAGCAGCCAGAATAGCCTGTTGATTTCAAGTATACTGTGGTGTTGATTTAAAAGCCCCTGAAGAGGTAGAACCACATAAGTTTGTGAAACTCAGGTAACCTGAAGAGGTTGCAGGTGTTGGTTTCACATGAGCTCTCTGTTCTCTGTCTCACCTATATCCCTTCTGTTCACGTTTTGAAGTTAATCCGGATTGCGCCACCTACTTCAGTTGTGTGTGATTGCAGTGTTATAGATTTTCCCCCTGTCCCCTCTCCTTAAATAAAGGTAATTACCGGTCTTATTGCAAGTGTGTTGCTGAGCAGTAGCAATGAAGGCATTTATCAAAACTGTAAAACTGCCCTAGATTGCTCTCATCAAACACTGATTTTCAAACAAGATGGATTTATGGTTCTTCTCTTACAAAGTATTAAAAAATGCAGTCTACTAATATATTTGAATTGGAAGAAATAGGCTTAAGGATCTGGTTAGTTTAAGAAGTTTTTTGCAACTGAAGTTATATAAAACGTGACAGTTGGTCACTTCTCTATTACCTTTTCTACTTCAGGGAGCACACCCAAAAAGCCAATAAATGCAGACTTGTGTGGATCAGACCAGGTAATGTTCCAAAGGGGTGGCATTCAGATCCAATGCTTTGCTCCTAATTCCTTTTCTTCTGTATGATCTGCTAGTGCTGTCCCTCCCTCCCCACATCAGTTATGTACTGAAGATCCAGAATTGGGGAATTTGATCTCCTGTGTCCGCTAAGATCTTTATTTCTTCTTTTCTGTGTGTTGTGGTTGTAAAATGCAATTTGGGCATTTTAGTTGCTCAAAGTATTCCTTAAAAGTATATCCAAATAGTACACGCAGGGTAGGGGTTACAGCTCAGCTGAGTTGGAGTAGAGGTGTTGAACAGAATGCAGTACTGTGGTGGAAAAAACCAGTATTTTCCTTTGTGTCTGGATTGTTATAATAATGTTAAAAGATAAAGTGTGTTTTAGCATGGCAACAAACTTTTTTCTTAAACTGCGTAATAAAAAGAAACATTGCAGTAACTTCTAGGAGACAGTCATATTTCTAGTGTTTGCCAGGAACTATATTGATAAAGTTAGTTGCATGATTATTTTTTTTTTTTCTTTCAGAGGTGGAGATGGTGGTTTCTCTCATACAAGATGATTTTTTTGAGATCTTAATGTGTGCAACACTGAGACTGCCAGGAAATGGATCTCTAGAAATGCAGTCTCTTAAGGCAACCAAATGCTTCCTTGCAAGCATTTTTTTTTTTAAATCTACAAGTCAGTAGGCAGCAATCCTGTTTAGTGATTTGAGTTCATGATTTTTTACATTTTAAAACAAGAGCATTGATGTCATACTGAAGCTTGCATAATGCCAGTGCTGGTTACTTTATGCAGATTATGAGCTACTCTAAATTCTAGACTTTATTAGTAGGTACTTTACAGGAAGGTTTCTTTTTTCTGCATTATTTTTCATATCCTGGTTTCATAGTAACTGAAAAAGGTCCATTTGCCTGTCATTTTCCACCAGTGGCCACAGTGATTTCCTAGATATTTCCAATTTTAGCAAGACAAGCTTTTGAAGGTAATGAAAGTAAGGCCATTTTGAAACAGAGCAGGTGGGTACGGGGAATCTTCCCCTTCCCCATATCCATAATGTCACTATGACCAAGTGAGAACAGCTTGGAAATCTGGCCTTTGCATCTGGGTTTTCTTTCTTCCCTGTTTTTTTCTTGTTGGTTTAACAGCATGGGTATACAGGAGACAAACCATGTTAACCCATATTAACTCCTCTGGCATCATATGTGGAAATGCTGTCTCAGAATAAAAAGGTAGTAAGTATGAATGAAAACTTCCAAAGCTAGTGCTTTATTTCAGTATTTTTTTTTTTATTCGGGGGCATGGTGTGGGGGTGGATTTTGGCGCACTTTGTATTATTAAACCACTTATTAGTGTAAAATGTTACTGTCCATCTGTGAAGTTCATAATATCTTTTGCTTCTTTGGCTTAAAGGAAGAGGTGTGTTCTCTGCTCACAGATGACCTTTTTGTTTTGTGTGATTGTGCTAGAAGGTGGTAACCAGCACCTTAGTTTTTCCTGCAATTTAAGGATGCTTTATATTGAATTTCCTTTGCTGTTCTTCAAGGTAACTAATTTACATATCTAGTAAGTTACATGGAATATTACATGGCTGTTTCTCTTTTGGCAGTGCTTAGTAAGCACATTTCATCATTCCACAAATTTTGCTCAGTCTAAGTCTCGTTTTGGAAAAGGAACACGGTCTGTTTCTGTCTGGAACATGCTGCAGGGCAGAAACTTAGTAACTGAAGGAATGCACATAATTTGTGTTTGAAGAAATTAATAACCATAAGGAATTGGAATTTTAGTTTTTTCATTTGATTATAACTGTCACTGGAGAGTGACTGGATTCATTTAATGCTTCACCTAACCTCTCTTTATGATAATGCTCTAACCATATCTCTGGTCTCCTTCTCCTTTTCGATGCTTGATGGCTTTCTTTCATTGTAGATTTTTAGTTAAGTGAAAATGACAATTTCAGTATAAATGACAGTTCTCAAATCCACTTTTAAATAGACACTGAGAGATTTTGTCCAGTTGCTTGTGGATTGCGTTAATCCCCTTGTACTGCTTTTAATGGATTTGTGGTATCTCTTGAGCAGCCGGAAAGCAGCCTGTCTTACAACACTTGTCAGCATCACCATTTATAGTTTGCACAGCATACCATCCACTTCTTGTTGCTAAATTGCTGAGCTATTCTAGCAGGGGTGCACGTGACCTGTGAGTCTGTTGCATACTTTTATCCTATGCATAAGCACTGCAGTTACCTCATGCCTGCGTGTCACAAGCGTGGGCATGAACCCGGGTGCATGATGCAGAAAGCTCATGTAATGGAGGAATGCTTGGCAGAAAGATGTAATTAGGTGTGGTGCAAACATGATGTGTATCTGTCAAACATGAGCTGCGTGTTCTGAAACTGGTACAAAGTAATGGTTGACTTTTGGACAGACAGACAGCGTTCTGATCTGTCAAATGCTAGATGACAGGTTTATCAGGTACTAAATAGAAAGCTCTTAAATTTTCCTCTGTTTTAAATTTGGGTTTGGAAGATTGAGATCTGTATTTCTTTGAATGCTGTTCATGCTATTTTTTTTTTACATCAACACAAGGACAATAGTTTCTGGTTTTACACACTTGGATTGCTATTTTATTACTATTTTTTTGAGATACCTATGCATTTTGGCAGTGTTTGAGTTTGAACTATTATGCACAAGCAGCTGAGGCTTGAGTGGCATATATGACATGAGTAGGAAGAAGAATTAAAGGGAATTAAGCCAAGGAATAGCTCGTTTCCTTTGTGTGTGTGTTTTGGTTTGTGTTTTTATATATATATATATATATAATATATCTCATATACATGAAATGATGGGTTTCCTTTCATTTAGACAGACTTAGGAATGGCTTTTCCAGATTTCATCTCCTTGGGGAAAACAAACCACCTCTAGAAGGATGTTACCTTGGGGTGGCATCATAAACTGCTCAGAGAAATACCAGTTATGTGTGCTGAAGCTGTCCCTGGGAGGGACTGGATCTTTTAAAATGCCTTCCAGATCTATTTTCTGACTTTCAGTGTGAATTAAACTTCTTTAATTATCAACACTTCCCAACTCTCTAGTCCTACCCCTAGAAATCAGTTGTTGCGTTGTTTTTGGTGTTCTGCTGTCAGTAGTTCTTAACTGGTGGTTTGCTTGGCAATGGTTTATTTATGTTGCAGATCTCAAAGCGTTGATTCCTTATGCAACACAGAAAACTGAGGAGAATCAGTTTATCAGTAAGTGGGTCTAACAGTGCTTGTTTACAATGGGCAGTTATGCTCTTAATTTCATACATCCACTGACCAAATTGGAGAAAAAACCTGTGAGAAATAATGACACCTTTGAAATTTGCCAAGATTTATTATGAAATATGACCTCAAGATTTCTCAGGGAGAAGTTGCTGTCTCTTATATATAGCCAGCATTTTGAGAGGTAGTATTAAACTGTTAAGGTTTGTAGCCAATGTCTTATCGACAGTTACATGTACTAGTGATCTGTGAAACGGTTTTAACTCTTTCTGAATAACTGCATAAATTGAACAAAAATCTGATTTAAAATGTTAATTTCACTGTTTCACTTACACAGTATCAATACTTTTTTTTTTTTTTCTTTCTGTTAAGGCATGACTATAGGTTCAAGAATTTATTTATTTTTTAATTTCTTCAAGTTTATGGACTAGAGTGTCCCTTACATTTGGAAGACTGCCTGTTGCTGACCCATATGGAAGGGGAAATGTATTGAACCATGGGACAAGACAATTTTGTGTATAATTCTCCCTTCTGGCCTGCTCTGTTTATCTTGTCACTACAATGGGATTATGCCCCCAAAATGTTGATAAATATTGGTACGGACTAGTTGCAGTCTGAGCAGTTACTTCTATTATGCATGAACTATTGTGTTTGATTAGGAAGGACTTTTTATTGACACTAGTACAATGTGTTGAGCTCTCTATTGTACTGTTGTTGAACTGATTGTCTCGTCATCTTGACTTAGAGTGGGAAAACTAGCAAGGCTTGGCAGGTCATTTGCCTCTCGTCTAATTTAGATTTCTTGCCAGTGTCACTGAACCAATTTTTTAATATACTCTTATTAGACTAGAATTGTATAGTGTTTTTTTTCCCAATAAATCTCAGCTCAGAGTTTGACAGGAGGACTAAGTATGTTCTTGTGATGCCGGTGAGTGTTTTGAATGCCATTAGTCACATTGGCTCTGTGTGGTAAGGCTTGCCTACAGGAGACATGGTGACTAAGGGAGATGGTGTAGCCTTTCTAGGTCAAAGTAAAATCAGGCTGCTGCTGTCATTCTGCAGCAGTTTTGCAGCACTCCCTCTGAAGATCTCCAACTGCAGTTCTGAAGTCCTTGCTGCCCTTGCTAACCACAAATAAGCACTAAGTTTTTCATTTGGTGGTGTAGCTTTCAGATGCATGCTGTCTTCCTTCCTGCTGCTGTGCTAGGCAGTCTCTGGCATAATTACCTTGTATTTGAAAAAGAAAAATAGCTCAGGCTGGCTATTGCTGCTGAATCAGAGATATTGCCGTATGCAAGCAGCGGTTAGGTGTTTCTGTTGTCTTCTTGCTTTTTGCTCTCATGGGTTGGCTGTGCTGTACTGGTAGCTTCCATGGTAGTCTCATGATCTGTAGTCCATTACTTAAAACCTTCTGGAAGCGAGTAAAAATCAATTTTGTTTGCTTGATTCCTTTGTTTTTCCTTTCCTTGTCACAATGAGACCTGGGGTTTGGATCCTACTTGTTGCTTAGTACTCAAGCTGTTGTTGATGTTCTCATGTTTTGATGTGCTGATAGTTTAGATTTGCTCTTCTGTTTCTCACATTGGTTAAAGCTGTCCAGCTGGGGCTTGTGGCCAGGGCTGGCCACAGCCTGAAGCATTGGGTACCTCTCTAGGGATGAGGACAAGCTGAGGCCAGGCCAGGACATCAGCCCACCAGGAGGTAGGGGGTAGGATCAGGCCCATTGAGGAGATCTGTGGTCAGACAGGGCTGTAGGGATGGGCTGAGGCTGGGTTGGGACATGGGCCTGCTGGTGGGTCCAGCTTGGTAAGCTGGTGACCAGCCCTGCTGTAGAGTCACTGGGGCAGGTACTGACGGCACCGGGGCTGACATGGGGTCCTGGGCTGTGGGGAGGGTTGGTGGGAGTCCCGAGAGGACTAGACAAGACCGATAAGGCCTATACAAGGTTTTAGCTATGAAATTAAAATACTAAATAGAGCAGTTTAAAATGCTTACTTAAATATGAGCAGGTATGTGGTTTGTTTGTTTTTTGTTGTTGTTTTTTTCAAGAAAATAATAAAACGTAGCAGAAGCACTGGTAGTTGTCACATGCAGAGGGCTGGACTTCAGGATATTTTCTAGCACAGAAAGATCATGAATATATTGGCAATCTTTTTTGACACCATAAAACATAGCTTTTTAAAATTTGACTAGCTATTTCTTTGACATGGTTATTGTAAATTTATTTTCTATAACAATAACAGGTGCTGTACAATTGTAATATTTCTACTCATGTAGCCCTGCTGATACTTTCAATGTACAATTTTCTTTTTTTGGTCAGATTGTTATGGAAATAACAGCTTGTCATCGCTTGTTTGCAGATATCTTCTTGCAGAATTGTAGTCTACATTAAACCTTGGCTAAGAAAAGAGGATTACTTCCTCTATTCTATTCTCTGTCTTTTCTTTCTCTTTTGTGCTAAATAAAAATTACTATGTGAAGAATTTTTTTCATATAATTGATGTGCCAAAGATCATCTGGTTTGTGGCAACAACAAAAAGTCTGAGAGTTTCTTCCATGCTAATTTTGCTTTGTGTCATAGTAAGACCTGTTTTTTGCTCTTAGCCCTACTAATTTCCTTTATTTATGTAGAGCTATATATTTGTGTGCTATCTAAAGCAAATGGTTTTGTGAGTATTTTCTCTGGTGTACCACAACCATTTAGGAGAAACATTATTTAAAGTAGAAGGTAGACAAAAAGTGGGATAATTCTAATATTGCTTTTCATAGCTCTGAAACTAGATTAATCTCAAATTTATTGAGAAGAATGCAGTGGGAATGTAACAAAATCACGTTTCCAAATGCAGTAGTTCTTTGGCTATCAGGCGTTGACCAGGTAATGGCTATGTTGGTGTATTGACCACAGACATATAACTGATCTCTAGCTGTTATGTTCTGTACTTTTGTATCTTTGTCAGATAGATGACAATACATTTGACAGACCTGAATTTAACAGTTGCATGTTGATTGCTTTGCTGCAAAAGTAGAAAATCAAGGATAGTAGGGAGGTGATTATAGTGGGTGTTTTGGGTTGTATTTTCCATATCAAAATAAGCATACAGCTTACTGAGGAACTAGTTACATGTATCATACACTAGTACTAACCTCTGACATCACCAGCTCAAGTTACATCTGTTTCTCAGATTAGTCTGAGTTTGGGCTACATCTGTAGCTCAGATGAGTAATTGCGTACATTTGTTGGTTAATTGTTGTAGGGTTTTTGCAGATTAATATTTCAGCTGCATGGATACATGTCTCTTCTTGAATTTGGTGTGAAAGCTGTGAGAAAGATCTTTCTTCTGCAGTGTTGAACAGTATCTAGGGCATTGAATAGAGACCAGAGATCCCCTTAAATCCAAATGAAATGTAATATTTTTGAGCATAAATAAAATAATTTGAAGTAACAAATTTCTGACAATGTGTTTGGAGATGGTTTCCAGTTCCATGGATTTCACTAAGGTATGGGTTCTTAGCTTCCATTACTGTTTTGAAATGCCAGATTTTCTTTATGGAGATGCAAATTAGATACATTTCAGAGTAGTCTAACAAATAAACTGGATAAGGAGGAGGAAGTATTATGTTAAAAAACAATCAGCCATGTGCAAAGGAGGATATGGTGATGAGAGAGCGTGTGGGAGGAGAACGTGAGTGTGCGTCATAAGTAAACTTATCTCTGAACTAGTTGATATGGGCATTCTGTGTGTTTTAGGGATAGACAAAAAGTATTTTATTTACAAGGAAGAAGCAAACAATGTATTGGTTACTGCTCTTAAGTTAGCATAAGTCTATTGATGTTATTCAAGTGTGTACTGAGAAAGAGTTAAAAAATTTGTAAATAGACCTGTCTAAATGAAAACATTCTACTGTTTTGAGGTTTGTCAAACTGAACAATGCTGAAAGTTATTCATTTTCATTGTCTGTTAATAAATTGGACTTGGACCTCGATTCAATTTTATGTCACGAGAAACAAATAATAGGTTTTGCTGCATAAAACCTATGGAAGTAAATTTAAAGCCAGAAACTGAATATGTAGAAGTTATACATTTTTACTGATCATAACTGGGAAGTTAAATCTATATCAGCAAGACAATGTTTTCTTTTTCTTAAATAAGTTGTTCAAGTGTTGGCAACATCCACTGCCATTTCAGTTTTAACACAGTAGCATTTAGAAAAGAGTAAGGCAGGAGCGTGACTGTTATGCTTTATCTTTTGCATACAGAGTGAAGCCTCATTTTTTTTTTTTTTATGAGCGAGACATGCTGAAGAAATTAAGTCATCATAAACAAAACATCTGTCTCCCCAGCAGTTTTTTTGCTGGTATTGGAATGAGTCATGCTCATGGGAACTGTGCTGGTCTCTGTGCAGTGAGATCACCAGAAGACTTAAGGGTTTTGACTGTGCTTTCCAGAAAGAAAAAATATATTGTGAAGTCAGTAAAACTTAGTTTCTTTTTACAGTTGCACATGGCCTTCTACTTTTGAGCCTTTATGATACTAGGAACTCTCTTCCAGGAGAGCAGTTTCCTTTCCTTCCCCATTAACCACACTGAAGGGACTTGAACAAAATTTTCTGTACTAGTAAAAGTAAGAACCTCAATGCAGTGAGAGGGAATGAAGAATATGGCAAGAGGGGTGAGGAACAGCATGTTGTTGTCGGTTTGGTTTTGACCTGAATTTATATACGGGTAAATACCATCATGGAGGGAAAAACTTTGAGTGGCTAGCAAAAAGTGATACAGAAATGTTTCAAAGAAAATCAGATTTTAAACACAAACTACTTGAAAAGCAATATTGTAGCATGAGTAAATGATGGTTGAAAATAAATCTGTTCTCTTCTGCACTCAATTTTCTGAGGTTTTATTTGTGAAGTATTAGTGTAGTTGAGGTATGACTTATTTACAAGAAGAAATTGAGATGCCTTTTTCAATACTTCAGCCCATTCTTTCTCACTTTTGTAGGAGGTTTAGTAGTTTTTTAAATACTGTCTAGCAAGGATATTGTTAACTGTATTCTCCACATTTGGTGCTGTAGTTCATCAGATGAGAACAGCAACTATTTTGTTGGCTGAACCATACGCAATTGGGTTAGCATCATCACTTTGCACTTGAGCTTTACTTTCTGATGCTCGTTTGATTTCTATGGAAACTTACCCAGTATCAGTCCTGTAAAAGAATCTAATTTGTTTGTACTTCAGCTGCTGGATCCCATGTGCTTCCTGAGATCTTTTGTTACCGTGATGGTCAGTGGCCCTGTCTCTGGTCTCTTGCATATATTTCCACATTAAGTTTCTCTGTCTGGCAGTCTCCTTGAGCAGTGGAATCCTGTACTCCAGCTATTAGTCATAGGCCTCCTATGGTCTTATTTCCTCTTAGGATCTGATTTTCTGTGAGAGTTTTAATTTTCAAAGTTTCTTTTACTTACATTAATATGACTTGAAGATAACTGTGCATAAATTGAGGAAGAAGGCTTATCCTGAGGTGGTTAAAGCATGCACAATTGACTTTTGTACTTGGCAAGACCATTAGAGCACGAGAGTCTATCACTGAACTGCTTCCCATGCCTTTGAGTATCCCGTTGTCTAGCCAGCCCCTGGCAGAGCTGCAGTCCAGGTTGGTAAAGGCCAAGTCTGGATTTCACTGCACCTTAACTACCTTCAGTGCTTCTGATTGGAATCTTGGCCTCCATTAGCACTCAGGTTTCTGCAGTAAAAGAAACAAGCAATTCAGCTTCTGAAGCAGTACCTTAGTTTTATTTAGACTCTGCAGGTTCAAAAACTAAAACAATTTTTAATCTCTGAAAGTCAAAGCTTGACATTTTATAAGTTCAGTTCAGTGTTGGAGAGGGAACAGTTTTTTTCCAGGTATCCTTTGAGGTATCTGAAACCTTGTCGGGGTGGTGCCACCTTTTTCCACATCCCTATTTCATATCCATTTCCAGAGAAGAATGAAATGTCTCTCTGTCCAGGCTGGACAGGGATCTTTTGCAACTACTGTGTTTTGCTCAAGTCTTTTGGAGAAGCCTTCTTTTCTTGGCTCTCAGCATGTATGATTGCACTTGGATGGGAGAATTGTACCTCTTCACGCTGTCTCAGCCCAGGGGTCAGGTAAAAAAAGAAAAAACTTACTTTCATATTCTTGTACTTGGATGAAAAGCAAGTAAGTGGGGACACTTATTTTCCTTGCACAAAAGAGACATTTTGGGGTAGAATCCATTTGAAGTCAATGGCCTTGAAACAATGGGTTTACTTTTTCACTCAGTGAAGTTCTCCACTTCTCAGCCAATTACTACTTATGAAACCGAATAGTGTAATAACTTAAACAGACTTACTCCATGAGCTGTCACCAGCATTAGCTGTTTCACCTCTTGCTCACAGAATAAACTCCGAGGATAAATGCTGATTGCAGGAATTGCGACATGTTCTATCCATGTCTGCTGACAAAACTAGAGTTGCTTGAGTATTTTATAGAAAGTCTTCTCATTTTAAAATGCAATTAAGAAGCACAGACCAAAGCATATTATGGCTACCCCGTGCATATGCTTGACCATATATGCAGGGCTGCAACAAGCCATTTGATCTTCCTCATCTACATTGGATGAGTTTTAAAGATCCACCCTTCTTAACTGGTATTTATACCATCCTTTTTCATTGTTGGGGCTAAGTCTCTGCCACCAACATGTGCCTAGTCCAGCAGGCAAACATTAGTGTCTACAGAACTTAAGTTGCCAGTGAAGTGCTGGTAGGGTGTGCAGAGGATCACAGCTGAGAGACACTGCGAAGGCAGCAAAGTAAGTGATGTGAAACACAGAATATCTACCCTGTATTCCCACCCTACTCCCCCATTTTGTTGTAACAAGTCATAGTAGGCTCTTGGGTTTTGTCAGTGAAACCTGTTTCCGGACACATGGAGGACAAAAAAGTGAGGAGTAAGAGCCAAGATGGTCAGTCATGCTTGACCAAGTTGCCTTCTGTGGTTCTGAGATAAAACTGCTTCCTCAGTGCATGAGGGGAGAGCTGTGGAGGCTGAACAAAATGAGGAGATATATACTCCTAGTGCAGTTTATTTATTCCTTTTTTGATATCATCATAGCACTTTGAGAAATGGGACTTTCCCCCCCCCTTTTTTATCATACTCAGTTTGTTTCTTCTTTTAGTAGATTGTGGGATGTCTCTGCTCTCCTGCTAGAAGACGGTGATGTTATATGGATTGAAGAAACAAGTTTTACCTTTTCATAACTGTGCCACCTTCCAAGAGCTTCTAAATCAAGGGCCTCTTGCACTTGGCGTTATTGTTCTCGCTTAATTTTTTACTGGTATTTCAACAAATGTTCTGTCTCCCTACCTTTCTTCACTGGAGGAAGCTGGGATTGATCTCTTTAAGCTTCTTCACTCTGCAGATACTGTTTTGAGAACCATGTTTGTTTCACCTAGATCTTCCTTGTAACTGTGTACAAGGTAGCTACTCCTTACTGTCTGGATTGAATGTTAAGGCTGATGTAGTGAGCTTTTTCTGTATTATGCACTTAATGTTACCAAAATGCTGTTTTCAATGTGGATGAACCAGGCACAGAAATGAGCCTTAATGTCATTTTCTCAAAGGTTGTGAGTACGTTGTTTGTCTTAACAAGTCTTTATATAAATTCTTCTGTAATTATATGTATTATAAGTTACCTTAAACATGCAAGCATATCCTTAGGTAGTGGAAGTTGTAAATGTGTATTGTGAATTTAAGCCACCTGTATAAGTTCTAAGGCTTCTTTGCTAAATCTTGTGAGCCACTATGAAATGAACATATTTAAAGTAAATTGTTATAGTGGTTTAGTCTACTGAAAGGGCAAGTATCAGGTTCTTGAAACCAATTTTCTTTACATACTGACAGTGTGAAATAAAAAGTGAAGTTTGATTTGTATCACTCATTGTTAAATTAACCTTTTTCTTCTAATGTAGTTGATTTTGTAGCTGGGTGGTTTTCAGGAGTTACAAGTTAGGAAATAATGCTACTGATACCTTTCATTTTTTGTTTTGCATTGGTCTTATATGTCTGTAGAATATATGAAAGGTAAAGCCAATAGCAAATAGATCACTTGGTCTAATGTAAGATATACTTGTCAAGTTTTTTGGACGTGTAATCTGCAGTTAATTGCTAACTGGACCTAATTGCTTTTAACTACTTACAATGACTGTTAGACTACTTGATGGGCCAAATTGTTTAATAGTTTTGAATAAAGCATGGTGTTAGGATGAGTAGAAGCTACATGTCCTGTTGAGTAAAGAAAGAAAATAAAAGAAAAAAACAAAAGACCAACCAACCAACAAAAAAAAAACCCGAAGGAAACAACAACAAACAAAATTATATCTCTAATGTTTACAGCTCAGCACTAGATGTGAGATGTATTAAGTTGATTTTGGTACAGAATTGTTGCAGAGAATTTGTTGCTGTGGATGTTGTCAATTTTTATACTTTTTAATTTTATGGGGGAGATTGAAATTCTTAGTCAATTTCAAAATACATATTTCTAAATTCGGTGTAGTTTTGATGTTATAATTATCCTTGGGTAAGCCTGTGAAGATATATTGAGAGAGTGTTATTTCAGGGTCCATAGCTGTGCCTGCTGTTTAGAAAATGTAAATTATTCACAATGAATTTGTGAGTGGAAATGAAATCAGAAGGATATCTGATACATATATTGTGCTGGTATCTTCTGGGATCAGTCTAATGGAAGATGTACATTGTATTTTTGTTTTTTAAACAGCTATCGTACTCTATACATGAAATGGGCAGATGCCTAAGGGCTATAAATGTAAGTTCTGAGTGCAAGAAGCATAGAATCACTCCTAACTTTATGAAATGAATATTGCAGGGAGTTTGTGTTGTATCATCCTGTCCCGTCCCCCTCCTTGCATAGGTTGTCTCTTATACAAGCTAAGGTGCCAGTGTGTGGTCTACCTTCTCTTTCCTCCATGTTGTATCATCTCAGTTCAGGTGTCCAAAATATATGCAATTGTTTGAAGTCAAAACTTTAAGAGAAAGGTATTCCACTGTTTCTCTTTTGGGAAAAGGTAAAAACATGTAATAGAACTAGAGAAGGATGTTTTTGGTTTGTTTTGCTGTCTAGGTTCCCCTATTTCATCCCTTACTGTGCTCTTACACTGTTGATCTCAGAATTTAGTGTAGAACTGTAAAATGTTAGGTGTTTTACAAGCATCCCATATATTGATTCATACCAGACTGATCTGTTAGAGATTTTAATCTAAAACTTATTGGCTTGTCCAGATTCATAAACCTGATGTAAGTTTTCACATCCTCAAGAAGTCACTATGTCGTTCCTGAAAGGAGTGCAGAGGGGGAAGCAGTATCTTAATTTTTACTTTAAAAGAAGAATATATCTTTCCTAACAGGCTATCACTTGACAAGATGATTTCTCCCCACCATCTCTATGTTTAATGGAAATTTACTAGTTGTTTAAATAGAGTACTTCTACCACTGATCAGTGATTGCAAATTACTGTGAAAGCATCAAGAAAGAGGAAAAGACAGTAATTTCCCTTCTAACTTCTCTCAGATTTCTGTGTGACTAAACAACAAGCCATTAATTAAAAAAGTCTTCAAATATACAAGATGCATTTTCAGTGTTGTGGGTGGTGGTTTTGGTGTGTTGTTTTTGGGGTTTTTTTTTGTTTTTGTTTGTTTGTTTGTGTGTGTGTGTTTGTTTGTTTTGGGAGGGTTGTTTGTTTGGTGGGTTTTGTTTGTTTGTTTTTACCTGAATTCTGTCAAGAGTGCAGAGCTAAGCAATAAAATATAGTGGGAGGGATAAAAGCCATGGATGGCATTTTTAATGATTCCTGAGGTGAACAAAACCCTGGAATAGACCAGTTTTTCTTGGTTTCTTCAGTCTGCAGGACTCTTCACAGTTTTTGCAGGCTTTATTATGCCCACCCATTTTGAAATGAGTAATGCTTATAACAGTCTCAGGATTCCTGGAAAGGAGTATGAAGCATGTCAGAAATGTGTTCAGCTTGTGTTATTTGCCAGAAAGAAAACTATTTAGTTAACTGCTAGAAAATATCAGGACACTGCCAACAGATGGTTTACTACTTTTACACAGTTCTTGTTTTCCCTATCTTTAAACTGCACTTTCATGATCCTTGTAAACTAATGTTGCTGGTGGCCAAGGCAGCCCTAATCCCACCCTTGCCCTTCTGTCCCAGGTGCTGGCACACAGCTGCATGGTGAACTGTCTCAGGGAGCTGATACGGGTAAAAACTAAACTACTCACTATTTAACTTTTTTTTTTTTTTAAAAAATGGATTAAACCTGGATTAATTCTTTTGTTTAGTCCACTGCAGTACCACATAAGCACTTGTGCTGTCATAAGGAAGCAAAGTGCATGGAGAAATAAATAGTTTCTGCCAGCACAAGTGCATGAGGTGGGCATAAATTAAATGTCAAACAACACAAACTGCTATATGTTTGCCTTGGTTCAGCAATTATGTTGGTCTTCTCTGAAGTTGTACTAGCTGTTTGTTTGAGATAACAAATACAGAATTTTGATGAATGATAATGATCAAATATGTAGTCTCAACACTAATGAGTAAATACCAGGCAATTACCACAACAGCAGAAGCTGGGTTTTTAATAATGGTGTTTTACAATGATTTCCCAAAGTAGGTGTCCTCTGTTAGGATGGTGGCTTCATTAAAACCAGATTTGAGTGCTTGCTGGAGCTACCAGCGCAGCCCAGCAATAGTTGGCTGCTTAGGTGATTTCACACTGCAGGCAACATTTCAGTGGTTAGCCTGTCCTGGGAGCCCATCCCTGTTTGTGATTAAAATAAAGATCATTGAAAACAGCAAGACTTAGCATACTGAACATATTTTCTTGTTTTTTGGAAAACATTACTTGCTCTTCCTTCCCTTGCTTGTTATTTTATTTCTCCTTTTTAATTTACTGCTATTTCAATTCTCCATGCTGAGGATTAGTTTCCTCAGTTCCTTCTGTGTACCAACACCTCAACAAAGATAATGTAAATCTTCATTTTCCACTTACTTGCGTGGTTCTATAAAACATCTGGATATAAAGATAAGTCAGCCGCTTGCTGGCTGTCTGCCTGAAAATGGTCTGAGACTTTGGCTGGCCAGAAAATAGTCCAAGTTTTTTACTACTGAATATGTGTGATCTGTGAACGTATCAGCTTAAGTATCTTGGTTTTATTTAGTACATATTCTTTAGAAATTACCTTTAATCCCTCTGTGTTCACATGCACATATAGAGGAATGGTCACCTGTTCCTAGGAGGAGGCTTGTTGATAGAAATATCATGGAGAAGCACTGGAGCAAAGATCTGAGGAGATGCAAAGGGGCAGTGTGTTTGTTACATGCACTGGTTGAAATCTGCACAGGAATCTTCCCTCTCGGTGTTTCTGTTGAGCACTGGAGGCACAGTGTAAATGTTGACATCCTCTTCAATAAGACTGTGATGGCTGGAGGAAAATGGATTTTTCTTCATTCAGCCAAAAGCATAATTCTAATAATTTGTGCGTGATTACGTACATAAAACAAAGCAAGCATGTGAGGCAGGAAATGTGGGATCTCTTTAGAGACTCACATTTACTGCAACATTTAATTCCCTTTTGCCATAGAGGGATAAATGTTGTGAACAGCAATGTGCAGTCTCAGGGTGCTCAGAGATCCTCCAGTAAAAGTTTTAGCTTTTAAGGCATTTTATATTTGAACACAGGGGAAACTGTTTGCATTCTGAGGTCTGTGAGTCCACATGGGCCATGAATGGAAACTGCTGATGGTTTGAATTCATCCTGGAACATGAATCAAGAACAAACATTACTGTGTAAAGAAATCTGCCTGTACTACATGAAGTTTTGCATGTACTGCCAGCATTTTTTTTTTTTAATGAAAATATGTGGTTTTGTTGGAGAATGGGAAAAATTGAGACTTGTGTTCCTTGAGCAAGTCTTCTGTATTTTTTAGTAAGACTAACAAAAAGATTTATGCCTGCTTTTGAAAAGGAAGAGTACTTAATTAAGACTTTAATACAACCTTTGCTTTTCATAGAATATCTCAATTTGAAAGGGACTCATAAAGATCATCAAGTCCAACTCCTGTAGATCCACCAATAAACAGGGAGAAGGTAGCTTATTTAAACACAACTGCCGATTTATTTTTTTTTTTTTTGACCCATGAGAAACAGTTTCATCCAAACTATACTGATAGCTGAATCTCAGAAGTCTCTTTGCATACAGGCACAGTTAGTTCTTTTATTTTTTTTAAATAAATAGACGTTTGTGGTCAGTGTCGTTTTCCACATTAGATTCAGCAATCATATCAAGTACACTGCATTAGATTAGTTGCTTAGTTCTGGGATCTGTGGCTGTTGTAAACTAAGTATTTGGAACAAAGGATCACAGCCTCTTAGGCAGTGAGTATATGCTTTAGTCAGAGGTTCCAGTTACATTTGGTGTCTGCAGAATCTGTCTGTACATATTCTGGTGGATGTCTGTACAACCAGCTTAATCACAAAGCAAATAATAACATGCAGCAATAAACTGCAGTATTTCGTTGTTCTGTGTCATGTCACAGAAACATTTTTGGCTGGAAAAGACATTTAAGATTGTCAAGTCCAACTGTAGGCCTAACACTGCCAGATCTACCTCTCAACTCCCTAAGAACCTCATCTATGCATCTTTTAAATACCACCAGGGATGGTGACTCCACCACTTCCCTGGGCAGCCTGTTCCAATGTCTGACAACCCTTTCCGTGAAGACATTTTTTCTTAGTATCCAATCTAAGCCTCCTCTGGCCCAACTTGAGACCGTTTCCTTTCATCCTATTGCTTGTTACTTGGCAGAAGAGACCAACACCCTCCATGTTACAACCCTTTCTAGTAGCTGTAGACAGCAATCAGATCTCCTCTCAGCCTCCTTTTCTCCAGACTAAACAGCTGCAGTTCCCTTAGCTGATACTCATAAGACTTATCCTCCAGACCCCTCACCAGCTTCCTTCTTGTGGTGAGGGATCCAAAACTGAGCACAAGATTCAAGGTGTGGACTCCCCGGTGTGGAGGACAGTGGGACTATTATTGCCCAGTCCTGCTGGCCACACTATTCCTGATACAAGCCAGGATGCTGTTAGCATTTTCAGCTAACTGGGCACACTGCTAGCTTATATTCATCCAGCTGTTGACCAACACCCTCAGGTCCTCTTCTGTGGGACAGCTTTCCAGCCACTCATCCCTGAGCGTGTAGCACTGCCTGGGATTGTTATGACCCAAGTGCAGGACCCGACACTTGGCCTTGTTCAACCTCATACAATTGGCCTCAGCCCAACAATCCCTCTGTATGGCCTTCCTACCCTCCAGCAGATCAACACTACCATCCAACTTGGTGTCATCTGCAAACCTACTGATGGCACCCTAGATCCCCTTGTCCAGATCACTGTGATATTAAACTGGTCCCAGTACTGAGCTCTGGGGAACATCACTCATGACAGGCTGCCAACTGGATTTTACTCCGTTTACTGCAACTCTTTGGGCCCAGCCATCCACACAAAACCCAGCGATGAGTACGCTCATCCAAGCCATGAGCAGCCAGTTTCTCCTGGAGAATGCTGTGGGAAACAGTGTCAAAGGCTTTACTGAAGTCTAGGTAGACAACATACACAGCCTTTCCCTCATTCAATGAGCAAGTCAGCTTGTCATAGAAGATCAGAATAGTCAAGCAGGACTTGCCTTTCATAAACCCATGTTGACTGGGCCTGATGCTGTACACTCAGGATGATCTGGTACATAACCTTCCCTGGCACTGAGGTCAGACTGACAGTCCTGTAATTTCCTGGATCCTGCTTCTGGTTGTTTTTGTAGATGGGTGTCACATCTGTTAACCTCCAGTCAACTGCGACCTCCTTGGTTAGCCAGGACTGCTGATACGTAATTCAAAGTGGCTTGGTGAACAAGATCCTTCAGAATCCTTGGGTAGATCCCATCTGGCCCCATAGACTTATGTGTGTCTAAGTGGTGTAGTAGGTCACTAACCATTTTGGATTGGATTATTGCAGCTTCATTTTGCTCCCCAGCCCTGTCTTCTGGCTCAGGTGGCTGTGTACCTAGAGCACAACTGGTTTTACTTGTTAAAGTCTGAGGCAAAGAAGGTATTAAGTGTCTTCTGTGTCTCTACTGAAACAGGAGATTTGGTATATCTTGCAATATTGTATCGAGCTAGGCTTTATTTAAAGTTGGATTCATATGGCTGTGTATAAAAGCATTAGCATGAAGATAGATGTGTGTATACATAGAGAGGTATATTAATTAAATCTCCTAGGTTTTGCATTTATTTTGTCTTCTAGTTTTGTACTGTAAGTTTCAGTGCACATATGAAACAAAATGGTTTGGGAAATTTGTGAAATAGGATTTGGATAGTATCTCTTGTTTTGGCTTGCCTCTTTTTCAGTAGGGTCTTATCAAATGCAGCTATATACAGTGAAACCTATTGCTTGCAATGTCATTAAAGTAAATCTTGAAGTACTATGTGAAGGTTTTGAAGCTATAAACCATTAACACGTTTTGCCTCAAACAGTTATTGGTAGGGAAAACTTATATCTTAATCCTGGAAGCTTTACATCACTGAGTACATCTCTGAAATCACACTTTATTTTGCACTGTGTGAACCTCAAGAAAACACCTGAAAACACCTATTCAACAACTCAGTTGCAGAATTAGCAGTATCACATTATTGCAAGGCGGAGAACACTTTCAGTTGGCTGTGACTCAAGTATATCTTTACCTGACAGTATTTTTGTGTGTTTTCTCAATAAGCTATTTATTGAAAATTCTCTAAGCATGTGAGGGCCTGAGACTGAAGTTATTTTTGCAAAGATTAAATAGTCTCAACCTCAGGCAGAAGGAGGTCTTTGTGATTAAACCCGTAGTCATTGACAGCAGCCTTGAATAAGGAAAAAAAAAACATCAAACACAACAACAAAAGAAAACCAGCAAACATGAAAAACTAAAACAAAAAAACCCCCTAAAACTAGTTGCAAAGTGCCAGCAGCTCACATGGTAGTATAAGATATACTGCAAATATTTTTTAACACAAGAGAAAATTGAGGTATAATGAACATCAATAGAAAAAACCCCTTTTCTAAGTAACTAACAGGTAAATTTAAACTTTTGATTCCTTTTTTTGTGTTGATATATTTGTTGTTAAAGAATAGGTAACTCACATGGGAAGAGTTATGAAACCACATATTTTCAGGAGCCGTGCATTTTTTCTTCCTTTGAAATTGGTCTGGATTTTTCCTTTGAGGCCTTTCTTGAAATGCTATTCATTTTTGTAAAGGTGCATGTAATGCTAAAACTTGTCAGAATTTGCATACCTCTGTATCGGTTAACTGAGGTACACTATTACTGATTATTTTGGCAAAGGATTCTATTTGCGTCCCAAAGTAAATAGGTGGTGGATTTGATTTGGACTAATTTGTGCTCTCTCACACCTCCATGAATAAAGTTTTGGTTGGTTTTTTTTTTTTTTTTTTTTAAGATATCAAGCATATCATAAATATGTGCAACAAAATGTTGAGACTGAAAGTGTTAAGACAAGTACTTTGGTGATAGTATACACACTAAAAATAATGGATCCATGACTGTTTTGGCTTCATAATCTATTTTGACTGAAATTTTATCTGTTTTCTAATAGTTCAATTGTGACTAATATCAAATGATCTCACAGGCAGAATTTCTGGCTTCAGTAGTTGAGACCTGAACATGATGTTACTTGTATTAAGAACCTAAGAATGTAAGAAAAAACAAAACAAAACAACAAAACAAAACAAAACACACAAAAAACCACACAAAAAATCTGTGGGCTTATGAAAGTCTTAATAATATAGAGATGTGGAATTTAATCTATGTGTATTGGAGGATCATTGTACTTGAACAAGTAAAAGGGGCATTTGGCAGTCTCTACTGGTGGGGCCTATACACTTACTAACAGAATTTAGTGCAGAACTAATTGGAGTTCATAACTGGGGTGCTGTCTGCATAAAAGGCCTGTTAACATCCCTCTGTAACCGAGTTGTCTCTCCTTCAGTTAGGCTCTTTTATAAGTTGTGGTCAGTTTGAGCTTTCTTTTGCTGGACACGCCTGAATAAGCAGCTTCCCTCCTTCTCCCTCCCTGTTCTCTACTTTTGTTTTTTCCTCTTGTCCAAGTGCCTGTCCTAAGTTGACTGTGCTGTTTTCTCACAAAACACATTGAGGAACCGACGTGGGTCAAAATTACGTAGCAGAAAAGAGGAGGTACAGTTTTGTCTGTGTTATTAATCCCAATGGTTTCTGATTCTGCACAGTTGCTCAGTTGGTATAATTGCAGAGGAGCTGAGGGGATGGGGTGCTAAAGCTGCGAGAAGTGCAGGAGCTGCTGAATCCGTTGCTGTCACCAGGAGCTGTGCTTCCGAAGGAACAGTCTTACTTGAGTGCAAAGCTTTCTGTATCTTCTATAAATGCGATTTCTTGTCTAGCAGCACAATCGAGATGCTGCTGAGCTCAACCATGGTGTTCCTTCCCCATTCCTGTGCAATGCTTCCCCTGTCTACGTGGGACAGTAGAGTTTCCCTCCAGTTACCAGAGAGGGAATTAATTAAGGTTTTCATGCAGCTTGAAGTTACAGGGTGTCCCTCTGAGAAGCTTTTGCATTGTCATGAAGTGCTAGTGTGGACAGCTTCTACCCAAAATAAACTAAGCTAGTTTAGGAGAATTTAAGCAGCGTGGAAAACAAATTCAGTGAAAACTCTTAGATACTTGAAAAATTCTGCCTCTGAGTGCATGAAATTATATTCTAAAATCTTTGAATCGTTAAAAACTTTATTTCAAGGTCAGAGCTACTGATGCCCATGTAAATTAACTGGACTGTCACATAACTGAGAAGCTTCTAATTTTTTAAAAATTATTTATTATTTTATTTTTAGAGAGCAACAGTCTGCTATATTTGTGATCTACAATGAATGCCAAATCTGCAATCAGCAAAGAAATTTTTGCCCCACATGATGAAAGGATGCTGGGAGCTGTCCAAGTGAAAAGAAGAACCAAAAAAAAGATTCCTTTCCTAGCTACTGGGGGTCAGGGTGAATATTTAACATACATCTGCTTGTCAGGTAAGATTAATGATTTTGACATCTAGTTATCTGGTTTGGTTTATCTTTGATTAACTGATTAGATGCTATCCATAGCCATACGGATCTGGTTGACTTGAATCTTAATGTAACCAGAGAATTATGATGCTTATATCTTAAATCTTGAGAAACCACATGCTCGAGGATATTAATATTTATCCCATATAATAAATTCAACAGGTGGTTTCATTGTGTTAAAAAAGATTAGGTGTTCTCTCACAACATAGCTGCACAGTATGAACTAATAGAATATTTGGTAACAGTCTTTGCTTACTGAGGTTGAGATTTTTCTTGAAGGGGTGAACTTTACATTATATTTCTTTTTAATGCACTGAAATATTTTGTTTGAAGTAAATATGCCTTCTTTTTCTTTTCTTATTTGTCTGTTTTACCAGCTCAGTGGGTACTTAGATATGCAACCTTCAGCCAGAATATTTTCAGTTCATTGAAAAGAACAGTGGTGCTGTGTGTCAATCACCTGCCTTTAAAAGGGATGAAGATGGAAATATTTGAATTGAATGAGTAAAGGATGTGTAAAGGCTTGTGTTGTGAGAGGTCATGGGGAACAGGGAGAAATGATCTATTTGCTGCTGATGTGTTCAGCTGAAATTAATTTGAGTTTCTCCAAGGTCAAACCAGAACTTGTGAGAGTCAGTTTCAGAAACAGGGCAGGTAGCAGTTGTACAATATTTTGCGCTTTTTTTTTTTAATGAAAGTACAATTATTTTCTTTTTGAAGTGTATAAATGAAGGCCATTGATTGGGTAACTTGTATTTAACTATGGTATTGTAGGCTTTTTACTGGCTTTTTTTTTTAATATTTTCTGTTTATCGTAGTGAAATTTAGCTTAATTAAGATTATGTCTCAAGGCAGTTGGAAAGCAGTTTGTGATCCTGATTTGCCTGTAGTTTATACCTGTTTTCAAACTTAGTGGAATTCAGTTGCCTGGAGGTAAGTGTTCAGTGGAGTTTTAGGTTTCCAGCTCTTTCTCCAGAAAGGCAGAAATCCCTTGTTGTGTCTGTTTCTGTCAGCCAAGTGTGTGTGAATACCTTTGGTATCCTAGGGTCATTTAGTTACTCAGGTTTTTAGGCAGTATCAGTTGCTCCCTTTGAGTGTGTATATCTAACTGGAAGTGAAACTAGTGGTCAGGGGAAGAAATGCTTTGTGAATCTCAGAAGACCACAGTTATTTTTTTGCCTAAATGGAAGATACTGTTTCATGAACATTCAGTTTTGTTTTGTTTTGGTTTTTTCCCACTGAAAACTATGTTGAAACTTTCAAAACATAGGAAGTAAACCCCAATGACTCTACTACTGGTATAAGACATCACATACATGCCTGCAAAATTTACATTTATTGAATGTTATTGAATGAGATGTTATTTGTATGCATATGTGCAAATGCTTATATTAAGGTATAAACTGCAGAGTTTATGCACACACATGATGAGGACCATGAGACAAAACAGGTGACTTCTTATTTGCATCTGGGTGTTCTGCTTGTCATTGTCCCCAGAGAGAGAGCTCCCAGGAAGGGCTTAAAAACTGATTCACTTGTGGTTGGGATACTCTTTTTGCGTCTAAGGATTACAGGTTTTAATCCTCTCAGGTTGTAGAGGAAACTGGATCTAGGTCTTCCATCTCTTGAAGAAGTGTTCAAATCACTAACCTTTTGAAGCAGATCTGAACTCCTGTTCCTTTGGCAGTCAATTTTTTTAAAGAGTCTGGTTTTTTTTCACAAGTCATCTCATTTTACAGAACAATCTCGTTCTAGGGCTGTGTAGTAAGTTTTGGAATACTGTGCTGTTTTATATCCACGTTCATGAGGAAAGGTTAAAGATGTGATCTGTGCTTAAAATTTTCTATAGGCTAACACTATTCAGTTGATTGATTTTATTTGTTTATTTTTATTAGCATTCTGGGGAGCCTAGCCTTCCTTCAGCTCCCCCACCTCCATGTGGTATGAGACTGAATGATCTTAGATACACCTAATGTTTTTCTACAGCAGAATAAGATTATGAGTAAGGAAGAAACAGAAGATATCCTGACTTCAGCAGAGTTTCTTAATGACAAGAAAAGCATTGAGGATCTAAATAAAATTACTGTACAGTGGGCACTGAAAAGCTGCATAATCTTATTGGAAGAGCCCTCATGCATGGTTTGCTGTTAATGGGGTTTTGCAGGGATATGAGACTGGTTTTATTATATGTTTATACTCTGTTTTATGGAACTTACAGTATGATTGGTAATTTCAGTAAACAACAAGCAACTAGGGCAGGGACTATCTGGTTATGTTCATGTCTGAGGGCAACACAGAGTTCCAAACAATCTGATCAGAAAGATGATGCAATTCAATAGGGTCATGTGCAATTAGTTATTTAGTTGGGAATAATCAATGGCAGAAGACTAAGGGGTAGGGACCAACTGTTTCTGCCACTGGGGTTAAAGGAAACTGTGATGGGTTTAAACTGTTTTTTGCTATTCTTGATGGCTGCGTAGCAGTAATGGTTTCCGTTGCAACAAGAGGCTGTGTTAGAAGTTAAAGTTTTCCTTTAGGAAGGACAACTGATGTGGAGATGGCAGTTCTACTGTGTCTCCAAATGATCTGAGCTTAACTATATCTTGGATAACAGAAAATACTTGGTGACCTTCCATTTTTCTGTGATTTGGTACAACCCATGAGACACAATGGTGGCTACCTCTGGCTTTTAGCTCCCATTTCAAGCAACACAGGCTTTTAATGCTGAGTGTTACAACATCTCTATTGTAAACACCTTTATCAGCCTTTGACTCTTGTCTCTTTTTCCCAGGTTTGCTATGTATTAGGTAAACATAGTGACCAGAGTGTATTTGTGTTCTTAGATTCTTTGGACTAATTCAATTTGACCTTTGCTAAAAGGAATTTGATAGTTTACTGTTTAGAACTGAATTTGTCAGTTGAAAGAATACACATAGAATCTGACTTGTTAAGGGACTTATAAATATTTGGGTTTATAAAATATCCTGCCTAGTTGAGTTTCGTTCAAGATAGGATACAGAAAATTAAACATCAGCCATTGCGACAGCTACTTTTATTTACTGCTCAGTCGGTAACTGACAAATTGCACCAATTGTTATAATGGGAGTTAAATGTTTTCCTTTCTGTGTTGAACTGAAAATACATTATATTGTAATTGTTGTTTATCTGCATATTTGTAAGCATGAATAGAGACACTGAGCCCTTAGGCCTCAAAGAGATGGGATAGCGAAGCATTAACAGAATCTGTTTTTGAATAGAACAAGATAGGAGTGTAAGGGAGATTCTTCCTTAAAATTTGTATTTGAAGTATGTACTGGATTCTTTTATTTGACAATACTAAATATTGAATTGGTTAGAAGGATATACTCATTAATGCTCTGAAAAGGTGTGCCTAAAGCCTGTCATTTGAAACTGGTGACAGGTTAAGGTAAGAAAGCTCTAGCAAGACTGCTTGCTGGACTGATGGAAACTGGGCAGCTGAGTTACCTGAAGTCTTCTGGCTTGCTAGTGTGGTGGGGCTGGCCAAGGTAGACTGGTAAGCAGAGCCAAGAGAGATCTTTTGGGAGTTATTTACTTGAAGAGCAAGAAAGGAGTAGACAGATGGGAAACACAGAGGTGGGGTAGCTGTAGGCAGAACAGAGAAGATGAAAGCTGGGAGTTTTGGTTGTGTGGTGGGTTTTTTTTTTGTTAGAAGAGGATTTGACACAGAGAAAATACAAGAAATTCAGAGCTGAAAGTGGATATTTAGCACCTCCTCCGCACTACCAGACCTAGTGACAGTTATTGGATCAGATCTACATTTTAATTTTGTCACCATTGTCTTATATAATTGAAACATAGTTGTTTAAAATAGTTCATAGCCTTATTTAGAGTTCTGAATTAAGTATAAATACTTAAAAGGTCATTTCAGAAATACAGGACAGTGGTGATCTCTCATTTGCTCGTGCAGTTCTGTGTGTGTTATTTCCTTTGACACACTATCATTATGTTTTTTAAGTAACTTCTGATTTTTAAAAAGGTTTTTAATTTGTTGTAGTGCATTGGAAGTGGTTCAGTTTGTACAAGTGGATGTGGTGTTAACCTTTCAGGACTAAAAATCTATTGCAGTTGCAGTGAACTGAATGAACCAGATGGTTCCTTTTGAACTCGAATTCCTGTGTGTCATAATGCACTCAGTTTAACTGTGCTGCTCTTTCTAGTCCTGCTAGAAAGCTTAGGATTTGACTGTAAAGCTGAAGTTGTTTTAAACTGGGAGTGGAACTTCTTCTTATGTGGTTACAAGTTTTATAGTGTTCTTTCTTTGCAATGTCCAAATTAGATTAACGTATTGTCAGTTCAGGAATTTTTTTGGATGGCTTTTATGCAAAAGTACAATCTCTTAAGAATAGTGCTAGAAAAGTAAAAGAAAACGCAAAGAAATTGTAAGAAATAATATACAAAAATAAGATACACTTGCAGAGGCAGTGTGTGCATTTTTCTTCCTCTTCTAACCTTATTGACCATGTCACACACTTTTTCAAAAGATGAGCATGAAATTGGTTAGAATGCTCTTTGTGGTTACCCCAGAAGGTTTTTGGTTTTGTTTTAACTTCTGTTTCAAAGTATACAGAGAGACCTTATTAGCTTAAATACTTCTGTGAATATCCTGTGCTCTTACAGCACACTTACTTCACCACGTCTCTAACCACACCACTTGGTTACACTATCAATACAAGCTTTGTATCCTGCTTTTTGCCTCTATAGCATATGGTCCTGTGAAGTTGTTGTTCCAAATATGAATTTGTTGTTTGTCCCATGGTGGCTGCACATGGAATAGAATATTACCCACGAATGACCTATATCTCTTATTCCTGTAGCTCCCAGAAATTGGCCATAATTTCATGGGGAGTTCAATGGCAGGTTAAGTGGAATTGAGTTATCAGCATGGTAGCTTAACCAAAATTGCAAAGTAGTGAGAAGGAGCTTCATATCAAAATAATTATGTTTTCTATTAATATGCTCTCATTTTCCATTTGAGTTTTGCTACTGTACTGAAGATACAATCTTCCAATTTATTTTCTGAATTTTCTCGTTTTTAAAAAAAAAAACCAACAAAAAGCCATCCAATTTTCAGGAGCTCGTAGTGTATAAGATTCTTGTGGTTGCTTCTCAGGATATGCAAAACCAAAGTAAACTTGATTTTCCACTGACTTTCGAGGGAATGCTGTAACTGCCTCCCCATAAGGTGTATTGAGGTATTCTGTGTGGGATTTTTTGTGTTTGTGGGCTTTTTTGTGGTTGGTTGGTTGGTTTGTTTGTTGGGGGAGAGGTGCGTTTCCCTGCTGTTTAAATCTGTATAAAGGAATGAGAAATGAGACTACTTCAGTGTTCATGGTCAGACATAGGGTATTCCTTTTGAGTCTGACCCACTTAGATGTCAGACCCTCTAATGAATGTTTCATTATTAAGCAAAATAGAACATGATTGACATGAGAAATTCAGTCAGCCCAGAAAAACATGCATCCCAAATGGTGGTCCAGTCTTCTGCAAGCTCTGACCTGAACAGACGTTTGAAGACGGCTGCACACCAGCTGTAGTACCATCCATAGCCCCATGGACGCAGGCTGGCACAGCACAGTGAGGTACCTGGGTACAGGCTGATATGTGCAGACAGGGGAAGTATCTATGGTACCCATATTTAACACAAGGGCTACCTGTTGCAGACTTTAAAGTAAAGACTTAAATTCTGTTCCTCAGAGAAGACTGATGTTAGATATTGTTACATCTTGGATAAGTTCCATGAGTATTAACCATCAGCGTAAAAAGAGTGGCTGCCTCAAATACCTGATAACTTTCTCATGTCCAATGGAGAAACTATTCCAGAATTCAATAGACAGGAGTCTGCAATGTAGAAAATAAATGTACTATTCCTTCTTCATTGGCTTTTTTTTAATGTCAGAGTACAGGCACATGAGAGACTTCATATTTTTTGCTACTGATCCCTCTAAAACTTTGTGCAGAGTCAGTGGCTGCTTTTGCTTCCCGCACTGCACAGGTTTTGAGCAGATTTTGCTTTCATGTTGACTAAGTCAAAGTGATACAATTTGCTAGTGTGGGTGGAGTTAAACTGATACAGCATTCTGTGGTTTCCACACATGTGTAGGTAGCTTCTAGTTTAATGGCAAGTTCGTGTTTATTGCTGGACTACTGTGGACTGATGCCTCTGCCTTTCTAGTGCCCACGCTGATGTAGATAATTACGGAAAGCTACATAGTGTGTCACTGAAGACTTTTGGGAAGAAG
The DNA here is from genome assembly GCF_963082525.1 of Nesoenas mayeri. Classification (NCBI taxonomy): domain Eukaryota; kingdom Metazoa; phylum Chordata; class Aves; order Columbiformes; family Columbidae; genus Nesoenas; species Nesoenas mayeri. The sequence continues at coordinate 32,105,630 of NC_137548.1, forward strand.
CTGTGGAAGTGTGTCAGGAATGGCATTAAAGGTGACTGGTTTTGCCATTAGGTTAAGAAGATGCTCTCAGAGATCATTCAGGTTTACTTCTAAAGAGATTATTTTTTTAATACATTATTACATTATTTTTATTTTAGAGTAGCTTTTTTTTTGTTCCACATTATACTGGTAGATGCCTTTCGATATACTTCGATATACGTGTGTGGGCATATACCTTCGTAAAATGTGATCATACTAAATCCTTCTGTTTTTATTCAGTCTTCACACAGTAATTGTTTTACTACCAGAAAGTAAATACACACAAGTGTTGTGAGCCCGTATATGCTATTTCATATATGCTATATCTTGTTTCCAATTTTCCATTTTTTTTTTTGTTTGTTTGTTTGATGTTTTCAGATTAGAAAATCTGTGAAACAATTTTCTGGGTGTGTACAGCACACTGTCTGTGTGATACTTAGTTGATAATTGGAGCTTGTGGAAGACACTGGAATACTTAATTTTTGTCCTTCTAGCCATGGTTCAATCTTGAAAAATCAGCTTTACTCATCTGGGGAAATACTTCGTTCACTGAAGAAGCTTTCCAGGAAACCTTCTGAAATATGTAAACTCTGCAGTGAAGTTTAAGGGCATATGTGAGAATTTCTTAAAGTGAGTCAGGAGACTGTGGCAAACATTGAAAAGAGTCAAGAACTGTGTCCTTTTTGATATGTATTTTTTTTTGCCTTGAAACACTCAATGTTTGGAGAGTGGAATAGTTTCATTCCACTTCTTTGCTTTATTTGATCATTCCAATGCTTATCTGTTCTACTTCTGAAAGAGATAATGCCTTCTTGGGATTGTGTACATGGCAGATTATTTTCTTTACCACCGAGTGTATTTTAGACTGGTGCTCATATTTGTTGCTTATCAAGGTTATTTCCAGTGATGATACTGAATTGAAAAATTTCATTAGATGCTATGCAAAAAACCTCCCATGCTTGCCAACTGTAAGGATTACTACTGTAAAGGCAATTTCTGCATAACATAAATTCTCAATTGGAAAACATGTTTACAGCATCAAATACACAAGACTGATTATGGCCTTTCATGGATGGATAAATTTTTTCCCCCCTTACTAACATTGCTTCAGAAGTTACTCTGCATGGAGTTCAAATCCTTTGTAAAAACCATAGGACTGAACCAATTTCTGCACCCCTAACTTGTTTTTACTAGGTTTTATTTTAACCTTGTTTAATCATCATAGGAGTTTGGAGGAATTCTCTTACATTTACTCTGCCTTTACTTCTCCTTTCAAAATAGCTGCCTAAGAAATCATCAGAAGCTTTTGGTTAAAACTTTTTAAATTATTTAAATTATTATTTAGTATTATTATTTATTATTCAAAAAACAAGGAAATAGAAGTTTACATACGTAGAGCCATATTATCATTAATCTTTCTGTGCAGTGAACTAAGGTCCATTACAACCTTGTCATTTTCTGTTCTAAGAGAAGTAATAAATAAATTTCAAGAGAAGTTTCAAACTTTGTCTTCTCTACCATGAGCCTCTGACTGGGCATACGTTTGCTCCTTTTTTTTCCTTTTCTTTCATAAACTAGAGCTTGAAAAAAAAATAAACAGGCTTCTTTTCCTTCCACCTCTTCCAAGGGTAATGTTTGTAACCATCACTGTTTCATGTCGGTAATGGTTTCTTTAAGTTGAAGGTTTAATCATTCAGATACCTGTAGGGCAAATAAATGTCTGGCTCCGCTTGCTGTGAGTTCAGTGACCTAAATTCTCTGCTCTGGATTGACCATAAAGTTGGGTAAAGGAGAACACTGGTACTGTTGCTTAGCATGGCTACATTCGTGTAGTGTACTGTGCACGTCTAAGTAAGCGTATATAAAATGTATACGTGTGTGTGAAGCTTTCATCTGCTCTTAGCTTCCACCCCCAGGGCTGCTTGTATAAACTGTGAAAGCAGTTGTTTCCAGTAATGCTGGTTGATTGTAACTGACTGTGTGCTCAGATGTCTCGCATGTTGTGGCTCGGGAGACTGACAGCACAGATAAGGGTAACGCCCATCTCAAAAACAGCTTCCCTGTTGTATTGCAGCTCAGTGAATTTGCCACAGTGTTGATGTTTTGGGTGCAGTGCTTGTATGAAATTGTCAAACTGTAATTGCCTTTATCAACTTATACTGGAACAGGTTGCCTGGAGAGGTGGTAAATGCCTCATCCCTGGAAACACTCAAGGTCAGGCTGGATGGAGGTCTAAGCAACATGATCTCGTTGAAGATCATAGAGTCACAGAATGGTTTGTATTGGACCAGACATTAAAGATCATCTAGTTGAACTCCCTGCCATGGGCAGGGACACCTTCCACTAGATCAGGTTGCTCAAAGCCCCATCCAACCTGGCCTTGAACACTTCCAGGAATGGGGCATCCACAGTTTCCTTGGGCCGCCTGTTCCAGTGTCTCACCACCCTCATGGTGAGGAATTTCTTCCTAGTATCAGATTTAAATCTACTCTTTCAGTTTAAAGCCACTACCCCTTGTCCTATCACTACATGCCCTTGTAAAAGTTCCCTCTTCAGCTTTCTTGTTAGGTCCCCTTTAGGTACGGGAAGGCTCCTTTAAGGTCTCCCTGGAGCCTTCTCTTCCCCAGGCTGAACAACTCCAACTCTCAGCCTGTCGTTATAGAAGGGCTGCTCCAGCCCTCTGATCATCTTTGTGGGCCTCCTCCAGAATTGCTTCAACAGGTCCATGTCCCTCTTATGTTGGGGTTCCCAGAGATGCATGCGCTACTCCAGGTGGGGTCTCAAGAGAACAGAGTAGAGGGGGAGAATTGTCTCTCTCAACCTGCTGTCAACACTTCTTTTTATGCAGCCCAGGATATGATTTGCTTTCTGGTCTGCAAGTGCACATTGCCAGGTCATGTTGAGCTTCCTGTCAACCAACATCTCCAAGTCCTTCTCCTCAGGGCTGCTCTCGATCCATTCTCCGCCCAGCCTGTATTTGTGCTTGGATTTTCCCCAATCACCATGCAGGACCTTGCTCTTGTTGAACTTAGTGAGATTCGCATGGGCCCACCTCTCAAGACCGTCAGGGTCCCTCTGGATGCTATCCCCTCCCTTCAGTGTGTTGACCACACCACGCAGCTTGGTATCATCAGCAAACTTGCCAAGGGTGCACTCCATCCCACTGTGCCTGTCTCTGACAAAGATGTTGAACAGTGCCAGTCCCAGTACCAACCCCTGAGGAGCACCACTCATCACTGCTCTTCACTTGGACATCGAGGCATTGACCACAGCTCTTTGAGTGCAACTATCCAACCAATTCCTTAGCCACTGAGTTGTCCATCAGTCAAATCCATGTCTCTTCAATTTAGAGACAAGGATGTCATGTGGGACAGTGTCAAATGATTTGCACGAGTCTAGGCAGATGGTGTCAGTTGCTCCTCCCTTATGCACCAACACTGTAACCCCGTCATAGAATCTGTCAGGCATGATTTGGCCTTAGTGAAGCTGCATTGACTATCATGAAATCATCTTCTTGTTTTCCATGTGCCTTAACATAGTTTCCAGGAGCATCTGGTCCATGATCTTGCTGGGCACAGAAGTGAGACCAGCTGGCCTGTAGCTCCCTGGCTTGTCTTTTTTTCACTTTTTAAAAATGGGAGCTATGTTCCCCCCTTTCTCAATCAGTGTGAGCTTCACCAGACTGCCATGACATCTCAAATATGATGGGCTTTGCGACTTTATCCACCAGTTCCCTCAGGACCCACAGATGCATCTCATCAAGTTCCATAGACTTGTGTACCTTCAGGTTCTTTAGATGGTCTCAAACTGGATTTTCTCGTACAGTGGGCGGTTCTTCATTTTCTCAGTCCCTGCCTTTGCCTTCTGTGACTTGGATCGTGTGGCTGCAGCACTTGCTGGTAAAGACTGAGGGAAGGAAAGATGCCATTGAATACCTCAGCCTCCTCCATATCCTGAGTAACCAGGTCTCACATTTCCTTCTGGAGGGAGCAAGGGGGGCATGTTTTTGCTAGTCTTGCTTTTATCGCTGACATACCTATAGAAGCTCTCCCCGCTAAAAGGACTAGATGAACTTTAAAGGTCCCTTCCAACCTGAATGATACTGTGATTCTGATACTGAATACAGTTCTTAACTAAGCCCCTTTTCCCTTCTTTTTCGGAACATGTTCTGCCTTTGTTAGGTATTTCTGATATTTTTAATTCCATGGTGCTCAAAATGAGTTTTAGAAGTTTAAATATCACTTGTTGTTAATGATAATGTGTCCAATTCTGTTTTATAAAAGATATTTAAAAATCTGAAGTAATGTAAGGGTTTCTGAACAACTTTACCAGAGATCAAGTCATATAAGTGAAAAACTGGTGGCTTTTGGGTGGGAGTGAGATTAACCTCCTGTTTTTCATTATTGATCTTTTTGTCTTTATTTAAAATAGAAGAGGGGAAATGATGAACCTCTTTGAGTATGCTACATTTATTGATTGTATTAAGAATAATACCCTTAATATACATCGATGCTCTGATTCCTCCTGACTTTTGAGTTGTTCACATTAATGTAACTAGAACTTTTTCACAAGAACTTTGTGTAGGAGGGAATCTTGTTATAGCAAAGCTACAGAATTGCGTATTTGAAAGCATCTAGTCTGAGATATTTTTTTCTTAAAGTGACAAAAGAATGTATGTGTGCTCCTGTGCATCCTCCCAACACACTGCTTGCTCTAATTTGCATGCAGCAAATACCTTCTAAATTGCAAGGTGAAGGTGTACAGTTATGTGTCTGCTGTTTAGCTCTTTTATTTTTTTTCTTCCCCAGAACAGAATTCTAGCAGTCACACAAAGCTTAACACTTGACTATTGTGCATCACATTCGGTTTTATAAAATGACATGTCAATCCAGGGAATTTGTGTTACTAATGTTGCCTTCAGTTTTGTTTCAGAGCTTTTGAAATTGCTTTTCCTTCCACCTCATGCACACATGGACTCTTTGGAAAGATTTCCAAAATACCAAATGAGAATATCTTCGAAAAATAAGAAAGGAAAAAACATAAGTAAAACAAAACCATAGAAAACTTGAAGGGAAAAGTGAGGCATTGGATATGTTTATCTAGTCAGATGTGATTTTTCAGTAATCACAAAGGATAGACTTAATATTTATGAATATAAAGCCTGTATTGATACAAGAAGTTTTTACATATAAAAGCAGTTTGTTTTGGAGCTGTATGCTGGAAGTTGTATACTAGAAGTTGTATATTCCCCCATCCATCATAAAAGAAGCTTGGTGAGGTTGTATGTAGTTAAAATGTGTACCTTTTTCGGTGGAGGCATCCAAAAATTACTGTGAAGGCTTACACAAAATAGTTAGGTTGCAGACCTTCTTTCCTGTGCTCCATGTTCAGAAGGGGATAGTGGTTCTTAGTGCTTATCAGTTCATTGGAATTACTTGTGCTGGGTGTATTCCTCAAGAGCTGGCAGTAGCTTCCTTCAGTGGGTGCAGCACATTTTACTGCAGTATTTTGCCCAGAACGTGACAGATGTTTGCATCAAGTTCAATGCCAGGTTAAAATGTTTGAATGTTGTGCTGGCTTTGGAAGCAGTTTGTTCATTCTTTGGCCAAGTGAGGCTTTTGGCAGGGTCTGGTGCACTCTTATATGTGATAAAAATGCAGAACTAGAAGTAAGGATGTATTAAACAGTATTACATGATAACTGTTCCTTCAAGTTGGAAGTATAGCAACAATGCATATAAGACCTAGGTGAGTATTCCCTAATTGTTAGTTTTGGTGGAAACCATTCTTATACTGTAAGAGTTAAAAATTATGTCTTTTGCTTCAAGCTAAGATTCATTTTGAACAGTTTCTTAGTTTTCATGGTGCTGGAAAGTGGTATTTATAATACTCTGACTCACTGTGTTATGAATTATTGAACTTAAATTGTACTGAGCAGAAAACATCTGGATTGTTCCCTTATAGTTGCACTTCAGAAAATGTTACTGTCAGTTGCTGTGTAGCTCTGCTCCTAGTAGTTGTATTAGCTTGTGAAGAAAGAGTTTTCTTTCTGCTTGACCCTTGGTTGGTGTATTACAGGCTCTTCTAATAGATAAACTTTAGATTAAAATCTTATCCTTTTATAGTATTCCAAGCTGTAGGAGTAAAATCCTGTAAGTTTTCATCATACTTCTGGCCTCTGAAGATTTCAGTGCTGATCAGCATGTAAGTACTTAATGAAGGAATTGCTAAGCCGATTATCACATCATGTTTCTCTATCATTAGGTGGGTTTTATTGTTACCTTGACAAAGATAAAGATGAATAATGCAGACATGATCTCTAAATATTTTCTGTTTGTGAGTTTAATCTATAAATAGTATTTTTAAAAGTGAGTTAAATAGAAAAAGAACAGATCAGAACTGAAGCCTGATCTTTTCCTGTGATTAGATAAACCGGATAATACAGGCAAAACTGCTGCCCCAGGAGCTCAGATACTAACCAAATAGCAGGCCATCTATAAAATACAGTAGGGAGGGAATTTTCAACTAATTGTCAAATTTTCTCTCACTGGTATAATATGTGACCATTTCTAGCTGTAGCAATAAAAACCAGGTCATGGTCTTGTGTATGCATGTACATATGCTACCACCACAAACAATTGTTCTGCATTTACAGCAGGCAGTGTTTTTCCTCCAGCCTACTTACATTAAGATTTTTACGTAACTTGTTTTTTGTAGTCTGATTATTCATATCCTAACAAGAAGGAAAAAACAATATATGAAGGGTGGGGAGGCCGAGAGAATATAAACTGTGCGAAGTTCTGTTGTCCTTGTGTGAGGGAGGAGCCTACCCGTTTGTCAAGTTAAAACAATCTCTAGTAACTGTTTAGCTGGAACAACTTCATAAAGTCTGACACACCCTGTGAGCTGCTCTCTTGCTGTGTTCTCCTGAGCTTAGCAGCACACAATAACTTTGTGTAGCGTCAGGGAATGACTGAGTTAAAACTCTACTGCAGCTCAGATTCCCTAACATGAGTCTTTTAAAGAAAACTTCCATTTAGGTGAAATTTTTAGGGGGTAAGTTTGAGATAGCTCTGTAATATTGTGGACCATATGCATCAGGCTGTGAAGTTTCTTAGGCAACTTTATTCCCTGAATCTAGATGGCTATTGGAAAATTGCTTTAAGCATCTAGTAGTCCTTCTGTATTGTCTCCTCAGACATGTCTTCAGAGGACAGGCTCAGCTGGAAGGGAAGCTGCAACATAAACTTCTTGCTGGATGAAATAACTAGTAAATGCTTTTCATGGATAATATGATATCGGCCCCTGCTGTTTTAGTTTTCTTAAATCTCTGCCTCTTGTCACTCTTTGTGGAACACAGTGGGAATGGCAAGAGCATTTTTCTGTGACTGGATCAATGACTTGGAAGAGAACAGAACTGTTAAAAGAATATTCTCTTATATCTCGCAAGAGAAGCATTTTTACGAAGCACTTAAAGCATTTATACAAAGTATGCTTTTTCTGAGTGAGGTGAAAATTGAAAGCTTAAGTAAAGAGAAGCTTTCAGCTTCCAGTCATTATGTTTGTTCACCTGCATTAATGACAGATTCCTAAAGAAATCTTGACTGCTCAAGTGCCTGGGAATATCTAAAGATGTCTAAAACACTATCTGGTAAGATTTTTGGCAGCTGAAATTTGTTAGATTTACTTAAAAAGACAACAAGATCTAGGTAGGCAACTTTTTAAAAAGTTTGGAATAATTTGTGTTCTGTTTTATTTTTGTATTCAAATATCTCAGTTTCTTTTCAGATTAGCTTTCTTAAGCTTAGCCCACATAAATTGAGCATACAAATACACACAAGCAATCCTTCAGCTGTACCATCTGAGGGAATGCTGGTTGCTTACCCAGTCTCCATTCTGTAATGGAAGGTATTTAGGAAGCATAAGAACAAAAATTGTCATCAACTGTGGAGAACATAAAATTGAAACAGACTTGGAGAGATGCTTTGAAAACTGTCAGGAATTGAAAAAGGGATAGTTTGTACCATGGCATTTGAAAAATTCTAAATTGATGGACCACTCTGTATGTTGATTGATAAAGCCATGAAATATTCATGTGTTATTCAGTTGTACTCCCAAATCAATCGTAATATTTTTGTAAATTTAAGTTAAAAACAAAACAAAACAAAAAAACCCCACAAAACAAAACAAAAAAAAACCCAACCAAAAACGTTTTCATATTGTGTCCTCTCCCCTCTCCTCCAGAAAGGTAAGCAGTCTTGCATTTGAATGTGTCAACTTGTTGAAGTACTGATCTGTGTTAGTAGCAGATTCTATAAAGCAATACCTATCCGTTTTAACCAAGGGTGAGGTTTGTTTGTTTTCTAGCTAGAAACTGATATAACCAAATAAAACATTTTTTTGCTAATGTCAAATAGCTTTTTTTCTTGGCCAGAGAGAAGGGTCAGGAGAGAAAAAGCAGAATGGAAAGAATTAATGTGTGCAGCTACACAACTACAGACTTTTCTTTACTCTAATGAAGTATTGGAGCATGATGTTGCTATTCTGCAAGATAGGTCTTTCAATCCATATGGAAATACTGTGAGGACTAAGCCACTTTATCGTTAACTTCCAGTGATAATGGGGTTTTTGTGATGCAGGTGATGAGAAATAACACAGATTTCATTAAAGGCCCTAATTGCCTTTTACATGTGACAAAAATGTCTTTTTGCTTAGTTCTATTTCAGTCCTTATGTTACCTTACTCATAGAGTGGCATAACAGCCCAGGTTGGAAGTGACCTTGAAATATCATTTGGACAAACTTTTAGTCATTTAAATAATGTATTTTTGAAAAGTGTGTAGTGCGACAGTGATGTCATTCAGGCAGTCAGCTAGAATTATTCAGACCAGTAGTCTAACAGTAGAAGTATTGTCAAGAATTGTATTAACAATTTGTTTAGATAGATAGCACAGTCTCGAAGACTTGAGTAAGCAGAAGTGAACTATTAGCTTTGGACTCAAAATATAATGAAGTAGACAAAATCTCAAGAGAGTTACTTGTATTTGTGACTTTCTATAGTTCCGCTTTCCCTGCTGTAAGCATTTACCCATAACCTGTGGTTTCAGACTATTTCAGCTCAGTCTTGGTCACTTTCTTAATAGATTTCATAAAGACTGTTCTCACCTCTGTTTACTGCAGACCTGTTCAAACATTCTTTCCATTTGCTCTTTTATCTCTCTTTTTTTTAGACAAACAAACAAAAAACCCATGTGACTTAGGGGAATCACCTTTTTTTTGTTTGTTTGTTTTGTTTTGTTATATCTTTCCCCTTTCTGCATATCTGAAATGCCTTGAAAGGCATGTTTGAAACCCCTTTTTTTTTCCTGTAAGTTTCTCCTATTTTAAAAATAAACCTGTTATGGACAGCGTGTTGTAGTTGTCTTATTTGTCTAAGTTTTATTTTGGCAAAGTTTCTCTTTATTCTACATTTAAAATCTTCCTTTTTCTTTATGGTTAATGATTGGATTCTTTCTGCAGCCATTGGTTCTGCTTCTTGCCATATCAACTGTTTTCTGTCAGCTGATCGTCTCTATGATTTTCCCTCTTGGAGAAATTTCAGTCACTAAACATAGTTCCTTCATTTCAAGTTAATTCTTGTTTTAATCTTGCGCACTTCCTTCCTGAATGCGAATATTCACTAGTAACAAGCCATTGTCAACTTGCCGCTATTTCTGCTTAACTCAATTTCCAGCTGTCCAGCTCTACACAAGAATCTACCTCTTTTTTTTAAACAAATAAAACACAACACTATCCTTTGTCAGCCATTGCTTATGCAAACCTCTTCCATTCCTAAAGCAGACTCATAATGTTGCTGATTGTCTGTTAACCTCATATGAATCCTATCCCCTTTTACTTTCTTACTCTTTTTAAGCAGTCCACTCTTCTGACCTTTTACATCTTGCAGTCAGACTCTTTCATTCTCTAAATCTCATCGGCTCTGGACCATACTTTTGTATTGTTTTGCTTTGCTTTGCTTTGTTTTTCTCTTTTCCTTTGTTTCTAGAATCCTGCTGCAGCTGTAAACCTAGGCTTCCGCTATGCCATTTCTGTGAAAATTTGATATGCTATCACTTGGCTTCATTCCCTGCTTAGGAGGAATCATTTGGAGTGTGTAATTCCTTTTTCTTATTCTCCCTGCACACTTTGCCTCCAGCCCACTTGGATGTTTGCTGTGTCTGTTGGGTTTTGTGAACTTTATGCCCTGTTAGTGAGTGTCTGTTGGGAGATCAATAGGCATCATTCAGCTGATTTGTGTAATATTTGATTAAAGCAGTCCTAGCCCTTGCTTGTCAGCTCTGTATAGAGGGGTCACATAGCAGAAGGGCAGAGAAATTGTTCCTGAAAAATGATTTGGGTTATTTTGGCCACAGAGCCTGGTTTTAAAATCATTTGGAAAAACTAAGTGCACAGAATAGCAAAGAAACAATGAGTATTAGAGCAGCCTTGCAGATCTATATTTTTGGCTGTGAATGAGTGGTCATTAAGACACCTTTGTGGGGATGGAACACTGGAAACAGCTGTGTTGCATTTTTTAAAGTCTGGAATCGAGCTGTAAACTTCTGCTATAACTAGTTGTGCTCTGGTTTCCTTTTCAACTGTTAAAGCATATTATTCCTTCCCTCTAGGAGAGCTTTTTGGCTTTATTGTTGTTATGCTTATTTGCATATTAATCTCAACAGAAAGAGAATTTTCAGGCTTTTCTCCTCTTTTTTTTACGCAGTGTTCTCCATAAATACTATCATGTATACCTGTAAAAAGATAATATATTACATTTACCATATGTTGAGGCTTCAATGAACAACACAGGAGAGAGGAATACAAATTGACATCTCTTTCAACACATCCATCCTCATGTCTTTTAGAATTAGCTTTGGACATAGTTCCTCTATTTAAGTTCTCACAGCATTCCATGCAAAAGAATGCAGATAAAAATCGAGTAATACTGTGAGGTTCTTTTTCATAAAATGCTTTATCTCTGATAGTGTGACATGTTAATAACACAGTTTGTCAAACATCTGTGTGCATATAGAAAACAGAATAAAAGAAATGCAAATTCTTCGGGCCTTAAAGTGCTGCCTAAGCAGACAGTTTCTCTTAAATCATAACAGGAATGCATCAGTTTGAGGGCTCATTTTAAAATCATTTTTCCTAAGTATAAAAATGTTTTTTAAAGGATGGATTTTGTTTCATTTTGAACATAATACAAATATCTCAAGACTTCGATGGCATCAACATTCAATACATTGTGGAAACTTAATATAATATATGCACATGCAACCTTGTTCAAGCTGTGTCTTGACTGTGTGCTTTATCTGTCAAAGCAATCTGACTCAGAGCACACGTAAAATTTCCTAGAATAGTAATAACTTGACTGACATGTCCTTTATTTTAAGACGTTATTTTTACTAAAGCAGTAGTTTCATAATCTAGTTATCAATATTCTTGAAACAAAGGCAGTTACCACCAAGTTGCTAAGTGACTATACGCTTGCATAAGGGGTAATTAGTACTGTAAAGAAAATTGGTAGACTGCCCACTTCTAGTGTTTCTAGTGTAAAACTAAGAATTCTTGTCTGACTTTTCAGGTTCTTTCTTTGACTGCAGCTTCTATAGAAATTAGTTTTATCTTGCTGGATAGTAAGTACCAAAAAATAAGTTAGAAGAACCCTTGAATCATAATGCAGCTGATTGCAGGATCACCTTTCCACGAGGAATGCTATTACCTTACTACCTGAAACATTGAGTAGTGGGTTGTTTTGTTATCGTGGGTTTTGTTTGGTTGAGGTTTGTTGTTTTTTTTTTGTTGTTTTTTTCTCCAAAGTAAATGGAAGCAGGATCTTTGAATTGCAGGTGAGAGGGAGTCTCAGGACAGCCACTACCATACTGTGAGAGCAGTGCCCAGAACAGTGGGCAGCCTTCACTGGGACAACAGTGCAGCTGGGCAACTGCTCTGCTCCCAGCTACTGCACGGCCAGATCTTCAGCCACTGGACAGTGAGCCTCAGAACCTCCAGAGCACATTTTCATAGGTTTGGTATTTTAGCTAATGGTATTTTAAATTATTTTCTTGAAATTGAATCTGGATTAAGGGAGTAGCAGGCATAAATTAAAATGCAGCAGAAAGAAAATAATTCACTGGGAATGATGATGGCTGCAGAACATCCAAAATGCAGTTAAGCAAAGCAACACAACACTATTTCTGGGTATTTCAAATATCATGAGGGTCTGCAGGATTATTTTCACCACTATAATAAGGTATAAAAAAAGCAAACAATAGAAGTAATGAATTAGCTTGCATTCCCTTTGGTATTGACTATAATAAATTTAACAAGCTGATTGAGGCAGATAAAAGGAGTTTGATTTACTAAACTGATGTATGTCACTACATGCAAACCCTGTGTTGCCAGGGTCTAGAATCTGGAAGGGATCATAATATTTGAGCAGTAAAAGGTGATTCTTATTGAAATCTCTAAAAACTTGGATGTACTTTGAAAGCAAATGCTGAGCAACATAATGTGTGTTAACCATTTCCACTTGTGCACCTTTGGGATTGTTTTATTGCTCCAAAATGCAGAGAATGTTCTTAAATGGCTTTGTCGTCTTCCCCGTCTTTTGTATTGTACCAATAAGTCCTTGATGTGATGTTATTTTCTTCCAGATTCAGTGTGTTAGTTGTTTGACATGCTCTGTCCACGGGAGTTGGTGAGGTTGCAGAAAGCATAACCTAGGCAAGGGGGAAAGGAGACAGAGAAAAAAAGTTATAGTTCTATCTGCAGCCAGTGTATCCAGCTGAGAGTACATCTGGTCTGTAAAATTACGTGAACACTACCATATCCAGTTCAAACAAGTCTCATTTTATATCTGATATACGGTGCAAATATGTATTTGTTCAGAACATCATTAAAGTTATTACACAGTTGGTTAGGTGTCTGTTGTGCCTGACCTGCTGTTGGGATGTTTTTGAACTTGGTTATTTGTGTTCCATAGGAGTGCTAACAGGGATAATCACACACTTAAGTGGAGTTTTTTTTACATCAGACATTTGTATTTATTGTTCTGGGCAGCTTTGACATCTTATTCTTATAAATGTTTTGATGCACTCCAGGAGAACCTTACATTTTCCCAGCAGTAATTCCTAGTCCCCAGAATACTGGACCACTACTGCTCTCAGGTATTTGGTTGTTCAATGTACTCTTGACATATGGTCTGGAAAACCTTCTTTGGAACACTGAAAGGTGGTTGTCCTGTAAGATCCTGCTGTTCTGTTTCCTGTTTGACTATGGGTTTGGAACTGTTTACTTTTTGTTGTAGATTATACGTAAACACTAAAGAAACAACCCCCAAGCCTTAAATCCCGTTATCCAAAACCTCCATCTGTGGTAACAATCCTATATCTATGGTCACGTAATGTTAAATCGTCCATCAGCAAGATCTCTTGCTCAGCCTACAGATTAGCACTGTTTGTTATAATGCTGTAATAAAACTTGATAGCCTCGTACTTACACATTGCTATATTTTTTAACTCTACAGGGTCATCCACATGATAATCACTCTTGGCTGTGTCTCATCTGTATTATGTATTCCACAGGATGTCTGCTGGTAACCTTTGTGTAAGCTTTCAAGATGCAGCTTCTCATGTTAGTAAACCATTTTCATTACATCTTCTTTACAGAAGTATAAATACAAATAGGTTAAAAAACGGCCAGAGAACTTAACTTCAGTCTGGGGCTAAACAGTTGCAATTTGTGTAGTATTATGCAGTATGCTTCAATTTTGAAGTTCAACATCACATTACAGTTCAAGAAATCACTATGAATTTGCTGTATGACTTCTAAAATTAAACTTAAGGCGGAGCTTCATAGGATGTTTGAATGAATCAGTAAGAAGTTGGGATTCCTATTAAAGCTAACTGGTTATTATAATGTATTGGCAAAAGAAAGCACTCGGAGTGATATTAACCTGAGGACAATGGTGACAGGTGCAGCATGAAATTCTGATTTAAAATCAACTATTAAAAATATCAATATCTGTAATACGGAGTATTAAGATTTCTTTCCTTGTTCATGGAAAATCTTATAAACAGAAGAGTTATTCTCCTGCAAAACTCTACCTATACTGTGTATTTTCTAATCTCTTGAGACATGACTCGTTCTGAGATTTGTTCAGCACAAAAACTGGTCTGCAGTGTGTATGTGGAAGACTAAAAAATGAGAGGAACTTTAAGTGGATAATGGAGATGACTGATTTTTCTCCAACAGCTACAAGCAGAGGGGGAGGGAAGTAACACAGCCAAGTATCAGGTTGTTTCTACTCCAGGTACCTGAAGTGGCTCAAGGCATTCCAGGCTACAGGCTTTTGAATCCATGTTTATTTGCTCCATTGAGAGAAGTATATGTGACTCTGATAGCTCTTTGCCAGTAATGGAGTAGTTGACTGAGATGTTTGTGGTAATGAGGAGGACTCCAAACAATCTGAAGCAGAATTACTGCATTTCTACATGGGTTTTCCAGACAAATATGTATGAAAGCGCACACATTCCAAGTCCTGAAGTGTGTTAGATGAACTGCAAGTGCACAATCAGTGCACATGCTGTACAGGGGTTTCTCAGGATCCTGGTATGTTGTTTGGTCTTGTCATTTGACCTGAGCAACAAATTGTGTGGGAAAACTCGTGCAAGTATTCTAAGTCTTCAACTTATGTTTAGGGAAGGCTTCCAGACAGAGAGAGAGGAGGACATATCTGAGGAACCCTGAACATAGGGGATGTCTCTTTCTTAGGTTTTATTTTCAGCTTTCTGGAAATAGACTTGCTTTATAAACAAAATGTTAAAATAATAGTCTTGGTTGATAGTGTTAAAATAATTGATCTGCAGTAGATGACAAATACGCAGAATGTTTTTAAGTGTTTTTTACTCATATATTGTGTGTTAAGATTTGGGGGCCAAGTGCAGATCAGGCTGCATTATTGTTTTAATTTGATTTTCCAGATTACAATGTTTTGTCTTCTTACCCCAATTTGTAGTCACATGAATCTAGTGGATCTTCTTTCTACACATGTGAAATACAGTGTCTTAAGCAGCTTTATAAAGCCATGTTTTCCCAGTCCCACCCAAACAGCAATGTCCCTAGCCATGACCCAGAGAATTTACCAGAGCGTTAATTATAGGTACATACTGAACTGTTTACGCTTTTTTAGCAGTAATGATTTGGGTGAGTTTGATAATATGTCCAGTGGTCCTTATTGTTTTGATGGTTATAAGGCTTTAATTTCCTATTTAATTTTGTCATTTTTTGGTAACAGTTCTGACCAAGTCCTAACTGGCAGTGCTGCCATGGAAAAGTGTACTTCAGTGCTTCATTGCCAAAGAGATGCTTCTGGCTAATGTAGCAATAACAGAGATGAGATGTTACACCTGAACAAAAATCACATAGTATTTATTTTAATTATATTGGTGAGTTAATTAGGAAGTAGATAGGGTCCTGAGGCAGTAAGGGTTATTCAGCCATTGCATTTATAAAAACAAAGGAATTGAATTCTTTTAGGAAATGTGCTTGATGATAGATCCAAACATGACTATTTGCTGAAATAAACGGTCTCCTTTTCTTAATCTCATATATTAAGGTGTCATTATTTCAGATAAAGTAATTGGGTGAAATATTTAAATTAATTAAATGCTCTAAAATATAGTTCAAGTCACATATACTAGCTTGAAAAGCGTAATGGGGAACATCGGTCAATAAACTGTTTTGAACTAGTCAGTAGGGTCTATTTATTTCATGTAAGTATATAACTGTGGTTTAATTTTTTACTATTTCATGACTTCTTAAGCTGCAGTGTTTGGGTTGTTTTTACTTTTTCTTTCTTGAAATAGTTTGAACCAAACATTAAATCAACAGCTTGAACCAGAGCTACGATTAGAAGAAACCCAATCTTTATCTAGATTCACTTCTGTAGCACAGGTCACAGAATACTGTCCAGCAAATTGAGGTTGAACTGGTATTTAGTGAACTCTTATCTCTGTAGTGAGGGATTGATACAGTCCAGATCATGGAAGACAAGGGATTAGCTCAATAACATATTGGGGAATGTGTCAGAATGTGAGAGGGTAGGAGGGGGGAAAACAAACAAACAAACAAAAACCTACCACAACACAGGGCAAGTCTTAAGCTTAAGTCTTCACTCTAAACATTTTGGTGGCTGTTTAGGGAGCTGCCATTCTGTCCCTCTCCAGTGGCATTGCAGCTTGTGCAGTCATATACTGACCCAGGTCAGGAACTGATTCAACTGAAAAATATTTTTCTTTTCCTGTGTTTTTTTGTCAGCCTGCTCACTTTACAGCCTGGTTCTTTCTGTGACTCTGAAAGCCACAGCATGGGAGACAGTGAAAGCCAAGGCAATGGGAGGAGGTAGCTGGCAGCAGTACCTGATATAAGCTGTACAGGTACTGAGCTTCTAACCATAGTCTGTGATGTCTCTGCGCTGCAGCTCCTGTTTGGTCCTGGTACAAATCATGAACAAACTGATTCCACGTCTTTGTGCAAAGCTGTCTTCCAGCTTAGTGAAATCAAGTGAGGTCTTCATAAACAAGTTATGCATTTGTTAGAAGTAAAATAAAAATATTGTGTGTAAGTACTCAAAACAGGAACAAGTGAATTTCATAAAGCTGAGGTATTGTGCAGGGGCTTTCCAAAGCAATAGCTATTAGTGTTGCCTTAATAGTTACTTCAATTGTTTTTTTCCAGATACTAGAACAGTAGTTTGCATAGCCACTCCTTGATGAATTGGTCATATATACTAGGACATGTTCAGAGGAAGCAAAGTGGCACAACAATCCCTTACATAAAGGAGATGTTAGCAAGCTACTTGGTGTTCTCAGCCACAGAATAGCAGTTCACAGCCCCAGTGTTTCAGCTCAGCCAGTGAAGCCTCCCAAAGATGGCTGCCTATGCCCCATTGTAAAGATTGTATTTCTCTAATAGGCATTTATCCCACCAGATTTATGTGAAATGTATTTTTTTTTTTTCCCCTCAGGCTATTGTTCTTTATTTGCCATTCATTGAAGACTTAGTAAGTATCAACTTTGTAGATGATCTCTAGTCTTCATTTTTATATTTATTGCAATGAATTAGCTACCTTAATATTATATTTATTACAAAAGTAGTTGTATACTATGTCCATTCTATTATTTTTCCTGTCTTGTTTCAATCCTTGTGGGTATCTCATGGTGGGATATAAAGAGCTGCTTCCTTCTTAAGCAAAAAGTACTGCATTAGATAGCATCCCTTTTCCTGCGTTTTTATGATGCTGATGTGTGTGCTCCATGGATAGGAAAGCTCTGTATCTTGAAGGTCTTTACTGCACAGAGGAACTTTATGCAAGGTCTCTTTTCACATGAAATTAATAGCTCTTATGTCTGGACAATTTGATAAGCACAGAAGGGTGGAAAAGTTTCTGCTCCTTTTTAGATCACTTTTAAAATGCCTAATCTGTGTCAGTGATGTAGCTGTGAAACAACACTTGGTTGATGGTGCATTTCAGCTCTCCTGTCATGAGGCACCCCGAGGTTAGTTTAAGGGACAACAGGGTCCAAACCAACTTTTATTAAACCAGTGAGAAACAGGGTTTTAGCACTCCAAAAGTAACTTGAATACAGGTTCAGATGTCAGTTGAGGAAAATTAAGGGGCAGCAACTAATACAACAGGCGATCCGCAGAGTGCATGCGCATGGCTTCACCCAAACAACACTGGAGCCGTCCCTGAGTCAGGGAAGAGTACACGCTTGCCTAAACACCATGTGCGATTATTTTTAAAGGGATACACATACTCTTATTGAGTACGGAAAGTGTACACTCGCAATCCTGCGAGGAGAAATACATGTGCAAATGTGAATCAATATCACACGTGCTTATGTGGAAGCACGGGAGGAAAATACACTCGCGATTGTGCGAGGAAATAATTTTACACGTGCTCATATTGAGCACAGAAAGTTACACGTGCAAATGTGTACGGAAAGTACATATGCTTGTATTAAGCACGGAAAGTACATGTGCAAATGTGCACAGAAAATTACACGTGCTTATGTGGAAACACGGGAGGAAAATACACCCACGATTATGCAAGGATTAATTTTACACAGGTTCATATTGAGCACGGAAAGTTACACATGCATATGTGCATGGAAAGCAAATACACTTGCAATCCTGCGAGGAGAAATTTTACTCATACCTGTGGCAGCAAGGCAAGCGGAGTCTCCATCCCAGGGAGGGGGGCTCTCAGCGGCCTGCAATAATGGGCGGAGTCTCGACGAGAGTCCTGGTTTTTATTGGCTGATCAGACCTGACTGTAGGCATTCCAGAAGCTTCTCTGCACCCCCACTCTGGCTCTGAGGATGCCCCTGAAGCCTCCAAACATCGCACACACTGGCCACAGGTGCACAGCGGCTCCCTGGCGCCTCAGCACTCCCTTCTCCTAACGGCCCTGGCCAGGGTGCTCTGGGGCCAAACAGAAGAAGCTGTAGCAGAGAGAGAGGGAGATGTGTCTACTACTTCCATGCTGAAGGAGGGAGGGGGAGAGACGGGGGGTTTGCATTCTGCCACATCTCCTTAAGAGAAATTTATGTGGTTCATTTATTTACATTAAAGTAAGTTGATCCTAGGTATTTTCTTAAAATCTTGCTGGTCATATTCAATACTTGCTAATCTGGGAATGGTCTGACCTAACTCAGCACATAAAATACAACTGAATCAGACATCTCTTTAAAATATAATAAAACTGAGAACCCTTACAATTTCTGTGGTATTGTCCAGTTATCTTTGAGCATTTGCAAACTATTGGGATGCTTCTTCAACCAGTCTTTTCATTAGTACTGTACTTCTTATTATGATTCATGCTGTTGAGTTTGACCAGGGAGAGTGAGATATAAAGAAAAAACATTTCAAATGGGATAGGTCTGCTCTGCTGTTTTCCCCTGTAATTTTAGTCCTTGCATCCTTTCAATCCAGATGCCTTTGCTTTCTTTCCCTGATGTTGTTATTTCTGTAGCTATTCTGGATCGCATTCAACTTCTTGTGTTGGCACTCTTTGCAATTATACCACATTCAATAAATCTCTGACAAGGCTTAAATTGACTTCTGAAGAGCCTTTTGAAGGCCTCATTACCATCAGTTTCTGTCCTGACATGGTAGTAGGGACACACCCCTGCACTTCTGGCAGTGCTAGAGAATTAAGTACTTGAATACCTGTCCCTGTGCAGTATAAATTTTCTAGGATAGTGCTCATTTCTTTTGGCTTCAAATAGCATATTCTTTACAGCTGTGATAGAGTTGGTTTGTAGAAATCTGGAACTCGGATGCAGATGTGTCTGCTTGAGAAGTGTTAAACTGGCTGATGCAGCAATGTACTGCTTGTACATAGTTCTCTCTAGCTGGCAAAAACTTTTTTAGGTTCATGGGTAATCTTGTGGATTTAAGATTCTAGTTCATGTAAGAGCAAACAATTTCAGTATTCTCAGGCTTGGGAGAAGGACAGAAGGGTTCAGTGATTCTCTCACCGGTGCCATGGGTGATTTTACCTGTAAATGTTATGAACAGCTGTTGCAGTAGTTAGGCAGGTCAGATCATGGGTACTAGTAACTGTATCCCAGTGGTTCCCAGGTATTCTGATGTCCCATTTACCGTTTCATAAACAGAGACTGAGTTTTGAAAGAAAAGTTGTTGCTTCTTGAAAAACCAATGACAGAAAAGGTGCCAGGCAGGGGAGAACTTGAAATGGATGCTGCAGTGGCTTTTAATGCATAATTTTGATATTAACTCTTTTTATTTCCTCATATGGTCAGAAGGAAGGGGGAATTAAACCACTTAAAGGAAGGGGTCCTATTTCCTGATCTTTTGTAGAAGCAAAATAACTTTGGTTTAGTGAAGCATCTTACCTAGCAGCAGAATACTGTTCTGAGCGAACATAAACTGAAACAGTACTGTTTGCAACAGGCCACTAAATAGGAATAATTACTAGATGGAAAAGGTAATGGAAATGGGCATCTGTGAAACACTTAAATGTTTCTCATTAAGAGAATTAGCCTGTAGGGTGGTGTGGTTTATCTTCCCTTCCACCTCTCTGCCCCTTTAAGGTGCGGTATCTAATTGCCACTACTAATGTGTACTTACATAATTAAGCTATTGAATACTGCTAAATTTTTAAAACTTATGTTTCTAGGAGGTTTCTGTGGTGTTATTTTCTCTGAAATTTCACTCTTAAGCAGCTTAAATCATGTAATGGCTTTATTACTACTCTTTCTTTTCCATTTTCATTTTTCACAAACTGATTTTCCAGCTTAGTTTCAGTGGGAGTCAGGGTCAGGCCTGCAGGAATTATGATAGCTGTTGACAACATCCTGTTATTGTAAATTCTTTGAAGTTGTGAAGGTGAATCTTTATGGTGTGAAGCAAACCCTGTGTGTATTTTTATTAATATGAAACTGAAAGCTGAACTTAAATGCTCAGAGATCTTAAAGTACCCAAATTTTTGCATTTTTGTTTCAAACACTTTTTACATTAAAGTTGTGTTTCCAGCTTATAACACTGTTCTGAAATTGACATTTATTTACTCAGTAAGGTCAAAAGTTTGTTGAATAGTTTGTGTTTGTAAGGACTGATCTGTGAAAATATTTTATTTTTTTTTTAACTGCTTCTGTGAGAAAAGCGATTTTTTTGTTTTCTTCTCTGCAATGGAAATTCTTTAGCAACAGTTCTGTCTGTTTTCATTTCAAATGATTTAAATAAATACTTTATATGATTTTTCTAGAATGAAATGTTATGGAGGTGCACTGTATCTCCTTGTGAGTAGAAAAGAGTCAGAAGCTAGCTATAGAAGTACCATGTTTGACTTGCTTTAAATGAATCATAGAATGTCAAATTTATTGTGGTGAGTAAAACATCAATCACGTTTAAGAGTAATAGAGAAAGGAAAGCATGCACACTGTTAGCAAACAATTATAATAGCTTTTATTTCTCCAAATTAATCACTCTCCTTAAATCAATCATAGAATAGAATCATAGGGAGTTGGAAGAGACCCACCAGGATCATCGAGTCCAACTCCTGTCCCTGCATATGACAACGCCACTGTTCACACCATGTGTCTGAGGGCATTGTCCAGTCTCTTCTCGAACACTGTCAGGCTCGGGGCTGTGACACCTCCCTGGGGAGCCCATTCCAGTGTTCCACCACCCTCTGGAGTAAGAACCTTTTCCTAATGTCCAACCTAAACCTCTCCTGGCACATCTTCCTGCCATTTGCTCAGGTTCTGTCATTGGTCGCCAGAGAGAAGAGATCAGCGCCTGCCCCTCCTCTTCCCCTTGTGAGGAAGCTGTAGCCATGAAGTCTCCCCTCAGTCTCCTTCGGGCTGAACAAACCAAGTGACTTTAGCTGCTCCTCATATGGCTTCCCTTCTGTCCCCTGTGTCTCCTCAAAATGTGTGTGTATCTGAAGGAGGAAAAAAAAAAGTTTGGGGGATTTGTTGGTTGAAGTTTTTGGTTGTTTTTGTTTTTTTTTTTTTCTTTGTACAAAACCTAATTCATACCGTTGGAGACCCAACTGCAAATTGTAAACCACAATGATAAAACAGATCTTAATACAATGTACTGAGTTCTTACAGGCTGAGCAGTTCAAAACAATTAATTATTACGGAAACAGGACACAGTTTGACTCTGCATGGTTCAAATCTCCCTCAATTAAATACAAACAAGCAAACATTTGTCTTAGGCCCTATGTGTAAGACAGTGCTTGGAAATGTTTTCCTCCTGAAAAAGCAGCCACAGATCTGGTATTATCTCTTGTAGCTGAGGATGGCTGGCAGTAATATGGTGCAGAAGAGAACTGCTAAGGGAAAATGGATGCTACTAATGCTTGTTATCCTGTTCGCCTTTTATCTTGACTAAAGGAGGTTGACATGCTGTTGTCACATGGCTCGGATAGGAAAGGGAAGTGTTACAAGACCGAACTTGACCGAGAGCAGTGGCTTGTAATACAAGCATGCACTTAACTTATGTGTTGAGAAACAGTGATATATGGGCTGCAATTCTGAATTACGAAGCCCCACTTCGTAAAACTGTGTAGAGCTGACCCAGTAAAGTAAATAAACTTGGATTTGAAATGAGACTTTCCCTTCCTTATACCAGTATTCTTTAGACTCGTTACAGTATTGCTTTCACTGCTCAGCATCCTCCTTAAGCCATTTTGAGTCCTTTCAGGACTTGACAAAAGGAAGCTGAGAAATTCTCAGAGTATTATTTTTTTTTAGAATAAAATCGGATGGAGGTGGTTTGGGCCTGGAGTGGCCGTAGCCACGTGCAGTGGCGTGAGCGGTGCTGTGTGCAGCGTTGTGTACACTCGCTGAAAACAACCACAGGACCAACGTAAATTCAATAGCCAGTTGGAGAGGAGTGACTCTGAAACACTAGAAAGACATGGTTTGAAACTGGAGTTATGGTGAGAGGGAGAGCAGACACGTTCATTGGATTGAGCTGCTGTTAACTCAAGCGAAAACCCCACCTATTGTCACCCAAATTAGGAAACTCATTGTGAGCACGGACCCCAAGAACTGGGGATATCTGGGGAGATTCTGATGAAAACAGTGTTGATGGGGACGGAGGAGGTGGAGACAAAAGGTACAAGACCTTTCATTAAAACCGAGAGACGTACAGGCCCACAAGCTGGAATCCCGCAAACTGCCATTCGTACTAGCCTGTGGATAGGGCCCGAGCTCAGCGACTCGCATGCTGAGTTCTTACCCAAGGCGGGCAAAACCGAAACTGTATATATTTGGTGAGTTTCAGTTACAGGGGGAGGTGAGGGTGACTAGGTATTATTGAGTGGGACAGGGGCCACAGGGAGCTGGGGGCAGGTAGGAGAAGGGGCCGAGGCAGCTGGGAGGTAGCAAGGCCTGTGCCCAGCCCCAACGGCGGCACCGTGCCCTGCCCAAGGAGTTCTCGCGAGCGGCTGGGCTGTGGATGGAGGGTGAGAACCCACCCCCAAGGGCCCACGTTTCAGCCCCAGCCCTTGTCCAGCCCATCCTCTCCCTGCCTGCACACTCACCGCTGGCCTAGGCTTTACTGGGGCAGTGCTGCTGCTGACGCCCTGGTGACTGCCCCATGGGGACTCATCCCCTCTGATGTCACAGGGGCCAGAGCACGGCACGGCCATTCCTGCTGGCCAGCCTTTTGGAGTCCTATGAGGACTTATGGAAGGCAGCTGAGAAATTAGAATCGTAGAACAGAATCTTTTCAGTTGGAGGAGACCCTCACGGGGAACAAGTCCAATCATAACCCAACTCTAGCATGAAATTCTCACAGTACTTTTTTGTTTTCCCTTGAAGTCAGCTAAGCGTTTGGTAACCTGCAAAGAAACATTAGGATTCTGCAGGTTTGGATTTCATTCTGTAGTGGGTTTTGATTGAATAGCTTAGTCAGTGCTCACGTGGGAGGAAGACACATTTTCTTTGATACTAGCTAATCATGGAATTTTTGGAGAGTGAAGACAAGGAAAGGGCAAACAAATCTTAATAGACTCACTCCCTTGCTCCTTCCTAAATCTTAGACTTACTGAACTTGATATTGGATTTTATACTTTTTTTTTCTTGGCAGTCTTTTTTTTGTAAGCTTGTGTAATTGATGTTTAAACTCATCTAGGTTTCCTAATGTTTTATGTCAGTAATTTCTCGGTTTAATTTTGAGTTGCATGTTTTTCCTTTTTTTTGGTCAACTTAATTGGATGCCTTGTAGTTACTGTGAGAAATCGTAAAGAAAAACTGAGTCGTTACTCCCTCTTCATCATCTTCGTGCTTTTCTTGAAGTTAGGACCAGGAATGTAGTTATTCCCTGCCTTCACCCTTCCCAGCGTCAGCAGGATATCAGAAACGGAGGAGCTATGTTGGTGGCATGGCTGTAATCCTTCTGCGCTGACCTGCACACATTGGGCAGCAGAGAGGTGGTTCGGGCCTGGAGTGGCCGTAGCTACATGCGGTGCCATGTGCAGCGTTGTGTACACTCTCTCAAAGCAAGCACGGGACCAGCGCAAATTCGATAGCCAGTTGGAGAGGAGTGGCTCTGAAACACTGGAAAGAGATGGTTTGAAACTGGAGTTATAGCGAGAGGGAGAACAGACACGTTCATTGGATTGAGCTGCTGTTAACTCAAGCGAAAACCCCACCTCTTGTCACCCTTAATAGAGGTGTGAGTGCATCTACGCAGCTAGGTTGCTGCCAAGGTGTGCAGCCAGTCAATTCTCCCATTCTTAACAAATATAAGAATCTACCAGCTGGAACTGTTATAGATACTGAAGTGGCTTCTCTTTGTGCTTTGTTTTTGTCCTCCGGTTTATTAAATCTGTGAAATATCTTAAGTATGGGCGGTCATCCAAGGCTTTGTATTGATTTGCATCATCTAATGTGTGTACTTAAAGGCTGTATGTTTAAATTGGGGCTAGGCTGGGACTTGTGTCTTCTTGACAGCTTATAGACCAACTGGACAGTGCATATTATACCACAGTCCATTTAGAGGAACTTCAAGACTTTTGTCTTTAAGAAATGATAAAGTTCTGAGTAAAATGGGCTGTCTTTTGGTAAATCACTTCTGCTTTCAATAGTTGCATACCAATATATGAAAAACTTATAATTTCACAGTATTCACAGTATCTGAGTTAAGACTGCCATATTGTTTTTGTGGAATTATAGAAGTTTTATTCACTAAAATGAATACTTTTGAGGGGTCATTTGGGTAGTGTAAATCTCTTGAAATCACTGGACAAAGCTGCTGAAGCTTTAGTGACAAAACACGCTACTAATAAGGAGGATTATTTTCTTTAGGAAGCTTTGACCCTTGTTTTCTTGGCCAGCTCTCATCATGCGATTTCCAAATGTTGCATTAAAGACGTAGCTATGACTTTCATCGATCTATAGGTATACTATTTTCTTTCTTAATGCTTTTAAACTAGTACGTAAATATCTGTGAATTATGTTCTGAATTGTGTAAGTACTCGGTTCATACTGATATCAAATGGCAAATGTAAATTCAAAGGTGGTTGTGAAGTAACTTCTTTTTCTTCCATAAACTTAAGATGTGTGTCATTAATTGATTTACCAGGAAATCTTTCCTATTCTACAGTGAAAATATGTAGTTTTGCTAATAGGAGGTGAAGGAAGTAGTGACAACTTACTTTATGATTCTAAAGTTGGAAAGGCTGTTTTTAGACTAGTTAGTCTAAAAAAATGGGAGAATAATTAACTATATAGATTTGAACACTTTCAAGTATGTCTCAAGTATAGAGGTTCCCAAAAAAGAAGCATAGAATGTGGTAAAATCTCTAAGTATTTTCTAAAATATAGTATTAATTTACGCAGCATAAGCAGGAGTACTTCAGCGAATACCTTAGCGAGGTGCTTTTATGTAACTTTGAATCAGTGTTCAGAATTTACTTTCTGAATTGCCAAAGCTGAATACAAGTGCATGTGTTGCAGTGATACTGATGTGTTTTGTGAATACGTCTCTTAGGACACAGTCCCACGTTCCTGGTATGTCTACAGCTATTATTAATTTAACAAATGCAAGTGCGTTCTTATTAATTTTTTTATAAAACAATTTTATATTGGACTTTTTGATTTTAGAAATGCAAACTGTTGTCCTTTGAGGAGAACATGGCCAGTTATTGGTCTCTCTAGTTACTAATACGCTTAAGACTTTCAGCAAGCTTTGAAAGAATTTTGTTTCACATGGGATAAAGGCTTAAAGAGACTGAAAAAGCTCTGGAGTTATTAGTGCCACTACTGTAGTTCAAGGCCATTCTGTTCTCAACCTGAATAACACATTTCAATGTAGTTTCAAGCCCTTCAGAAACACATTGATACATTTAAACTAAGCAATTTACAGTAAGGATAGCACATATATTTTCCTCTTTGCTGCACCATTTAACTGGTTTTATCAACGAGTATTTATGGATGTTTCTAACGGGGTAATTACAGGATAACCTTCATAAAATAGGCAGCAGACAAGCCAATACTTGTGATTTTTGGCTCTAAACTATGCAGTGGGAAGAACTTATTAACAGCAAATCTATAAGCAATGAGGCTTCGAATATTAGAATATATTAATACCGTGTATTAGAGAAAAGGAAAATCGCACAAATGCTCTACATATATCTGATTAGACATAGGAGCTTTCAGGATGGGAATTGTCTGGTTTATGGGTATGTGAACCAGAGAATAAGAAAGAAACTCCAAAAAAGTCATAGCCACACCAAAACTTTAAAAAGGCAAATGCAAATACAGAAATGTACGTAACTTGCATAATAATAAATTTCATATAAGAAAAATAGGAATTGGTTAGTTAAGTGTTAAAATTCTAGTTGTTAGTCTTGGTGTGTGGAGATGCTTCTATTTCTTGATATTAATGTAAATCTGAATGAGGAGAAGTGGAAGAGTGGGTAAATTGGTAGAAATATTGTGGGCTTTTACTTAATCCCCTCACTTTAAAGTGCTTGCAGTTTTTACAGGGTAGACAGCACACTAAAATGACTGTGATTCAAATGTCAAGAATATAGAATTTGATCAGAAGAAAAAGCTGACACCAAATAAGAGGGCAGTTAAGTTGTATAATAGAATTATTTCTGAGTAATAGATACATAATTTCTATGTGATTTTAGAGTTCATTCAAGTTTTCACTGTAAGCTGATGTAAATGTTACTGCTCAGTGCTGAACCCTTAAACAGTATGTTTGGCATTACAAAATCGGTCTGATTTAATGTGTTGGGCCCTGAGCCTTCAATAATTGAGTAATACTAGAATAGAATATTGGTGAGGATAAAAATTATGTATTATATAAAACCAACATCAAAATACAGAAGATCTATAGCTCACTGTTTTGCATTACAACAGTAAATACATGTATTGATGCTTGTAATGGAATTTATAGAATGATAGAATGTCCTGAGTTGGAAGGGACCCACAAAGATCACCAAGTCCAACTCCTGTCCCTGTATATGACAACCCCGCTGCTCATATCATGTGTCTGAGGGCATTGTCCAGTCTGTTCTCGAACACTGTCAGGCTCAGGGCCATGACACCTCCCTGGGGAGCCTGTTCCAGTGCTCCACCACCCTCTGGGGGAAGAACCTTTTCCTAATGTCCAACCTAAACCTCCCCTGGCACATCTTCCTGCCATTCCCTCGGGTTCTGTCATTCGTCACTAAAGAGAAGAGTTTGGTGCCTGCCCCTCCTCCTCCCCTTGTGAGGAAGCTGTAGCTGCCATGAGGTCTCCCCTCCATCTCCTCTTCTCCAGGCTAAACAGACCCAGTGACTTTAGCCGCTCCTCATACGGCTTCCCCTCTAAACCCTTCACCAACTTTGTGGCCCTCCTTTGTACACTTTCCAGTAACTTTATAGCCTTTTTATGCTGTAGTGCCAGAACTGCATACAGTGCTCCAGGTGAGGCCGCACCAGTGCAGAGTAGAACAGGACAATCACCTCCCTCACTGGCTGGCAATGCTGTGCACTTAAAACCAAGTAAATATAACATCCTCAGTTATCACGTGGCAATGTAGTAATGCAGAAGTGTAGCCCAGCTTTCAGTGTTTTGCCTTTCTGTGTTTGTAGGCCAATAGGCTACTTCAGGTGGAGAGGTGGACTGTGAGGTGAGGGGAAGAGCTGGCAGGACCACAGGGCTCAAAGGTGTGATTCTGTTTCTTCTCAGTGGTTTGGAGCCTGACTGGACAGCTGCTAGTGGCATGGTGCAGAGATTGATCCTGGAGCCAGTCCTAACTCATGTCCTTGTCTGTGGCTGGGACAATGTGATGTGTTGTGCACCCCTCAGGTTTGTGATACTAAGTTGGTGGGGAGTAACCGATATGCAGGGAAGGAGATAGGACTTCTTATAAGCTGGCTGTAGATGGAGGCATGGAGAGACAGGAACGTCATGATGTTCAACCCAGACAAATGGAAGTCCCACACCTGGGCTAACTTTTTGGGAAAGACAAGCAGGTGACAGTGGAGGAACTCCAGCATAATTCCAGTCTGTCATGAAATCACAAATGTTTTGGGAACTGAGTACTATGTACAACAGGAGCTTCTTTACAACTTCATAATGGAATTGGAACCAATGAAAAAACTTTTCTGGAGGAAGAGGCAAATAATAGATTTAGCTTAAATCTTGTTATGAACATGCTTGGTTCCTCCTAAAGTTGTCACTGATACCAGTGGAAATTTTTGACCCTGAAGACTGAGTTTAGAGACGTTAGTCCTGAATTAACGTTATTTTAATAACAAATACATTACATATGAACTAGGATGCTGGTAAATGCAAGACATTTAGTGAGAGAGGGAAGCTCCTATCAAATAAAACTAAACTGATTTTATCCTTGCTCCTGATAAGTATTGCCAAAAGTATCTCTGCTGGCTCACAAGTTTGATTATCTTTTCCAAAATTTAACAGTGAATTGGGGCACGATTGTAACAATGTCACACTGTGAAGGATATTGTATTTGATTTTAACTTCCCAGATTAATCTCCGTCATGAGGAGATTCCACAGTAAAATCTTATTTGTTAAAGTTGATATTTGAATCTTACTTTACTTTTCAGTTATGGCTGTTATGTATTCATTCTGTAACTATTGGTTGGACATGGTTTTATTTGGCATGTTTCTTTACCTTAGTTTTGCTTTAGGTTGTGTTGCAACAAATGTTCATAGAAAGTGAGCACAAGTTACCCATTTTCTTATGACTTCTGCAGCAAGTGTGCTGAACCTTCTTGCTAGATTACGGTAGACACAAGAAGTAAGTAGTTTCATTTAGGGACTCCTGTTTTAAAGAAGTCAGAAACATTACTTTCACCTGGTCTTGTTTGATTCTTCTAGTGTCTGACTGGAAGAAAACAAATGCATTTTCCATTTCAAGCATATTTCTAGAGAGTATCTTGTAAAAACATGTAGCATGGTATACGTTATCCACAGTTACCTCCAATGCACTGCAAAGGACTGAAAAAAAAAAATTGGTCATGAGAAAATAAAATGTCCTAAGACAAGAAAGCTTCATTGTCAGATTTTGGTTTTCAGGTTGTCTGTCTCTTTTAGTTGGTTGTGTTTACAAATCATAACTTCAGATGTATGCTTTTAGAAAACCTGCTGGAATTTGTTGCACTTTTTTTTCATCTTTACACTCCTGCCAAGTACCAAACTTGGCTGAGCGTATGCTGGTGTGCACTTCCTTTCTTAACACAGAGAAGCTAAAAATCAGTCAGAAGTACAGGGAGATGTAATGGGCAGTTCATTCATTTTAAAATAGATCCCTCTCATTGCACTGTGCAATGAAGACATAGTGACAATAGTAGGAACAAATCGTCAAGGTGTTACAGTGATGCTTGTACTGTCAGTTCTCTTTATGTCAAGACACTGATTTTTGTGCAAGCAGACGTTTGATGACATGCAGAATGTTGGGGCTCTTTGCAGCATTTCTTCATACCCAGATTTTTCTTAGGTGTTTCTTTGGGGAATTATTTCTCCTCCAGATGCTTCCATGGATTAGGGCTTTTTTTCAGTGTTGTAGCATTGTATTTTTCCTCTCCTGATATGTGACTGTTTGTGGGAATAACTCTCTTCTAATTTGATTGCAGTAGTGGTATAGTAATGTCCTCTGTATGACCACCCCCAAGACAGCAGGTAGATCCACTCCATTATAGCTCTTGTACCAACAACCGCAGCAGGACTGTAAGCTGAAGGGGCACACCTGCTGGCACAGGTTGGAGCTATTGAGTGTCCTAGTTGTATAACTGCTGCTAGATAGTGAAAGTATTTTAAATATTTAAGGTTCTTGATTTTTGTGATTTGTACTTCCTTTATGTTTTGTGCCTGTCCTCTCTTTGATTTTTTTCTCCTTTCTAGATCTGTCAAAGGGTTGCATTTATCTGCTTAAAACCCATATCTTTAGTTTTAACCTTTGAAGGCAGAGGAAATCAGGATCTTAGGAACAGGGTTGGTTTTTTTTTTTCCCCTTCCACCTGGTTTTAATTTGGCTATAGATACATCACTCATACACACAATTTGCTGTCATGGTTTAACCTGAGCTAGCAATACAACCACGATAGCCACTTGCTCAACCTCTCCCTGCCCCCCCAGCAGGGGAGAGACTCAAAACGGAAGGGAGAAACTTGGATTGAGATAAACACAGCTTAATAAAATAACAAAATACTAGTACACTACTAGCAATAAAAGATACTCAAGGTGATTCCTCACAAACCCGGTCCACAACTGAGCAGCTAGTCCCCAATGACCAAAAAAAAAAAAAAAAGGAAAAAGGCAGAAAAGCCCAGAGGCCTCGGCAAAATGGGAAAAGGCCAAACTAAATGTCCTAACTGAAACTTCCCAGTTACCCCCAGAGAGACAGAGAGAGAAGGAAGAACCGGAGAGATCAGTAGAGCCAAAACCAGAAGTTCCCAACTCTCCTGAAATAAATAGCATGACACTAATGGGATGGAATACTGTTACTCATCAGTCTGGATGTCAGCCAAGCTATGCCCCATCTCTGCCTCACTGTCTCACACCTGTGGGCAAGGCACTCACAATGTCCTTGGCTCTCATACCAGAGCAATTAAAAATATTAGCTCTGTGCTGGGGTCTTATCTGCTTGTTCTCAAACTAAGTCCAAATAATGAGCGTGCTAGCTATGAAAAAGAAAGGTTTCTAACTGTGCGAAGAGAATTTACCCGTTTTCAATCAAACCAGCACATTTGCAAAAGAAAATAATTGGTTTTCCCTTCTCAAAGACTAATATTAGTCTACAGTGTCTGAGAACGCTATGGATATTGCTTTAAAGAAAACACTCGTTCCTCTGTGTATGATTTTCCTTTATATTATCCTTTGTGTACCGTAAACTCATATATCTTTTCACTGACTGTTTTCTGGTAGGGAACTAATCCAATTAAATCATGCAAAGCACACACTTCCAGCCAAATAATTCATAGTTATCTACATGGACAGATAAAATCTTATTGTTCAGATGGTGTAAAAAAACAACCAACCAACCAACCAAAAAAAAAACCAGCAAGCAGTAGTGCTTTTAACAGAAATGGTTTTATTTCTGGTTTGGTGAGGGTTTTGTGTTTTGTTCTAGGGTTTTTGTTGTTCTGTTTTGCAAAGCAGATGCTTGGGCTGGATGTGTAACAGTTTTAGTGCATTTTATACTTTTCTGAGGAACAGGTTTTTGCCTTTTCCTGTTTTTCTCTGAAATGTGCCACAGCAGACCAAGCTTAGCTCAGCTAGTATTCAAACACTCATCTGCTGATGGATTTCAAACCAGACATTAGTATGCATTCCCTGTCCATAGAGCTTAAGTGAGAGTACCTGAGTCATTAGCTCAGTTGACCCTGTATAGGGATGATTAATAACCTTTCAGAAGGCCAACTCAGTTCATAAAACATCGATGTTCATGTCTTCTTTTGCACTGCTTGAGGTGAATGCTTCACTAATTATCACCTGAATTCCATCCTTCATCCTCTAAAAAAAGCAAGGTCTTGTATTTTAGTCTGTATGTTGAAAGCGCTGAAAATAGTGGCTAATTTTGTGCCCTGTGAAGGAGGAGAAGAACTTTTGTGGTTGCATCTTATGGGAAGAGGGAGAGACTCGCTGATTTTAATCTTTCAGAAAAAAAATGACATATCAGTAAAATCTGCTAGGCAGCATCAAAATTGTCTTTGGCAGTTGAAATAAGTGCATACTATAGCACTTCCATGCTATACTACTGAATGCCTCTGACTGTCTTGAATGGTGACCACTAATGTATAGCACAAAAGTAACTTTTTGAAAATTCTGACTTCATTTGTGACTTGATAATTGGTGCTTGGTAGAGGGAAATTGGAATGTAGTAGCTTCTATTGTTGACATTTACAAACGATGGAAAAATTAGTGGAGTCTACACAAACTTGTTAAATAACACTTCAGTATTGAACTGGGACCTAAAAATGAAGCTTCAGAATGTTTTCAGACTGAAATCTCTTTCTTCTCTTGGCTTCACTTTACAATTCAGCTATGACTTGAGGTCTGACTTCGTAAGGTATCACTTAATGTGTCAGAAATTATTTCATGGCCTCTGGGTCTGTTAGTTTTCCTTCTCTGCTCTGTTTGCATTTTGGTAGGATCACGGTGCTTAGAAGGCTTTAGTGAGTGTCTGTCAACCTGAAAAGTGCTTTAATTGCAAGCCAAGCTGAAGAGGAGAAAATAATTGTGGATTGTTTTTTGGTTAGGGGTTTTTTTTTGGTTTGATGTTTATTTTTTTTCACAAAGTACAAAGTAGAGCAACATAGTGGCAGTAATATGGAAAAATAAAAAAAAGTATAAGAGACTTTTTTTTATCTGTTTAGGTGTTCTTAGTATTTCTACTAGTGAGTTATTTCCTTTGTTCTCATTTTCTTTGGGAACTGTTGTCTCCTTGGGCAGATCTAACATAAATACATCCTGAATAAACTCTTTGCAAACTGCTAATCTGCAGCGGTGCAAACACGGAATCTTGTCAGAGGTAGAATGTGAAAATATTACTATGGAACATACTCACATTATATGGGTTTTAGCTGTCCTGTTTGATAAAAAATTTAAAGGAAATTATGATCTTAATGTTTAGTGAAGACAGTGCTAGTGATTGTTTCAACTACTGGTAACAGATTTAGGTTTTTTTCTTTCAATTATAACTAATAAAATGTCTCTAAGGTGGTAATGAGTTTCTGGAGGGAATTTGTGTGGAATATGAACAGTTGTTTTTGTTCAGTTTTATGAAATGAAATGGATGTTGTCCCTCATAATAGTGTAGTACAATGTGTATAGTACAGGATCTATAAC
This sequence comes from Nesoenas mayeri, assembly GCF_963082525.1. Taxonomy (NCBI): domain Eukaryota; kingdom Metazoa; phylum Chordata; class Aves; order Columbiformes; family Columbidae; genus Nesoenas; species Nesoenas mayeri. The sequence continues at coordinate 32,138,548 of NC_137548.1, forward strand.
ATGCAAATAAATAAGTCACTCATTTTTGTTCTCTAAAATCAATTCATGAAGAAGACTCCCATTGTATTTTTGCAGTAATTTTCAGAGGAAATATTTTCATAAATCAAAAGCTACTATAAGCCGTGAAATGTTACTGCAAATGAAAAAATAATGCTGCATTAGCATAGTAGATCATTAACATGTTTTTAAGATACTATTTTCTATTTAAAATGTGTAAGACTTATTTCTAGATTTTTTTTTTTTGAGAAATTTCTTTGCCTGTACAGTATCTATTTTTCTCATTAAGTGTGAGTCATCAGTTGTCTCTTAAACCTATTTCCCAGTTTTTATTTGGTTTGAAATTTCATGTATTAAGTAATAGCCAGGGACACATTGAGCTTCACAGCTGAAAGATTAAATCTGAAGCCCAATTTTTATTTAATTGGGTTATGAATACAGAGAAAAACATATTCTTCCACCTTACTGTGCAGAAAATTTGGAGCCTATACAGACTACCTGGAGTATATTCCTGTGAGAAGTATGCCTATGAAATATCAGTAATTAGTCCTATAACATAAGGAACTATGCATGTTAAGATACACAAATCAGTAGGCCTCCTTCAAATGGAGAAGAATACAAACTGAAAAAAGAGCTGGTAAGAAAAAAAGCCAGTGGCATTTAGTCTTACCTTTGTACACATGCCCACACACAAACATAATGAGGAAGATGGTTCAGTTAGATGTATCCAAACATTGCATCATAAATAGTAAGGTAAACGTTATCCTTTGATGTCTTTTTAATTGTGTTTTTCTGCCTGGAAATTACCTATTTCAGTGAACCCTTTAGGAAATGGAAATAGCATATTGACTGAAAACTGCTTTGATTACCTGCTATTTATTATACTACACCATATTAAATAGCATAGATTAAATCTGCTAGATTTAACTAGGTTAAATCTGTACCTAATCACATTAAATCTAGTAGATGTAATGAACCTGCTGAAAATCTTTGAAGTCAGTAAAATCCTTGATGAAGAGAACTGCAAACAATTTATCTGAGATTTCTTACAACTAGTTATGGGGAAGCACAAATATAGACACTTCAAAAGTATGTGTTGTAACTGACTTACCAAGAGTTCATGGAAGAAAGCCACAGAAGCCAGCCATCCACCACAGTAGCTTTCGGCTTTTCTGACAATGTACTGGGTATTTCACTATGTTTAATTTTACTGTGATGTCTTGTGTCTGTGGTTGTAGATATTTAGCTTTTGTTCAGTTGAGCACTCTGAAAATATACCTTTTCAAAATACTCTGTTGTTTAAGTGCAACATTATAAGTCACTTCTTCACATGACTTTGAAAAGTTAACCCTTTATGTAATATTTTGAAGACGTGGCTTAGGTAAACTTCCAATTTGCGGAGGTGATCTTCACCTTAAGCTTGTGCTAGTTATGCAGTTTTATATTCTGGGATATGGAAGCTGTTGCCAAAGTCCTTCAGCTATTTCCTAGTTGCATATCAAAGTAAGACCTACCTGTGCACAATTCTCTCTTGCCACAAAATGTTCTCTGATGGACCTTTGTTTGGTGGAGTACCTTTAAAAATTACTGTTCAAGAAGGTGTATGTCGTTCCTTGATTGCTGTGGCACCAGGCTGTAAGAGGCAACCCAGAAGATGGAGGAGAATGGAAATGGGTTACAGCTCAGGGTGGCAGGTGAACACACCCTCAGTTTGCCCCACCTTCCCAGGTACCTGTATACAACAGGTATGAGGCCCTGGAATTGGATGGGCAAGCAGCTGATACTGCTGGTGAAGACCCTTTTGGGAAGGAGAGGTCCTCCAAGCAGCCCACACCCCATATGAAACTCAGCAAACACATTAAAACCTCACATGTAAAGAGGAAAAAGAAGGGTGATTGTCATAGGCAACTCTCAAGGGAACAGAGGGCCCGATATCGCCACCTGACCCAACCCATAGGGAAGTCCGCTGCCTCCCTGGGGCCAGGGTAAGAGATGTGGCTCAACAACTTCCCTGACTGGTAAGGTCCTGTGACCGTTACCTGCTATTGGTTTTTAATGTCGACAGGGAAGAGTTAGGCAAAAGTAGTATTAAGGAAATCAAAAAGAATTTCAGAGCTTTGGGGCAGCTGGTTAATGGCTCATGTGCTCAAGTGTTTTTTTTCCTCCACCCTTTCAGTTGCAGGCAGGAAACCAAAATTGAACAGACAGGTCCAACAAATCACCACATGGCTAAGCAACTAGTGTCATCAATGGAACTTCTGGTTTTTTTGACCATGGGAAAGTCAGTCCTTTGCCATGTCTCTTAACACCCGACGGAATGCATCTCTCAGAGGAGGAGAAATGGGTGTTTGCCCAGAGGCTAGCAAGACTAATAGGGCTTTAAACTAGATTGGAAGTGGGAAGTGGGTGGTAGCAGGCAGGCCAGTGACGAGCAGTGGGATGGCACACCAAAGCCTGAGGAGGCACTTGGCAGGGAGGTTCCTTAGACTGTGCCACGAAGTGAAGGACACAATCAACCACACTTGAAGTGCTTCTACACTAATCCACGCAGCATGAGGAACAAGCAAGATGAACTAGAAGCCTCGGCCTGGTCCTAGGGATAGGATATAACTGCCATTAGTGAAATCTGGTGGGATGTATCCTGTGACAGTTGCACCATGATGGAAAGTTACAGGGTATTCAGAAGGGATAGGCAGGGCAGGAGAGGTGGAGGGGGGTGTGACACTGTATGTAGCAGAGGGACTGGAGTAGATGGAGCTGGCAGTTGGCAATGGAAAAGTTCAGAGCTTCTGGGTAAGGATTAAGGGTCAGACAAATAAAGTGGAAGTCATTGTGGGTGTCTACTATAAGCCACCCAGCCAGGATGATTACACTGATGGGTTATTCTTTAAGGAACTAAGTGAAACCTCCAGATCATCTGTGCTTGTCCTTATGGGGGACTTCAAATTGCCAGATGTCAACTAGGATTATCATACAGCTGATAGCAACAGCCAGTTGAAGCATCTGGAGAATAACTTCTTGGTGCAGTTACTAAGGGAACCAACCAGGAAAGGTGCCTTCCTAGATTTGATTCTCACTAACAGAGAGGGTTTTGTGGGAGATGTGGCAACTAGTGGCTCCCTTGGCCACAACAACCACAAAGAAGTCAGGTTTAAAATCTTTGTTAATGGGAGGAAAACTTCCAGCAAGACCTTCATGCCACATATGAGGAGAGCAGACTTCAGGCTGCTCAGAGAAATACTTAGTAAAATTCCCTGGGAAGAAGCTTTTGAAGCTGTTGGGGTCCATCAGTGTTGGTCATTTTTTAAGTACCACCTACTAAGAGCACATGAGCAGACAATTCCAAAATGCCAAAAATCTAGCAGATGAGGTAAAAAGCCAGCTTGGTTGAGCAGGGATCTTCTTCTTGAAATACAGTGGAAAAGGAAATTACATTGTCAGTGGAAGCAAGGTCAGGCAACATGGGAGGACGACAGAGATGCTGCTCGCCATTGTAGGAAGGAAATTCATGCTGCCAAAGCTCAACTAGAATTGAGGCTGGCTGATACTGTGAAGGAAAAAAAACCTCACTTCTGTACCTGGCAAAATCATGGAGAAGATTGTTCTGGGAGCTATTGAAAAACATCTGAACAACGACGCAGTCACAGGTCCCAGCCAGCACGGATTCACAAGGGGAAGAAAGTCTTGCCTGACCAGCTCAACTTCATTCGATGACAAGGTTACCCACCTAGTCAACCAAGAGAAACCTGTCGACCTGATCTTTTGATCTTTTTGATACTGTCTCTCGCATTATCCTACTGGACAAGATGTCCAGCATACAGCTGGGTAGACACAGCAGCAGGGGAGAAATTGGCTGATGGGCCGTGCTCAAAGGCTTCTAGTAAATGGGGTTGGGCTGTTGACCAGTCACTAGAAGGGTCCCACAGGGATTCACCTTAGGGCCAGCACTCTTCAATGTCTTTATAAATGACTTAGACACAAGAGTTGAGGGCATACTAAGTAAGTTTGCCCATGACAAAAAATGGAGCTGTCAACAGTCTTGCAGGGCAGAGGGATCTGGACAAATTGGAGAACTGGGCAATCACCAGTCGCGTGAAGTTCAACAAGAGCAAGTGCCGGATTTTGCATCTGAGACACAGCAACCCTGGTTGTACACACAGAGTGGGGGATGAGATGCTGGAGAGCAGCTCTGCAGAGAGGGACCTGGGCAAGTTGAACATGAGCCAACAGTGTGCCCTGGCAGCCAAGAGGGCCAACCGTGCGGGGTGAAGGAGGTGATTGTCCCGCTCTGCACTGGTGCGGCCTCACCTGGAGCACTGTGTACAGTTCTGGGCAACACAGGATGAAAAGGATATAAAGCTACTGGAGAGTGTCCAGAAGATGGCTATGAAGTTGGTGAAGGGTTTGGAGGGCAAGCTATATGAGGAGTGGCTAAAGTCACTTGGTTTGTTCAGCTCAAAGGAGGCGGAGGGGAGACCTCATGGTGGCTACAGCTTCCTCACAAGGGGAGGAGGAGGGGCAGAAGCTGATCTCTTCTCTCTGGCGACCAATGGCAAAACCCGAGGGAACGGCAGGAAGATGTGCCAGGGGAGGTTTAGGTTGGACATTAGGAAAAGGTTCTTCCCCCAGAGGCTGGTGGAGCACTGGAATGGGCTCCCCAGGGAGGTGTCACAGCCCTGAGCCTGACAGTGTTCAAGAAGAGACTGGACAATGCCCTCAGACACATAGTATGAACAGTGGCGTTGTCATATGCAGGGACAGGAGTTGGACTCGATGATCCTGGTGGGTCTCTTCCAACTCCCTATGATTCTATTCTGTGATTGATTTAAGGAGAGTGATTAATTTGGAGAAATAAAAACTATTATAATTGTTTGCTAACAGTGTGCATGCTTTCCTTTCTCTGTTACTCTTAAACCCGATTGATGTTTTACTCACCACAATAAATTGCTAACAGTTCCTGGGTTTTTTTCTTCTTTAAAGTCTAGGAAGGCTCTGTGGATGGAAATGTCATAAAGAGAGACAACTCATGTTTTGGAGAGTTTTCCCAAAGAATAATAAATATGAGAAAATTGTCATTTGAGGCAAATTTTAAAATTGCATGGTTGTCTAATGGCAGATGAGACTAGTTTTATTTCAATAAAACTACTTGAGTTAGAAGAAGCACATTTTACAGAGTTGCTCTGAGATTCAGTGCTTTGCAGAGGATTTTGATAGTAGTAATACCAATAACAATTCAGATGCTAAGTATTTACTTTTTAGTTTCTGGTCTGGTCCCTACAGTGATATATTTTATGTTAATAAAAAGAACTGTATGCCGTATTTCATATGTCAGGTAACTTAAGATACTACATACAGCAGGGGTATCAAACTTATTTTTCACCGAGAGCCACATCAGCCTCACGGTTGCCTTCAAAGGACTGAATGTAGTTCAAATGTAATACGAATGTAACTACTCCGACATTTGTACAGTCCTAAAATTACTTTTGGCCCTTTGAAGGCAACTGCAATGCTGATGTGGCCCCCAGTGAAAATGAGCTTGACATCCCTGACATAGAGTAACTGAAAGTTATTTGCACATAGCTCCTTCAGATAAAATCTAGTCCCCCAGAAATGTGAAATTTGTGATGTAGAATATAGGTTGAAAACTTTTCTTAAAGTTCAAACATGTTTCTATGGAGTCTAATGGGGGATACATTCCTACAGGATATATTTGCTCTGTGAATGTACCTGGGATCCAAGATAAATGAGCAGCTGTTTGTAACATGGGCAAAATCTGTGAAGCTAAAATACTCAGATTCAGGTGTCTGTTCAAAGCTTGAGAAATTATGTAACTTTATACAGTTGAAGTACATTCCCGAAGGTCTTTCTGCATCGGTTTTGCTTTTTGAAGGATACTGACCCAATCAGTCAGCAATAGATACTTGCTGGTTTTTAAAAAAAATAATAATAACAAAGAAAGGCATTTAAATGGTTCTACTGAAATGCATTCAGGTGCAATGTGTGGGAATCTCAACCATGACAGCAATGATGGCATTCTATAATCCCGGAGCTCTGAAAATTAGTTCTCATAACATGAAGTATACATTTGCTTTGCTGTTAATTTCAGTAATGTTATAATCATTTCACATTGGTCTTGAGTATATGTTTAATATAAAGTGTCTGTCTATTAACAAATACTCAAGAGTTCCAGAGTTTCTTGTGGGGGCTTTTTTTGTGTGTTTCCATAGCAGAAGTAGAAGGCTGCCTTTCCTCAGTTAATACCATAAATACTTTTATTTCACTCTTTCTTTACAACCTTGTAGTTTGACAATGGAAGATATGTATATCATGTAATTCACTGAGCTACTCTTCTGGATTTTGAGCAGCTAATGATTTATTTACTCAAAATGTCACACTGCCTAAATGCATGTGCCGTCAGTGAAATCAGGATCATGTTGGTTATTTTGGAGTGTGCAGCCAAGGAGACAGGGAGAGGGAAATTGAATTGGAATTTTTTTTCCTGTTTTTGCTGCCTAAAGAGAATGGAACCAAATTATAGCTATTTGTTTCTTTGCATGGTCTACTATATGTTTTCTTACTGTTTATTTTTCCATATTTTTTAGACTTGTAGCCAATTATTCGGTGTTTTTCACTCATTCTTCTGGTGTCGCCTGTGGCTGTTTGCCCTTAGTTTATATGGTAGGGCCCTTTGATGTGTCATTTTGTAAGTAAGCATAGTGAAGCTAGAAAACTACACACATGCTTTAGTTTCTAGGCATTTTCATTACCTGCATCTTGTTCACAAAGTGAAGCAAGCTCAGTGGGTAACTGCAATAAATCAATAGTTGAAAGAAAAAAAAAAAAGGTTGTTTGAGAAATGCCATCATTGTACAAATTTAAAATGGAGCTGGCAAATAAACATAGTGGAAAAGAAATTGAGGGTAAATGCACAACACCAGTGTTGAGTCCCAGTTCAGCAAGACACTTATTTCTGTAAAACATCAGCATCTAAAACATGCCTTCATAGTAATTATTGCGCTTGCAGCGAAAAGACACAAGGCAGGCTGGATATGTGGTTTCTGCTGAGTAAATGTGCTGTGGGTTATACACTGTTGGTAGAGTAGTTCATAGATTGACATACTGCGTTTAGTTCTTTCTGAATGGACAGGATTTAAATAGCTGGTTTCAGTTAAAATAATGTATGATGGTAACTTGGGCTTGCAGCCGTTGGCCCACTTACTTGTTTTTCTTCCTGCTTGGCCACTCCTTTAGTCACTCCCTGTACTTCCCCCACAGATGTGTTTCTAGGAGTCTTGTTGATTTGGTTTGGTTCGCATATGTGTTTGGTTTTTAATTTCTTCGTAATCTGAAGTCATCAAAGTCTACCAGACTTTTTTAGTTGCTTATACTGCAGTTTGGTGTTAGCACGCCACATGTGAGTGTGAAGTTTTTTATAAAATTGTGTCCATCTGAAAGTTTGAGTCATAAGAATATAAAATAATTTGCCCACTGCTGTTGTGATTTAGGCTGTTGTATAGCAAAAGCTATGGATTTTGTATTAAACAGATGTAACAGAGTCCTTTCTTGCATCTGCTCTGTGCAAAGTATTTTCCTTAGTAGGAGTTTCATCTGCTATATTGTAAGTCATTGATTCAGTACAAAATCAAGAAAACAGCACAGTTTTATGAGTCACTTTAAAAGCTTCAGTAGACACTCTGCCCCATTACCACAGGGTCCTCTTAGCCTGTAGGGTCTTAAAAGGCTTTGGCTAATTTGTTCCAGAATCTGAAGCCTGTCAAGTTATCTAAGCAAACTTAGAAATGGAGAATAATTTCTTAATACCATACTTTTTATGTGAGTTACTCAGTAACAAATTCAAACTTTAATTTTCCAGAGCCTCTTCCTGCCCCTCAGGACACTTGCTGTGATGTTCAAACGTTGTTTTCAGGGTGGTGAGGTAATTTCTAGTGTACTCTCTGCATGCGGATGCACATCTGTTAACTTGTACGGGAATTACGCCAAATTCCACTCAGTAAGCTGAGAAGTACTTTCGTGGTATTGACTTTAACTTGTTCTCCATAGTTGTGGGTGCTGAAGTGACCAGAATGTGATAAAAGGAATGTCTGAAGCCACCCACACAGATATTCACTGCGGTCTGTATCTTGAGCCCTGATTTGATTTCTAAACAAGATTGAAGTGGGATTTTCTGAAGTGTGCGTAAATGCTTACAAGGCTATTTACAGTATCCTGTTGAACAAAGCCTGTGTGGGATGCTGCTGCTTTTTAAGGAAAAAGAAGCATAGAAGATTGAAGCTGCATATATCCAGACTAATACAGAAGGGCACATGCTATGGTGGGCTGAAATTCTCAGTCACTAAACTCCTTCCAGTTAAGAAGGGAGGCTCTACCATCCCAGGGCAAGCTGAACTACTAATGTGCAATGCTCTAGGCCAGGATCAGCAGAAGCTCTGCACTGGTTGAGAGGTCCCTGATTCATCAGACTCATCAAAGTCACCAGACTTTGGTCCCTGGGTTGTAAGGAAGTCATCCCTGGGACCTGGCTGGAATACCTATTACCTTCCTCTGCAGCAACAGTGCCTGGATAGATCTGTCAGTGCACCATCCTGTTGTCTCAACTAGGTTTAAACAAAAACCATACACACAACTCAGATTTGCTGTATTTGACTAGAATCCAGAGTCTTCTGATGGAGCTGACTGTAGGCAGGAAGATGGAGGTGTAAAAAGTTTCAAAGTTGGCTGCTTTGCAATACAGAATAGTAAAAGGCCATTCCAACAAAACCTGGAAGTTCAGTCATCATTCTGGAAGTGAATATGTCTTTAATAAGATCCCTTTCCAAATATTTGCGGCTAAGCAGAAGCTTTCTCTCTAGCTATAAAATGAAGCCTGCAATTCTTTCCACTGTTAACTGTATCTGTCTCTATAACTGTGCCAATAGGAAAAGCAGTTGCTTTGGCATCAGTACCTTAAACCATATTGCTGTAATATATGAAGGGAACTTTCAGCAAGCAATTAATTTATATCTGCAGTTCTTCTATCTTTCTAGTTCTATAAAATGTGTTAGGAATGAAAAATGAGTGTCAACAAACTATAAGGACTGTAATGTATATGGTATGATGGGAGCATAAAGAGTTTGAAGAGGCATACAAACTATTACTTGCATGTACTTACATGGTTCTGTGAAAAGTAAATATAATGGAAAACTAGATGCAAAACTGAAAGGCAAGGCACTCTACCTGTAAGCAGCAATTTTATTAATGCACTCAGTGATATGTTTGGAAAACATACAGTCTCCAGGCTTATAGCACTTCATGGTGTCTTACACATGGAAAAAGAAACAACCCAAAGCAATTTTTGGTGGGTTGTGGGTTTTGGGTTTTTGTTGGTTGTTTTTTTTTTTTTTTTTTTATTGTGGGGGGAAGGGGACACTAGAAAACTGCTTTGTCTAGACTTTCCTCGTGGGAAGATACAACATACCTTAGTCTGAATTTCCAGGGTAAATCTTTTTTTTAGTATTTGATTTTTGTTTTACTATTCAGTAGATAAAGACAACTTTTATGGAGAAAGAAAAAAATATTACTTAAACAAAACTATATTTTGAACAATGTGTGAATAAAACTTAATAAAGTGATATATATTAGTGAGGTGGACTGCGAACTGGCTGAGGAAAAGAAGCCAGAGAGTTGTGGTCAATGGGGCAGAGTCCGGTTGGAGGCCTGTATCTAGTGAAGTGCCTCAGGGGTTGGTGCTGGGGCCAGTACTATTCAACATATTCATCAGTGACTTGGATGAGGGACTAGAGTGTACTATCAGCAAGTTTGCTGATGACACCAAGCTGGGAGGAGTGGCTGACACTCCAGAAAGCTGTGCTGCCATCCAGCGAGACCTGGACAGGCTGGAGAGTTGGGCAGGGAAAAAATTAATGAAATATAACAAGGGCAAATGTAGAGTATTGCATCTGGGCAGGAACAACCCCAGGTTCCAGTATAAGTTGGGGAATGATCCATTAGAGAGCAGGGTAGGGGAGAGGGACCTGAGGGTCCTGGTGGACAGCAGGCTGACCATGAGCCAGCACTCTGCCCTTATGGCCAGGAAGGCCAATGGCATCCTGGCGTGTATTAGATGGGGGGTGGTTAGTAGGTCAAGAGAGGTTCTCCTTCCACTCTCCTCTGCCCTGGTGAGACCATATCTGGAATATTGTGTCCAGTTCTGGGCTCCTCAGTTCCAGAAGGACAGGGAGCTGCTGGAGAGAGTCCAGCATAGGGCAACCAAGATGATTAAGGGAGTGGAGCACCTCCTGTATGAGGAAAGGCTGAGGGAGCTGGGTCTCTTTAGCTTGGAGAAGAGGAGGCTGAGGAGTGACCTTATTAATGTTTACAAATATACAAAGGGTGAGTGTCACGAGGATGGAGCCAGGCTCTTCTCTGTGACAAACAGTGGTAGAACAAGGGGTAATAGGTTTAAGCTGGAACATAAGAGGTTCCACTTAAACTTGAGAAGAAACTTCTCAGTGAGGGTAACAGAGCACTGGAACAGGCTGCCCAGGGAGGTTGTGGAGTCTCCTACTCTGGAGACATTCAAAACCCACCTGGACACCTTCCTATATAGCCTCATCTAGGTGTTCCTGCTCCAGCAGGGGGATCGGACTAGGTGATCTTTCGAGGTCATTTCCAATCTTTAGCATTCTGTGATTCTGTGATTTTTATCTGTCAAGCAATGAGACTGATTCTGGCAACTTGTTATGGACAGTGCAGTAGATGCTGATTTAAGCAGACAGATGATGCAAATTATTTGTTATTTGAACTATTGGGAAGGGCTCTGGGAAAAAAACAGTATGTTTTTAGACTTTCGGGCAGTTTGCCTTTGTATCTGAAAGCTTCTCTTAATATTTTCTAATTTGATGTCAAAACATTATACTGTGCCTCAAAAACCAGAACAAATTGCTTTTTGGTGAGATTGCTGTGTGTTTAGGGCCACCAACATTCTCTTGTCCTGTTTGGCAAGTGGAGAAGCTGTGGACTGTGCAACTTCTCCCTGCTTGCAGCTCCTTGGATACCAGGTAGTGATAAAGCAGCATTGTCAAAGGAAAGAAAGAGGAAATATGGGCAAAAGGGAGGAAATGCAGTTCTGAGAAGTCAAGCCTCAACTTATCTGGCATTTTGACATCTGGCAAGCCTTGAGCAGCAAGTGTGCATTTAAACCTTCCCCAGTTTTAGCTGCTTTTGTTGATTTTCAGTGAGGCTTTTTTTTTCGGGAAGACTCAAAGTTCTAGAATTCATGTAGACTCCACATTACATAAGTGTTTAGTTGAAACTGCTCTGAAAAAATGTGAAATACTACAAATTTTGGTGTTCATACTCAAAGCCTGAGTTGATAGAAAGCAAAGCTTGCAACCATCATGTGAAGCATACTGGAAATAGTTTTTCTGAAATTCATGTGGCATAATAAGATAGTTCCATATATCTGCTCCTTATTCTTTAATACCTAAATAAGTCAGAGTGTACCTATTCGCCCCATCTTAATCCTCAGTCTCATTTGTCTGATTGTTGGAAAGTTGCTTTAGGAAATTCTGGAAGTTGCTTGCCAGGACCATACTTTGCTTATAGGACTATGTGGTCTGAACAGTAGTAGTTCAAACTACCGTGGAGCATTGCAGAGCAGCAGTAACACAAGCTTCTACTATCGTAAGGGTTGAGGGATGTGTTATGTAGTGTCCTTTTCCCTGCCAGGTCCCGGTTTCCTCACTCTGGGAAGAAAACAGGGAGAATGATTTTGAAATGTGGGGGAAAACAATTTTAAGTTTGTTCTTGTGATGGAAGGAATTGCTCCTCATGTTAGAGGAATAGAGAGAAATCTTTTCTTGAATTTTGCTTTGGAACAATATAGGCAAGAATAGCAAATGAGGGTCAGTTCTTGTAGATATCTTATTGATGTTATCTTTTCTTTGAGCTTTTGTACTTTATGCCATTGGCAAGAAATAAATCTGTGCTGGGTTTCCTCAGACTTCTGAGGCATTTTCACAAGTTACTTGTGCTTTCTCCTCTGAATGCAAAAGCTCAAACGTGTTGCAGAATTGAGTGGCAATCGGACAAACTAAAAAGAGTCACTGTTTTTTCGACAGTCAGAAACTGCAGATAATCAGCCCAAGCAGTAGCTGAAGCTTGCTAGGATTGTGTACGTGACTGATAGAATTTTAGTCAATGAGCTTTTTGCAAGTTTAAGAAATGGTTGTTTCCTTGGTGGCTGGGAGTGAAGGGACTTGCAGAATGAGAATTAGATGTAATTGTACAAATAGAAGTCTGGAGGGAGAAAGCAGCTTTTTAATATGCAACTGTGGAGAACTGGGAAGTATAGAGGGGTAATTATCTCTGTCACAGTCTGTTCATAACCTACTTTTAATCTTTAAGAACTAGATTGAAAAAAAATGCATTTATACCACAAATACTAATATATAATCTTATTTACTAATAAAATCTGTATCAAATATTAAATAATATTTTAATTAAAATGTGCTGCTGCTTTTAAATTTGCTCATTTTATTCTGACTGAATCAAAAACTGTTTAGGAAAATCCTGGCTGTTTTTAAACTTCATCTCACTGTGAAAAGAAGAGTTTTGGTTTAGGGTACCATTTCTACAGGAAGTTAGGAATGATTAAATTATAGGTACAGTGACCATTAACTCATATCACACTGCCATGGTATTGAGTTCAACTTTATCAAAGAGATCTTTTTTTTTGAAGAGGCTTTAGGCTATCTTGAGTGCATTCTAAAGACTTCCCTTCATCAATTGTTAACCCCCAGTTTGATGAACCATCATTGGTTATTTGTGAGTTGAGGGATGAGTACCCACTGTCCAGGATTTGACATACAGATAGATTATGTTGATCAAACTGATAACCAGTGCCTTCAGTAGACTTCTGTAAGCCCACTCAGGAATAAGTATCAGTCTGACACTTTCACAAATGAAATAATTTTATAGATTAAAGTAATTTCTTACTTCTTTTGCAGTATTTTCCTTTTTTTCTTTTTCTCCTTAAGAGCTAGTGAAACAACAGCAATAAAAGTTAGGGCTGCTTAATTTATTAGTCTGTGCAGTGCCCAAGTAAAAAAAAATATCTTGTTATAATATGGACAGTTGCAGTAGTCACAACTGGCTTCAAGACTTAGTACTTTTTAATTTCTCCTTTCAGTTGTTATATCAGTCATTCATAACTTCAGAAATATACTGCAATATGACTAGAAATTTTGTGAGGCAATCAAGCCATTTATCATAAGATTACTAGTTACCTAGAGTTTGAGTTATTAAATACACAGATATAAATTTAAAGAATATCTAAAACAAACGCAGATATCCAGAGTCCAGACTTCAAGGACAGACATTGCTTTTTAAATATCCATTTAAATTCTGATAAAATAAATAAAAGTTCATAGTGTGGTAGTTTATTGTTTTCAGACAGTTTCTTAAGGCCAGGAATTTTGGGGTAGGCATTTAAGGAAATAACCTTTTTTCATTGTTTTATCTTTTCCATTCAAATAAAGATACTTTAGAAGCCTGAAAAAATAGTGAAAATATATTCTGAACTGCAGATGAGATGAAGTTGGACTGTGACTTTAGTCTTTCTGTGTGAAGATCTGTATTGATTTGCTGCTTGAGATGCTAGACATGCACATGATGCTGGATTCTAGCTGAGGTCTGGAATTCAAATACCGTTATTTCTGTGTGTTCCAAATGATGAGAACAGTGACTTTCATGACTCTGTAACAGCATTCCCTAAACCTAATTCTGATCTGTTTCTGCCTTGTATTCTCATCTGCTTTTGAAACAGAATATTTCACTTACATATGTGCCTCTCAAAATTTAACCTCTTTGAAACTTAACGCTGTAACTTATTTTTATTTACTAAGCAAAATGGTTAATAATCTTAGAACAAACAGTGCTGTTTCTGACTTGGCAACTTTTGGTTGTATGTTAATCTAGTCTTTAAAAAAGTCAGTCCTCACAATGTCTTCCATCAGAAATTACTGTGTCTGAATTTTCACACTTTTTTTCTTACTTTACCAATACCTTCATGTTCCTCTAAGAAAAAAAAAAAGTAAAAAAAAATAGCCTATTTATTTGCATCTGAAATATGGACCTATAGTCTATCGATGGGTTCCAAATAAACGTGCTTTGTCCACACTACTACAGCTTCATATTTTGAAGGCATAATGTTAATTTCTATTGCCTTTAAAAAAAAAAAGGAAAAAAAAAAGGCAAATACACCACTAAAAATGAAACATAAATATTGTCTTTTATTAAGGTAAATAATGATTGTGGAAGATTTTAGCAAACACATCTGAATGACTTGTCAGAGAGGGAATGTGACTAGGAGCATATCATTGCTTCCAGTTTTTTTCAGATTTAAGAAAAGACATATGTTTGCAAGGTAACACCCAGGCAGTAGCTTGTGTTGTAGAAGTGCTCTAGTTTGCAAAGCAACATAATGAGCAGCTAGTGAGGGTGGTTTTCCCAGCTGCCAAAGGGTTTCACAGAGTTGTAATGACTGCCATGCTACTGTCAAGCTGTCATGGACTAAATGAAGGTTTTAAAGCATGTTTGTTTGGTTCGTGGGTAGCTGAGGGGTTTTTTGAGTGTTCTAGAAATGCTAGCATTTTCCTAAAATACCAAGACACAAAAGCTGAAATGCAACCAGATCTGTTTGGCTGTGCGCAATGAGCGTGAAACCTAAAGGGAGAACTGCTGTTTTTCCAAAAGGATCACATCGGCTTACTTGAGACTGAATTTCTACTTAAGGTACTAATATACCCAAGACCTTTTTATGAGCTCTTCTGTAGGAGAGGAGCCTTCTCGGCCTCTACCAGAGTTACTGTGTGCTAGATGGTATAGAAACAGTTGTCTAATCAAGATGGTTTTTATAGTTGATAACCAACAGGCATTTTTAAGAGTTACCAAAGCTTAAGCACTTGACTTGATCTTTTTTGACTGAAGTGTAAAGTACTAATGGCTCCAGCGGAAGACAAAGCTGCTGTTCATTGATAATTAAAAGTGCTATACAGAGAAATTTGGATAACTGGATTTTGGAAATGTCAAATAAGCCAAACAGTTTCTGGAGATGTTGAGATGAGACATTTGGTTTTTAACTATTGTCTCTGTAAAATTTGATATTCTCACCTTGAAACAGGTAATGGCCTCTGTTTTCAAAAGCACAAGAATGTATGTCATGTAGAAGCCTACAGAGCAGTGAGAAGTTTGCTGTATTAAACTTTAGGGCTACACATCTCATAATTGATTATCCATGAGATTCTGAGGGGGGGAAAAATAGTGTTTAATCACATAATTGTTCTGTCTACTTCTTCCTAGTTTTGAATGCTTTATTTTGCAGTGCTAGTAGTGTTGATTCTGTATGTGGCTTATATACAGTATGTACAATTTTTTTCTTTTTAATACATAGTTCATTCAGCAGTAGATGATTGCCTGTTTGGAATGGAAAGGAACTAATCCACAGACCGTAAAAACTTGAGCCCGTATTAGTCTTCTATTAGTACTGCTTTGTAGAAAATATGTGAAGCTTGGTCTAGCGGAATGCTATAGAGTCTGCCAAAGTGATCACTGGAGTTGACAAAAAATACATGAGTAAATATTAGGGTGAATTTAGAGAAGGTCGGGACATAAGTTTATGCTCTGTTCGTGTAACCTTTGAATGTTTCCCACTCCGTGATGTGTAAACTTGCAGTAAAATCAGAACCTGTACATACTATGTAAGTATAGGTAGGATGGCAGTCACCTTTGCATTATTGATACTGTTAGGCTTGAGTGCATAGGCCATTGAGCAATCTATGAATCCTTAATACTAATCTTACTTCCAGTAATATCTGACATTTCAGTAGTTATTCTGATCTAATTTTCCTACTGATACCACATTTATTTTCTCTGTTCTGTGCCACTTGATGTGTGATTCCAAATTGCATACTGCACTAATTTGATTCTCAGTGCTTCATCTGCTGATCACAATTTGTTTATTACATTCTTATCAATAGTCTGGTCAATATTAACCTTTTAAATTTACGGAACGATGAGGTATTACGTCAGTGTTTACTTCCTGTATACTGTGCCCCTGAGTGCAGAAGTACGTGCAGCATATACATCTTCAGAATGGGAAACCTGTTAGTATTCCTGATAATTTGAGTAAGGGCAATCATTATTATTATTATTATTGTTCATATAATACAAAAATAAGCAATCTTACTATTAAAGTCTTTATTAGTTTAAAGACCTTCAACTGCCAGCATCTAAAAGCAAAGAAAAGTCACCTTTTCAATAATACTCCTTCTGGAGAACCATATGGATAGAAAGATTTTTGGAAATAAGGAGTTTAAGGAGAAAAATAAATGGCACAATATCTTTATTAGATGGTGTGGTACAATGATTCTACAAATTATTTCCTCACTAAAGTGCAAATGTGTTTGGAAGTGACTTAACATACAGCAACAGATAAATAAAATGTAAATAAGATACAGAGTATGACTAAAGAAAGTACCTAAAACTGCTTATAAAACTTTCATGGAGGATTAAAGTTATACAGGTGAAATGTATTTTATTTTATTTTATTTTATTTTATTTTGAGAAAAATATCTAATACAGGAAGCAAATTTTCCTGCTGTTGAAAAGTTAGCTTTAATGTTTAAGTACTCTTTGAAAACCTGATGCTGAGATAAGGCTACAATAATTGGAGTGGTTTATGTTGACTTCCATTACTTACCTTGTGGTTTTTAACATGTATTTTGTTTATAAGAGGTAAGATCATTATTTATAGTCTTTGTGGTACATAATGTTTTTTGGAGAGGTTTGAGCAATTTTTAGTTCCTAAGTTCCTATTTTTTTGAGACTTGTCTGATTTGCTAGGTTTACTGTCTCAATGCAGTAAGTGCATGTACTTAGGTGTGATTGGAAACTGGGAATTGAATGTCATAGATGTTGGAGGTGTTATACAAGTGTGACCTGCCTGACATGTTGTGAACAGACTGAAGAAACTTATATTTTTTTTCAATCAATCACCAACATGAAAGTCAGTCTAAACTAACATTTTTTTTTTTTTAAAAAAAGATACATAAATGGCTTAAACTTACATGGAGATACTGTGGGGTTTTGTGTTTGTTTTTCATGTTCTCTTGTCTAAAATGATGAGAAAGAAATTAAGAGGATGGGTATGAGAAACCTCAGCTAATTAGTGTGGGAAAAGAGAACAGCAAAGTCATTTTAAGAACACAGATGGAAAGACCTTTGATTTAGTTCTGGGTTTTTTCGTTGGTGGTGGTGGGTTTTTTTACAGACAATTGGCAACTTAAACTGAGAATGGCTAAGTTACATCTAATTTTGTGTAGTATAATGCTTGTTTAGCATCATACCATCTGACAATAAGGAATGTGCTTTTCAGTATGATGTCCAGGAAAGGAATGTTTTTTACTGTCAGAGTCAGTGACATGTGTTTACTTTTTGGGACATTATAGAAAATACACCAGCAAACCAGCTACGGATATAGTGAATTAAACAGCATGTTCCTGAAATACTAAGCCAGTTTCAGGGGTTATTTTTGTTTTCTTTTATATGTTCAGTGACAAACAAGAAGCCAGCTCAGGCATCTATTACGAAGGTGAAGCAATTTGAAGGCTCTACATCTTTTGTCAAGAGAACGCAGTGGATGCTCGAGCAGCTTCGCCAGGTCAACGGTATAGACCCTAATCGGGTGAGTTTGAACAGTTCTAGAAGATGAAAATTGACCACTAAAGAAATAATGCAGTGGAATATGTGAAATAGATTTTAATGGGAAAGATGGGAGGAGGCCAAAGCTTATAGTGTATGTAGCTTTTCTTCCTGTCTTTCCCTACTTTTCTTCCTACTCACTCTCTTCTTTGTGAAGAGCAAAATAAGAGCCTTGCTTGCCTTCTCGTCAGCTATAAGCCTCTTGGGGTCCATTTTGGCATGCAACTGTGCTGTAAGATAGAGCAGTAAGTAGAAGCGAGGACAGGAGAGGTTACTGAGGTTCAAGCTTGTGGAATATTGTGAACCTTGCATTTTTTCTAGGACAGTCTTCTCCTCAGATCCTTCTACATTTCATTTTTTTTTTTCTACAAAGCGTAGTAGTGTGGTTTTGTTTCCAATGGCACGTGAACACTGATTTAAAACAAAACAAAGACTAAATAGTTCTGGAATATTCCTTTAATGTGGAATATACAGATGGCCTTGAGCTGTCTCAAGACAAAGTCATATTAATATGTAATAAGCTCATGAATACAAATCTTCAGTAATAAGCAGAATTACAAGTTAGGAATGTGGCTTATATTGTGCGATCACCAAGTGAGTTACTGTGTTCTTGGTAAGGCAAAATATGTTTGTGACTAACCCCTTTCTTTGTTCAAAGCTGTGCTATCATCAGTCACTTAGGCTTCTTAACAGTGGTGCAGCGAATTCTGTTACCATCAAGTACAGTCTTTTGTGCAAAAAGGAGCCCTCTGGCCACTGCCCAATGGAATGTAAGGGGTGGAATTGTATTTTTGCTGGGTAAAGGAATAATGAAAATGAAAGCAATGACAAATAGGTAAGGGATATGAGTTTTAGGCTCTTTCGCAGCATCTCCTATGCAGCTATGTAAATAACAGATACTTGGCATACTCTCAGATTGAAAGTCCTAACAAGTTTTAAGCTTAGACATGTTCCTTTTAAACTTATCTTCCTGTGAATTCCTAGTGTCCTCAATTCAAAAATGATATTTAGCTGAATATATAGCAATACTTCTTGCATTAAATCCTTTTATTTTGGCAACTATGCATGGTACTGGGCTTTCATTTGTTCTGGGAGCGCTCTTTTGTTCACGTTATGCCGGGACCTATACAACACTTCATGATCATAATTTAAATGCATTAACTAGGATTTGCTACTTGTTTCCCTTCTTTGTTTGAGCATCCAGAGCAGAATAATATCTATAGTGTGAAAGTAGATTTCACGCTGAGAGGCACAAATCCTTGCATAATGTAAAAGACACAAGTAACTATATTTCTGTAGAGAACAAGAATTTCTTATGAGATTCCAACTTTCAATTTTTTGGTCTGAACAATTTTGTTTTCAGGCATTTTTGTCATGGCTGAATATTACTCATTAAAAATACCTGTAAGAAAAAAGCTTCCTGCCTCGCTTTTTTTTCATCCAAAAATATGGAAAGGAAAAGTAATCCCAGGGTGGTCTTGAGATATATGACCTTTCTGCTTTTTTCAACATAATACCTTTTAAAAATAATATCTCTATATCTTTCTCCAAATCATTTGTAAAACTGGAATAATAGTAGTGTGGTTTGTTTTTTTTTTTTCTTCTAGGATTCCCCAGAATTTGATTTACTATTTGAAAATGCTTTTGACCAATGGGTAGCAAGCACAGCTTCAGAAAAATGCACATTCTTTCAGGTCCTACATCACACTTGTCAGCGATACCTCACAGACAAGAAGCCAGAATTTATCAACTGCCAATCTAAAATTATGGGAGGTAAGTCAATCAAAGTAGAGTACTTTGTGCAGATTTACATGTGAGCTATTCTGTGTTTAAATGAGCTTGCAGCCTAATTATATCTTGAAGTCATGGGTCTGAATATGCTAACTTCACAGTAGCAAACTTCTAGGCTTCAGCATTTCTCAGTCAAGCACCACTTCACACTCTTCTGCTACCTTTGCTCTCCTGGTCTTCATTTCCAGAGGCAACATCCCCTACCCACCTGGTGAGAAGTTATTTTCCTCCCTCTTTTTAGCAACCATGATTGCTGTTTGTCTCCCTACTTTTGTTCATCCAGAAACATTTCTGGATGGTCTGAAAATTTTCCTAGTAAAAGCCTGTTCTGCATTGCTATTTCCTCACAAGTCTATGTACTAAACTTCCTTTTTTTTTTTTTTTTTTACCTTTGATCTTGACAGAAAACAGAGTTTTGTTATGTTTCATAAGTCACAGATGTTAAGGTGAATTTCCAGGGCTACACTGAAAAAAAAGTCTGGTTAGGTAAAAAAATAAATCTGTCAATATGTGAAATTGGTATTTACCGTCTACTACCTAAGCAACAAAAACTATTTTTGGGGGAGGATTTTCACATATTTCACAAAGCATTCTCTAGGAAAACAAACTGGTTTAGTTGTTCCCATAGACTGAAATTTCTGAAAATAGTTGTCTTTTTGTCTGCTTTAAAACAGAACAGTTTTTAAAACTGTTACACTGACTGTTTGTCACAGCTGGAGTAAAAAATTGTTTTTCTCATTGAGTCTCCAAACTGTAGAAGTGCAAGATGACTTGGGGTTTTTAGTTGTTGTTCCTTCCCCCTAATAGACATCAATCATAAATATGGAAAGCCTTACTCAGTTCTTTCTGGTAATTCTTTTCTTTCATAAATCTAGCATATGCTCCTGTACACTATGATCAGAACTATATTTTATGCAGCCACCTTTATATGTTCTTTTTTCTGGCTGTTATTTTGTCTTACATACCTTTCCTCTAAAACACCCAAGGTAAACTTGAGGAAGGGGGAAATAATCTCCAGTTTGGTGCTTACATTTTAGCTACTGGTGCTCAGGTTACCACTAACTTTTTCTTCATAAGTCAGAACTGTTCTGTCAATCATCCTTTTAGTGTCTTCTCAAACTAAGAAAAAAGGAAGAAAATTTCTTGCAACCTTCCTCTCTTGTTTCTTCCCTTTTCACATTAATAGGATTTCCTTTGTTTTCTTTTTGGTATGGTGGGCAGGAGGGAGGAGCAGTTTCTGCACTGATGAGAGAAGAGATACTCTACAATTTTTCTATTTGATATGGATGAAATCTCTTACCAAGTTTTTGTTTGGCAACAGTTTGCTAACAATACTCACTTCCATCCTTCCTGCTAGTAAGTCAGTATTAATAAACTACCACACACTGAAGCCTCTGAAATCTTTTTATTCTGATAAGCTCGACCTGTCCAAAATTTAGTTCCTGATTCGACTGACCCAAATATGAATCTTTATCCTAAACAAGTGTCAGCATAGTGAAAAAAAAAACCACAAACCAAAACCAAAACAAAACAAAAATCCAAACCAAAACAAAAAACACTGAGATTCGTAAACTTCTGCTTGAATTCTGCTTTTCTAACACACACTAGACCATACCATGTCCATGAGGCATACCCACATTCTCTGTATTACAACTTCATAACTATTATAAAAAGGCTTATTCAGCCATCGTCCGATACCAGATGGTGACAATTTCCATATTCCTTGCCTGTCATTTGGGCAGTGCACAGATGCAGTCTGTGTGTGTACACACACAGTACAGACTGTGGACGTGGTACAGGGCCAAGGACTAATAAATTTCCTCATTGATATATTGCTTCTGCTCTCTTCTCACTGTCCATTTTCTCCTCACACTGGGTTACAGAATCTATAATAACTGTAAACTAAATGATAGTTGACCCTAAATTCCAGTGACTCTCTGTGTGTCAGCCTCACTGAGCAATGGGAAACCTATCAATTTTTTTTTTTTTAAGTCGTCATTACAAATCACAGTATCACGGTATGTGATATCAATAATTATAAAAGGTAAAGCAATTGTATTATTGAAAATGGTCTTGTAATGTGTAAGGTGCAAGAGTCTGTTTAAATATCTGCTGTTCCTTTGAGTATTTAGATTGGTATTCTTAATGCAATGCTAAGTTTTCTACAGAAATACCACATCTATACTGTAATTACGAGCTTTATGGGTGTGTTCATGCATACAGATAAATTCTTACTCAGTTCCAAAAACACTGTTCTAGCACCAATGCTGGTAATTCTTAAAAATACAGATAATTAATTTTGGGGGGAAAAAAAAAATAAGCTAAGTTTTTAAAGGTTTTTTTTGCAATGTTGTTTAGCATTTTTCCTAATGTTCTAGTATACAAGGGTCTGGAGCCCAAGACTTACAAGAAGTGGCTGGAGGAACAGCCAGTTTAGCCTGGAGAAAAAGAGGTTGAAGGGAGACCTTATCTGCTCACTACAGCTACCCAAAAGGAGGCTGTAGCATGGAGAATGTTGGTCTCTTCTCCCAAGCAGCAAGTGATATGATGAGAGGAACTGGCCTCAAATGGTGCCAGGGGAGGTTTAAGGTTGGATATTAGGAAAACATGCCTTCACAGAAAGGGTTGTCAGGCATTGGAACAGGCTGCCCAGGGAAGTGGTTGAGTCACTATCCCTGGAGGTGTTTGAAAACATGTGTAGATGAGGTTTTTAGGGACATGGTTTGTACGTGGACTTGGCAGTGATAGGTTAACAGTTGGATTCACTCTTAAAGGACTTTTCCAATCAAAATGATTCTATGATTCTATATTTCACTAATCTTTCCATCATCTTCAAAACCGTTTGCATTACTTTATATTTAGATGTATTTATTTAGTGGAGCCATGCTTCCTTCACTGATTAAAAATAAGCAAACTACTGTCATAGCAGCTTTGAAATATCACCCACTTAAAGGCAAGTCTCCTTGGTAATATGTAATACATTGAAGTTAGTTCAGTCATTGGATTATGTTATAGACTATTACTTTGAGGTGAACAGGGTAATTACGTGACCATGAGCAGCAGTTCAGTGACTTTCGAAGCTGTTCTGCGAGTTGGTAGTTGGCAGGCTTGGACACTGGGGAGACACCTGCAGTTCTGGTCCTCGTTTGAAGTCCAGTGGTGGGCCAACTGTGTATCAAAACTCTGTGTATCAGAGTTCTTTACAGAAAATACAGTGAAATGTGTTGTTGATCTTAAATTCATCCTGACTGGAAAAAAGTAAGGTCCAACTGTAGTTGAGCAAACCAAAAAAACGTATACATGAGAATGTAGCTTGAAATTAATTAAATTCAGTTCGGAATTTGCAGCCTGGCTTTTGTTGTTGTTGTTATTGTTTTGTCAAGGTATTTTGCTAGTTAGCCAAAGCAGTATGTTCAAATAATTCTTAAACTTTAGTGTAGTCAGATTTCTGAATGAAGCATGCCCCTTCATCCCTTCTAGCAAGGCATCATTTGTTTTGAGTGATACTATTTGAGCTTTCTAGGAGATGTGAAAGCAATATTCTTTTTGGATGGTTAGTCAATTTAATTTCTAATATCCTACAAGTATTTTAAAGTAAATTATTAAAAAATATATATGCATACATTCACATGCTTTATGTATGTAATGATACAGATGTGCACATCATATAGGTAATGTGTATCTTGTAGCTAATGCATATTTTCAGAAACAAGGAAAAAACTTCCACTAAAGAACACTTCGTCCCAAGTGGGCCCAAAGATGAAAGAGCTTGAAAGGCTTGTTTACAAGTCTTGCTGAGCCTTATTCCTTCCAAAAGAAAATACTCGCTCACTCACTCACTCACTTCCCCCTATGAGCCAGAGGACTGCTCGTGATTCTTCTTCTCCAGAACCACTTTCTGCTTTATTTTCATTTGAGTACCATGTAAGGATATAGTCTGTAGAATTAAATAGTCTAGACTGTTTTCTGTAACTTAATTAATGACAATAGTAAATTCAGCAATAATGAGATCTTATTAAAGGTGTGGGTGCTAATTCTGGGAACAAAGAACAAATTCAAATTTAGGAAGACAGTAACAAGATTCCTCTCACTAGTATCTTGTTCTAAATATTTCAGTTTAGAATTCAGAAGAGTCTTCTCCATAGCTTACGTGCATTCTGGATGTTATTTTGGAGAGGAAAGGCAGGCATTTGGGAGTAGAGGGCTTTTTGACTGATGTCGGAAATATTTTCCACTTCTGTATCTTTCTAACATACAGATTCTGATACTGGAATATGCCTAATTTGGAGTATCTTTGTGTTAGAGTAATTGTTACTCAGTGACTAGGTTAATCAGATTGTATTGCTTTTGTATCAATAATGTAACAAATAAAGTTGGAGAGGAATGGTGTGCAGAAATTTTATCACCTACAGATTGTGTTCATTAGAACAACTTAATTCTTCACATAACATTAGACTGACAGTGAGGATGAATTTGACTCTAATTTCTAGGTAGAACCCTGTGATACAGCATTTGAAGCTCTTCAGAGTTTAATTCTAGGCTTATTAGAATAAACAGTTACTGCCACCTTTAGATACATATTAAAAATGCATAATCCTTGGAAAGGAGCTTGAAGAAAGGTGGTAATCATGTGAGTTGGTGTTTTGTTTTTTTTTTGGTTTGAGTTTTGTCTTACCGGTATGATTTGATTTTAACAGCCATTCTGCTGAATTAATTAAAATATTCTTAGAAGCCCAAAGTAATGACATCTTTGCCCTATAACCTTTTCTCTACAACAGTTGGCAGGAGTTATTAGTGTATCATTCTTTTTACTCCTCCAATAATATATTGCCAGTATAAAAATAGTAATGAATAATTCTTTTTTCATATGCTATTGACTCGTGTTAGGTTACCACGTTTGAGACCTGTTCAGCATATAGTGGTGTTTACCATACTGTGCAAGAATAATGACTGACTAAAGGAGATGAATGAAAACTTGTCATTAGGAATTAGAATGGGAAGAAAAATAATTGCTCCCTCTATCCTTGTCAGATACCTGGTAGTTGTTGGTTTCTATTCTTATCTGGTAGCCACTGAATATTGGGAAAAAAGTGTGTAATTGAACATGTTATTGTAAATTAACTTGTAAATTAACTCTGATGCACATGAATTTGACAAAAAAAAAAAAAAAATTTATATTTATATATATATATATATATATATATATATATATATAGAAGGGGGACACAGTATATTTTGGTGGTGTTTTGCCATTTTGAAATTACTGGTCAGGTGCATCTTAGCAATGTTTCCATACAGAAACAATACATTTTTTTGTATTCTATTAAGATATTTCTTGTCAGTGTATAACAAATATGTAGTTGTTTGCTTTAGAGAAAATAAAGGCCACTCTCAGTCTAGAGGATGAAATATTAGAAATAAGTCTTCTGCTGCCAAAGAGCATTTCAGATGGTTGCTTTAATGCCCTGCATATTTGTGTCAAAGTTAATTCTGCTTACCATTTTTTTATTTAGCTGGATGGATTTTATTTATTTATCTTAAGAATAAAAGCCATGTGTTGAGATCAGAATGAATAAGAATAGTTGACTGCTTGTTCCATAGGAATATTGTGTATAGTAGGAGCTCTAAATTAACTTTCTAAAATGAGAATCTTGGGCAAAAACGTACATTATGTTCTTGTAAAATCTGTAGGAGTACATAAAATGAAAAGGGACTTTATCATTATAAAGGTTGATTCCTTTTTGTTCTGTATAACTCTGAGGCAATATAGTATAGAAATCATTAAGCAATATGTTTTTTTGCCTTTTCTAAAGAATGAAGGTATGTGAGATGTTATCTTCAGGATGCAGAATATTACTGTATGTCATAGAAATGAGGAAGCTTTTTGGGTCAAATTGCCAGATTTCGGTTTTTAAAGAGTGGAGTTCTGTGTTTTTGTAGTAATTACTGATTGTCTGGGTTTCAGCTGGAAAATGGTTAATTTTCTGCCTAGTAATTGGTATAGTGCTGCATTTTCATTTAGAACGAGAAGAACGTTGATCATACACTGATGTTTTTAGCTGTTCCTGAGCAGTCAAGGACTTTTCAGCTTCCTGTGCTCAGCCAATGAGGTGCACAAGAAGCTGGAAGGGGACATAGCTGGGACAGTTGACCCGAACTAGCCAAAAGGATATTCCATACTGTATAACATCATGCTCAGTGCACAAACTGAGAGAGTTGGAGGGGGGAATTGCTGCTCGTGGACAGATTGGGCATCTGTCATGGGTGATGAGCAATTGCATTGTGCAATTCTTTGTTTAGCCTAGTAATAGCAGAAGTAGTAGTTTCACTTCCTTTACTGTCCTATTAAACTGTCTTTATTTCAGTTCACAAGAGTGGGGTTTTTTTCTGATTCTCTTCCCGACCCCACTGGAGAGTCGGGGATAAGTAACTGAGCAAGTGAATGGCACTTGGTTACCAGCTGGGGTTAAACCACAACAGTGATTCTGGAAGTTCATGGTTGGTTGGACTTTCATTAGGTATAAATATTAGTTAGTATTGAAAATATTACTAACTTAGGTTAGTATTGATTTTTATAAATGTATTAGATTGGAGTTTAAAGTTTTCAAGTTTAAATAAATTTCTCAGTTTGGAAGAAGGTAAAGGTTGTAGTAATATGAAACTGATACAAATTTGATATTTCCTTGTTTTATAGCCAATCTGCAATATACAGTAATGTACTGTACTGGCATCAATGCCGGTATTTAAAAACAACCGGAGAATCTGTCTGGTCTTCCAGACAGATGGGGAGGAAGCTGCTTCCCGTAGTCTGAGGGCAATGAAGAATGATTTCAAGGTCTTGGTAAGGATGGTGAAATAGTCAGGGGCTCAAGTGATCTTTTCTTCACTCCTTCCATCTTCAAGTGACGATGTGGGATGGAATAGGAAAATTCATTCTCTAAATGGTTGGCTCCAAGGGTGGTGCTACAGGCAGGGCTTTGGATTTTTTGATAATGGTTGGTTCTATAAGACACCAGTCCGGACAGTGTCACGTGGGAAAGGTTTATCTCAGAGGGGCAAAAGGATGCTGGGGCAGGAATTAGCTGGGCTCATTTGGAGAGCTTTAAACTAGGCTCGAAGGGGGATGGGGTTGTAGCTGGGCTTGTCCCAGTGGGGCAGCATTCTAAAACTGATGAGGACCTGGTGGCCTCCTATGCTCCTAGGGAGAAATGGGTGTGCTCTACTCGCCCCCTGAAATGCCTGTACACCAATGCGCGCAGCATGGGGAATAAGCAGGAGGAGTTAGAATCCTATGTTCGACTGGGAGATTATGACCTGGTGGCAATTACAGAAACATGGTGGGACAGTTCACATGACTGGAATGTGGTCATGGATGACTATGCCCTTTTCAGAAAAGACAGGCCAGCCAGGCGTGGTGGTGGAGTTGCTCTCTATGTGAGAGAGCAACTACAATGTACTAAATTCTGCCCAGGAGTGGATGATGAGCGAGTTGAGAGTGTATGGGTCAGGATCAAGGGGCAGGCTGGCAGGGGTGATACTGTTGTGGGTGTCTGTTACAGGCCACCAGATCAGGCTGAGGAAGTTGATGAGGCCTTCTATGGGCAGCTGAGAGTGGCCTCGCAGTCACAGGCCCTGGTTGTTGTGGGTGATTTTAACTTCCCTGATGTTTGCTGGAAGGACCATTCAGCCAGCCAGCCACAGTCCAGGAGGTTCCTCCAGTGCATTGATGATAACTTCCTTATGCAGATGGTGGAGGAGCCGACTAGGAGAGGTGCACTGCTGGATCTCATCCTCACTAACAAGGAGGGTCTGGTCGAAGCAGTAAAGGTTGAGGGCTGCCTGAGTCACAGTGACCACGAGATGGTGGAGTTCAGTATCTTGTGTGACAGGAACAGAATAGCAAGTAGAATTGCAACCCTGGACTTTAGCAGGGCTAACTTTGGCCTTTTCAAGCAATTGCTGGGGGAAATCCCATGGGCAAGACTGCTTGAAGGAAAAGGGGCCCAAGAGAGCTGGATTGCATTCAGAGATTGCTTCTTCCGCGCTCAGGATCAGAGCATCCCCACACGTAGGAAGTCAAGGAAGGGAGCAAGGAGACCTGCGTGGTTGAATAGGGATCTGTTGGGTATGCTCAAGCAGAAGAGGAGAGTTTACAGGTCATGGAAGCAGGGGCTGGCCACTTGGGAAGAATATAAGGCTGCTGTTAGAGGATGTAGGAAGGCAGCTAGGATAGCCAAGGCCTCCTTAGAATTACAGCTGGCGAGAGGGGTCAAGGACAGCAAAAAGAACTTTTTCAAATACATAGCGAATAAAACTAATACCAGAGGCAATGTAGGCCCACTGAGGAATGGGGTGGGTGCCCTGGTGGTGGAAGATACAGAGAAGGCAGAATTACTGAATGCCTTCTTTGTCTCTGTCTACTCTGCCGGAGGCTGTCCTGGGGAGCCCTGTACCCCTGAGACCCCAGATGAAGCCAGGTCAATGGAGGAGCTTGCTTTAGTTGATGAGGACTGGGTTAAGGAGCAATTAAATAGACTGGACATCCATAAATCCATGGGTCCAGATGGGATGCATCCGCGGGTGCTGAGGGAGCTGGCTGAGGTCATTACTGGACCGCTCTCCATCATCTTTGCCAAGTCTTGGGAAACGGGAGAGGTGCCCGAGGATTGGAGGAAAGCAAATGTCACTCCAATCTTCAAAAAGGGCATGAAGGAGGACCCGGGTAACTATAGACCGGTCAGCCTCACCTCTGTCCCTGGGAAAGTAATGGAACAACTTATCCTTGGTGCTATCTCAAGGCATATCAAGGATAAGAAGGTTATTAGGGGCAGTCAGCATGGCTTTACCAAGGGTAAGTCATGCTTGACCAACCTCATAGCCTTTTATGAGAATGTTACAAGGTGGATGGATGATGGCAGAGCCATGGATGTGGTCTACCTTGACTTCAGTAAAGCCTTTGACACAGTCTCCCACAGCATCCTAGTTGCTAAGTTGCAGAGGTGTGGTCTAGACAATAGAGTAGTGAGGTGGGTTACAAACTGGCTTAAGGAGAGAAGCCAGAGAGTGGTAGTCAATGGTGTGGAGTCTAGTTGGAGACCAGTATCTAGTGGAGTACCTCAGGGGTCAGTACTGGGGCCAGTATTATTCAATATATTCATTAACGACTTAGACGAGGGAATAGAGTATACTATCAGCAAGTTTGCTGATGACACTAAGCTGGGAGGAGTGGCTGACACGCCAGAAGGCTGTGCTGCCATCCAGCGAGACCTAGACAGGCTGGAGAGTTGGGCGGGGAATAACCTAATGAAGTTTAACAAGGAAAAATGTAGAGTCCTGCATCTGGGCAGGAACAACCCCAGGTTCCAGTATAGGTTGGGAAATTACATATTAGAGAGCAGTGTAGGGGAAAGGGACCTGGGGGTCCTGGTGGACAACAGGATGACCATGAGCCAGCACTGTGCCCTTGTGGCCAGGAAGGCCAATGGCATCCTGGGATGTATTAGAAGGGGGGTGGTTAGTAGATCAAGAGAGGTCCTCCTTCCCCTCTACTCTGCCTTGGTGAGACCCCATCTGGAATATTGTGTCCAGTTCTGGGCCCCTCAGTTCAAGAAGGACAAGGAACTGCTGGAGAGGGTCCAGCGTAGGGCAACCAAGATGATTAAGGGAGTGGAGCACCTCCCTTATGAGGAAAGGCTGAGGGAGCTGGGTCTCTTTAGTTTGGAGAAGAGGAGACTGAGGAGTGACCTTATTAATGTTTATAAATATATAAAGGGTGAGTGCCATGAGGATGGAGCCAGGCTCTTCTCGTTGGCAAACAATGATAGGACAAGGGGCAATGGGATCAAGCTGGAACACAAGAGGTTCCACTTAAATTTGAGAAAAAACTTCTTCTCAGTAAGGGTGACAGAGCACTGGAACAGGCTGCCCAGGCGGGTTGTGGAGTCTCCTTCTCTGGAGACATTCAAGACCCACCTGGACATGTTCCTGTGCAACCTCACTTAGGCGTTCCTGCTCCAGCAGGGGG
The DNA here is from genome assembly GCF_963082525.1 of Nesoenas mayeri. NCBI lineage: Eukaryota > Metazoa > Chordata > Aves > Columbiformes > Columbidae > Nesoenas > Nesoenas mayeri. Next base: position 32,168,120 of record NC_137548.1, read on the forward strand.
ATTGGACTAGATGATCTTTTGAGGTCCCTTCCAATCCAGAACATACTGTGAAACCAAAGTACATTTGAAATACAGAAGATAAGTTTTGCTGAAAGACATTTGTGATCTGTCGATTTGGCTCTTAATCTCTGTGGAATATATTCTCCAGACTTCAATTATTAATTTCTAATTTCTGTAATTTTGACTGAACTTTGAACTGTATTTTTTTATTTAAACTGGATTGTACTGTATTTTGGAGGCAGGAAGGTGGGGACATCAAAACTAAATAATGATGTTGAACTCTAGAAGAAACCAAAGTCTGTGAATGTAATTGACTTGAAAAATTATAGATAATATCTTATCATTTTTTTTTAATGGAACACTTATTAGCACTAAAACCAGATCAAGACAAAAAGATCAAAGGTAGAAAGAAAAAGAAAACCACTTAGCTTATGAAATTCCTTGCTTTAATGTACTGCCTACGTAAAAACATTTAAAAGGTTATGAAGATATTAATATGGTAATAATTTTATTAATAAGCAAAGATTGGAAGTAATCTACTCTTCTGTTGTTCTTCTGATCATCAAGCAAACTAGTAATTATTGAGGCTTGGGGATGACTTCATTGTGTAGTTACTTCAGTTTCCTCATAGCAGTATTATATGCCTTTGAGAAGGTGGTAATGTGTTCTGCTAGACGGACCACCAGTCTGATCCACTATGGCAGTTCCATTTACTTCTCTCCTCTACAAATAAAATACAATTTGTTTATAATGCAGTTCTGACAAACTGTTGTGGTATCTGTAGTGCATTCCAGCACCTTTGAGCCATATGCTTGTGTGTATTTTGTTTCACTGTGTGTCTGTGCCTTGGTAAATATTTTCCTAGAAAATTGCATTTAAACTGTGTATATTGTTTATTGTGACTTGCAAGTTACTGTGCTGTTGGTTTTGGTGCATTAGAGGTCTGCCTAGAAAAGTGCTTTTGTGGAACAAAGTGAACAGCCTGTAAAAATAAACTTGATACAGAACCAAGTTTCTGTACGTCAGTCAGGCCACGAATCTGATTCCAGGAGAGAGCACAGTGCCACGGGGCTACCTGCCACAAGAAAAAGCTTATGTGGGTCCCATGTTGTGTTGCAGTGAGCACTAGAGAGCACATCCTCCAGCTATAAAGAAGGTTACTGTATTGCAGATGAAATGCAACTGCCTGGACTCATAAACTAATTATGACATTGATAAGAGGTTTGCAACATCTTTGAAATGCTTGATGTGAGTAGCTGATACTTGCTGTGCTTCCCTAAAGAAAATTCCTGGTAAGTAGGCTGAAGAAAAGTTAATGTTTTTCTGCTTTACTGACTGATTGGTCTTAGCACACCTCAGTTATTATATCCACAGTTTGTTAATCCTGTAAGCCCACCTCAAGGACTATTTTAGGTGCTGCTTACCCCAGGGGGGGAATTTGTCTTTAATATAATTTATGGTAATAGTGGCAAAGGTATTCACTGCCAATTTGACCCAGATTTGTTTTACTGAGGTATCTTTTACTGTTTTGCCTTGTATAGCTTTATTAGTTTAGTGTTTTTAGTAGGTTTTTGAAAATGCAAGTCTAATTTACACATAGTCAGTATATTTATCTGTATATAGGTATACTTCTGTATAGATAAAATGTGTTTGCTTTTCTGTATGTACTTTCGAGCATTTTGGAATTCATCAGTATTTGCTTAAAATGAACTAGGTGCGTGTTCTGTTTCGACACTTTTGTACCTTAATTGAGCAGTGAAGGCTGTCTTCTGCTCACCTTTGTGTGTAACCTTGCAAGACAAGCCAGGGTTTTTTCATCCTTAATAAAAACTTTTTGATCTAGCTGAGCTCTGGCATAGAACAGTAATTGTCCATGTTCGTAATGACTTCAGAACTATTAGAATGCACACCAAAAAAAAAGCCTTGTATGATCGCCAAATGAAATCCTTAAAAAGGAAATCTGCACCACCTGAATGCCCAGCTGTTTCAAAAACTAAAATCCTCCTTTTCACTGCTATTTCATTTTGTGAAGCCATTTTTTCTCAGTCTGAAAAGTGATTGCAAGTGGTGCATCAATAGTAACAACTGCAAGTGAACTAATGAGAACACCTGTGTGGGACACACCTTTGTGTGAATCCAAATCCAGTTCTTAATATTTGTGAGCTTTTTAAATCCTTGAGAATGAATTCTGTGTAAATTCTTAGGTTGCTTCAGACATGAAAACTCAAATGAAGCATTAAGTAAGTTTTTCTTAAAATGACAGTGCTCCAGCCATCTGACCTCATGTTCTTTGAAAATCCCACAGCCACAAGCTCATTTGAAAAGCGTTGCTTGGAACCACCTGTTGCTTAATGAATTGATTATTTTTTTTTTCTCCAGAGTATCTTTATTATCTTTTTGAATTTTGATTCTTTCCAGTTTCAGTCAGAAATGATAGGACTTGATCTGTCTCAGAATCACTTCTTGATCTGCTGCATAAAAATCACATATGACATATTTTTCATGAACTGTAACTTTAAAAGTCCTGAGGCAGTGACATTATTGTACATCTGAATAAAGTCTAAATTATCTTCTCCAGCATTGTTTCTATTTAAAAAATCATTCTAAATTTAACACAGCGTAGTCCTTCATAACTAGCAGGAATTCATTAGTATTGACATTTTCAGTCTCCTGTACCTGTCTTGTTGACACAGGTGAGAACAGTTCAGTACACATATGCCCCCCATCTGGTTTCATAGCAATGGCCCTCTTGCTGCTTTGATAGTGTACGTTATTTCTCTTCTGAAGGATTCTAGCATCTCCTTCATTTTCCACAGTTCCCATATTGGCATAAGAATGCGCAGAAGACCTTGTTTGAATAGTCTTGTTTACTAGCATTTAGTTTTTCTAACATTTAGTTTTTCTTTCTAATTGTTCATATGCAATGTTATTTAGATAGTGCTGTTTTAGTTTGTAACGTCTACAGTAAAGGGGCTGCGTATTTTGGTTGGGTTTCATTTGTTTGTGTTTTGTGGGGATTTTGTGTTTGTTTATGAAAGGCTTACATTTTGCCTTTGTGTAAACCTGGTATTTGAAACACAGAATGCGCCACTGCAGTGGCACAAAAAAAAATCAGGATTGTTTTTCCCTCTGATTTATGTTCTTGCAGTTCAAACTGCCTTTGAATGTGGCTGACCTTCCCATGTTCAGGGGTTCCAAAAAATGAATTGGAGAACAGTATTTAAATACTGGAGAAGTCCATGCTAAATCTGTGTGCAGATGAGGCAAACTACACCAGTTGAACTACATACTCTATCTGTAGACTTTCTGGGAATTGAGAGGAAGGAGGATAAAAACCGTTATTCAGCAGCTGGGATGTTGGGAGGTGATCCCTTTGTTCCACGTGGCAGAAAAACATAATCCGTTCCAGGTCACCTGGAGTAGGACTTCCAGATTTAGAAGGCCGGTTAGAAGAATAAAGGAATAGAACAACTTAAATTGTTCCTTTATGTGTTAATACATAGTTAAATTTCTTCCCAGCAAAGCTAAATCTACAATGCTATGTAAGTATGTTATTACTAAACAGTGTTCCTCTATGTTTTCATCTCTCTCAGTGTACTTAACTATTTAAAAAAAAAAAAACTGCTGGCAATGCCATTGGATAAAATAGCCTATTCTAACTCCATCTAATTCTGTTTCCCACTCACTAATTTTAACAGCCATTCCATCCTATCTTAATTAGATATATCCAGTAGCCACTTTTTAATAGAATGTCAGTCGCTCTTCTTCTTCAGCTTAGAAGAAAAAGCTGGTCTCTGGATGTCTGGCATCTTTCATCTATTTTCCAGATGAACATATATATGAAAACTTCCTCCTAGCCCAGGTTTCTAAACTATTTAGATTTCTTACCTGGGAGAAGAGATAAATTGAAATACAAAGTTGTAGACCATCACTCTAGGTAGGAGATAAGTAAGAAAATGTCTTCCAGGCTACTCAAGTCATTTGAAAATTAACCCATAAAATTTAGTTGCAACGACTTGATACTTTTATGATTATTTTTCATGAATTAGCATTATTGTTTAATATAAAATTTTAAGAAATAGAACACTCTATGTAGTCTTGATGATATCTTAGACCAAAGTTTTGGGGTTTTGCTGTTCATAATTACTTCTCTTGCAAAAGGTTTGTTTCAGTATGCCCACTGTGGCAATATAGTAATTTTTAAGGATATAGTTTATTTATTTTCTACCTCTCTCTTCACAGTATTTAAACTCATAAAATGCAAACCAGATTGGATCTATATCACTTTCACTCGCTATGGACTTTACTGCATTGCATTACAACCATGCAGCAGTAGAACATTGTGAGAGAAGAGGCTTGGTATGGACACCACTGTTTTGATTCCCAGGAGTGGAATCAAATCTGAAATGCCAATCACTTAACTTTTCCATTATTGAAGGTTAGAAGTTGGTACCAAAAGACCAGTTATACTGAAGAATTGTGATAGATCCTGTGCTACAAACAAATTCTGTAAAGATGTTTTTCTCATCTCTGCATTCTGTTGGAAGCTTTTCTTTATTAAAGTAATATGTAACTGATGGATCTATGTAATATTTTCCATTCTCTTTCCATTGCCAGACCACTAATAGGATGTAACATCAAATGGTGGATGTAACATCACATGATTTCTTTCCCTCTTTGCTTTTATTTACATTTGACAAAAATATAAAGTGAGTACCTTGGCTGGCTGCTGTTTCTGTTTACGGTTACATACCTTCAGTTTGCACAACCTGTATAAAATTATTCTTTCTTTGGTTTTTTTCTCTTCTACTTCCCCACTCTAAAGGTCTAGTGCTGCAATGATGCTGTAAAGCTCGTTATGGGGACAGGAAAGTATAGAAGGTAAAGTTCTCTCAAGTGTTCACTTAACTTGCAGTTGGGAAAGTCATTGCTATTCTGACCTGAACAAATTTTTAATATCAAATCCTTCTACTCCTGCTGAATTGAGGTCAGCAGTATCTTTCAGACTTCCCTCACCTCCCTTCAAGAACCATAGCAGACTCCTCTTCGTTCACGCAGAACTTCAGCTCAAAGTTATTTAGCTGTTGAACACCTGGATATTGTGATTGGTCTACATGGTTCGTTTTTGATAGTGGTGCAAAAGTGAAGAAACTTTACTCCATCAGTGTCTAATACAGAAAGTTTACACAAAACTATGATGAAAAGCTCATGCAGACAAGTTGAGCATAGCTCTACTTAGTTTAATAGAGTACTATCAGTAGTCTAATGATGTCAGTCTTGAAATAAGACCATTTACTCAGGTCCTCAGGTGACCTTGCAGCATCTTCTGAGCTTCATGCAGCTGTGATGATAGTACTTGCAAGACCCTGGGTAGCTACCAGTCCAGATCTGGAATGGCTATGTAGGCTGCAGTCATTGCAGGAATCTGAAATACAAGCACATTCTTCTCTTTTTTAGCTTTCTTTCCAGTAAATACATTAAACCCAGGGCTAAAACGAAAAGTGGGATGTTACTCCGTAGACTGATTTTTGTGTTTGTTCATTTGGTGTTTTTTTGTGGAACTTAAAATGTACCTTGCAAATCTAAAGAGCTGATGTGAATAATGAGAGCAGAGGAAGAAACTGATCTCAGTTGTCAATGAAGTTTATCTTGTTTTATTGTTTGCTGATGAAGGTTTTGCAGCTGAACAGTTAGGATTATCATTTTGCCTCCTACATTCTTTATAATTAGTAGGATTTTTAAAAATATAATGTTATGATTCACAAGGTATTTTTTGTTAGTGTTAGAAATAACTTGGAAGCATCTGTTTAATTCCCAGGATGGAGATATTACTTAACTGGTAGCAGGAATAAAAATCTGCTGTATTCTCATGTGAGAACTGATATATCAAACTTCATTACAAGATTACAGATACATATAAAGAAATTGTATCCAGATGTAAGTAACAGATTGAAAAGCAATGAAGTTATAAACTAGGGTTACATTATAACATGTTGTTACAGTATAAAATATTCGGAATTACTAGAACTAATGTAGGCTTCATTTCAGATGTTGCAAATCAGGAAGACTAAAAAGAATGGGATCATATTTTAAGAGGTTTATAGAGGTTTCAAAGGTCCTCATAATTGACTGTTTGTTTTCCATTTTTTTTTCTTCTGTCTATATGCTTTAGACAAAATACAAAATAAGATGGATTTTTAATCTAAAATGCTCTCTACTTCAAAATAATATGCAATATTTGCCTTCCTTTTTTTATTCACAGCTGTTCTTGGCCACTATTTGGATTAATAGATATTAAAAGATTCATTTGTATCAGAAGAAATTGCCTACCCCACTTCGAAACAGGGGAAAGTAGTAATCAGTCTTAATCTGAGATCACTTCTTAGTCTGAAACCTGCATTACTTTCCTGAGCAGCATCGGATTTTTAGAAAGATCAAACATTGATCCATGACTTGAGTGTACGGCAACTCTTAATGCTGCATGGTCAGTACAGGCTGAACTAAGTGCAAAATATGTACCACTGGTAACAGTTACCAGACCTTGGTAAATAATTCTTTTGAAGGTCATAAACTTTCCAGACTCAGGTGCTGTCAAGGTTTAAGGCAAGGCAACAATAAACCATGGCAGATGCGCTCTGTTACTGGTCTTGTTTTTAACAAAAAACAAGGTCACCTGTTAACTGGTCTTGTTTTTAACAAAACCAAGATAGGTGCAAAGACCTACAGAACTCTTTTGTTTCCTTTCAAAGAAGGTGAAAGTCTATGGAAATCATTCTGTTCCGGCTGAGCTGGGAGATGTCTAAATTTTAAGGCTCAAGTTTTAGTTGGGAAGGATATTGCCCTTGAAAGAGAAATGGATGTTCAGATTTAAATTTGCAGCTTTAAGTGCTTCAAAGTTATAATTAAATTAATAAATCTAGCAAAAATACTACTTTCTATGAATGTTCTGTCTTTCAGATCACTAAGTCATCCTTTCTGGCTGATAATTAAAATACTGAAATTATCTAGAGAACATTCCATTCATGTGATACGGGAGTTCATTAAGTTGTGAGAGGGAATTATCTAATAGGATTATAATCACATAAATGCTATTTCTGTAATCTTCTACTTAATAACTCAAGCTGTTTAATAAGGCTTTCATGTGGCTATTTAAGAGGTGAAGTTGTAGTGGAGAAAGATATTTGCCTTCATGTCTTCAGTGCTGTGTTACAATAATGAACAACTATCTCAACTGCTTTCTTTTTTTCTTATTTATTTATTTATGATTCTTTTTCCTAACAAAATTTTTCAGTTTGATTGCTGAATCTGGGTAATATGTGGGAGTGACCTGAGCCTTGTCAGCCTAGGGGAAGCTTTCAGACTAGAGAAATTTTTAACTTCCTCTTTCCCCTTTTCATTGGAAAAAAAAATAAATCTGTTTCTAGGCAGTTAAATTCCCATCTGAATAAATGCCAGGTAAAAAACCTGAGCTGCCTGTGGTCACTTTCTTCTTTTTGAAGCGGTGTTTTCAGTGCTTAATTACAGAGAGTAGAGGAGCAGGTGGCTTTTGCAAAGTGCTCTCTTTCAGGATGACTTATTAGATACAAGCTACATTCAAGTTGATTCTTATTATTGACAATAGCTGATCAAAACATAGGAGAAGTGTGCACAATTAGCAGAAAAAACATTCAGACGTAAACATAGCTATACCAGTCCTGGATGGCTGGGATGTTGCTAAAATATTTCCCTTAAATGTGTAGGTCCTAGATTACCAGATCATGTTCTGCCTGAGGGCAGCTGCTCTCGCACAGACAGTCAGTCGCAGGCCAGACGCTGCATTTTTCATTTGATGTTTTCTAACTCTTGACTGACTCCATCCTGACCTTGACCAGTTCTTACTCACTCTTCTTCATTCGTACACGTGAGCTACAACTTGATTTCAGCCTATGTGGTAACAGAAGTTGATGATTTTGAATATACTACTTAAATAGTCTTTTTGTAAATACACAGGTTGAGTTTGTAGCAGACATGAATTTACTGTCACCTGCCTGATTTAGAAGTGTGAATCTGTTGACAAATACACTGTGTTATGTGCCTCCATTGTAGCAGGTTAGTGTATTATGTTTCTTAATAATAATTAACACTACTTAATCAGAAGCTCAATCAATAGGATTGACATAATGACTGTAAGCAGTCCATTTGTTTAGAAAAATACTGGGTTTTATCTTCAGGACATGTTGCTACCTGATTCTCCCACCCACCCTAAAAGAAATGTCAGTACTTTGGTGAATTGAATTTGAAACAAAACAACAAGAAAAAATTGCATCTGGAGAGGTGTAAGCCCTTTGGATTGCCTTGAGAAAGAAAACATTAATAAGGTTTTGTATCGGTTTTGGCTTGGATGGAGCTCATTGTCTTCACAGAGCCAGTAAAGCACTATATTTTAGATTTGTGACCAAAATTGTGTTGATAACACACAAGTGTTTTAGGTGAGCAGAGCTTACAGCATGTCAAGGTCTTCTTGGGTTCTCATTCTGTCTGCCCCCAGCAAGTAGCCTGGGACAGAGCATAACCAGGGAAGCTGGCCCACAGTGATGAGGGAGATACCCCATGGCATGTAACAGTGTGCTCAGCAATGAGAACTGGGTTGAGGTCACCTTTTCCCGAGGTAGCCATTGCTCAGGGACTGGCGAGTGATTAGTTTTGCATCATCTGGTTTTTTTTCCTATTTTTTGCCCTTCACTTACTAAACTGGTTTTATATCAACCTTTGAGTTTTCTTGCTTTTGCCCTTCTGATTCTCTTCCCTCAACCCAGTGGGTGGGAGTAAGCAAGCAGCTGGGTAGGAGGTTGCCTGCTAACCAAGGTCAACCTACCACAGGTTTTAATTCAAAATAGATTTTTTTGTCTTATGAAATATAACTTTTTATAGTAGTCACTGTCTTTTTATCCTGTATGAAATCTGTTTCCTCTTTCTGAATATTCCTTACAGAAAAAATTCTGATTTTGAAAGAATTTGATTGGATAATTCAGCTTGCAGTCATGAGGAAATATAGGAACTACAGGATTTTGTCTACCAAAAAACCCAAAAAAAACCCGTACTTCTTCTTTATGGGATGATATCAATGTCATAAAACTCCACATGGAAGCTATCCCAATTACAGTGATTTTACCAGCCAGCTCACTGGAAGCAGCAAAGCTTGCAAGCTTTTTCAGTATCCACACCTTTCACAGCTCTCTACTTGTAGCTCCAATAGAACTGCATTTAAGTTAAATGCTTAAATGGGGCATCTCATGCTCTAATGGAAGCTCGCCATGGTGCAGAGCTGCTGTTCTTTGTTTTAATTGCACATTTGGCTCCTTGGCAGGTTGACTGTAATAGTGGCATTAATTGAGATCCTGTGGAATTCCAGAACTTTTCCAGAATGAGCCCCTTTAACTCCTAGTTGTTATAATGGTTAAATATCACTGCTCAGTAAAGTTTATAGAGTTTATTTGGTTTATAATCCCAAAGAACATTACCTTTTTTAGACAGCAAATTAAGCTTTCTTCCTGCAAGGTTTTTGACATTATTACATACAAAGGCTTTTCCAGCTTGAATCTTTACATATGAAGCTTTTTCCAAAGGTGCAAATTTCTGTATATTTGGCCTGTATGTCATATACTGGGTTGATAATCTTGACTGTAATTATTTATCATTGATATGAGCACTAATATTAACTGTCACCACTAATCTTATCTAATGTCAATTTTAGCATGTCAGGATTTATCTGTAAGAAGATATTTGCTTGAAGTGTAGTAAAAGTAACAGCATAATTGACTCCCCCACCCACCCCACGAAGAATTAACAACATTTTGAGCAAAGTAAAATAAGAGACAAATTCCTACAGTAAATTGAAGCAAAGATATGTTAAATTAATTTTTCTGATTTTGTTCCTTGAAATTTGAATCAGTAGTTTGATCAGATCAGTCTCTTCCTGCCTAGTGCAGGCACTCTTAAGAAACACTTTTCCTATGCAGGACTTTTCTTCTTTTTCTTGATCTTTGACAGATTTTCTGTGTTTCTATGGAGAAAATATTTTTTGATCCTGTTTCTCCACCTTTTAATCTGATCTTACTTAGATCACCCAACAGAGTAATACTTGTAAAGCTTTAGATAACATTATTTCACGTATCGTCTATGCAACATAACTTTCTTTAAGTGTCTGTAAGAACATTTATCTTTTCAGTCAACACAAATAATCTGTGTGTATAAAAGCATTTATAATAGTTTAGCTGTTCAAAAGTATGAATAATTTCCTTGGTGTTACTATGGAGTACCAAATAAAACAGAAGAGAATCTGAGTAGATCTCATTATCAAGAGACTCATAAAAGAATTCTTTTTTTTTTTTTTTTTTTCACTTTTATGGTCCCTTGTTGTTTAATGTCAGTATTTAAAATAAAAGAGCACTAGGATCAGAGATAATACTTCCATTTTCTTCCAATTGTGGTAAGAAAGCTTATCCTGCTCAGCTGTCTGTGGAAGGGATTTCTGTAGTCCCTTGTAGGACCATAAAAGGTTTTTTTTGTAATACAGCTCTTTCTAAATTTAACATTTTGCAAGCCACATTGAGAATTTGGATACGCCTTCCTTGTTAGCAATGAAAATATTGAACTGTTGAACCTTGAAAGTAATTAAGGTAATTTTTTTTTAAGATCTCATCTTCTCAAAGACACAAAATGACATTAGGTAAAAAAAAAGTCTCATTATGACTGTCTATTAAAAAGAGTAGTGAATGAGGTTAGTGTCAAGGAAACACTATGGAACTCTGCTGTGCAGTAATTATGGGTAGGTGTTTTTCAAAACCTTTTATGAAAATAAAGATGGAGTTAGATAAAAAAGGTTTGACAAATCAAAAAGAAAAAAAAAAACCAAACAAACAAAACAAACACACACACAAAAGCCACACTGCTTCTACTTTGAGACACACAGATGGTGGTAGTAATTTTTATCAAGCCTGGAGTTTGAAAATTAATACTTGACATGGACGGTTAAGACAACATCCAACCTGAATAGCCATGTTATGTGTAGGACTGAAGATTAAATGAGATCTTAATTAGTGTGAATTCTATTTGCATCCATAGAGAAGCTTTAGTATTTAACAATTATTTGAACCAGGTAATAATTCTATCCTGAAAACTTCAATTGCTAGTTAACTTGAAATATTTTTTTTACCTTTCTAAGGCTATCGAGCAAATCCTTATGGAAAACCTTTCTAGAAACACAGAGAGCAAGGAGTGCTGGCACCAGAGATTTGTTAAAAGCAATTTGTTTCCAACCATCTTGTCTTCTGTGATGAAGTGAGTGGTTTGGTGGATGAAGGGAGAGCAACAGTTCTCATTTTCCTTGGCTTCAGCAAGGCATTCAACGCTGTCTCCTCTACCATCCTCACAGCAAAGCTATGGGTGGGTGGGCATCAAGGGTAATGATCAGCAGTTCAAAGTCCAAATGGTAGCCAGTTAGTACTGGCATTCCTTTTAAGTCATCACCAAGGCTCATGCTATTTAGCAGTGTGACAGGATGAAATGCTAAGAGAGACCTAAGAAACTGACTGTGGTTCTTTAAGGGAAAAACTTAACTTTATTATATTTCTGAAGTTCATTAAAATAGATGTATTATCTTTAAAAATCACATAAATACTTGACCTGAAATTAATGTTCATCTTGAGCATTTTTCCCATGCTTGGGTAACTTGCTGGTAAGAGACTTGGAACCTGCAAACACAAGATAAAAATATTAATAAACCGGGGGTTTTCTTTGTGATTTTATGTATAATTTAATCAAATTGTATAGGTGCGTATGGAGTCTAATAATAATCTTTGTTATCCAAGGTTAGAAAACTGCTATAACGAAGGAAGAATTTAAAGCTGGTCTGTTATATAAGTCAAAAGGATCATCATTAAATTTAGTTGGAAATTAAAAAGGTGATTTATTTTCAAAATTCCCTTTTGAAGGTATGTTTTGTCTTGGTCACCTCTGTTTTTGAGGAGTGATGAGATAAACTGGAAAGTAATCTTAATTCCTAGCTATAATTAGAAATACAGTCTTAAGATTTCTTTCATGATTCTTTGTCAGGAACACCAGAATTTATATTCATCTCTTCCTCTCTTAGTGGTTTTTTTATATTTGGCTTTTGTCAATTTTAACTGTTTTTTCCAGTAAGTGTTTTGTAACTTAGAAGAGAAATAATGCTCTACTCTGTAGCCTCGTCCCTTCTTCAGGCCACTTTCCCACTTACAAAAAGCACCTCCGCGATGCTTCGTTCTTTCACAAGATGTTCATTCTTGATTGTTGAGCACCTTTCCCTTTGCCCCAGAGTCCTTTAGTTTTGTATTGATATTTTAATTGTTCAGTGCTTTTGGTTCTTAAGTGATGAGTGCACAGGCAGTTAACAAAACACAAAATAGTGAAGGAGACAAAAAGCTATTCTTTGTACTTACAATCAATATTTCCAAAATTCTGTTGAGCTTTTTAGTGGCACCAGTATATCTGATTGTAAACAGTATGTGTAAGCATTAGAATCATTACATTGTGATAGAGGTGATCTTATTAATGATGTTGAAATGATTGTCATTAGGCCTTCAGCCTTTATTTAGTGACACAGGCCCAGTTTTATGTAGTTCAATGGGAACCATAAATATCTGTTTACATTAAAAAAAAAAAAAAAAAAGTTTTCTCATGATAGATGGAGCTGCTTAATTATCAAAGGTAATTGCATTTATTTCCTTCTTGGAAGAAGGTAGTTGCTAGATGCTGTATTTAATGCATATACAATTAAAAAGTTAATGCTTGTATTTACAAATTAGTCACTGTAGAGTCTTATTACTAATGTACAGATAAATCCCCTGAAATATATTTGACACGGCTAATGAAGAATGCAATGAACCTTTTTATGAATGTGTGATAAAACAAGTAGTGCAAACTAAATAATGATATCTCTAGAGACCAATTAGTTTCTTCAACAAATAGACTTGTTCCCATGCTGATGGATGATAGTGTCTCTCTATCTTTCAGATATTGGGTTAAGGATGTACTTTTCTCTTGTGCATGATAAAAGGCCTAAAGCAATGTCACCTGATTTCATGGGCTGTAAGACCCTCTGATACCACTTGTGAACATAAGAAGCAAAAATTTAAACATTAATCTGAGAGGAGCCATGGTGCTTCCTGCAAAGTGTTATTTCTTCAGTTTTTAAGTCCACCAGCAAGTAACACTGCTGGGATCACTGGTCTAAAGCACTCAGACAAGGGCCACTGCCCTTCTGCTGTTCCTGTGCCTGGGGGCCCTGGTAACTTTATGTATAATAATATAGGTCACTAATGGAATTTTCTAAGGAGAAAGGGGTGTTTAATTCCGATGGTTTATATTTCACTATAGCAAATTCACAATACACTGTATAATTTGCTTAGCAAATTGGACTACCAAGCTATGTAGTTATTGATTGATTTGGAAATCTGTATGTCCCTTTAGGTAGACAACTTCAGATAATAAGACAAAAAGTATTATAGAAGAAAAAGCTGTATTAGAAGTGACCTTATTAAGCCACTTGTTTCAGTAACTGAAAATCAATTAGGAATATGTTTCTGTGCTTTTATATACAGCAAAATTAAACTGAAGAAACCCACTGAATTAAGATCAATTTGTTTAGTTTCAAACTGAAGTTGGCCTAAACATACATGTCTTGTTGATACCAGAAATTAATATTAACCTAATACATTATATTAAACTCAGTATAAATTCACATTTTTCCCATGTTATCTGGGACTATTTTCACTCCAGTTACTCAGTGGGTCTGCAAATACTATTAGGTAGCAGACAGCTGTGTGCCTGCCCTTAATAGAGACTTTTAAAAAACTGTTTAATAAAATGATAACATATTTAAACCTTTCTATTTTCCTCTCATGTTTATTTGAAAGAGAAAAATCTGTAGTCTCAACCTCTGGGATCTGTTCTACAAAACTACAGAAAGATAATGTGTGCTCCGAAAGTGGGAGAATCTCTGTATACCTTAGAAAAAGCAGCAACATGGGCATGCCACTCTTGCTGCTCACAGCGAGAACTTGTAGCCATGCAAAATTTGAGATCACAGGCCCTTGGATTTGAACATCTTAGGAACAATGCAAGTTCATTCTTACTAAAACCACCTCAGAACATCAGCTGACCCACACACATATTTTACTGGTGTTTATCTCATCTTGCAAGTGTTATAAAATCATTTTCCTGAGATGTATGTGAAAAGCTATTGCAAGTTTCCTTTGAGGAGCTTGTGTCTCTAACCTAGTAGATGAAGAGTCCTGAAATTTGTCAGATTCTTCATAGAAGGGAAAATATATATATATATATATAAATAAAGGTGGTTAACAGCAGTTGTCACATCTTTGGTAAAAACTGAACAAAGATGGAAAACAGCCTTTCCAGAGATGGTGACCATCACATTTCTTTACATTTTTCTTCAATGACTCAGTGCAGCTGCTGGGCACAAGTTTACACCTACGTGGGTGCAGTTCAGACAGTTTTGTTGTTCAGTCATGGAACAAGCTTCTGTGCAGATCTTGAATCCCAATAGTTTATCCTCTTCTGAAAAACAGCTTAAAGATTTTGCAGGCTGTAGGTGATTTTTTAGTCGGGATGATTCTTCAATACATCCAGTACCAGTATTGCTGTTCTTGCAGTGATACTAATATAAGGACGAGGCGCAGTCAGTCATACCAGCAACCACCTACACATGCTCTAGAAATACACTGGTGAAATTCAATAGACTACTGACATATGGGTTTCTGTGTTGCTCATAGATTGGAGTGGACTTTTTAATTATTCTTTTACTGACATTCCATTGGAAAGGTTTATCCAAAGGTAGTCTTTCAAAACAGTCTCAGAATAGCAGTTACTGCAAGTCACTGCCCATAGAAAAATACAGCAGATCTTACCTGGAGAGAACACAATTCAGTATTTGCTAGAGAGAAAAACAATTACTATCATTGTGCGCAGCTTCCAAGTTCTTTCTTCTGTGCTGTGGAGAAATAGATATCAATCTTTGACCACAAATCCTGATAGTTTCAGGAATACAAAAATACAGAATATTTTTATTCTGCGATTTCCTACTGACATTGAAAGAAGGTCAGCAATGTGTTCTACTCCCTAGCATGTTTTGACTTCAGAAGATGCTTAGTTTTATAAAGCTCTCCATGTGCCCTGCTTCACTTGAACTCAGCAGAAGTTTTGTGATCCTGTAAAGCAACAACAGAGTTAATGCAGTGTTGAGAGCTTTTAAAACTCTTATCCTAGAAAACTAACTCTTATTTATACAAGAGGTTAGAGCTGTTAGATCACACCACCAAAAAAAGGGAAACTATTTCCAGTGACACGTTGGCCAGTTCATGTGCTTATAGGAAAAGCTACCTGAACAGAAGCCAAAATAATCTCCCAAGAACTGGTTTTAAATGAGCCAATCATGAACAAAGTAACAATTGACTGAAAAATCTTGAAGTAAGAAAGAATACAATGTTTGAAGTTACTTGGTTTTATTATTGAACTCCTCAGTGTCTTGAAGAGAGACCACTTGAAAAGATAAAGTTTTGTTTCTGTCTCTGCAAATTCCAGCTCACAGTGTTATCAGATATTCATCTTTTAAACATTAATGCCAATTGTTATTTTCCTATTTTCCCTTTTTAAATGCAGCCTCTTTGTTCCATGCAGCAATAGAAAAATCCAAACCTGTAGCTGTTTCATATCCTTATACATCTGTTATTTTTAATTACTGATGTGAAAAATGTAACAATATTGGTATAAAAGAGGGCCAGGATGTTCTTTGCTTGGTATTTCTTACATTGACTCATCATATGTGAGTCACAGTGTGTAGGTTCTTGGGTCCCTCCCCCACCTCCATAGCTTGATACCAGTTGTGTTTTAGTTTAATAAACTTCTAAGGCAATTTTTTATCTCAAGTGTTCTTGCATGTGCAGCTTGTCCTGTTGTTCCACAGGCTACTTGGCACAACCTTCAGTTTCACTCTTCATTGATTGTTTGCTGTTTCTAGTGAAAGGAGTATTATCTGTAAATGGTGTATGAATGGGTCTTTTGTTCTTCTTGTGAAACTAATAGCGAAATAACCCTCAAATTAATGTTCGGGTTTTATTTTTTAACCTGGCAATATTTTTGAAGTAGACACACTTTTCAGATTAAGGATAAAAGCGGTAGGTTCGTGTTGTCTTTGTGTGTCCATAAGAACTGCAAACTTTGTTGTAACAGATTTGCTCTAGTGCTCAGTTGAGCTTCGTATGTTGAACTAGTTTTGTACCTTTATCAGCCTAATTCATTTAAAAGTATTATACATTTGGTTTTAATGCTGTGCAAAAAGGCTCTGTGCAATTACAGTATTTGGGGCAGCTTAGAAACCTGGCAGCGGCAATGCGCCTGGTGGTTAATGCTCCTTCTGTATTGGCTTTCTGGTTCCTCACAGTGCCTTTCTATGTATCTAGGCAAGAAATTCCTAGATAACACATTCCCTGTAAGCTAGATTAAGTTTTAAAGCTTGTGGAAGACACCAAGGGACTACTGTGTTGCAAAAAGCTGAACTTTTACTAGTCCCTTTGCTAAAAAAGATTAAAGGATAGGACAAAATATTGGGTTTTTTTGTCCTACAGGCATTTTAATATGTACCAGTTCATAGTGATAACATATAACTTTCTCTGAAGAGTTTTCAGTTCGTACTGTCATTCATATTTTAAGCACCCATCAGCAGTTCGTTCCAAAAGGAGGATAATCTCTTCTCTTGAGAAATGGTATAGAAGGGAATACTGAAAAGAATAAGCATTTAATAGGGATGAATGATGAGGAAAATGCAGTTGTGTTGAAAACTTGAAGAAAATACTACATCTAGAAGAGACACCAGAGAAGAAACAGTGAAGCTGATTGGTTGATTTGGATGGTAAAGCTAAAGGGTTACAAGATATTGAGCCTTACTAGGACTTTAAATACTGCAATTTAAATAAAGTATGCTGTCACATGAAACATGGCTGGTACTCCATATGGAGAATGGTCAAAGGTAGATAAATCAGAGCAGCATAAAATAACTGTAGTAATAGTGTTTGAGGTGCACTTGTACATGAAATCTTATTATAATATTGTCACGGAGGCACCCTGAAGTTAGTTAGGGGACTACAGGGTCCAAAACCAACTTTTATTTGGTAAAAAAAAGTACAGCAGTTTGACCAGTGGAAAATGGGGTTTTAGCTCTCCAAAGTGACTTGAATAGAGGTTCGAGTATCAGCTGAGGTAATTATTAAAGGTGCAATAACTAGTACCACTAGAGATCACAGTGTGCATACACATGGTTCACCAAAAACAGTGCCAGAGCCATCCCTGAGTCTGGGAAAAGTATACACTTGCCTGAATCTGACAAGGAATTATTAAAGAAAATACACGTGCTAATGTTGAAGCACAGAGTAAGCACTCGCAATCCTGCGAGGAATTAAAGAAATACACGTGCTTATATTGAAGCACGGAGTAAGCACTCACCTACATGTGGAGATGAGGCAAACGGCGTCCCTGTCCTGGGAGGGCTCTCGGTGGCAGCATCTCGCTCATGCTCCAAGAGGTCCACGCAAAAAGGGTGGAGCCTCAACGAGAATCCCATTTTATATAGCCTGATCAGATCTGACTGTAGGCATTCCAGAAGCTTCTCTGCACCCATACTCTGGCTGTGGGGTGCCCCTGAAGCTTCCAAGCATCCCCCACACTGGCCGTGGGTGCCCAGCGACTCCTTGGCACCTCTTCGCTCCCTTCTCCTCTCTCTTAACGACCCTGGCCAGCAGGCTCTGGGATCAAATAAAAGAAGCTGTTGGCCTCAAGCAGCAGAGAGAGAGGGAGATGTGTCTGCCCCTTCCATATCGAAGGAAGGGAGGAGGAGAGAGGGGATTTTGCATTCTGCCACAAATATGGAAAAAAATAGTGAATCTGTACAGACATGTCCTGTGGTGTCAGTCTTTTACCTTCTAGAGAAATAGTGCAACTTCCAAAGAAAGTTCATCTATATTAACATGAGAGCATTGTGAAGAAGCTATGTGCACTTGTGAATGGTTTCATTGGTTTAATAGAATAGCTTCCTGAAATGATGTATCAGTATAAGGCTTAAAAAGTAATACATAGCTAAGTTATGTCCACTACTTCCTGCTATTATGTTGCTGTAGAGTACTTGTTTATAATTTGTTAATAATATGACTTGAGTGAGAAAACAATAACTTATCCCATTAATCAAAGTGCAACTAGATGGTAAAATAGCAAATAACATATCAGGTCTAGAACATTATAAATGAAAATAATTGTATTTAATATAAAGCTTATATATATTTGAGTGTTCTAACAGTTTCTTTTCATATTGCAGGAAATAGCATACTCCATTCAGCAGCAGACAGTGTGACAAGTGCAGTACAGAAGGCAAGTCAAGCTTTGAATGAGCGTGGTGAACGGCTAGGTCGAGCAGAAGAGAAGACAGAGGAGCTGAAAAACAGTGCTCAGCAGTTTGCAGAAACTGCACACAAGGTAAGATTTTGATAGGCTAAGGCTCTCAGTAGATAAAATTCACACTATCCTTTGTTTTGAGGAAGCTCTAGAAAGAATTACAGTCAGTCACTGTTTATAAACAGCTCCTATTGTCCTTGATTCTGTTCCTCACGTGGCAGATTTCTGGTTTGTAATTTCTGTGCATAGATCTAAGGTTTGCTGGATTTCCAGTACCTACCTACCTTCATCATCCATCTTCCCACTACTGTTTGGTACTATTCCTTGTATTTTGTGCAGCAGTACAGTGAAATTACTGTTAATACTCTCTGCTAAGTAGTCATAGGTCTGCAACTGTATTTTTCTGAAGATGTATTTTTTTAATTCTGGAAATGTTATTTATGGGGATTTTAAGGAATTTTTCCCTCTCAGGAATGTGTGGAAGGTATTGATAGTACTGTGCCTGTTGCTTGTGCAACTGCAGAATAGTGCTGAGCTTCCATCTCTGTGACAAAAAAAATCTAGGCATCTACAGCATTCAATTTGGTGGCTGTGTAACACATCCTCATCAGAGAAAATACTTTTCAAAAAAAGGTAGATGTTTTCTGAACATCAACAGCCATTTTAGCATGCAAGTTTGATAGTTTTGCTGCTTAGCACATGTGCTAGGCGTTATCATGCGTATACCAAAAAATGCCTGGCTACATCATTAACAACGGAAATCCTGGATTGATATCTTGATGTTCTATACAAGCCTCTGTCTTATGTAGTCTTTAAAATGTCACAAAACAATTTATTTTAATATTTGCTGGGATGATTCTCCAATTTGTGGTCCATTTAGATTAGCATGGTTCAGCTTAATGACCCTTCCCCCAGTGATGATAACTATGCCAAGCTTAAACAGCAGCTACCACGACTTTAGCTTTGGTGGTAAAAGGTTTGCTGCTTTAGAGTAGAGTGCTTGGTAGCAAGTTCAAAAGTGAAAAATGCCTCTGGTATTTGGGCTGCTATGAATCTTGGTTAAGATTTGAATAGGTTTCATTAGTGTCTGTTGCCCTTTTATCTTCCACATGTGCAGAACAGCAGTTCCACAGATGAAAACATGCTGTAAATGGAAACAAATCTTTTCAACAGGTTCTATTAGGAAAATCTTATTTTAAAAATCTCGGGATTAAAGAATGAAGTATTGTAATAAAAATACCATCTTTGGCAGCCTGTGCTGTACCATATTTAGAAATGAAAGTGTACAAAATCCTGATGCAATAATTCGAAACAAAATTGGAGGGAAATACACCAGGATTGGAGGAAAAGCTAAACCCATCCATAATACAAGTCTCTTATTTTGTTATTCAAATTAAAAATATGTGAAAAAATCAAGATTTTGTACATCATCATTTGAGTTTACATGTCTCTGTGGCAGTGATGAGAACAGTTTCTGCAACAAATGTCAAAATGATGCAAAATAGAGAAGGATAGGCTCCATTTGGACTGTGTGCTGGGTTGAGATTTATGAAACCTTCCTGCCAGTGTAGTTCTACAGCTTACGAGATTCCTCAGATGAGCGTAAGGCCATGTGCTGTTGAAGCTATCCCAATTAACTAGCTGCCTGAAACAGGAGAGTGAAAGTCTTGCAGTGTGTGCTACTGAAGGATTTGTAATAAATGCCTGGGTTTTGTCTTTTTAACAGGAAAACAACATCTTTGTGTTTGAAGAAAACAAAATATAGTTTGGTTCTTAGAGGACTGCAAAAGAATAATTGTCATCTCAAAGATTATAAGGAAAATATAGTAAAATGGGGTTTACATTTTTTTCTTGCAATTTTTTTTGCCTTGGTGCCCCAAATCTTGACTTATATCTTAGAAGTGCAGTAGTTCTGCAATTCTTCTACTGTTATCTCACAAAAATATATAGGGAAGCCACCTGGGAATCTATTAGGTTCAAGAGGACCAGGGAGGTCCCAGTTGCCTGGAGGTTAACAGATGTGACACCTATCTACAGTAGAAGGGCCAGAAGAAGCATCTGGGGAATTATAGGCCTGTCAGTCTGACCTCAGTGCCAGGGAATATCATGGACCAGATCATCCTGAGTGCCATCACACAGCATGTACAGGAGAGTCAGGCGATCGGGCCCAGTTGGCGTTGGTTTATGAAAGGCAAGTCCTGCTTGACTAATCTGATCTCCTTCTATGACAAACTGACTTGCTCAGTGGATGAGGGAAAGGCTGTGGATGTTGTCTGCCAACACTTTAGTAAAGCCTTTGACACTGCATCCTCCTGGAGAAGCTAGCTGCTCATGGCTTGGATGTATGTACTTGTTGCCGGGTAAAAAACTGTGGCTGGGCATAAAAAGAGTTGTGGCAGCACTACAGGCTCGGGAAAGCATGTCTGGAAAGCTGCTTGGCAGAAAAGGATCTGGGGGTGTTGATTGACAACTGGCTGAACATGAGCCAGCGGTGTGCCGAGGTGGCCAAAAGGCCAACAGCATCTTGGCTTGTATCAGGAATAGTGTGAGCAGCAGGATCAGGGAAGTGATTATCCCCCTGTCCTCTGTACTGGTGAGGCCGCACCTTGAATCCTGTGTTCAGTTTTGGGTCCCTCGCTACAGGAAAGACATTGAGTTGCTGGAAAGAGTTCAGAGAAGGGCATTGAAGCTGGTGAGGGGCCTAGAGCACAAGGGGTTCTGGAGCACTTGTGAGGGCTGGCTGAGGGAACTGGGGCTGTTTAGCCTGGAGAAAGGGAGGCTGAGGGGAGACCTTATCCACTCACTACAACTACCCAAAAGGAGATTGTAGCATGGAGGGTGTTGGTCTCTTCTCCCAAGTATCAAGAGATAGGATGAGAGAAACTGGCCTCAGATGGTGCCAGGGGAGAATTAGTTTGGATATTAGGGAAAAATTCTTAATGGAAAGGGTTGTCAGGTGTTGGAACAGGCTGCCCAAGGAAGTGGTGGAGTCACCATCCCTGGAGGTGTTTAAAAGGCATGTAGATGTGGTGCTTAGGGACATGGTTTAGTGGTGAACTTGGCATTGTTAGGTTTACAGTTGGACTCAGATGATCTTAAAGATCTTTTCCAGTCTAAATGGTTCTATAATTCTACTTCAGCTATATGTCAGGTTCTACCATCTTTAAAAAACACCTTAGTCACCTGATGGGGCAGGGTCAGGAAACCACTGCCACTTGTTTTGCTCCAGAAACAGTAGCAATCACAGAGTGATTCTGTTTTGGTTATCAGAGTTTATTGAATGAAAGCATATAGCTCTATTTAGTTGTGTCAAGGCTGGAACTTAGTTGAGGGTATCTATCAAATCCTCCTTATTACATCTTCTCCACCTTCTTTGTTTGCCTCTAAAAAATTCCTTCTCCATGTTTGTGACTGCATAAGAGCTCAGAGTTATGGATTCTATAGAATAAAAACTTGTTGGAGTTGGCTGCTAAAGAGAGATTTTACTGAAAAATATCTTGTCATTTGAGAGGAGAAAGAAAAGTGCTGTTTGGAGTTCTTTCATGCCGAAGTGCCCTTCCAGTTTATCTCTACAAATCGTAATTTTTAAAATGGCATATTTATGACCAAGTTCTTGAGTATCAAAGGCTTATGTCGATTAAATTTGAGTCATTTATTGGTCCTCATTTCACTGGCAGCAAATGAGGAAATGTTAACTCGCCCAACCAGTTCCTGCTATCTAGGTTACTTCCTAGAGGATTTACTCATTTCATCTTTGTTAGCATGCTGTTATCTACAGATATCATTTCTTTATTATACACAACCTAAAAATAAGTTCCCTGCTTTGTTTGGGAAAGTCAGTTTGTCTGTACTTTTTATACAGTATTTAACTACTTTAGTTCTTTCTTCTCCCTCTCATTCCCAGTTTTAAGTCAATTTTTGGATTATTTGAAATTTAAATAATCAGTAATCACAGAGGCAGAAAGGCAATCAGTCCTTAATTTTTCATCATTATGTAGTGGCAGAGCTGCTGAACAGGTGTTTTAAATTACTTGTCTAGAATTTCTGATTGTATTTAACAATCCAAATCACTAGGTCTAAAAGTATGTCTCTGTTTCTAGTGTCTTGGTCTAGCCCTCCTCATAGGTACCAAAATACCAGAACGTGGGGAAACGCAGCTATGAAGCAGATAAAGCTGCCTCCTCAGGATACCGAGAGGAGACTTTGACTGTCTGTCACAGTAAAGGGAACAACTGCGTAACTGTGTGCAAGGAAATTAGGAATTTAAGGCATCTTTTTGATAATTCAGTTTGCAAACTCTTCTGATCCAGACTAACCTCATTAGTTTGATATAGCTATCGTTACATGTGATCTCTCTTTAATTCATTTTTTGTTTCTTTTTCAGCTTGCCATGAAGCACAAATGCTGAGATACTGCCCAAAGCTGAAATTTTCCCAAGAGAAACTGAAAAGGCTACATTCAGCAATTTTTACAGGAGGTCTAGACTTCTGTGTATTTTTTTTCTTCCAGTTCAGTGGAGATGCATTCTTTCAGTTTCTATGCAGGAAAAAGTGTTGCATTTCTACCTTTTTGACTTACTTTTGTTGCTCTTTTGTAATACTGCTACACAGTCCTGCAGTACTTTCTATCTGTATTTCAGTTGTTACAGGAGTCAAAGCAAACAGGGGAAATGGACCAAATGACAAACTGATCGGGATTAAAATAGTAATATTCTTCCCCAGCTGTACAGAAAATGAGTTAACTGGTTGTGTGGAAATAAAATCCAAAGAAGGGGGGTATACTTTTCTTCATTTTATGTAGCATCGGCAGAATGTGAATGTTGGAATTAAACACCTGTGGTTGTAATTACAGTGGAGAATAGGCTGCTTTGTCCTGGGAAATGGAAAAACTTGTTTTTTCTGCCCAACGTAGGAAGTTTTGCATGTGCCATCACCAGCATTCAAAGTGCATATCTGAATTCCATAGGGGAATCTGTTACCAGTGCTGCATTTTGAATATGCCTATTTTCTCTTCCAGACTGATCATTTAAATAGTATAATGAAACCTACAGCATGTATGCTTGAGTTTACAAAACTGAGGATAAAAGTAATTTTCACATCCATACACGTATAGCTGTGCCTCAAACACAATCTAGAATTTAGCAATCTGGTATAAAATAACATTTTCTTTTCTTTTTGCCTGTGATTCCGTGGTTAAAGGCCTATGTAAATGAGAATGCAAGGGCCTGGGAAAATGAGAATGCACTATTTTTCATGTTGTCTGTTTTTCATAAATTCTACAGAAAGAATTTTTGGGAACACTTCAGAAATTTGTCTGATTAGAATGACTTTATTTTTTAGCTAGTCATCTGATTTTTAAAACAGAGGCTTTCAAAAAGCATGTCTTGGTACACCAGAATCATAATTTATAGTTTGGGTCTTAGTTTTCAATATATATTGTCACTGGAAGGGTGACTCTACTTCATTCTGTGTTCAGTATATGCAATATGTGCACTGTATTCCCTCACAAAAATAAGTAGGTTACTCTTTTTCTTCACAGCTGTTTTCTTTTTTAAGATATTCTAATATGATTCTAGAATGAAGGAAAAAAAAAATAAAAAAAAAAAAGATGCTGCACTTTTTATTTTAAACCAGTAAGCCGGATACAGAAATCCTAGAAGTTTCAGCCTTCATCTTCCAAAGATGCCTGCTCTTAATTTTTGTCCTCATCTTACCGAAAAAACAGAAAGCTGACATTATATGAATGTAATGTAATTTTCATTTTCAGTGTAGAATAAGATTTTTGCATTATTAATGACACTAAACAGCCTAAAATCCTCAGAGCAGTGTTTGCAAGACGGATAAAAGCTTTTGTAGTAATTGAGAATATTTTAGTTACTGCAAGCTGAAGTAACTGAAGATCTCTTAGAAATATTCACTCTGTAGAGAAAGATGCTTGGCATTCACTTTTGAACTAAGGGCACTGTCTAGTTAAGTGATTCCATTCAGACATTACATCTGGGTTTTTTTCCTGCAATTCAAATTTGTTTTGTATGAAGCTTTTTATTTAATATCACACTGGGAATTGAGAGAAGGGGTATATTTGTCATCTGTGTAGTACCATACGATCATTTAGATCTATTTAGCATCAGCTCTAACAGTTACTGCATCCAGCATCAACAACGGGCCACATCTGTTATAAATCAGAACAGGCTCATTAACGACATGAGTTCTGAACATTCCATTGGGCTACATACAATTAATCCATGCCCAGGAAACAACAGTGGCTTTCTGCGGGCTATTGTAACAACTATGGTATTTCTGCAAATTAACCAGGAAGACAGTCCCTCATTAGAAATTAAACTGCTAGAGACAAAATGTTTAGGCTATTTTTTAAAAATAGCTGCATTAGAAATCAAGTCAGAGAGTACATTTTTGACCACATAGCTGTATTCTGTCATCATCTTTTCTACTCCTACCTTTTTAACTGTATTCTGCTGCTGGCCTCACAAGTCTTTCTCTTGAGAGAAAGAAGGAATAGGTTTTGAACTGCTGCCATCTAGCTGGCCTTCTAAGCTTGTCAATAATTTAGAAGAAATGTCTAAAGCCCAGATCAGATAAACCTGAAAAGAATGAGTTGTCTAAATTCAGATAAAAAGTCATAGGTTTTCAGGTGTTTACATGAATATCAGCTGGACAGGACAAGGTCACAGTTGCACTGCTAAGTTCCAGACCTTTTGTGAGTTGAACTGTTCTATAACGTTACTTCAGTCTCACTGACAGTTTTTCAGCATTCTTTTATATTCTCCAGTTAAGTGTGTTGTGTTATGTATCATAACTCAGGATTTTATCCAACCATGAAAAGCTACTTACTGTGGGAATTCTAAATCACCTAGTGTTATCGAAAGAAGGAAATTCAGTTTGTCGATGTGTTTACTTTGTTCTTGCTGTTCATTAAACTACAAGTTTTGGTAGATTTTAGAAAAAAAAAAAAATCAGAGGTGTATAAATGTCTATCCAAAGGTATATCTTATAGCATTGTAATTTCTTCTGGAACTTAGCTTGTAGTATGTACAACCTATTATTATTAGATAGTCATGTACATAACATATACTATAATTCAGGTCAATGTTTCGTATGAAGGAATGTATTTGTAAATTGTAACAACATCCATAGTTTCTTTATCTTTTTAAAGTTCTGCAAAGAATAAAAATAATGTATTGTTAGACTTGAATACTGTACTGCAAACTCTGTCTTAAAAGGCTACTTTTGTGTCTAGCAAAAGTTGTGCATTATGTGAAATATTAACAAAAATGTGCTATCTAAAAAGTGATCTTAAAGGTAGGTAGGTTTTGCCATGTTACGCCAAAATTGTAACACTCGCTGGTATCTATTGTAACCAATTCCTCGAAAGTTCTCAAAGATGTAGAAATTTTGTGCCATTCTGGGGGAAAAAAAAGTGGGACCTGCTCTCTTGAGTCACTACTGGAAACCCTGATTTTGTCATTAAATACTTTAACTGTGATGAAAATTGTCCTTGGATTATTTGAGTTGTCTGTTCAAAATATAAATGATTTTTAAATCACATTTTTATATTTCACTCTAGCAAAACTCAATTAAAAATTAGTTTCCACTGTAGTGATGAAAACTTTCTCTAGAAAGAATACTATTAAAAAAAAAAGTAATGGGAACTAGGTTGAAGGATTTAATGTCCAGGCAGATTCCAGACAACAGTTAACACAGGTTTAATTAGTGTCCTGCCTAAAGGTTGTATGGGTTGAAAACAACTTCTGTGTTAATTTGTTTTCAATTTGCTATGAAATTCATATTTTCCAATCATTATTGTACTCTTTTAGCCATCTAATTGTGTTGATACTTTATAATCAAAGCAAAAACAATTTTAATTACCCTATGGGAATAAAACTATAAAGGTAAAATTCTTCTACACACAGTGAAGCAATCCCTTATGTTCAAATGAGGCCTCCTTGCAGAATCATATGGAATATGAAATTACTTTGTTGCCATCTCTTTTTTCAGGCTTAAACCTGTTCCCCAAAATCCTAATCTGTTGTCAACTGGTTAAATTACTTTAGTTACTAGGTAAATCTTACTAGAATGCATGTCATCCATTTGACATTGAATGCCATACATGTCCAGTGCCCAAACTGCATGAAACTCTTAGTAAAAGAAACAGATTTCTGGTGGATCAGAAGTTAACTTGATTAGAACAGCGTTTTCTTGTAGTTTATGCATAACACTTTGGCACTTTTTTTCCATTGGTATTGTACATTTACCCTGTAAGAACAGAAAATGTTTGGTTCATTTTCTGAGCATTTTTTTGGATCAATTTCACCACATTGGCATTTTTATTTTAATCTTGCGATTTTCATAAATCATCAGCCTAATCTGCTGTCTATAATTTATGATAAAGATGATGGGGGTTTTTTTAATGATCTTTGAGTCATGGAAGAGGTTCAAACGTGAATGTTTACTGATTCAATCTATTAGGATTTATAAATAAAATATACGCTAGTGTGTTCAGTCTGTTGGAGAATCTTGTTGCGGTCAAACTCCTGAAGGCCTAACATTTGATTGAGAAAATGAAACTAAGAAGCCCATCACCTTCAGCTGCAAGTGACAATATCACTACTTCAAGTAGTGAGAAGATCAGTAGACCTACACAGTACTCACTAAAGATTGCAATGTCTCAGGATAAAAATTGCTTTATTTTTTTTCACAATTATTGTTCCTTATGGAAGTGGTCAGCTACCAGAAGGTTAACGACATGAACTTATATAAATATTAATTTTTCCAACAATGATGAAACCTCAGCATCCATTTCATAGCATATTTTTTTTGGCTTGGTTTGTACATCATCTGGAAGCACTTATGGTAACATATGTATGTTGCAATTATACTTTTTTATTATCATTTGAGTTATTACATCTTTTTGCCTGTTGTCACCTCGTGCCATCCAAATTGTGATAGTATTTCTTAATACATAATAAACGTGATGGTGACTAGCTTTGGTAAAGGTTGACAAGGAATTACAAGACAAAAAAGTAATTTGCTATTCATTTTCGCAATGCCTGAACAACTCTAAACTGTGCGTAAGGATCCTGTTACGCAGAAACATAGTAACATGGCAGGTTATCAGTGTTAAGGCCAAGTATTAAGTAAAAAAGAAACGTGAAAGTGAGCCCTGTGATAATGCAGCTCCCAGGGAAGAGGACAGCAGTGGTGGAGCGCTTGCCATGAGTGTTTTCTCACAAATGGGTAGGGAATCATCTACAAATTTAGCAGCAAATTCTAGTAAAATTTCTTCAGGATAGTCCTGAGGGGGCTTAAACCCACTGAGTACCCTTGGTTTTTCTACCTTACCTGTTCTGTCACTTCCCCAAGTGCAGCTGTTCGGCATTTCAAACAAGCTGAAGCCAGGTCTGTTAAAGCACTCAAACTACACGACAGGTTCTGTTCTTCACTGAGGCCATGAACAATTGCAGAGCTGCCAGTTTCTGACTTAAATAATAGGTGTACATATAGGATCATTTGTTAGACAGCTGGCTGAGAAAGGTACCATTTATCTGCCAGGCAAGGTCTCGTTGCTCTTAGCATGAGGATGCTTCATGACGAAAGCATCATTAACTGTTTGCTATTGCTAATTACCTCAACTTAGGAAGTGTTACATTAAAATCCTTTTTTCCTGAAGTCTCTATTCTGTATGACATTGCCTGCAATGGCACTGGAAGTGGAAAAGTAAGTGGGAAGGAAGAGGTTATGTGTTCATGTTCATTGGCTGGGTATGCTTCATACAATCCTTTTCTCTCTCTCTGCCTGGCATGGTACATGTGCAAGTTTGTTTATGGCTTTCCTTACTACGCCAACTGTCTTTCCTAGTTCCCACTTCTGTACAGTCGTTTCATGGTTGGTATCATGTGTTTGCTCTTATTACTCACAAGTCCATCATCATAAGACATCGTTCCACAGTTAAGCTCTCGGGATTTTTAAGGCCAACATGAAGTATGATCTTTGGCCCTTACACTTTGAACAGCTCCTGTTGCATTATTTATCAGCTGAAGTTTCTTACTGTTTGTTGATGAAGATGTAGATGTGCACTGCACATAAAATGAAGATATTTCACGTCACAACGGCAAAGTTTTAGTGAAGGTTTTTCAGCATATCTGAAAGGATTTGAGAGAAGATTTAATAGAAATTCATAGTGCTAGATCACCAGCCTAGTCTTCCTTAATTTTGCTAAACATTTTTCTCCAAAGTCTATGCTGAACCTGTCATAATGCAAAGTATCTGTCTTGAATGTAGTATTCTTCACCCTTCCATAAGAATACAAAGAGGAATATCAAATTTCTTTCATACAGGTATAAACTAAGGCATAGAAGTAAGCAATTTACAGTAAATTAATGGGCAAGAATAGAATGGAGGTCTGAGAATATAAACCCTAAATCTCTTCATTCCTAGTAGAAAATATCAGGATCATAACGGAAACATTTTTAATTTATTGTTTTGTTAAAAGCATCAGAAACAAAAGTAGGCTTCTGACATTTTTTTTACCTTCCCGCTTTAGCAATATGGTATCTTTCACGATGTACAGTATACAGTGCCTGCGAAGCCCAATCTGATGTTGCATAATATATCTCCTTGCTTCTCTACTTGGACTTTACAAGGACTGCAAGAAGCTGTCAGCTTTCAAGCCGAATGCATTTGTATCAATGCAATGGAAGAACCCAGTTTTTAAGTTATTTTGGGTAACGCTGTGTTTGTCTGCCTTTTGACAAAGGCTTCAGCAGCTATGAGGAAAAAATGTCTGTTGCCTTGTGCTCAGACAGTTCTTTGACATTCTCTGGTCTAGTGTAAAGGACAAAAGCATCTCTGTGTCAGAGCCCCACAGAGTGCCTTGTCTGTGCCAGCTTTTGTTAAGCTGCCCTTTTGAAACACATGGAGTCTCCTCCTAAAAGCATGAAGTAATTCAAGGAAAAGAAGATAAATCCTAATAAAGCATCCAAAATATTCTGCCATGGTATTTGCTATAGGAATTCATCCTGCAAACTGTATTTCGGGCAGCCTAAGTTGAGCTGTTTTCTTCACTCAGCTGAATGAAATTAAAAAGCTCTTCAAAGTCTTCCCCATCCTTGCTTCTGAAATTTAGAAATTGAGCATTGGAATTGTCAGCTGAAGTGAAAGAGACTGTATTGCAAAAGATCAACATGGAATAGGATGAGAAGTACTTTTGGAAACAAAACTTAGCACCAGCCATGTATGACACCCAGTATGGGAGTCATGCAGTGAGAACAAGTGATGATGGTCCTTTACATAATCTTGCAAGTTACATTCAATGATATAGAAACTAACTTTCAATTTAAGAATTTGGGCTCTTAAATGTTGAAAATTACCAATAGAGTACAGATTCTCTCGTGAAATTCATTATTGTTGTAGTATTGTTGTTGTATTGTTCTTAGCCTGATAGTTAAAATTGACTTGTGGTCAAGGATACCTCTAGATCTGAGATTTCAGTTTCTGGAGTGGAACATTAGCTTGGATATATGCCTTGTGTTAGATAACAAGTTTCCCTTCTCCTCTCTTGCTTTCCCTCTGTATGCCTCTGGAAGAACAAAACCTGGCCTTGTAGGATGGAAGTGAGCCACACACTTTTAAGCTCTTTAGAGATAACCAGGGAAAAGAGAAGGTGGGATGTGTGGCACAGCAGATTTTCCTTCAGTCTTGACAGACCAAAGAGATTAAGACTCTCCCACCCAACATCATAAATCGGGTCATTTAGAGCTCCTTTGAAAAGGTTGGAAAGTTAATATTCCTTATGTCTCAAAGTGTGAATTACAGGAAGTAGGACCTGAGAAATAGATTACTTCTGTGAGCACCATAGAACATCTTACCAGCTGTAGGCAAGGAATGCAAGAAGAAAAAAAAATAATAGGTCTTTCTGGTCTAGGATTAAGATTTGAAAAATGAGAGATTAGCACAGTGGATTTGTTGTAAGAGAAAAAAACATTTCTCAGGCTTTCTGGAGCATCTGAGGAAGAGATATATGAAGAAATGTACTTTCTTAATTGTAATGGTTGTTAAATCTGGAAACCTAATGTCAACTTAAAATTAGCAGAATTATAAATTCAGTTTCTTGGTCAACATAACTTTGGGTCACAATGGAGTTAGACAAGGCAATGCATGCACTGGTTCGATTTGTTGTGATCATTAATCCTTGCAGTCACTGGAGTCCATTTCAATTTACAATAAATTACATCTTTATTGATTTGCAAACAGAGCAACACTGCAATGACACTGGCATGAGGGACCCTCTGTTTTGGGGGTTACATTTTTTTTCACTTTAGACAGGTTTTTATCCTCATCTCCCTCATTGTGTATTCACAGTTTTCTATGAAAATAACAACTGTTTTTTTTAATGTAAACATTTATCTCTCAAGCACTGTCCCTGGAGGTTGGAACTGACTGGGAACTGTACAAGTCTCATTTACACTCAGCTAGTGCTTGTTCATGGCTTTGTATGGAAAGGAAAACAATTCACAGATACACAAAATGTATATGTAGAAATGTTATTATACATACACATGCAATAATCAAAACATATCCCCAATACATCACACTTTAAATTTGTAATGTGACTCTACAATATGAGTCACTTTTCACATAAAAATCCTAAATTTTCTGAGTTCTGTATCCCATATCCCTGTTTTTTTATTTATACCACTGTAAGATGAAAGATGAGGTCACCTGAACCAGACAACTGTCAAAAAATAAAATATTTTCTTAGAAAATTATTTCTGAAACCGTAGGGTATTTGTCTACTTAATAATAAATCCTTAACTATCATGATCTCAACCATTAGTTCAGATTCCACTGTTTAGTGAGGCAAGGTGTAAAGAATGTGCTAATAAAACTGCTGTTAGAAAATGTATTTCTCCCTACTTAGATCTGACTGATGAGGTCAGATTGAACGTGTGCATTTTTTCCCTTCTATAGTTTTCCAACTGTGTCAGTTCAGCTTTTGTGCTTTTGTTTGTTTTCTATTCATCAGGGGAAAGAGATTTTTAGAAGTCACTTTTAGTTGTAAATCTCAGTAATTAAGTAGTCGACAATTAGTCTGAGAAACAGTGACTCAAAGAAGAGCAGAGTTCTTTGTCAACTAGTTCTTGTTCCTGTGCAGTAGAAATTATATCTGGAGCTGCAGAGTAGAGCTCATGATACTTTAGTCCTTGAAATATGTTGCTAGTAATAGCGTAATTATACTGAATTTGCAGAAAATAAAGAAGCAGTTCACAGCATTTTTCTTCATAGTGCTTTTCTGTCATGAATTCAAGCAAGCGTATTTGTTCTAAAGGAGGGAAGTGTCCTCATCAATCACCCAAGTGAAAAGGCAAAAGTACAACTGCTGTAGTATCTTTTTTTACTTTTTCTGAATAAATGTATATGTGAATTTGTATATATGTAGTTCTTACAGCATTACAGTTGTATCTTGAAGCAATTAAAACTGATAAGCAGTTATACTGTTCTAGCAGTGATAATTATCTTGGTCTTTTAAAAATCACCTAAACTATGTTAAACAGTTGTACTATTCATTATACATTTCTGAAAAAGCAGTTTTTCCATTGAGTCCCACATTTAATGTGCAAACTGTTAGGAAAGTCACTAGTAGCAAAAAAGGAGGAAAATTTGAGCAGGCTCCAGTTTTAATGACCATACCATCTAGTTTTACTATTGTTGCTGTCACCTCTTATGTTATGGTCATTCTGCTTCAGACACAATTTTTTATATTATCACTTCTGTTTTAGCTTATGCTCTGCTGTCTTCTTCACATAACGGGGATTGTTTTCTAAAGTTTTTCAGATAACATTCTGCAAATTGTACTAGCACAGGATTTTTTCTTTTTTCTCTGTTACAATGGTTTGCTGTAAAAGAAGCAAGAGATGGTCTTCAAGAAACATGAATCATCTGGGACTTTTCTTGCTAGTGAATTTTAACTCTCAAATAGTGGGTTGTGTTATCAATGTACTTATCTATTAAATAATTTTTGTTTGCCTATATTAGTCATACAAAGATTAATTGAGAAAAGCTCTAAAATCCTTACGTGCTTTTGAATAGTCTTTCTCTTTAAGAACAACACATGAAATACTATAATACAATTAATGCATTACTAATTTAAAAAAAACAAGGTACAAAAAACAGAGCAGTTTCTACATCAGAATTTAGTTTCCTCTTTCAGATATATGCCTGAACTGCAATGTTGTATTAATTGTTCTTTAAACTGAGGTAGCGGGTCAGGCTATATAGGAGACAATAAACTATCTTTCCCTAAACATCCTTCATAAATAATGTGTCTTCTCACCTTGCTACATCACATAACTACTATTGATTACCTGCTTTCTGTTAAATTCTGCTTCTGTTCAGCACTGAAGGGCACATGCAGGAGTTCTGACAGATTGATCAGGATGTACAGAATGTCATTTAAGGAGATGAGAGCTCTGACCTTCAACTGAGAAGCCAATCCAAGCTGCTCTGTGAAGTGTGTTCTTTAACTACCCAAGTCATTGCACTGATATTTTCTCTAGCTTTAGAAATATATATATGTGGTGTTTATGTAAGTTTCTATAGATACACGCTAGGCAAAGTTACACAAAGGACTGTTAGAATAATTATGGCTGGCCATTAAAAAGAAAACAAAACAAAAAGAGAGAGAAAAAAAAGAAACTTTGAATTTTAACTTATTTCAAAAAATGCAGTTGCTAGAAATAGGAAAACAATGCCATGTATCAGCACAGTTACAATTAACTTGATTTGACAGCATTGCACTACTGACAAACAAGGCACATGACTTAGACAAACTGGTAAAGAGTAGAACAGAGTTGGTATTGTTTCTTGGAAGAAAGTTCATTATGACAAATCTCAAAATAACCTTGGTTTCAAAGACACAATTGCTAATATTGTATTTGGGAGAGAAACAGGTTAAAAAAAAAAAAAAAAGCTAATGCTAAAATATATATTAATGACACTTTTCAAGTAACATAAAGGCCAGAACTTGAATCATGTAGAAGAAAAAACTCCCAAGAAAAGTGTCATTACTATTGAGCTAAATGGTATCTGAATATCTCACAAAAGAAACTGAGATTGTACATAGAGATATTTAACTTGACATTTGTCAGCCAACCCCTACGTCCCATGAACATGTGGTCATTGAAAAAATACAATAAGTGATTGGAAGTGGTTTATTTGCCTGCATCCTGAAAATATCTTGGGAGTGTCTTTGATCTGTATTTTGGACTGAGAAACAATATCTTCAAGAGTATGGTCTGTACTGTCCTTTAGAAAACATCTTGGATATGGTGATATGATCTCATCTGGGTCTGTAACTTGGACGATAACAGGTGATTATAGCACCTCAACAAGAATGGAAAAGGAAAAAAGAAGAAAGAACTCTGCCCTCTGCCCAGGACTCACAGTATCACAGTATGTTTGGGATTGGAAGGGACCTCAAAAGATCATCTAGTCCAATCCCCCTGCTGGAGCAGGAACGCCTAGGTGAGGTCGCACAGGAACATGTCCAGGTGGGTTTTGAATGTCTCCAGAGAAGGAGACTCCACAACCCCCCTGGGCAGCCTGTTCCAGTGCTCTGTCACCCTTACTGAGAAGAAGTTTTTTCTCAAATTTAAGTGGTCAAAACTGCCCTGGTCAAAACTAGATCAAGATAAATTTAGCACCATTTCTATCCATTTCTTTTATGTTTTGCTCAACTTGCTGTTATTGAAATCATGCAAGATCCATAGAGGACAAAGAAAAGAATTTAACCAGAAGCCCTTCAGCTACTTTCCTGCTTACAATATGATGTGATTGTATCCTAGGCCTCTAAAGATTTCAAAATGCTAGGGTTGCTGTGCTCAGAATTTCTCTTTTGACATTAGAAGTTCAGAGAGGTTCCGAGATTTTTTTATCATTTTGGGTGAAGAGAGAAGCATAGTAATAGAGTTTAAATTCCAACCAGTTCTAGCATAGCAAACAATAGGGAAAAAAAAAAGTTCAGACACCAGTTCTGTGATTGCTAAGACCTGGTTGTGAGCAAAAGACGGGATGTTGGCAAGCAAGACCTGGGTATTGGCTTGCTATGTCCTCAGATTGGCTCTTTTTGTTTGATATACTGTTCTAGCTGATACATTTCTCACATTATGTTTGCAAAAAATGTTTGTATTGGAACTGAAGTTATTTACATACAAATCTTGACATTGTTTCTCTGGCTTTTTAAAAATGAATCTAAGTTCTTTTATGCTGCAGAAAGCAGATTTGGCATCCTCATCACACTGTGATTGAAGAAACTCCAACACTGTGATAGAGCGTAGACCATCATAGCCTGATGGCCTGCATTATTTTTTGTGACTTTTACTCCTTTTACAGTATTTATCAGGTGGCTCACTTTCTGCTGTTGCCTGTTAAAGCAAGGCTAAGCAGCAGGAGATCTCTGTGGTTTGTTCTATTCTTAGAAACCAATTACTGTCTGGTTTTGTACTGTTTGGAAAGATTATTCTTCTATGTCAGAAAATACAAAGTGCAGCAGCTTTGTGAATGTACAGAGGAGGCAGGAATATTGCTGTGATAACTGCTGTCTTGATCCGAGAAGCTTTCATCAGAATGCAGGTTGTCTGCTAAAGCCAAAGGAACAGAGTGACTAATGAAGTTGTTAGTCTTTTGCATGTTTAATAGTAGCCATATGGAAGGACATGGGACACTGAACACGGAATTTTGCTCAAGATATTGGAAGCATATCAAGTCTTCAAAATAACACCTTTCTAACACTCATCCAGACAGTCACCTTGTCTTCATCAAATATTTTTTTCTTGAGTTTGCCATGAAAGGTTTGTTGTTGTTGTTTGGTTCGTTGTGTTGTGTTATGTTTTTTTGTTTGTTTGTTTTAATGAAGCAAACCTGAGCTTTATGTTTTTAAAAAACCTGCCTCAGGTATTTGACCATTTTGTGGTTTAACCCCAGCAGGTAACTGGGACCACGCAGCAGCTTGCTCACCTCCCACCACCCCAGTGGGATGGGGGAATGAAACAGAAAGGGAAAAAAAACCCTCATGGGTTGAGATAAGAACATTTTAATAGGATGGCAAAGGAAGAGAAAGTAGTAATAATAGCAGTAATAGTAGAATATACAAAACAAGTGGTGCACAATGTGATTGTTCACTGCTCACACCACCAATAGCTCCTTTATTCCCCAGCAGTGGTATTCACCCCTGGCCAGCTACAGCATATATACTGAGCATTACATCATATGGTAAGAAATACCCTTTTGACCAGCTTGGGTCAGCTGTCCTGGCTTTGCTCCCTCCCAAATTCCTGTGCACCTGATAGAGCATGGGAAGCTGAACAGTCCTTAACTACTCAGCAACGACAAAACCAGTGAATTACCAACATTCTTCTGGTACTAAATCCAAAAGACAGCACTATACCAGCTACTAGAAAGAAAATTAACTCTATCCTAGCTGAAACCTGTCTGTCTTAGACCAGCAGAATAAAACATGGCTGAGTAACACCATGGCTGAAGCCTCACCATGACAACAAATCTAAAATAAAAACCATTTCAGGTATTTCTTGCATTTCAACAAAAATAGACTTTTATCTGCATATAGCAATACATTTGTTCAGGTAGATAGCTTTTTTTTTCCTCAAATTAGTTATGTTGGCTAATTTTTGACCTGTTTTGCTTGTTCCTTGTTTTCTGGCATCTTAGTTGACCAACTTCCTCTCTCTGACAATAATCCAGTTTTTCTTGGACAGTTTCTTACACCTATACATATGCAACATTCAAACTATCAGTTGTAGAGTATATTTCTACCTTATCCTTATTCCCATTTCTTTTTGCTTAATGCAGTTTTGCAGTTTTGGCATTCTTCTTTCCCCAGCACTCTCCTCTTCATCATTTCTCTTTCACTACAAAACCAACTGTAAATTTCCTATGATCATTTTTTTTTCCATTCTTTGCCTTTCCAGATTAAAATATATATATACACCCGTGTGTATAGATATAGATATAGATATAGATATAGATATAGATATAGATATAGATATAGATATAGATATAGATATAGATATAGATATAGATATAGACACACGCATGTATATATATGTGTGTGTGTGTGTGTGTATATATAATTCACACAGACCCAAACACTTTTTACTACTTCTTTTATGGACAAGTAACAAATTTCAGTCTTGATTGCATTTTGATTGACTCTTCCACAGAGAGAGTTCTGACATGAGTACAGAGTAGCCTGGAATTGAAGGGCAACAAAAATTATCTCCAAAATGTAAGCGATAAGGAAAGTCTGAACACATCCAAGTCATTTAGTGTAGCAAAGGAAAGCAGAAAATACATGATAATGACTTTCAAATCTATAAAAAGGTAATATGAAGAACAAAGGATTGAAGAGGATTAAAGTGTTTCATAATAGATAGTTTAAGAAGCAATGGTATTACAATTTTAGGAAAGCAGATATTAGACAATAGAAAATATTTCTTAATGAGGTAAATATGGTTGAATGGGCATCACTGAGAGGTCTGAAGACCAGAAATGATGGAGGTGTGATTTATCCTCTCTTGGGGTAGGTAACCTTAATATAATTTTCATCCATATCATTAATGGTTCTGTGACTTCTGATCTCTATTCTATTGGCTGTTCACTTAAACAGACTCAATCAAACTGGATTTCACATCATCACTATCCCTGTAGTGGCTTCTCAAATGTACTCATTACATAGAGAATTAAATCAGATTGTAAGTGACCTTTCCTTGAGGACTGTTTTTATGTGTCAGTTCAGCACACAGGACAGTAGAAAAATCTACTGAGGTTACATCTCTCTCTTTGCAGAGAAATTCTAAGGCTTTTCGGAAATTAGGAGGAATGAGAAGTATAAAGATCAAAGACGAAAAAAAAAGGAAAACTGACTGGCTTGTCACACTGAATAATCTTAGACTATGTCGCTGAACATTGTGAGCAGGATCTGAAGTTCGCAGTTGGCTTTAATCAAAACTGCCTTGTTAAGATCTTTGTGAGGGTAACTGAACAGCTATGTTGCCCAAGTATAAGACAAATATCATTGCATAGCTATACAGAAATAAAATACGACTACATGCATAGCAGTTACTATGTGGGGGTTTTGTGTTTGTTTTTTTCTGTTTGGTTTGGTTTGGTTTGGTTTTTTTCTAGTTTCCTTTCTTATTTTGTTCACATTTAATAGTAAGTATGAATATAAAAACTTCAAATCAAAATGTTCCCAGAAAGGAATTGTTAAGTTTGCTTTTTTCTACACTGCCTGTAGAAGATTTTGATAAATCAGTATTTTGGATTATATCTCAAAACATCAAGAGCAAAAGACAGAGATAAGAATGCTCATACATTTATATTACATCCCTTCAACTCTGTGCAGCGGAATACATCCCATGGTGCTAGGTCTCTGTCTGAATTAGATGTTTCACATGTAATTTGCACAAAGCAGCATCTGATGTTGCTTAGTTGGCTGAAAGCAACGTGCTAGCCACTTTGGTCCATGAGTTTTTCTGATGCAAGGTTTAACAGGAGCCAGTGATGGTGAGGCATATCACATCACCTTACCTAGGGTTTGTCCCACTCTCAGCCGTATTTTATCCTTCAATATGAGACCACATTGTCTCAACTAACTTAAGTAAGGTGAAGAGTTTGATAACATTACAGGCCTTTGGGAGCTAAGGTACTGACGGATTAGAAAATCTTCCATTGCTTATTGTGTGTCTGCTCCTTAGCCAAAGAAACTAACATCTTTCTGAACATCTGATACCCTATGATGATCAGCCCTACTCACCTTTTAAAGTAAATGTACAAAAAAACCTGCAAGTTTTACAGGTATTGGAGGCTTTTACACTATAGTTTCTGTGAAGCATATGAAATGGTAATTTTAAATTACTTATTTGCATTCTAATCAACACTAGTATTCTTTTTTTTTTTTCTTTAATATGGTTCAGACCTCTTAAAAAGCATATATAATTTTTCCTATTTGTTTGTTAATGATTTTAATTTAGCCTTACAGCCATATATATCTTGCATACATATTTCCTACAGAGTTTTCTGTCAAGCTTTAGATCTAGTTGATGATCCAATATGTACCTCCAGTTATATTTCCATTTAAAACAGATTAACCCTGCAATGAAACATATGGTTCTAACCAGCAATCACGTACACCATATCTTTAACTCCCATGAATGGAAGTGGAGTTGTTAGTGAATGTCAAAAGATTTAATTCAAAACATTTATCCAGTACTGTTAGCTTCATTTTACAAAATTAGAAGTGTTAAGAAATGAGTGATTTAGTGATTGTGATTTTATTTTCACTTTCTGAGTGAAATGTGATTAAACGTCTAATAAAATATTGCATTAAACAATTGTTTCTAAGTTTAAATATTTGAACTCTGTGCTTGTATTTTCTGCATTTTACTTAGCTATAATTTAACATAAGGATTACTTCATTATATTTTGCAGTTTTAAATAGAAGGTCATGCTTGGTAAAGGTCTACTTTAAATCTTGTCTATTAAAATAACTCCTACTGTTTCACAAGTGATTGGAACAGTGGGCACATTTGCTGAAATCGGTTTGTGGTCTTTCTGTCAGAATATATCAAAAAGAAACTGGATTAAAAATTTTTTAAAAAGTGTCCTTTCTATCAATAGGGTTCAAATTTAACAGAATAACACTTTAGAGCGGGTTTTGGAAATATGCTTAAGGGGTTACATTTCCACCTGACACAGCTCTGTATGATGGTGGGTGATTTTTTGTCAAATAATGCTCATCGAATTCATCGATTCCGGACTTCTACTTGTCAGTGACAACCTGCTGTTCTCAGGAAGCGGATCCTACTTTTAAGGAGAAGGTGGTAATTCAAATCTGAAGGTGTAAATCACCTCTGTATTTATAGCAATAAGCCCACACTTTTTAATTAACTATGTTCATTATTAAAATTACTTCCATATCATCTCAAATGATAGAGTGACTATGTTTGCGGTAATGTACATGAGGGGAGAATTTGGCTTAAGATATGTTGATTAACTGAGTGTCATCCTCCTAGTTCGCTGTCTGAGTGTGCAGAAGCAGAAAACTCTACAGCTGTATACTACACAAAATTGCAATTTATATGTTGTAGACCAAGAAGCAAATTCTGACAGATACAGTTCAGATGTTAAGCATAAAAAATATGAAAATGTATTTTGCTTACTCTCTCAGTTTCTTTTATGATTTCCCCATGCAGTTGCTTAAATAACTTCACTGTAGTCCTAGATATAAATGGTGAGATGTTGAGCATTTGGGCAGGAGGTTCAAGCTAGTTCTGGCCACTTTTGTTCATTTGGAATGCCAGTGTACATTTTGTAAAAGCAAGGCTGTATCTTCAACAGGCTTGATCATAATCTGCAGTCATATTCTCTCAGATCAGATTCTCTTTGCATTTTTAATTGGATATGATATTCTTCATCACCTGTCTTAAACTATATAAAAGATGCTTATACCAGTAACCAAATGGTAATTATATTAAAACCTTTGGGTCTGTATTTTTAAGTTTGAGATGATTTTACGGATGTGCAAGCTTGATAGAAATATGTGCGTGTACCACTGTATGTACATATATTAGTTAGGAAGGGCCAGTCTGTTTATGTACAATCAGCTTGAAACTGACTCCCACAGGTTCATGACTCAGTATTTTGCAGTCATGTCACCAACAATTTTTTCTCCACAGATCTCTGCCTTAATTCCGGACATGATAGTATTGCAGAGGTAGCAAGTCTGTGGAACTTGCTTTCATGTTTTTTTCCCTTTTAGATATAGTGGCTGGAGAATGAAAGAAGATGGCTGTAGAGCCCAGGCAGGTAAATGTTTCCTTGGGGAGTAAAATTCTGTCCCTATTTCATCAGATGTGAGTGGAATTCTGTCCCTGTTTCATCTGATGTGAACCTTTCTGATGCCCTGAGTTGCACTTTTCCAAGTATATCCAGATAGAGCTGTGCTTCAGCAATAATAGGTGTTAGAAAACCTTTGACTGCTCAAAAATTCAGCTCCAATAAATGTTCAGATTCATGAACCTGAAACTAATAATGCTTTTGGTTTTGGTGGTTTTTTCAGTCTAACTCTAAAATGGGAAATAGTGTTTCAGACCATAGTAAGTATTGTAAAAATCAATACTAACTATTTGCGAAGGACCTGGACTTTATACGGGGATAACCACCACAGAGGACTTGTTGCCAAATGCGTCAATTACTGTTCAGAGTAGTGTTTGTATGATGGATCACATACAAAGTATGGACCAAGAGCCTAAACACTGTGTTGAAAACAAAAATAAAAGTGCTGCTGTATTGCTTCTTTACATGCATCTAAATGCCAAATAGTAAATGTCCATTATGAAATGTGTGGAATTCAAAGATCTGCAAGCAAATGCTTCTTGCAGTAATATGTTATTTCTGGCAAAGCTTCATAGCAAAAAGCAGTTTGTGTGATTTTTTTCTTTTTTTCTTTTTCTTTTTTTTTTTTCCAGTTTCCATTGATTAAATAAAATCAGGGTGGGTTTGGTTTTTGGTTTGTTTGTTTGTTTGCTTGGATGGTTTTTGTTTGTTTGTTTGTTTGTTTTATAATCCTTTTAACCTTCATTCCAATGAGTGATAAGAAGTAAGTTCTTCTCAGGAGATGTATTCCCCTTTTCTATTTTTTTTTTTCTCTTATTCTTGGTTTCTTTCTTTCATTTTGTTGTCTAAATTTCCAGAAGATAATGAATTCCCCATGTGGCAGGACAGGTGGCTGAGCTGCTAAAGACCAATAGTGTGAACCAAGTACCAGCCCATAAGAGAGGTAACTTAGCTACCACACCATTTAACAGAGTAACAGAGAATTGTGGAAAAAATTAGTTTAAATATTCCCTCTTTTTTTTCTTTTTTTTTCTTTTTTTTTTTTTAATGTACTACTGATGTTAAGATTAGGGCTTTCTGGTTGCCACACTGCTTAATGATGCTAAGTGTTTGAAATGAAATTAAGGGCAATAATTTGAGGGTTTAGCTTAAAATTGTCAAGATGCTAAAAATATTTTACTTATTTTTTTCAGATTTGTTTTGAACTGTCAGCATACAATCGGGTCATATATGCAAGCTTTTCTTCAACCAGGGGTGTTAAGAAAAGCACGTTTCTCAAGGAAAGCCAAAAGCTTTTCATCATCACGGGTCTCCAGCAACCAGAATTTTAAGACACATAGAAAATACCTTGAAACCAGTAAAATTATTACGAGAATTAATGACACTGTTATTTTCCCCCCATAGTAACAGACTTCTATTATGTGTTGTAAGGGAAACTGGTGATGTCAGACCTAGACAGCACAGATGGATTCAGTAAAACTCCTGTAAACATGTGCAGCTCTCATGACTTCCATGTGGATCAGCTTGTAGGACCTACAAAGCATTCCTGAATACAGGTTAACATCTATGTAGTTATTTTGTTATTAGTTAGCAGACCAACTAAGATAGGTCCGTGACAATAAGTATGAAAAAAGTTATGTATTGTATTCATTTTGCTTTTATAAGTAACTCCAGAAGTTCTCACAGTGGCCAAAGTTAAATAAAAGAATATTCAGAATAATTCTATTTTTTTTTTAATTTATTTATATGTACATGTCACTGTTTTACATGTAAGTACACTGGTTTTGTCTCATCATTCTGAAAAGATAGAATTGCTTGATTTGCAGTCTGGATAACTTGTTTTAAAAAGAAATAAATTTGGTTTTTAAAATAAAAGAGAGCTCAGGCATTAAAAAAGTGGAGACATTAAAGTCCCAACATTATAACAGGAAAGGCAGAGGTTGCCCCTTGCTGAAGCTGGTGGGAGACACATCTGAGATTTTTCTGTTCTGCTTTGGAGCTGTAGTTCAGAGATTCTTGAGATACTGCTCTGTGTTTTAATACTTAATACAAATATAAAGGATAAAGCAAAATGTGAGCTGAATAGGGCCATTAATCTTCTTATGTGTGAAGAAAGAGTCAACTTCTAACTGTACTTTTTATTATAAAACACAGTCAGAAGTCCAGAAGATTCTGAAATAAAGTCTACTTTGACACCCTGCTAATAGCTGTTCCAATTGAAAATTTTCTTGTGCCAACACACCACAGCCCAGCTGATACAAACGATAAATGCTTCCTATTTTCTTAAATTGGTTTCCAGCCTCTGGCTTCTTTGCTATGCAAAAGCTGCTGTCCTAGAAGGGTTCATGGAATCCTTTTAGAGACTGGGTATGCTTGCATTAATTTCCTCCATACCTTTTTTTGTGAATTAAGCCTGGCACAATTGTGACTGTTCCCTTTTGATCAAATATTCTGGATAAGGACTGCAGTTCATTTACTACCTCTCAAGTAACCATGTCGAAGTGCATTAGAGAGCATGATGTCTGAGGAGGTGTTGCTACTATCTGCACTAAGCAGGCACATTTGCAAATTCATGAGCTCTTTTTAAAATTCATGATCCATCCTCTGCCCAGTTTTTCATTTTGTTTTCTACAATAGAGTATTCAGAACATTCAGTTGTCTTTTTCTTCTTCTCAAAGCACATTACTGCATCTTTTAAAATATAAAGCTAACAGTAAAAATAAACCAAGTATATAAATACAAGGTAAAACAAGCATATGTGAATTATGGCCTTTCTCCTTAGCCAGAATTCTTTCTTCATTCAATGCATTTCCAGCTGAAATCATGGGACACATCTAATTTCTGTTCAT
Source organism: Nesoenas mayeri (assembly GCF_963082525.1). Taxonomy (NCBI): domain Eukaryota; kingdom Metazoa; phylum Chordata; class Aves; order Columbiformes; family Columbidae; genus Nesoenas; species Nesoenas mayeri. The sequence continues at coordinate 32,211,375 of NC_137548.1, forward strand.
TTCATCAGCTTTCAGTTACCTGTTTGTTTAGGTTTGGGTTGGTTGGTTGTTTTTTGTTTTTGTTTTGTTTTGTTTTGTTTTTTAATAGCAAATTGTCCAGCTCTGTTATATGTTCCAGTGACAAAGTATTTCTGCTCATACATGGGAAGTGTACCTGATTGTGAATATATGATGATGACTAAAGGTGTGCATTTTTGTTCAGTCCCACTCCAGTGGCTGAGCATCTTGTCTGATAAATCCCATGGTTTTCACACTGGGAAGTTTTCCTGCAGACAGGAGAAGATTGTAAGGACAACAACAATCACCAAGATAATTTATTGGACCATTTAGATGAACAATTTGTGACCACCAAAATGCTTTTTTATTCTATGCATATCCTATGCTACTCACATCATTAGAAAATGTAGCCAGAAAAACAATTATTCCTCTCATCTGTACAGGGCAATGTCCATAATAGAATATACTCTAGGGCTTGGATGGAATTCATTATACATTCATTTTTGACTCATTGCAAAATCCATCTTTGTAACTTGATGAACTTTGTAAATGACAATAACACGTATTTGTGGAAATGAGTACTAATGCTAATAGACTGAATTAATCTTTTATATATTGTCTACAATAGGCATTTGTATCAGGATACATAGAAAACAAAAACCAGAATGGTTTAAATAGTTGATAAGATAAAAAAGCAACTTGGTGAACTTCAGTACAACATATCCTGATTTTTTCCATTGTCACAGTTGACTGTCTTTAGTCTCACACTAGATTTTTTAGTTTCACTTAAAGTAAGATGTGAACCAAATAAATAAAAGAGATGGCAAAGTTGTGGGAGAAACTACAGGAATTACCCCGTTCTCTGTAACCCAGCATTAAGTGAGTATAGCCACAAAATAGCAAAGAAAAAAAAAAAAGAGCAATGGGGCAGGGTTTTGAAATATCATTGACAGGGAAACATAAGAAAATTACACAAGCACCTTAAACATAGAAATTGCTAAAAAGAAGGTACATCCAAAGAGAAATCCCTTCCAACTCCACCAGTTCCAAAGAAGGCGTTGCTTTTCTAAGACTGCAAATCTTGCATCAGTGAGACAATATTGCATAAGAAGAAGCTGCAAAATCTAAAACATCTTGTGTCTGAATGTTAATTGAATTGGATTTTTATAAATCTTGGAGATATTTTTGGTATTTTATAACAAGTATCTTATTTTAAAAATAAGGCTGGAAAATGTTAAAAAATACGTGTGTGTGTGTGTGTGTGTGTGTGTGTGTGTGTGTGTGTTGGAAAAATTCTTGATATATAAACCAAACAATTGTAAATGTATTTCTAAACAATTTTTTTTTCAGGCTTTTTAGTCTTCTCCACAGGAAAAAAAGTGATTGGAGCTTTTATATTTTTACCACCTTACCCATTTGCATTTTGTATTTTCTATTTTAATGTATATGGTATTACTATGATAAAGACCCAGTCCTACAGATGAGGTATGGACTGAATCAAAAAGTGCAGAACCCTCTAACATTAAGAAGGAGAATCAGAAACGACCACAGCCTTGACTTGTATTGGTAGCAGAAGTTAATCTTTTATCCAGCCAATTTCCACACTTCACTACTTGTTAAACCCTCTTTTTGAGGAAGAAAAAAAAAATATGTCTCTTACAGTCTCCCATATCCCAACAGCTTTGAAGAATGATGTCCAGAGCAGGGGGATTTCCATTGCTCTGTGGAAACCTTACTGAAAAATTTGTGGACCTTGCAGTTTTCATGGACTGCTGGCTATCAAGGAAATTCTCTGAAATTATCTTGGATGTGGTTGCACAGTCTAAGCAAGTTTTTGTTAAACTCTGTGTTCATGAACTGCCTGTGCCATGTGATGGGGGCATTTTCTGTTTGCCAGTTCTAAATACACAGACCCCAGCAATAATATAATGCAAGTATCTAACAGCATTGTATGGCTTTGCAAAAAGCCAAGGAAGGGCTGAAAGTATGTGAACTTCTACAGAACTTTCCTACTAGTCCTGCCCCAACTCTAACTGCAGGGAAGCTCATCAGGAACTATTCAGTTTGCATCATTTTGGCTACCCAGGGAGACAACCTGTTACAGTTGGTGTGAGTGCACTACCTGTGCCGCAACTGACTCAGAAACTGTTTCTTTATCCAAAAAGCACAGGTAGCTAACAGTAACTGAATGTTCTAGCACAACTGGGATGAGCCCAGCAAACATCTGGGCTTCAAGACTCTTCAAAGATCCTACCTGCCTCATGCTTTTCAAGAATTTGAGATAGACGTTGTCCTAACACCTTGGGGCTATCAGTACAGATAAGTGTGAGGAGGAGGACTGCAAGTGGAACCTGGCAGCTAGGCAGTGGGAGTATGTCAGCATTTCTAAACTATTTCATGTCAGAAGATTTTTATTACTGCAATAAAAAATTACATTGGGGAAAAAAAAAAAAAAAGTATTTTCCAATATTACTTACCCAATTAAAATAATAGATCTTTCAAGGTGTTTTTGAAAAGATTTTAAAAGTTCACTGCAAGTGAGATGTTTTAGTTATCTAACAATAAGTGCTTTATAAGGCATGTGTGCAAAAAGAACAAAATTCCCCTGGCAATTATAAGAATCACTAATTTAGCAACATATGTTCAAGCCTTTATTCAAATGTAGTGTGATAACATTTTCATGCTGTCTAGCTGAATGACATCCGCATTACAGTTATATCAAGTATTTACTACTAAGGTGTAAAAGAATAGATTTCATATTGAATATTTTGGCACAATGAGCACACAATAAGGTATCATAGCTTTGTCTCTATTACAAATTGTAGTAGGTGGTGCTGAGATAAATGCTGCTAAATTTGCATGCAGATTTGAACACAAATTAATGAAAATGAAGGAAAGCTTGGCTGTGGGTTTTGATTGGGTTTTTTCTCAGCTTGAGAACAGGTCTTGACAACTGTCAAAATTCAGAAAACTTAAAAGCGATCCAGTTTTCAGATTTGTCAGAAGCGCTTATGGTCTCACACACCAGTGATGAACCTAAGACCGAATTCAAAGCAGTTTCTCTGAAGACAAAGAAATGATGCATAGAAAAACTACTGTTGAAATTATCTGGAATACCCCAAGTGGAAACTACCCAGAGGGTTCTGCACTGGAAGTATAGCATGAAGAATTTGACAGTCTATGTATTATATATGGTAGATAAGGTGTTTAGAGTAGGACTTCCAACTGCCTCTTGGGTGAAAGAATATCCTAGGAAAAAAACCAATAAACAATTTCACAGAATCAAGTTTGAAAATGTTTGCAAATCAACAGCATGCAATTAATTAATTAGAAGCACACAGAAATGAAAATATTAAGTTTAATTTAGAATACCTTCAGCATTACTTGGCTTGTGTTTCAACTGATGGTTGAATTATATTTCTAAGCATTCAGAGACTGATTTCATTCATATAGCTTAAATGTTTATTTCAGCCCAGGTTAGAAATTTCCAAGCCCTTGGGAATGAAGTAGGAAATTTAAGAGAATAGCTTTTCAGCCTCCTGGTACCTAAGGATGCAAGTCATTCTCCTTTTAAGCATATCTATTTGCTGAATGTTTTATTCTTTCTGTTTTGCAAGATGCTATATCAAGTGAGTAATATTCATTTGAGTGACTGCAGCTGGTAAAAGAAGTTTACTAGTATGGAGGATTTCTTGTCTGGAAAGGATTGCATGTAAAGAAATATTTTAATGCCAATGATTGTTCTTGCTGAAGAACAGATTTTTAAATTAGTGTTCCACAGCATACCCTACTGAGTTTGCTAAGGATGTCTTGCGGTTGTATTGCCTCTACTCTTGTTTTGAAAGTGAGTTTAGAAACTCAAATATCTGAGACGCAACAGAACATATTTGGACTTTGCTTTTTCTTTCCCCTTCTCTTTGCTCTTCTCTCTGCAAAGTCAGGGAACAATATCCTCTTGCTAAGGGACAGTTTAATCTGAAGAGCACAAAATAATCAATGGTTTGCACAATTGTAGGAGCATTATTTCTCCCAGGATTGCACAAACAATGAAGAGAGAAGTTGAGAGAAGACAGTACTTTAAAAGTAAATTAGTGACATTTCATAGGATACTTTTTGTGGGGTTTTTTGTTTGTTTGTTTGTTTTTTCCCCACCATGTAAATGCTCTACATTTCTGTAATATTGGTTCCTTTAAATGTTTTCTAGTATAAAGCACTGACGACTTGTTCACTTTGTTTTTAAGTCAGGTATAAGTTTAGAGTACATTGAATAATACTACTGGTGTGAGCCACACATTTTGGGAAAATACCATATAGGATTTCTCACACTGCTGTTTAAATGTACCTGTATGTCGTCTCGTAATATGCCAGTCACTGGCCTCAGCAGGAGAGACTTACAGAAATAAAGAGGAACATTGATGTATTTTGCTGGTTTATACTGTGGGAAAAGAGTTTACAAGGTGCTTTAAAATAATGAATTATGACAGTATTCAAATACTGCTCTCCAGACCTGCAGCACAAACACATTAATTTTGAGTCTTAGCTCTTTTATACTATAAAAGTAGACGTATTAAGAATGGCATTACTATACCACAGAGGTGTTCACAATATGTAAAACAGATCACTGCGTAGACTACATGGTGATAATTGCATGGTTTGGTGTCTTAGGGGGGCTTAAAAATGCCGTAAAGCCTAAATTAACTTGTCATGCTGAATCCCAGGCAAAATGCAAAGTTAATTTCATGGTCATGCAGGTTGAAATATGGTATGTGAATATTCATCAAAAATCTTTCTTGCGTCTCCTGAAATTGCACAGGAGGAAAAACTCAGTTCCAGGATCCTTAGGGTGGCGAAACACCAGCTTTTGGAAGTTCATCTGCTGGTACAGAAAGGTGACCTTGAAGCTTCAGAGCCAACGCTTGCTGCCGAGTCAATTGTTGCCATTATGACACTTTGGCTGCAGCTTGCTGCAATGTTGTAATATTGTCACTCTTGGCAGAATTCCCTATATTCATTACTATGAGATAGCATATACAAAGCCTGTATAATCAGTAAAGATGTAAAGGCTAGAAAAATGTAGGAAAACATGTTTAATTTGCTCAGTTCCCTGGGCTCATTAAATTGGTTCAGTGGCTGGATTTAAAATGACTGAACTGATATATCAGCCCCAAAATATTTTTTATGCCAGAAACAGTAGCACTGTACTTTGTAAATCAAATGCTGGATTCTCCTGTGACATACTGCCCTCTTGTGCGTCAGTAGCTTTGTTACAGACATAATCTAAGAGTGAAAAACCCACTTACAGCTTCCCAAAATGCAGGTCTGATATTGATATGAATACAAAAATTTGCAAAATGTCCCCCAGAGCATAAGAGACAGAAAGAACATGTAATAAACAGAAGTTCTTAGACTCTCTCTTGAACTCCTTTGACATTTTCTATTTTTAACCAGAACGAATAAGGCTTCTGCTTAGATAAATAGATAAATTAATTAATAAATAAATGTTGTCTTCAGATAATACCAAACCAATGAGCAACCATGATATACTGACAAGTAAGGCCATTCGGAAGGCTGTCAAAAGAATGGAGAAATGAGCTGGCAGAAACCTCATAAAGTTCAGCAGAGACAAGTGCAAAATCCTGCTGGGAAACAATAAGCCCACGCAACAGTGCAGGCTGAAAACTGACCAGCTAGTACCAGCTTTACAGAAAAGATCCTACGGGTCTTGAGGCATGACAAGGAGAACACTAGTCAATGATGTACTGATGCAGCAAAAATTCCCTGCCTATCAGGCATGAGTATAGCCAGCAGGTCTGGGGAAACGGTCCTGTGTCAGAAGTGCCATGTCCCATTTGTGGCTCCTCAGGACAAGTACAGATACTGATATCCTGGAGCGAGTACAGCAGATAGTACCAAGGTGGTGGGGGCTGGAGCATATGATGGAGTAGCAACAGGCACTGGGCTTGTCCAGCCTGGAGAAGTGAAGGCTGAGAGGAGATCCTACTGCTGCTGGGAGGAACAGGAAGCAAAGTGGACAGAGCTGAGGGAGGAAAAACTCCCTCGGAGATCAGCAAGGGACATACAGATTTTGCTGCAACCAGAGAAGACAGTGAGTTGTCTAGAATCAAACCTCGATCTTTCTAAAATTGTTTTCCTGTTTGGACCAGTCATTGTGCATTTTTCTGCATTTAAAATGTAGAAATAATTTACTACTAATTTACAATTACAACACTAATTTACATTCTATGATAGCATGAAAATTTTGTGTTTAAAATCCCTTTTGGTTATCTGTTGAGAAAGCACTACAAGGAGACTCTTCTGACCTTAGTGGAAACACTTTCAGACCTGGGTTTCAGTTCCTATGTCAGAGATATTTGTTTTGTACAAAATCAAAAGTCTTCACCAAGAGAGTCTGGGTTCTTGTAGATTTTTTTAGCCTGGCAGAAAACTCATTTTTTCTGCTTGTAGCTCCATATGGAATCAAACCTTCCCAAGCAAGAGGAAAAAAATATGAAGCTGGAATTTCCACGTGCCAGTATGTATGCTGATCATTAAGCTCTGGGTGAAAGGCTGTCCTTCTCTTTCACATTTATTGGACAGTTGATTCTCAGGAATGCTAACTACTACAAGTACCACAGATGAAATGAACTATACATCTCACTAATTAATGCAATTATAGGTGAGAGTTATAGCTGTAGTTACTTATGTTTGGCAAGGATTAGTTTAACTCTGGCAAGCCCTGTGGCAGAAATAAGAGGACATGAAAATTTCTGCATCTCAATTTAGTATGTCATGTTTCACAGTAAGCATTTAAGCAGGCACATTAGACATTTACATCTTTTTGTGGCCGTAGCCCCCAATGTAACAGTAACTTCTGGAAAGGACACTAGGGCTTTAGTGCTTTTGAAAAATGTTACACTTTCTTTGGATTTAAATTAGAAAAGTACATGGTAATAAAAAATAAATCATACTTCCCTTATTTATGACAATGTTTGGCCCTTTTGCCTTTATGAGACAGGAAAAAATGCTAATACAGCTGTTCTACCATCAGTCATGTACCACATCTCTGTGAAAGTGGTAGGTAATTTATCGGAGCTTTCAGAAACATGACGGTACAGATTTCTTACATAATAATAATTCTACTCTAAAGAAACCTTTCTTGCCAACAGAATAAATAGCTATTTGGAGAGGAAAGAAAATATTTTCTATGTAAAAAATAATTGCTCAAAGTATATAGAGGAAAACTTTCTCCTACACATTATATACTGCATGGCATATACTATAAACAGCCATAAGAAACAGCGATGACAGTTTCCTAGGGACTCTGTTTTTACAGCTTCATAAGTAATTTAATAGATAAATTCATTTTTAGTCTAGTATCTTACATCTGTAACAGCACAAGTCCTGTAAAATTAACATACAAATCATTACTTCCACACAGTCTTTTGTAAAAATGTCATTAAGGCAACAGTACATACTGTGGTGATGTGGGATAACCACAGACAACAGTGGTCTTCCAAACTCTCACAATCTTTGCTAGCCAGAGCCATCACACTCTACAGAAATTTCAACTGATGTGGAAACTTTATCTGCAAGGTCTACATCCATTTCATGAATCTGCTAAGCGCAAAAATATGTGTAATAAAAGTTGGAAAGCTGGTGGTTAAGGCAGGGTGCTTGTGAGGTTACCATTCCCAAAAGGAAAGAGAGGTTATGTGAAACCAGCAGGAGGTTAAAGTGTGTGACAGGTCCATGTCTGGACTCTGTGGTTAGGGAACCTAAAAGCTGGAAGTCTTGCACTCCAGCCATCTCCCTGTTTTTGACAGCAAAGTGACCAGACTCTGCCTGTCCCACAATACACCTGTAGCAAAAATGTTCTGAGTCCTCCAGAAGATAATTCACGGTGGAAGTCTTGCTTTCTGCTGTCTTTAAAAGAATCCTAGAGACAACAGCTTTCTAATTTAAAGATCTTAGTTAGATGCCTAGAATTTTACGAGCTGAATTTTACCAGTGTCTTAGCAAAATAAACTCTGAAATTTCATGCAACATTCCCCAGGCCCTGGTTTATTCCACTGTAAAATCATTAGCATTCATCAAGAGGGATTGGCGGTAAATTAAATCCATTAATATAATTCCGTCCAAAAGTTTTGAATTAGTGAATGTTATTTTCAGAAGCCACTTTAGCCACAATTTTGTTATTAAAAATAAACTCAGACATCTCCAGTGTATTGCTCTTTTGCATGTTTAGCAGGGGATTTGTCACAAGTAATAATATTCAGTTTTAATCCATTTCAAGCTGTGCTTGGGGGAGAGCCAATGTGGAACAAAATAAAGATTGTAAGCCCAGGAGTAATAAAATAAATCTCTGAGGTTAGTGTCAAATTCTGACATGTAAGTTGATATATCTCCAGTAGAGCTGGAGATCACTGGGGATGAAATATTGAACAAAACCAAATAATAAAAGATGCCCTGGTATCTTAATTAAAAAAAATACAAAACTTGTCTATTTGCTTGAGTTAAACAAGAGATTTGTTATACTGCTGTGAAATAGTGAAAGCAAAGCTGACACTATTGTAGCTGTTTTTAGTAAATTATGTTATTATGCAAATACTGCCTTTATTTTACACATCATATTTGGCCCAGATCTGCAAAAAACTGTGTCAGTGTTTAACCTCATCTTGTGTATATAATCATGATGACTTTTCTTGAGAATCAGAGCCACTGCACACAGCAGAATTTGTCCTTGTCCTGAAAATTTTCTACTTTTCTACGTATGATTCAGTAGCCTATTCTACATCTGCTACAGCAGTTGTTCTACATAGATATTATCTGGCCTGTGGAGTGAAATCAATTCAATAAGACTGAAGTAACTGTTAAAATCACCTTTTCTTCCCACAGAACACATGGCATTTCCAATTACAGAGCTTATTTACTGCCTGCTTTCTAAGCTGCTTGTTCTGACTATTAGTAATCTTGTGGGAGGCGCACATTTCAGCTATATCAGGTTCCAAAATAGTGGTTTTTATTAAAACTTTCTATAGCTGCCAAATTACAGTGGCTATTTACAGATCATGAAACTAATTTAATGACCAGTTGCCTTGGTCCAGATGTACAAAAAGAAGCAGGAGTCAAGCTCAGAAAGCTAATGTGCACAAATAATTCCTGGGGATAAGAGGTCTACAACTCACTATGGCAGTATTTTAACAATTATTGAGTAAAATATATCATCTTATACTATGAAACGTGGTAAAACGTGAGAGAGACCTTTGTGTTTCATTTCATGCAGCATGAGCGAAGGCAATGCAAACAAAATTTAAAGAAACAAATTATTTCTTATTTGTAAGATAAAAGGATATGTAGCAGGGAGTGCAATTTACCTTTTTATGGCAAAGAATGGTGATGATAATATGTTCTTTGAAGAAAATACATAAAGATTTAGAAGCCATTTTATTAGCTTACAGGTTTATCATTTGGGATGACATTTTAACCTTGTGAGGTGAGATATCCAGACCTATATCCTTCTATGACTTCGATTGCAAGGTAATAAATAATCAGATTTAAAATATATGAATATCCTAATTTAGCCTCTGTACTTAAATTATGCTGAACAAAATTGAACAATGCCCTTATCAAATCGAAGTTACTGTTGCAATCAAATTAAATCCTTCAGTAACACAGAATGAAGGAAGAAGGCAAACTGACTCATCAGGGAAGCTCAAAACAGGAAATTACAGTATAGTTGTCTGGTTTTTAACATCTAAGCACTAACAAAGTGACTTTCTTTAGCTTTTTGAATTTGGACAGCAAGGCCATCTGAATTACTGTTTATGCACTGACTTATAAGAGTCTACATTCTGTTTAAATCCTCTGTTTTGATATGGAATGGCTTATAATTCCCACTTCCTTTTGTATGGTAGAATACTTTTAGACAGACACACTTCTAGAGCTGAAGAAAACATAATCTGATTCACGATATTGTCTGCTAGATGGCAGGATAATATACATCTTACCACTTAAACACATTCACATGTTAATTATGCACATATTTTCAAGGAAAAACAAAGCATGCACTCAGGAGATCTCATAGCAATAAAATATGAGGGGGGAAGAGAGAAAAAGAGAAAATAGAAAACTCTGTATTTTCTGGTCTTCCCATGATCAAAATCAAGAGTGCAGCTCAGTTCTGATGCCACTCAGTACCTGCTATCAGTGACCTTTTGTCACTCCTAGTACCTTTCTTTCCCTATCCACTTCTTGACTCAATCATAATTGCTATCTTCAATCTTCTTTCTTTGGTGCCCTGCTAACCAAATAGAAACCAAATCTGTAGGTTTTCATTACCACTTTACCACTCAGTCTCTCCCTTCAAATAAATTCAGCAAAATTCATAGCCTTATAACAAAATCCAGCGGAGACTGAGGGATTCAGTCAGTTCAGAATAGTGTAGAAGTTTTATCTAAGCAAAATGGATGTGGTCCAAAGTATTGTATTAAAGCAAAGATGACTTAGTAAGGTAGTTTTGATCCTTGCATTCCTTATCATTAGCTGTGGGGTGCACAACGTCAAAGGTCCTGTAATTTCCCATATGGTACTAGCTCGAATTATTACCCACTGTCTCCTACTTCATTTAGGCTTCCTGTTTAACCATCAAATTGTGTTTATATTGTCCTGCTAGCTTGCAAAACAGCTTTAAAACTGATGGACTAAGTGGAAACAGTCCCTGGGCAAAGGATATGTTTGGTTGTCTCTAGACAAACTTAAAAAATATTATTTTGACAACACAATTATATTTACTTCTTAAATGTGAGAAAATTGAAGTTCACTATTATGCATACTGACATTATGGATGATTATAAACATGAAAAATACTGTAGACTCTGCTCAGGTAGGTCTGCTTCTTCCACAGTTTTGTTCCTCTGAAGTTCCAGTTCGCTTACGGCAGTTTCTGAGCCAGAATAAGACACCATCTGTAGTTTGTTTTCTGCTACTTTTTCTATATTCAATGGTCCTGAAACACAAACAAGAAAAGGGTGATGCAGATGTACTGAACTTGTGCAACAGCGATAGCTCTCACTTAAAGGAACAGAATTAAAAGCTTTTTGTCAAGTACTTACTTTAATGAGTTTCAGAAAGCGAGAGAGTAATAGGATACTTTCCATTTCTCCAAGCACATTAAACCCTGTGATCAGGAACTCAGTTACTGCAAGACTTAGTCAGCTATCATGGTCCTAATTTATATGCCCTGAGGATTTTGTCTGAGCCTTTGGTCCTCTAAAAATAGACTATCAAGGCAAGCTTAGTATCAATCAAGACTGGTCCCATCACTTCCCTTGAAGCATATATTCAAAATCTGTTAGCCAACATCATCAGCAGTTTCGTTCTTTCATTGGTCATCAGCATCTTTTTTTCCTTTTTAAAATGTATTCTGTAACACTATTTCTATGTGATATATGTAAGTAAAAAATATTTCTTTGTTTTCTCATGCACTCAGACACTCATGAGGATTTAAAACCTTTGCAATATTTGTAGATATTTGGCAAGTCTTCCCTTCTGCTTGTAGTGTATGACACTTGGCATTTAGGCATTAGAACTTTATTCAATACAGCTGTTCTGTGGTGTGGTTTTGTTTTGTTTAGTTTTCTTTTTTTCAAAGTAGATTTTATGTTGTTTCTCTGTTAAAAACTCAAAAAGACAACTTCAGTGTAGCTGGTTTCCCAGATTAAATTCAACATGAGAATCAGCAAACTAATACCTTGTAACATAGACACTTCTTTATGAACTTATCTATACTTTATTGTAATTTTATTAGTTCCATTTATGACTGAGCTAAAATGATATTGATATCTGTACCACTGTACTTGTTTTGGCTGAGATAGGGTTAATTTTCTTAATCCTATGGAACTGTGTGTCTGGTTTGTGACCAAAACAGTGTTGCTAACACAGGGATGTTTTAGCTATTGCTGAGCAATGCTTGTGCAGTATCAAGATCTTCTCTGTTTCTCTCACTGTCACACCAGCGAGTGGGACACTGTCTGCAGTACATTGTTTGGGTCTTTCTTCCAGAATCTGGCCTGGAAAAGTTCATGTCAGGGCACAGGAGGCACAGCTTACAGCCTGGAGATGGCCCTGTCACTTGTTAGATAAATAAAGCCTCCTGAGTGAAACTGATGCAAGCTACGCAAGCATGAAGTTCTTGTGTTTCCTTCCCTTTCGAAGTCAAAGAGGTCAGTTTAAGCCATCTGCTCGGCATACATCAGAATAAAGGACAAAGAACTCTCTCTCTGCTGGGATGTGCATCTGCATCTGCAGGCCCCTTTTCTGTGTTTGGCTTCTCTTGTCGTAAGTCAACCTCTACCCCTGGTAATGCACAGTGAAGAACAAATATACTCATAGACAGGGTGCAGCCTCTCCCAGGAGACTGAACTCTCTGGTGTTACATTCTCACTGAACATGGTGTCAACTCTGAGAAGCCTGTTTCTCCTCTTTCCCAGTTTATATGAGCCACGTGTGACCTATATCTGTCTAACTTTTTGCTGCTTTGTTCTAGAGGTCACTACTGCATCTATTGACAGTTCATAAAGCTGATACTGCTTATGTGTAGGGAAGCTAACAGTACACTGCCTCTTACAACAAGTTCTCACCCTCCAGATGCCCAAGCTCTTGCTTACTGCAGACATCTTTTATGTTGGGTCAAAGACATACAGAAAGCAACCTGAGTTCTAGGTGGGGGCAAGTATCTGGCTATAAGATCTCAACTGAATGACTGGAACATGAACTAGGAATGGAATGCTACCACCAGCCTAAATGTCCAAAGTTAGAATATTAGTGTTAGTCTAAGAAGTATCACACTGGCACATGCAAGATTGCGCAGTAAATGCAGGAGCTTTCATTTGTATTTAGTTTATAACTGTATAACGACAGCGAACTCCTCTCTTAACAGTAATTTCCTGTTTTCAGTAGATGGGAAAATGTAATATTCTATGAGTTAATAAATGTAGAAATTTTTATTTGTGACATTGTACTTTTTCTCTTTTTTTTTTTTTTTCACAGAGAGCACAACCTAAAATGTTGCATTACAAAGGAAAAGTGATAAAAAGGCAAACATTTACCTGCCACAGAAAGTCCTTATATCACAGAGAATTCAACAAAAATTTTGTTTGTAAAGGAGAGCAACTAGATGATGACAGTTATGATGTCAAAGTAACTTTTTCTAGTCTTAACTGAAGTTTTGCTCACAAAGTTGTTCTGTTTGGATTTGACCCAGCTCACATTGGTAAATTTCACTGTTCCTACTTGGTGGGAGAAATCTCTCCTGTTTCGCATTAAGTGATGGTGGCATTAGATGTATTAGATGTTTGCATGCCCCTTAATTGTCAAAGTCCGGTACAAAATTGCCATTTGCATTAACTAAGGACCTACTCAGCTGCTAAGCTGACTTTCTACTACTTGGCCTGCCTGTAAAGTCAGTATAATTGACAGTTGAAAGCAGTTGCTAATCGTTACCTGATCTGAATGACCAGATTGCACTGGCTGCTTTGAAAGATACTTTCATACCAATGACATATATTCTAACTATTTTAATTACTGACTCTTCAGGAAAAAAAAAAAAAAAAAGGCAGAAGAATGATTTCATTATTTTCTATCATTTTCATCCATTTTTGGTGAGGATGAAAGGATAAGTCTCTTTGGCAATGACATGCACAACGTGGGTTCATGTTTGGAGAAGGAGAACAAAACCTACTTTTTTCTTTTTGGGATTTCACTCTGGCTATCCCTGTTACTCTCTCTCTTTCTCTCAATCACTATAACATCAATGTGAATTTCACTAGGCAGCAGGACAGACAAAAAGAAACCAAGCATTGAAGTAGTTAGCAACCCAATACTCATACAAACCTTGTCCCCAGTTGAGAAATTATGTGTTTCTATAAATTCATTGACCAATAACTTTACATGAGGCTTTCATGGCTGATTTTCAAAAGCTTGAGCACAGTTGATGTGAAGAACCGAATTGTTATCAGGATTTGAAAGTATTCTCTCAAGTAGCTTAACAAAGAACTTCAAGGAGTGGATTCAGTGAAATTTTCTCCAGAGGAGCATGGAAACTTTTAATAAGACTGGATATGTGGAGGAATCGTACCAATATTTCATTTGGGAAGTTCAAATGCTTAACTGTCATTACTCTGCAGTCTGATTTTCACCTCCATTGTTTCACATGGCAAGAGTCTATATTCATATCCTTCTAAAATTAAGTTTTCATAAAGACTTCTGAGACCTGTATACATTTTTCAACCTCTGGATTTGCTTCAACATTCTTTGCAATTGGCTCTCTGGAAAAAGTCATTAATATTTGTTGCTGGCAGAAAGAAGTTTCACTTTCCAACCTAGCTACATGGTCACCTGTGGTGTTCACAGATCACTGGGATTTGTCTTCTTTTACCCAGGGAATTTCTAGATGTTTCTGAATCAGAGAAGAATTGCTGTTTGTCAGCTCTCATTACCTTGTCCTTTGCTAAGTTAGATCTGATATTGTAACAAAACCAGCAGCAGCTATTTTAGGTTCAAGATGCTTTAAATAAGAAGAGGATATATACATGTGGGATTGACTCACTACTAAGCGACTATTTTTTAGAAATATTTTGCATACAATTTGTTTGTTTGTTTGTTTGTTTATTGTGCTGTGGAAACAATGTAGTACTATGTAGTGATGAGAAAATTATCTTAATAAGAGAACAAATTTTAAGATTAATAAGTCAGGGAGAAAGGATCAAAATACTGTTTCACAATATCTTCATAACACAGGAATTCTAGAGAAAAATAATTGTACAGTAATTACATTTGGAGGCAATTGCAAATTAGGACAGACTGTAAACCTAAGAAAAGTTTGAGATAAATTACCTTTTTTGTTGTTAGTTGGTTGGTTGATAGTGGTTTTTTGTTTGGTTGGTTTTGATTTTTGTTTTGTTTTTTTAGGTTGTTAAAACCTGCTATTTCAAGCATGACTGCTGAATCCACATGCTGTATTTCACTCAGATAAGGAAATTTGGGATATATGAGTTCCATAGCATGTGACAAAATAAACATATCTCCAAATCAGCAACCTACAAGCTAGACAGAAGCAGTTGAGCAGCGTGAATGCAGCACATCACATGAACTGATTGGCTTTTCTGAGAGGTTATTTATTTCTAACCTGAAGTTATTGCAATTTACTCCAAAGTAAAGGCATAGTGAGACTGGGACAGTCTGCACAAGGCCACGAACACATTTACCAGAAACACTGAGGAAATTTTGCTTAACTCCTCACAAATATAAGTAACCTATCTTTTTGTTACTGAAGGGAGTTTTAGTCTTAATCTAACACTGTATCAGCCTGTACCAAGTGTCCTTCTAAAAGCAGGAACTTATAAGGTTCTTTTTTGTACAGGTTGCTTTTTACCATTCTAGTGTATTTTCTAGAAGTTATATAATCACTACACAGCTTTTAAAAAATTCTAGTTCTAGCCTTTTCATTGATTTGAATGCTTTTGGGACTTGCTAATGTGTACACATACCCAGGCATGTTGCGAGAAGAGCCAGAAGTCACAAATGCATTGCAAAGAGCAAGTTTTATTTTAGTTACCTCTCTACTGGGGGATCTCCGAAGCCACACCTGAGCTCCCAGACAGAGGTGACACCAGCGGGGACACAGGTGCTGGTCAGTTCAGCCTTTCTGGAAGATCACTGGGCCTGCTGAGCTCGCCTGTATTTCAAGGCTTCAGGCAGGCACAGCCTCCTACTCCCTCCCACAACAAAGCAGGGATCTCAGACATAGTGACAAGGTGCCTAGAGTTTCTCATAGGTCTATGTTATCTAACACAGAGGTTCTACTCATCAAGCACACAAGGTCAGTAAAACAATTAGTGTGATGTATGTGCTTTTTCTATAGACAGGTGCAAGTCACTTGAGCGTATTTACTTTTAACTAATCTCCTCGCCAAATCTTCAGCTATATCCCCATACACTAATTGTTCAGAATTAGAAATAACCTCATAATTTTAAGCATCTTCTCTTAAATCCCACAAATGGACCAGGATAGTGATAAAATAGCAACAAATATCACATTGATTTTGAGAAGGCTTACAATCTTAATACGACATACACTGGAAAGCAATTTTCATTCATGAAGACCGTTAAAAGGGGGCATTTTGCAATGACAATGATCTATTGCAGATCTTAATTGT
Organism: Nesoenas mayeri; assembly: GCF_963082525.1. Lineage (NCBI taxonomy): Eukaryota > Metazoa > Chordata > Aves > Columbiformes > Columbidae > Nesoenas > Nesoenas mayeri. Next base: position 32,227,585 of record NC_137548.1, read on the forward strand.
ATAGCTTCAAGTGTTTCTTGTAGTCTCACCTACTATAAAAATATGTTTTTGCTTTTGTACATCTTGTTCTGCATAACACAGAAAGGTAATCCTATCAGTCCTAAACAAGAACAGTATTTTGTAGGAAAAACAGTAATCTAGTTTGTGTTATATGAATATATGAAGATGCTAAAACACAGATTTATCAAATAGATCTGCACTTCCTGCCTGAGAAGTGAGACTGGGGAAGGGCTGATATAGGAAATGTAGCAACAGAACTGCATGATTTTTAGAAGTGTGGAAGCAACTCAGTGACTGAGGACAGATAAATGCAGATCTGCAAATTAACTCAGCTTGGGGAAGATCTAAAAAGACCACGTTTTCAAGAAAACAAATCCTTCCAACCCTAAATCATTAATCTGGTTTCCAAAGGTGAGAGATCTGAGGAGGCTTAAGGAAAGAGCTGTGACCCAGAAACCAATAGCACATAAGACGTCATCTCTAATAGATTGTGTTACACAAATAGTCAACATACACTGCAGCAGAAATCAAATAACTCAGCATCGAATGAGAATCTGTAGAGTAGACTTCTCCTTTGGCTTTGCCATTTATTTGGACTGGGGATTTCACTTCAAAGATGAACACTGCATATTGGTTGCATATGTCTTTATTCAAGTACCTGACACTGGATTATCAGAATTTGAAATTGTGATAATTTCTTTTATTATAGTCTCATTTAGAAGCTTCACACATATTGTTCTGACTTTGCATCAGTGATGACATCTTTATGGCAATTATGACTGAAAAAATCAAGGTTTCACTATTCATGAATTTTAGACGTCCCTAAAAACGATGTAGATCAGGGGTGTCAAACTCATTTTCACTGGGGGCCACATCAGCCTCGCGTTTGCCTTCAAAGGGCCGAGTGTAATTTTAGGACTGTAACTACTCCTACATTTATACAGCCCTAAAATTACATTTGGCCCTTTGAAGGTAAACACGAGGCTGATGTGACCCCGAGTGAAAATGAATTTGACACCCCTGATGTAGATGGTCTCAAAATTTGTGTAAATTTTTATGACACCACTAGATGGTGCCTCATGTGTTGTTATATGCCTCAGAAAAGTCCTGGGGAAAAACAAAGGAACAAACAAGACATAATACGGTTTCATGAAATAACAATGGTGGTTTTAGATATTATCTTCCATCTTCTCTGTCCTGCCATTTCTCTCTACTACCTCAAATTGGACTGGACTTTCTTCTGAGCATTGGATGAGAATATACACTTCAGAGGTATTGTCACAATGCCACTTCAGTTTAGCATATGAGATTAATAGCTTACTATTTCTCCTAGTAGATTTCCCAGAGCTAATTTCTTTAAAATCTTCAGATATTTTGAGAAAGGAACAAGTTGGTAAATTTATGTACTGAATACATAGTTAGTAATGCTCATCTACAATCAAGTTTTCCTGATCAAGTCAGTTGGCACAGCATTCATCTGAGTAAGACAACAAGTCTCCTGGAGGTCATACCCTCTTGGGTTTTGCATTAGGGTAAGCACAACTATTCTATGAGTTGTGTAGTCAGTGTTTTTCAGAAAATGAGCCTGGTGGGTTTTTTTCTGGCCTCATAGGCAACTGTAGGAAAGTACATGGTACTTGGCACTTCAGCGACTAAATATGTGCTCTCATTATGCAGCAGTCATGATACAAGGTAGTGAGTTTTATTAAGTTGTCATGTATGTTCCTTTCAGATGCATCAGTTTGAAATTTGCTCTCAAGAAGGGGTTACACTTGTGCACAGCATTTAAGACAGCCCACAGCTCATTGGCATCTCCTAAGACACAGATGGCATTTGTACACTGTGGCCATAGTTAAGGTATATTTAGAGTGATTAATAATTCTGCAGTGAAGACAAATTTCTAGCTGTTTTGTGCACTTTTGAAGTCAAGATTTCATTGCTTATTGTTAGTGCCCATGAGACCTTCTGACATGTCATTCAGGTTTGGCTTCAGATTACTTCAGAAGAAGTTGAACATTTTCATTTCTGATCTACTTTTCATTTTGAAATATTTTTTTTTTTTCCTATACAAATTCTATTTTTATATGCTTACTTTGGATAATGACCAGGGAAGTCAATGAAGCTATAAACAGAGGAAAGCAAAAGTGATCAGTCAGGTAAATTGCTGAATATTGAAAAGGCCAAAGTAATAAAGTGTAGCACTATAATTCATAGACTATATGAGGCATTAAAAGACATGCAGGTTCAGCTTTTGATCAAGATTTATTTGAGACAAAAATCAGCCAGAACTTGATTATTTTTCCTGACATATACGACGGAGAAGATAACAAAGCAGTATAAATTTATTGTGTTCTAAAAGACTTCATGAAATTAGGCTGTTCACTTGCTGCTCTTCATCAGATACAGTCAAGGCTGACATGTAATGGAAGACCATCTTTGTGCTATAGGAAAGTGATCAAGGTAGTGACGCATCTAGTACCATCATTTCTAGCCCCATCCCAATATATTCTTACATAATGTTGCCGTACGACATGTTTTTGTCTTGGATTATTTTGACTGAGGATTAAAGCCAGATACATTTCTTCTGTCAGGAGTCCCCAACTTAAGCAGTTACATGTAATTCGTATATTAATTCAGTTAGACGTAATGAATAGCATAGCATAGCATAGCATAGCATAGCATAGCATAGCATAGCACAGAACAGAACAGAACAGAACAGAACAGAACAGAATAGAATAGAATAGAATAGAATAGAATAGAATAGAATAGAATAGAATTTTATTTCACTTAATGGTGTACAAGTAAGTAGCAGAAGGTAGTACTTGGTTGGAAAGTCTTACTGTCTCATTTAAGATAAGACAGTCAAGTCTTTCCATAAGGAACAGCAGAGTTTTACTGTAGAAAATGGGCCACACCATCAGATGATATTTTCCTAGCAGATATAGCTAGGTGCAAATTTAGATATTATGTCTTAGGGATAAGACAGGATAGTAATAAAGGAAGTGAGAGGCTATTTGCAGGAGATAAATGTACTCAGTCCTCATCTGTATGAAATACAAGGAAGCAGCACCTTTGCCAGTAAGTTATAGTGCTGTAGACATATAAGTCACAGCAGGAACCCACAGTTTCCATTCTTTGCTTTATAAATACATGATTGGACATTTTCATTAAACATAAGTGACAATAAGTTGGAGCTTAAAAGTATAGACAAAGAAGATGTATTTGCTGAAGCAGAGAAAAAGTTGTCAGCTGAAAGCTGTAAAGAATCATATCAACGATAATTCAGAGCCTTTTATAACAGAAGGAAAAACTGAAATGGTCCTACATACTGAAAGCAGAGAATCAGAGCATTAAAAACTGTGAGCAGACATAAAATTCATTTTTATATATATTTAATTCATCAGACAGTTATTCTTTTACTTCTGCTCTGTCACTAATGGTAGCATGGTATTGGCCATACTTCCCAGAGCTAGAGGTGACTAATGATACAAATAAATTTGTCCAAACATTTTGATAATTCTCCTTTCCAAAAGAGTCTTACAATTTAACCGTCTGTCCCATTATGTCATACCTGATCATGAAGGTGAGCTAAATGGGTGTCAGTCAAGTAAAAACAATATTCATCCTTTAGTGCCTGACTGCTGTTGGTTCATTTGCAGTGCTGCTTAGTAAGTCTTAAGAGTATGAAGAAGGCAATCTTCTATTACATATATGCAAAACATTTGTATTTGTTTATACTTCCAAAATTTGGAGCAACACAGAAAGGAAATGCAAATTCTCTTACTAATAACTCAAAAAACACATTTGGTGGTTTCAGTGGTAGAATTTTTACAACCGTCCTTTATATATACCTACAGACCGCAGCTGTACCCCTTAGCCTTTTCCTTGAAGCTCAAGAAATTTTTTTCCTTCAGGTTCTTGTCACAAGGCATGTGTAGCAATCCCTCTTATCATCTCTGTGACCCTCCAGAGGTCTTTCTCTACTTTTCCTGTATCTCTTTGTTCTGATGGTCTCAGCCTCAACTGAGTGCACCAGAAGTGGCCTCCTGGCTACCAAGCAAGCAGCAGGGAGCAACCATTTCCCTGGGCCTGTTGGCAGTTGTCCATCTGTGTATACAGCTAGCCCTGTCACCACAAGAGTGCACTACTCCCTTGTGTTCAACAAAAAACAGCAGCTGGATTCATTGACGTCCCCTGGGTTTGATCAAAGTATAACTTCAAATAAGTGCTTGTATTTTAACTAGACATTTTCTTGCTGCAGGTCCCGATACAGTTGTTCATCAAAATGGGTATTGGTACCTGTTTGCATGCCAGTGATTGTTTAGATTACATGCACAAAACAGGAGCTGAATATGAAGCCTGATGAGTAGTGTGAGTGAGAGAGGCCCTGGAGGAGGCATATTTTAATTTTGGCAGACTGAAAATATTTTTAGGAGTAAAACTTTTTCAAGTGACTTCAGGGTAGTCTGGAGATTTCCTAGGTTTTTTTGCATGTGGGGACAGAATGCCGATTTTCTCACTAGCCTTAGAATATATTGTAGCTTAATATATACACTGGTATCTCAGTATTATGCCAAAGTCCAAAAGAAGCATCCTATGGCCAAAGCTTGAGGGAGCTCTTTTGGCTAGAAACCATAAAGTTCCCCATTTTGTCAGGCCCTTCTATTTGTGGTCTCACAAAGTGGGAATTTTTTTGTAAATCACTGCCTTTTTAGAAGGTCAACCCTAAAGAGAGACTGAAAATTAAACTGAACAGATTTTCATTTGACCAGAGGTTATAAAGATGATAAAAATAGCTATTAAATTCAAAAGCTAGACATTCAGAAAGTGAAGGTCCACTTTAAACTCACAGTCTACTGAAATGTTCCAAACACTTGGATTTGCTATAAGTTGTTCTCATTATGAACTGGCAGTAGCCACAGGATACTGTCCTCTGGGAAGTGACCTCTGAGTGAGGGTTAAAATTTAAAGCCTGGATAGGGCCATCAAGATTCATCCGTGTGTGACATACTAGAAAAGGTCTGTGCAAACAAAACCTCTTAACCAAACAAAACATCCAACTTGCTCAAAACATCCACCTTGCTCTTCTACATTTACTGCCCGTCATGTCTGTGAGGTTTTTTTTACCTTTTTTGGTTTTTTTATAGAGGATCCAAGCACGTTTCACAAATTTTCATCCTGCTGGCAATAATGTGCCAGCTCTTTTTATGGAAAATATTTTGATTAGCCTGGTACCATTCTAGAAATGTTGCATTCTCCTGAGGCATAATGTAGTCTTGTTTATCTCAAGTGTTAAAAATGCCTGAGCAGCCTTTTGCCTCTTCAAAGCTCTTGCTCTATGGCATCTTACTGAGCTTCATCAGAAAATTTAAAGAGTCAGGAAAGTATGTCTCAGCTGCCATCTTCACACTTGTTACTTCATCTCTCTAAGCTGTCTGTTCAACATCCAGTCTTAGGTGTTTTCCATCAGCTGACAACAGAAATACGCATTTTTCTACTACCCTATGAAGCTGTTCAAATCCTAGATTATTCTGGATAATTTGTCAAATATTTGCTTGTTTGTGCATTTTATTCCTGATCTTTATTACACAATCAGCTATACCAAAAATCATCTCTGTCTGTTTGTTTCTAAATAATCTCAGGAAATGAAATCACTTTAAAATTACTACTTCACAGATTACCACCTGTTAACTCTGTATTTAATCAGAGAAAACAGTGCTAAAGTGTATTTGCATTCTGATATTATGTTTTAGCTAAAATTGCAATAATAGTAAGCAAATTGTTCTGATGCCCAAGACCTCATAATAACACTAATTATGTAACAGTACTTGAATGGTCTTGATAAGCAAGCTACCTCATTTTGAACTCCCATTATTTACCCTTTCCAATGCAGAACACCTTCCTAGTCATTTCTTTCCACCATCCCTATGTATGATCTCCTATATACAGTTCTGTGTCAGAGATTTCTCCTCTTCAATCAATGAGAAGAATATGCAAAACATTTGCCACAGGTGCTTGCAGAAAACTTTAAAACATAAAAGCCTACAAACTCTAATCTCGTTATATGGGAAAGACATAACTGTTCTATGCATCCCCTGGTTCCCAGCCTTGGTTGGGAAAAGTTGCTGAAGATGACACAGGTAGAACCAGGAAGCAAAATCTGACACCAGCAATGAGTAGCTCAGCAGCTGAGCAGTGTGAGTTGGTGGAAGAGCAGATTTGCTGCCTCTTATCATTCGTATCTTGGAGATAAGTCTAGAATTTATGGACCTTTTATTGAGTGCTTCTCTACTACTGATAATGTAAAGGTGTGAGTAGCAGTTTTAGGATTTTGATGAAAAGCAAACAGTGGTGCAGATTTTTAGCATTCCCATTCAGCGAAGTTTTGTTAGGAATGGGAGAAAGATACGTGGGTGTAAGCAGGTTTGGAATTAATGTGGTTAAGCAGGATAAAGCCAGTGGAGTAAATTAAATCAGTAACTGAGATGATGACAGACTGCACAAAACAGAGAGTAAGAGTAGCACAGTCACAAAGTCGAGAACATCTACAGTTTGAATGGGCCTTGAAAGGCCTTTACTGGGTGCTGAATCACTTTAGTCATGCACACGTTCCTAGCAATGCCATACAACTGTCATAATGTATCATCAGCCTTCTGATTTACCATTAGTTTGATAGCTCATGTCAGTGCAGCAGCTTGCATGAGTGATTGAAGATCTTGATTCAAAATCTAACTGAAATCATATTGAGGCACACTTCTGATTTTAAATTAATGGGAATAAAATAAATACTGCTGGTTACTGTATTGTTAAATTGCATGTTCTTCTCACACTTTGACTTCTTAGTATTCAGAGATCTGACTCTCTTTTCGTCTGTACTTTTATTGTCATACAGCACATGACAACTACATTATAGTGCTGCAGAGGACACTAATGATGCACATGAACAGCTGTTGGGTTAACCCACAGTTTCAGCTGCATGAAATCAGGACAGCGGATGTCCACAAGTATGTATTTGTTCATTCTCTAGTGTTAGACCTGCATGGTTTATTGATGCTAAGGGCCTGGTGATGCAATCACACCTGACCAAATAAATTTAGACATAAAGAGAAATAAAATAAGATTCAAGTAATCAAGTGGTTCAAAGTTCTTGTGTGTTTTAAACTTATTGAAAAGAACATGGCAGAGGGGAAAACAAAACAAAACCACAAAAACCTTCCCATTTAAATGATGATTAAATAGTTCTTTTTAAATCTTTGTGCATTTTTCTCTGGAGCATCTTAGGTTTTAGAAGCCATCATTTGTGTGAACTCATACCAAATCATGATTTTAATATTTAAATGACAGATCAACTTTTAAAAACTTCACTTGTGCTTTAAATAGCTATACTAAACCATAGAACACACTTGATGCATTCTCTGATGAATATTCAAAGAGAATGTTTGTTTCTATTTCTGGATCTGTTTCTGAATAGTACTTTGACTTTAGGCAAGTGACTACTCAGTGCCTTTTTGGCTGTAAATTGGGTATGATTGCTAGTAAAATGATATATAATTCTTGGATGAAATGCCTTTTATTAGTGTTAATATTTTTAGGAAAAATTTGGGCAACTACGGTCAATGAAATTCTTGTTTTTAGGCTGATTTCTGTCATTTTTAGGTTAGAGGTTTTGGATGGAAAATGGAGATTTGGATTATTTGGGAAGTTTCACTATTTGAATAATTTGTCTCCTGCTTCCTCCTGCAAAGCAGCCAAAGCCACAAGTGTCCATCCTTGAGGCATATGGTTGACATCACATGTCTGCCACACCTACTTTTCTGGTTGCCTAAAGCTGACCTTTGCCATAACTATGATAAAAATAGTAGAAAAACATTCATAGTAGCAAGAAGTTCTAGGAAATATCTGTTCATGCTAACTTCAAGAAAGTCAGGGAATGATTTGTTCATAGTATCTAAACAGCTAGATGGTATAGAATGAGTTCTAAAACTAGCCTAAAAACATGTGACAGCATCCAGAGGCTGGAAGTTGAAGACACATAATTTCACAGTAGGTTTCTTTGGATTTTAAAAAATGTGAATAACTAGCTACTGGAATGATATGTCATGCTGACTTCTCCATCATTATATTAATGAATGTAGGTTAGAAATTAATTCAGGGAGATTCTGTACCGCTCTACCAAGATTGGCCTAGAACCAGATCTGCCATATGATCCTAAAGAAGGAAGCATAAAATATTTTACAAGTATATTCCCTAGCTTCTATGTGGCTTATGTAAGGTTTATTTTATACCAGTGGCTCCTGACAGTCATTCATAAAACTTGCAGCATTTGCTATCCAAATAGCTTCCAGCCACTGACATTATATCCTCTAGCATATCTGCTTTCAGTCTGCTGCTGTTGTCCTGCTTCCAGATACCATTCATCTTTGAGCGCAGTCTCACTAGATGCATCGTTGCTTGCTCTGCTGATATCTTCATTGAAAGTACTCTGATACGAAAAACAGCAGGTGCCATTGAAACAAAATATCCATGGGATTTGATATGTTAAAATCCTGCAGGTCTGTTCTAAACCTGCTGATTTAAACATATGCGTAAGCTGGTTTACTCACTGATTGTTCATATTGCTTTTATCAGATTATTGTAAAACTATTTAAAAATGAGTTAGCTTGAAGGAAAAGTGACCAACAGCACTAAACATGCCCGTATCAACCATTTTCCAGTTCTAATGTTCAGGTGCCTCTGATGATCTTTTCACAAACATTAAATCTGTGTAGATCAGCATAGTCAAATAGAGGAATGGACCCCCATGTTCATTCCTGTTTCTGTGCCTCTCTGTCCCATCTTATCTCCCTTCCTCACCATTATGCCATATGCCACATTTATAAGGCTATGAACCTAAAATTGGGGTGGAGGAACTGACCCGAATTAGAACCAATTCAGCAAGATATAGATAATATATAGATTAGATAGATAGATAGATAGATAGATAGATAATATAGAGAACTGAAGGAAGGGTTCTTGCAGTCTGTAGTTTGTACATTCACTATGCAGCTCCACAAACAATTTTTCTGGTATTAGGGAATAAAATGGCATAGGGATGAAAAGAAGTATGAGGAACAGTCAGCATCTCTTTGGGTCAACTGCTCAGGCTCAAAGTATTTGTGAAACTTCTTTTCTAATACCTTAGACATCATTGCCTGGTGTGGCCTCAGCTTAAGGTTGAGCAACAATACAGCTGAACTATTAGATATGTTCTTACTGAGGTACCACATGAATCAGCATTTTTTTTTCATGCAGACTGTGAGGTTATTATAATAATCTTAACTCCCTGAAAACTTCAACAGGAAGTACTTTCGTATGATATAGAAAGAGGACATACGCAAGAGGAATTTTTTATGAAGTATACTTTCAAGATACTATTTCACATTCATTTTTTTAAAGTGACTGAGGAGATAAAGTTAGGTTTATGCATCGCTGAATTAATTTCATTATCAACATCACTGGCAGTATGTGAGCATCAGCATCTTGGGAAAAGAAATGCAAAGTTACATTACCTTAAATAGAAGGTCCAAATAGGGTGTAAAGCAGAAGAAAATTTTGCTTATATATCCTTTGAGGTTTGTTTCTTTTTGAGTGATACAAAAGGTAAGTTAGAACTTCAGAAAGAGGGATCCTGAATCACTGTGTTCTTTGTTGGAGGTCTTCATAACTTTCTTATACTTAGCACTGTTATATTTTACTTGACAACCCTTGTGCTATTTTTTTAAGTAGGTTCAGTACAAGTCATATTGTTATAATACAATTATATCACTTTCCAAGCTAAGTTGTTGAGCTTTCAGAACATAAATGAAATCTAGCTGGAAAGAAACAGTGAGTCACTTAATCTAATAAAGATCTTTTTTAAAGTACTAGAAAAATCTCTCCAACACATTATAAGTATCTACAGAAAGGGTAATGTTCAGTGGATAAATCACTGTGAGAGTAGTTTTACCTTTGTTGGATGTAATTGAAGTGTGACCTTAAATTCCACTTGCATAATACATTCCATTGATTACCTATAACTGAGTAATTCATCTCACTGAACCTCAACTGTCTAAGAGTTAGGTACCTGTTTTAAGTTATTCATCTGGATTGCATCTAACTCTTGTCAATACGGACATAAATATGCCATTCGAATGGGATGAACCATCCTTGGGAGCTCTCTCCATTGCCAGTAGAGAGAATGTAACTTGAACTGGATGCAACCATTTAAGCTAGGTAAGGTTAGGTGAGCTAAAGATTGTACTAGTATCTCCCTCGTTAATATTCTGTTTCTTTCTGAGTGGTTCCTCAAAGAACTTTAGATGTCATTGAATTAGGACTATGAAGTAGCACTTGAATTTAGGCTGAGTACTTTGTCTTTAAGAACCTTTACCATCTCTCTCTTTTTTATTTTTCCAGGTTGCGAAGTAGGAATGATGTCTGCCTACTTCTGTAGAAGAGATTCTTTTGCAATGTAAGTGATAAATACTAAATAAATTAAAACCTTATGCGATTTGATTTGCATGGAATTTCTACATTGTCAATTCCGTGCTGATATTTATCTGTATGTTGACAGTGACACACGTTAATTACTGACGTAGGCATTGTTCCTCTAAGGCCATGAAGGCCCCATACTGCATTCTTAAAAATAGGCTATGTTCCTATCTAATGTAATTGAGATTTTGGCTAAGACTGCAATACTGAATAGGTCCCCAAGTCTACATGCTTAAAATGAACATGAATATTCATTTTAAAAAGATGAAAGAAAGAAATGCACATGCACTGAAAAACAAAAACCTCACTTCTAAGAGAAATAAATTAGTTGCTTTAGCAGCTCATCCCTTTGGGGCACCTAAAGGCAGTAGTTCATATTATGGACTAATGGGCTGCAAAATTTCAGTGTAATGTCAGAATTTTGTTTCTGGCAGATTGAGAGAATTTTGTTATTTTGGGGAAGGCTGTAGGGGTAACCATAGCACAAAAGTAAGGTCAACTTAAGTCAGATCATTTTTAGTAACTGGAAGATTGTGATGGTTGCCTGGCAACTACAGCAGATAAAGACTAGCATTTCCAGGTGACTTGGGAGACTTACATATTTTTCTCTTGGTTTATTGAGAATATTACCTTTTAAGAGGGTCTAGCAGTCAGAAAGGTCAGTTAATCATAATTAACTTGACCTGTAGTAGAAGAAGAGACTGGTTGACCTGGGTTCTTCTGAACATCTTTTTTCTATATTTCCATGGAGTGTTAGTATATCATCTAGCTCAAGACACAGGCTTGATTTCATTGCTACTTTGGGATAAACTGGCAACATATATGGGCTCAAAGCATGTCTCTAGGTTCCCAGCATCATCCCCTAAGCATTTTCCCTCAGCCTGCAGAGAACACTCAACAGGTTCTAGGTGGGAACTACCCTACGCAGAACTCCAGCTTTACGCCATTTGCTGTGCATCAGTAGGAAATGGTTACAGAAGACAAAACCTTGTATTCTGACCAAGCAATAATACTTCTAAAAGTAAAAAAAATATTTAAATTTAAAAAGTGGTCTGTTTCTCTGGGTCATTCCCATTCTCTGGGACATTTCTCAACGCTTTATTTCCCATTATTTCATTAAAGAAGTAATTCAATTGGCAAATTGGATTTTTTTTTTTTTTTTAAGATTGTCTTGCTATTTTGTCCTAGTCATAGACATAGCACACACTTTAGCAGGATTTTCTGTACTGAAACCTTGCTGTTTAAGCTCTAAACATGCACAGAAGGTATTGGTGGACTTCATTTTTTGTACCTAGTCTCAGCTGGTATTACTTTCTCTTCTGGAATCCTTTTTATTCATCTTAACTAATTCTGATATCCCATTGGGTGTTTTTGTTGCTGGTTCCTCTGGTGTGTTCACATTGGCCATAAGGCGGTAATGGATGAGAATTTAATAATTTTCATGACTGATTCTCATAAATGTTGCCATTGTCATGTGGAGAGTAAGCTATCTTGAAAGAAATCAACTGCATCCACCTTCAACAGGATGCAGTAGACTATTGTCTTGCTTGCTTTATAGTCAGTCGAAGATTGCTGCTACCTTTTACTTACCTTGGATACTTATGATACAATGGGAGTCTGTAGCAGCCTTGAAGCACCCCTCCCCATCCTTTGCAAAACAGAGGACTCACTAATGGTATATGTTATGCCTTAAACAGCTGTTTTTTGCAACTTTGGACAGGAACAGATAGGTGGCTGTGAAGGCAGACACTGTCTTTTCCTCTCAAGGTGTCTGCAAAATGAAGGCCTACGTTTTTGAGATAAAGACAACAGTGTTGCTTTCACGAGGTCTACTGAGGTCTCAGTCCTCATTCCTGGTTAATTGAGATGGAACTAAGATGGGTCATCTAACAAACAATCAACCACTAGGAGAAATCATGAGCCACCAGCTACCCCTAGCAGATAAAACACTTCTGGTCAGCACTGCGACCGTTCATCTAATTTTTCAACCACCAACTCATTTCTGGAACAATCTTCTTAATTAGCATGAAGAGCGGGCAGAGTGAAGAGACAAGCAAATGTACTGGGTTATAAAACTTCCTTACTTGGAACACTGCTGATGCATGTTTGTGTATGTTTGTGTATGTTTGTATATATGTGTGTGTGTGCTGCGCAGCATTAACTAAGTTTCACACCCACCACCAAGAGAACAGAGATCTACTGTTCTTCTGATATCTTAATCTATCTCTCATTTTCCTCTCCCTCTCTCTCTCTAACTTTATTCTGGGCACAGAAGAGTAATAGCTTGTGAGTTTTGTTGTTAAAGTCTAGCTAAGTTTTATGACATAGTTACAAACTTCTGCCAAGCCACTATTCATTGTAATTCCACTGAGTGGTTTCTAGTAAATTCGTGTTTTAATTGAACTTCTTGGATGATTGTCGTCACTTCAGGTTACTGCACAGAGTATTCAAAAGTTAACCTTCGACCTTACCCCATCAGGCTGGGATGGGACAGTGTCTCACTGATTAGTTTAGACTAACTACTTTCAGAGAGCTACAGCTGAGTGTAATGTATTCCACACTTGATGATGCAAGCCTCAGTGTCCTGACAAGTCTCACAGGCATCATAATCCCTTGACCAGACAAATTTCTTATTTCTACAGCACCTCTGGTAACAATTTCATAGATTATGCAGAAATTGATCCGTGGTAAGGAATGTTTGTTTTCTCTTCAGACTGTTGGTCAGTATCTCAACCCTGTCTTTCCAAAGCATATGTTCCTCTTCCTCACCTGTCAGTCTAATCTGGCAATCAGCTCTTCTGAAAAATATTCCTTCTAGTCTTGTTTTCTGATATTAGTGAGTATCATTGAAAAAGGTGATGTTTCACTGTTTCATCATTCTAGCTGATATATTTTGTCATTCTTCTGAACTCATCCTCTTAGGTAACTGTACTATACAATTTCTGAGATAAGATACCATATATTTTTTAATAAGGTTCCAAACTGTCAGATTCTTAACTGCTCGTAACTGTCTGGTTTAAGTACCATAACACTACTTTTAGAGAAAGGTTGGCCTTGTAGCATCTATTTCTTTAGGACACTACTGAAAAAAAGACTTGATTTTTTTTTTTTCCGTTTTGACAATCCCTGTCAGATGCAGATTATTTTGTTGTTCTGTTTGATCACTACACTTCGTTCCCTGTAACACGATCCACTGTCTGGTTACAGTATTACAAATTTTATAGTAATGTTTTGCATAACATTTTCTAGAAACGCTTGATCAAATATTGAGTTCCCATTAAAAAATGAGAGTTTCGCTACACATGCCTTGTTGCAGACTCAGAGCACAATAATTAAATTGAAAATCAATTACCATAAAATAGTTTATCTTCAATATAAGTGAGTTAATGGATTTTGTTGGGGTTGTTCTTTATACTGTTTAATCAATATGTGTAGAACAAGTAACATTTCAAAAGCAATAAACAAGCAATTAGCATCCATATTATTATAGCATCTACTCGAAGACCTGGATGCTGTTTCACTTGTCAGTACATTTACTTTTCTTCAGCAGAAGCATTTAGGATTTCCACAAGGATTTTCATTCATTCTTCTCTCATTTTGGTGCTAGAGATTATCCGTGTACATATGACTTCAGAGCGTTGTCCTGAATATAGCTTGTATGAAATTTTGTTGCAGCAATTCATCATTTGTTTTGAAGATGAGAGATTTGGACACCTGCTAACAGTCACAGTACCTAGTATTATGGAATGTTAACTCTTGTTAGTGCCACCAGCTGCTGTAACTAATGTGTAAAAATAAAAGATAAGATTATTGACTCATATGTATAATGTTCAAGGCTTGGCAAGCATTTTTTTCAAGTCACGTTTGTGTTAGGTAGACAAACATATAAAAATGCATTTTGGGTCATGAGAGTGTTGGTAGAATTAGAGATAGTTGAGTGTAATTACACAAACATGCCCCTCTAAAAATACATTCACTGTAAGTCTTCACATAACTATGCTGAGAAGCGCTGATGAATTTGGGGACACACACGAAGGTCAGAAAGGTAGTACTATAGATTACTGCTCCTTGTACATTATTTTCCTTCATGAATGAGATACTGTATCTTTCATCTTTATTTCCCATCCCTTTTACTTGACCCATCGCATCATCAAATTTGACAACCATTTATAGCTCATTGGTGAAGAATGGTAGGTAAAATAGGTGGTAGGTAGCATAAGGATTCAGTTATGAATAGCTCTTATTCTAAGCAGTATTTTACAAGTAATCTGTAAGAAGTAACATATTCACATAGGGCCTTCATCAGATTACTGAAAATGAAGAATAATCTCAGGGACAAAAAAAAATCTTAGTTATAAATACTGGTCCACTAAATACTTCACCTAAGAGACTGTGTTGTAGAATTAGATTTTTATTCCTAATCTGTAGTCTAAAATATGGCAAATTTTAGAGTTAATCCAGTACTTTGCCCTCTTTACACATATTTCAACAAGGTCTGCTGCAACCCTTGTGTTAGAATAAACACTGAGACATGCTAGACCACAGGGATAAACCCACCTCATCTTGGGCTGAGTCTTGTTCTTTGCCACCAATGTTGGACATCAGAGGGTCAGCATGAAGCACTGGTGTCATGCAGAGAAACAACTAGTTCCCAGTACCACTAAGGGAACTAGGAAGGCGATGTAATGGTGACATCTTAGGTCTTTGGTTAGTATACATGTTTAACCAACTACAATCATATACAAGAGAGTAAATTGTAGCACATGATGTTTAGCACTTTAATGGGAAGTTCATGGGAAGACATCTCAAGGACAGTTTTATCCAATCTCAGTTTTATTTGTCTAATACTTTAAAATTAAGCATTCTCTTAGACCAGTAATGTCTCATGATGATTGTTCTTACATCAGTCTACCTAAGGAACTAAGAAATATATTTCATTAAACTGAAACACTCAGGTTTTTTTCTTTTTAGTACCAGATGCTAACACATTTACTCATATATTGTGCCATAACAAAATGTTAGCTTGATGATGCTCATTTCTGATTTTGTCAGAAATTGTCTGTATATTATTTACACTGCACCACTTGAGGAAAACAAACAAACAAACAAACAAATTAGAAGTAGAAGAAAATTAAGAAATGAAGCAGAGGAAACTTTAGGTGCTGGAATGTACTTTAGTACAGAAAAAAGTGCAGCAGTGTTTCATTATAGAAAATTTTAAAATATATTAATTTAAGAAAAATTTAGACAATGCAGAAAAATTCATCTTTTCTACACTAATTTATTCATGCAATGAATGTGCAAATGATCAAGGTAGAAAAGATTTCAAGCATAAATTAGAAAAAAAAAAAAAAAGACAAAATAAAAAATCTCAGAAGGATCCTATGTAAGCACATTTGTGGTGCTAACTGTCTGGTAAAATTAAGAGGTCCCACTGACAAACTAGCACAAGATGAATGTCCATGCTATGCATTCATAAAACTATAATGGCACAGTGATAAGGGTTGATCTTGAGTTTCCCTTTCATTGCATGACTGGCCACATGGTATTGCAGCCTATTACACTTGTCTGAGAGCTTGCAACTAGGTTTTCTTCAGTCTGTGTAGTCATCTTTGTTGCAGGAGTATGAAAATCTAGTGGTTCTTGTCAGAATTAGGTGTTCCAGAAATGTTTGCTTACAGCTGGTAGTTACTCAGGAGAAACATTGTAAGCAATGCTGCATAGAAAACATTCACACTGCAATACTGCATACAAAAACATTCAAACTAAATACTTTTTAGCTATTCATCAAAAGCAGCCCAAGCACAAAATACACAGAACTGATACTTTGGTTCTTGTATCTGGTCCCAGCTACACTGATCTTGAGACAATACCCCTTGG
This sequence comes from Nesoenas mayeri, assembly GCF_963082525.1. Taxonomy (NCBI): domain Eukaryota; kingdom Metazoa; phylum Chordata; class Aves; order Columbiformes; family Columbidae; genus Nesoenas; species Nesoenas mayeri. The sequence goes on from NC_137548.1 coordinate 32,243,974, forward strand.
TCTTTCTTTTCCAGCCTTCTGTTCAGTATGAAGCAGCTATCATTCAAAGTTCTCTTTCAGAGATAATCTCCCAGTCTGTACCAGAGTTGACATCATCTGCCTCTAATAAGACAGATCTTTGCTAGTAGTTTGACAATAAAAGAATATGACATTTTCTCGGAAACTCTACTGCTAGGCCACTGAAAAGTAATATCATAACCCTGAAGTGGGAGGCCCTGCCTTTTTCCCAATCTAACGTTCACTGGTATAATTTGCTGAAAAAATTATTTAGCTAATTTTAGCTCTAACGTCTATAAACCTCTGTACACAGACTATGTTTTTTCAAAACTAATTGTTCAAATAATTTGCCAAATATTTTGTGGTTTTATATTTTTTCTTTTGGTGGTTAAATAATATTGTGTAGCTTCTAATGTGAGTGTACACATTTAGTTTCCTCCTCCATCTATAAAATAACTCATCTAGGACAAGATAAATAGGTAAAAAAAATATGTTAAATAATATCTATGAATGACATCTCACAAACGTGTCTCTTTGAGCTAAGGGACAAATTGAGGGGCACAATGAGGCATTAACCTAAGTTTTTATTTGAAAAACACTTACTTAAAAACAGCACACACTATAAATAGCATGCTTGCTTAAATCAGCTGACCTAACCTTATTTAACATAGTCCTAGATATAAACTCAGTCACTTTTTGTTAACTTCAAACCTCTGGCTACTCCCTCAGATTGTCTCATGACTATCTGAGAGCCTGGAGCCAGAGTCACAGAACTGACAAACATTGGGAGCGCTAAAGTGTCAAAGGACGCCTTTCATATACACACAGAGGCGAGCATCAAGGATGCTGCAGATTTAGACTAAAATATATTTATCTTGACCTGTAATCTGTAATCCGGACAAAATCTTCTGTAGTAAGGACATAGGTATTCTTGTGCCGAGGTGTTAGATATTTAGGAAGACTTTTAAGGAGATATGTTGATTTTCTGGTGGTTTTGGAAGTGTTATCAGGATGCATCAATAGGTTTTGTCTGTTTCTAGTTTAGGAAACATACTGTGCTTTTCACCCCAGATCACCTTGCAATTCTCACATTCATCCCTATGTGACATAATGCAGCTGAAACCTGCCCTGAAGCTATTATGCAATGCTAATGCCTTTTTTGTTTATAGTGGAAATCAGCCATTTTCTGTGCAGCCTGAATGTTACCATTCTGAAGTGTCCTGTAAAATGGCATAGGCATTTTCTTTGTTTGTTCTAAGAGCCTTACAAATCCAGTTTCATAGAAACTCAAAAAGAAGGAGTTATCCTAGTTATTGCTGCTGAACTATTGAAAATAATTATATTTAAAAATTTATTTTGTTATGTCTGAGGTTATAGTTTGTGTACTTCAAAAATTGCAAAACTAATCGTATGCAGACTATTTTTTGAGTATTTGTTGAATGACTGATAAAAATAGCTTAGAAGCATTAAAAATTATGAGGATGCCAGAAAGACAGAAGCCTATCATAAGAAGAAACTATAAGTAGAACTTATAGATCTTTGCTCCTACTGAAAATCAAGGGGACTTTTACCCATGGCTGCACCAACAAAATATTTTTGAAAATCTCTATCACATGTTTCAGGAAAACCTACAAGGAAGGTAAAAGGAACAGCACTGTGCAGATGAATGAAGAGGTGAAATATTTGCCTCAGAAGGGAAAAAGCTATTCCTAAAATATTAATGACCAATGTTCCCTTTCTAAGGGTTGTTGCAGTGATATCACTGAACATCTTTAAGTGGCGTGTGTCTGCTTTGCTGCAGCAGGCCAGAGAGAGACAATTACCGCAATGGGCTTTTTTCTTCACTAAGGGGTAAGCTTACTGAGAATATACTGGCAAGAATAAAAATGCCTTCTGTTGTGCTGTGTTGTTCTCCTTTCATGCTAAAATACTTCTTTTGTGGTCATTTTCCCAAACTAGTCTGAGTTACTGGGCTCCATCTGCTGTGTAAGTGGCATATTACTTTAGGCATGATGTGTTACTGCATCTGTCTTTACGCTAAGCTGGAACATGATCCTCCATTCAGAGTACAGGGAGAGCACAGATAAAATGTCTTTTCTGACAACACAGTATTACAGAGAAGGATACAGACAGAGAATTTGTTTCTTTGTTGCTGCTGATTATACAAACCTTCAATTCAGTCAATAAGCAGCTGTTTACATTCTCCAAGTAGGACTTATTTTATGCAAATTATATACATCTTTGCTTTCAGCTAAGTTTATAACTATATTAATTTAGCTAAATAATTTATCTCATTTTTTTTCACTGTCATGTGACAGTTATTTCATTATTTTGAACTTTGGTATTCGCATATATACAATTTCGGTAGAAATTTCTAAATTTAATGACTGTATACGTAGTTCAAGAGTTTTTCAAGAGAATATATTTATTTGTCCTGTGAAGACTTCATCCTTGTTATACTGTAGACACTCTACAGCACTGTACACGTCTTTATTTTATTTCATCATCCATTCATTTGAAAGGCATTTTTAAAAAGGGCTTTAAGACATCACAGGGCATGGGTATCTACATGGTAAATTTTACTGTAAACAAAAGTTTTCTGTTTTATCCACAAATATAATCTAATTCTTAAAAGCAGATTTTCATTATTGTCATTTATAATCATCTGGGAAATTGTCCCCTCCTTTGGATAACACATTAACATTTTACTTCACCTGCAGAAGTCTTTAGCACTCTAGCAATAAAATAGAAGACTATATTTTCCAAATAGTCATTTATCAGTCATGGTTTCTGACAAACAAACACAGGGAATCTAGACATTTTTGGTCACCTAAGCTTGCTTTAATTCTCCAAGGTTTCAAGAACTGATAGAGGTTGTCAAAGAATAAAGAAAAAGAAAGCCACAGGATGCTGAGCCCACAGGATGTTAAGACATATGGACATTCAGTTCCATCTGCTTTTAATCATCTAGAGTTAAACTAAAGAGCAGGAGTTGTCTTTCAGGCATGAGATTTGTTGCTTCTGAAATATTGTACACATTGATTTTTATTGTCAGTTGATTCTTTACTGTGTTATTTAGAGTAGCTTTTTGGGTCAACATTAACCTGTTTAGTAGGTTAGTGATTCATGAAGATTATTAAAAACGTTAAACTTCCTGTTAGGTTGGAAGCAACATAATATTAATTATTACAAAGGCAGGTTTATAGTTTTGCTGCTAGTAGACGAATAGGGTCTAATATATCAGTTGATATGCTAGGGGTATTGCCTGTAGTTCCATGTTAAATGAGAACATCCAAAACAATGAGAGAACAGGGATATTGAACAGTCTTTATAGTCAACTTAGTAGTGTGCAGTGTTTGACTGACCTGATGTAGGTAGTAGAATGTTATTCAGGTTTTTACCAATTAATCTCAGTTGCACATATTTCATCTTGATAAATATGGAATCTATTTAAGAAGATCGAGTCACTCAGCAGCATAAGCATTAACTACAGGTTTAAGCACATTAGCATATGCAGTTCTGTGTATGAGATAATTTTTCTACAAACATTCTTTAAGTCTTGATCACTCATTAAAATTAATTGAAGACTTTCTATGAAATTGGATCATTAGTCATGGACAAGGATCTTCCTATTTAGTCAAAAGGCTTTAATAAAATGAATTAGATGTAAGATATCTCCATCTTTATGCATTTTATGCCTTGCTTTTCCTTCAACAAGGAGATTTCCAAAGAGCCTTATCCACTGCAAAAGGTAAAGTAAATCCTGTTTGTGCTGAGAACAGGCAAAACAATGGGAAACATGAAGAATTTGGAAACTGCATGTAGGGGACTGTTGGGTTGGTTTGTTTACATTAATGTTAAGGAAGATAAGTGGTGTAACTGAGTTTAGAGAGACATCACTGATGGGAAAGTGTTTTACATGGAAAGGCCACAAATGTTACTTTCTGAAGAAGAAATTAAATCTGGCTTTTTTCTTAGATACTTTGTAATTGTTATTAAAATACAAGGTCCCATAATTCCAGATTTTGAACATATTCATGTTTTAATTATTTCTAAAGTGGAGAGAAATATTGGCAGTTATCATATCTCCAGGTTTCTAAAATTTGCTCTTATTCCTAGCCAGAAAATAGTGATAGTTTGTGGCCGGGTGTAGGAGGGGTCAGGGAAGATAGAGTTTTTGCTTCTTTTGGTTTCTTAAGTTTAGTATCACACTAACAGGGAGGAAAGAGAAGTCACTGATAATGTTCAAATGTTTTTGGAAAGTTATCAGTCAGTTATAAGAAAATCAATTATTGTTATCTCTAAGGACATGGGAAAAAAAACACCCCACCTTGCAGTGGTATTTTGGTCATAGGACAAAATGTGGAGTTAGCTTGGGTCCTGGTGTTACAACAGAAAGAAGTGAGAAGCATTAAGAATATGAGGAAAAAGATAAGAACTGCCATTAAATTTGTGTCACTCATGATTCCTGTTAGATAACTGATTTAGTGTTATGAGATATAAAAAGTGTAATTTTTTCCTCTGAAAAAAATGAAAAATTATAAATGATATCATCAACTTCTTAAACAAAAGTCATCTCTTTTGTTTAAAAAATTAGTTCATAATATGCTATGTAACTATTTATAAATTGGTGGGTTGAGGCTTTTTTGTTACAAATATTACACAGACTAGATAAATCCTAATGGGATTATGACTGGGAGATAAAGCCCAATCTTTTTACTGAGAGATACCAGCTTTGTCTTGTCTTTTCTGCATGGGCCATATGGAGGTGTTGCTGGGGCCTCTGTAGGAGGCAGACATCCCCATCCATCCATCTCTCCACCCACATGGAGGAAGCAGTGGCAGCTCATCTGAGGAGAAGGCAGCTGGCCAAGCAGAATCATCCCCTGGGCTACATCCAGCTCGTGGAATACCAGAGACCATCCTGGGCCAGAGCTGCTCATGGTTGCACTAGTACGAGCTCTGAGAATACCATGAACCTCAGCTGAACCCAGGAACTTACACTTCCCAGAAGAATGTTCTTGTCCTGGCAATTGTTTTGGTGGGGGGGAGGGGGGGGGGGGAAGCATATTAGTTCTTCTAAATTTCTTTAATTTGCCATTTCAGACTGCACAGCTCCTGTGAAAAATTGAGTAAGATGGGTGCATTTTGGAGGCATTTCCTTCTACAATTATTACTAAGCATGTGTCTATTGCTTTTGGTTAATTGAGCAAACAATGCCCTTGATAGCCATTTCTTTTCACCATAGTCAAAGGCAAGGTAATTAGTTAATTGCCAGAAGGCGTTGTTAACTGCTGGTAATGAACCACTATTGAGGAAATTACTACTACAGTACTGTTAGATACAGCAAGCATGCATGAAGGGGAGAAATACCATTTATGTTATTTCTGTACTTTATTCTTCAAGGGTGTTTTAGCACATACATTGTTGAGAGATACAGATAGGAAAAACAAAACCAAACATGCATTTAGAGCAATACAATTATCACACTGTTATGAATTATTCTTCATGTGGCTAGTAATGACATGAATTTTCAAGACAACAGTCCAAAACCATTCTTAACCTTTCATCTTGAAATATTGATCATTTGATCCAGCAATATATAGGATAACAATACTTTGTTAATATTTACATGGTGAAGCACAGTGCAATGTATTTTTATGCTATTTACACAAAATAACTTTTAAAAAAGCCTCATACTAATCTATATGTGATTATCACAATTCTCACTAATAACTGTTATTTGTTTAGCAATACATCTGGTATCTCAAAAGAAAGAGGGTTAGGTTATGCTTATATCAAGCATATGAAACAGTTTTAAGAAGGCTAAATTACAGTGTAATTCCAACAAAAATAGGAATTAAAAGTTAAATCAATTTTTCAATAATTATTTAAATTCTTGATAAAGCGTGAAAACTAGATTTCTTCTTAGTCTCAAAAAATGTCTCTGTGAGCTGTATTTCAGATGTTCATACAGAATCCTATAATAAATAAATTCAGTATATTAAACCCAAGTGTATATAAGAACCATCTGTACAGGATAAGCCCAGTGCAACATACATTATACTTCATGAAAATTTAGTTTCCATGTGTACTGTGAGTTCACAAAATCACAGCATCACAAAATTACAGAAAGGCTCAAGTAGGGCCTCCTAGAGCTGTTTGCCAGGATCATGTCCAGATGACTTGTGAATGTCTCCAAGGTTGGAGACTCCACAGCTTCTCTGGGCAACCTGTGCTAGTGCTTGCTGTTTCCTGATGTTCAGATGGACCCTCCTGTGTTTCATTTTGCACTGAAAAGATCTGGCTCCCTCTTCATTATACCCTTCTTTTAGGTATTGAGATACATTAATAGGATCTCCCTGTGCCTTCTCTTCTCCAGACTGAATAGTCCCAGCTCTCAGCCTCTCCTCATAGGAGAGGTGCTCCAGTCCCTTAGTCATCTTCCTGGCCTTTCATTGAACTCCTTTCAGCAACTCTTTTGTACCGGGGAGACCAGCACTGGACACAGTACTGCAGAGGTGGCCTCACCAATGCTGAGTAGAGGGTAAGGATCACTTCCCATGACCTACTGGCAGCACCCCTTCTAATGCAGCCCAGGACACCACTGGCCTTCTTTGCTGCAAGGGCACACTGCTGGCTTGTGTTCGACTTGGTGTTCATTAGCTTTTCAATTACATATCACAAGAATATGCACGTATGAGAAGATGTTAAAGGCAATCACATTGATAGTATATCTGGGAACAAAATCTAGAAACCATCAAGCTGTATGGAAATCTCCACCTCATCTGAGCAATTCTGTCTGTATGCAAACACTCCACAGATGTGACTGCTTGTCTGAACAGGCCTTTGAGGTGAGTTTTACATGCCATACATATACCAATGCAGTCATCTACTAGATATCCATGTCTGCTGTGTAAAGGATTATAATTTCCTTTTACAAGAAGAAAAGCCCCTCCTCTGGCAAAATGAGGTATTCAAAGTTGACCAAAACTGCACTACCACATCAGAAGAAAGTTTAGTAGAAAATTCAGTGAAAGAGTATCATTAATTATGAAGATTCTAGCAACCTGCAACCATGTAAATGGTATGAGTTTCTACAAATCAGTATATACTGCCAAAAATATTAGCTATTGTATGCTATTTATCTCATCACAAATATATTAGTATTTATTAGTAATATATTACTATCTATTAATATTAGACTATTATATAGATTATATTGTGGCTTAACTTCTGGAAATATTTCCATTAAAATTAATTTATATAATTACTAGTTAACTGTAATTTATTGACAAATGTTCTGTCAGGATTAAAATTTAATACACAGCTTCTCAAAAGGAAAGCATTTTAGTCACATAAGAAAAATGGGATACTTTTGGATATTATTTGTCATCATCATTTTCTTTGCAGAATAGTTATGAAGCAAATTTTAGCAAGTAAGTATGGAGTTTAAGTGCGGTCTTGTGTGCAGGCAGTACATAAGAGAACGCACAAAAAGGAAGGTACTATATATAGGTAGCAGATTACATACTAGTTTACTACAGGCATTTGAAGGACAGGAAGGAGACATTGGGAAGCAGAAATTGATGTATAGAAACTCAGAAACTAAACTGACTGTAACCAGATCTCCCATTTGTGATCTATTTCAGGCTACATAGACAGCACCTACTTAAGGTATCTAAGTTCAAATACTTTAGTTCTGAGTACTCTATTAAGTATGGAGGAGATTTGGAGCTAAGCAGGGACCTTGGACTGGTGGTGAATACTTCCCTATATTTCTGTACAAGCAATTCCCTATATTTCTATGCAAGAAACATAATTGTTAGCTCAGCATAGTCACAAACCAGCAAGTACTGAAATCTCAGTGTCTCGGTAGTTGCGTTGGCACATGCTTACCTTAGGTCCAAGCCTTTGGCAGTAGCTATCCTCCCCCAACAGAAGATTAGCTCCCTAACTCTCCCACATAGCTTCACAAAGGAATTTAGATAGCACTTCAGCTCTCTAAATTTAGTCTGCCACTTCATTGCTCTAAATCCAGCTGTGAGACCCTCAGAAAGCCCTGCTTAGCTGCTACTTAACCTGAAAGGCACTGAAATTATCTCAGCACCAAAATACTCAAGCAATAAATTCTTCTAGGTGCCTAAATTTCTGATGCTGGATAGTGATATCCTATGCATATCCTGAAGATGCTAGGCAGCTGCGAATGTGAACATGGCAGATTCTCAAATTAAGCATTTTGCTACTTGGCTTCTCGGTTGGGACTAATCTTACAGACATCCTTATTTGCCAACTATCAAATCGGATTTCAAATGTCCTGTTGCCAGAGAAATGGATGTTATGTTATCTCTGAATAATTCACTTCTAGTTCATTTTTTGCAGAGGTGGAAGATATGCTTTCAAATTCTTCTTCCAAATCAGGCAAGCAAGGTAGGTGAGAACTTGAATCTTTTCACTGGGATGTGGTATAAAAAGAGAAACAATAATTTCTCCCTGTTTTTCCCAGAAAAAGGCCATTAGAAGCTAGGATTAATAACCTAGATCCAAATTCCCCCATATTGCAGAAAGACATTTCCTCCTGACTGCCTCAGCAACATTGCTGTTCAACAGTCTCTTCTTTTTCTTCATTGGTCTTTCTTATAGACCGGCTTGGGTGACTTTTTACTCTCTAATTGTCTGCTATGGGTTCTATTCTTAGGACCGTGGTTCTTTCCATGTGCAAGATATTCCTAAATCTGGACTGACAAGTTCACTAGAGAACAAGTACCTACCAATCAGCATTACTAAAGCTAATCCCACTTGGAAATTTAAGTTCTGGCTGTTTCATGTCCCCTCTGTCTGATGTCTCAGTTCAGTACTGCCTACTCCCTGTTTTATATACTGTCTCACTGCAATAAATCACGTCCCTGCAACAGATATGAAGTTTGTTCCTCTCCAATTTGAATTCTTCCTTCTTTAAATGATATAGAACTGGATGTTGCTCAGGATCACAGTTCTTTGGGACTTTTCACAAAGAGAAACTGGGCAGGTGCAGAACTGTTTGCAAGTCCGTAGCCCAGCTGTAAGCTCCCTCAGACAAGTAATGTCTTTCAATTGCTTTCAACATCTAATGCACACATGGAGCACTTAAAAAAATACAGTCATAAGAGGATGGAGAAAACAATTAGTGGATGAAAGGAATTTGTTAAGAGTGACCATAAGTAATGAATTAAAAAATATTCCACTGGGTTCAATATGCCAAATAGAAAATGGATTTAGCCTGGAATATCAGCTTTCGTCAGGATTGTCTGGACAATTGGCATCCAATTAAAGTGAAGTCCACTATATAGCCTCTGCAAAAAAAATCAAATCAAGGATTAGTCTTATCTGAGATTTCAGCTTGCTGGTGATATAAAAAAGTTACTTCACAGAATAATTTTATACTCAATAACTTCTAAAAATATAAAGAAAGAAAAATTAAGAAATGCTATTTTTTAACCTTAGGGGTGTTATGGTAATCTTCAGTTTTCTGTTTTTAAATTGTATTTCAGGGAAAAACGTACACATTTTATTTCTGTAGCTGCAAGGGCAAATCCACAGTTGTTAAGAAAAATAATCATTCCTGTTGCAGATTTTCCAGCTGTGTAATTGAAGTAGGTGAACATGAAGTGGTGTATGGACAACTGAAAGCCAAATAAGATATTTGCATAACATTGTCCCGCAACAGCAAATGATGCATGTATTTTCAAGTGTAATTATTACAAGCCAATTTGGTTGAACAATATTTGGGGGGAAAAAAAAAAATATTATTTTAGAATAACTTTAAGATTTAGTTGTTTGCAATATTTAAAGCATGTTGGAAACTTATTTTATTTAAACTCTAACATGTCCTCATAATAGAGAGAACAACTAAGCTTGTTTCACTATACCTTTAATGTTTTAATCACTATAATTTTTAAATATATTATTTTTCAGAATTTGTATACCTAATTTCAGACCAGAAATTAGGTGAGGTTTGAGGTTTGTTTGGGTTTTTGTTTGTTGGTTTAGATATACTTAAACTGAACCTGTGTTATCATATTGCTTTGCAGTTCCCAGTGAGATAGAATGGACAAAACATATTTTGAGGTGAAAAAATGAACAGAAAGATGTTATGAGATATGTTTTACTGCTCTTCCTGCAGAATTTGTCAGTTTTGTTTTCATCTAGGTTTGACAGATCATTTTCTTATTTATTTCATCCTGAAGATTATAAAATTACTTAAATTTTTCCACATTGTGTCATGCATGACATTTGCAACTCAACTTCATATTGAAAAGTAATGTGTCTGACTACAGTGTCACAGTGGTTTACAGGTCTGATCTGTTAGCCTAGATGCAGAACTGAAGTACCGCAGCTGTATTTTTTTCAAATATTATCTGATAGCTCTGTGTTAGCTGTAGCCTTGCATTGTGCTGAAGTACCATATCAGCAAGCCTGGAGCTAGCTCAGAGATCTTCAGGATGAAACCATGTGGTACTCTGTTTTGTCCTAGTCAGAACACAACAGACTTTATGAATATGTGGGAGTTAATCTTGCCAAGCTTTTTAATTTTCTTGGAGAAACTATAGCTATCAGAATAATCTATAATGTATGTTGCTATCACTAGATAAATTGATGTTTTTATTTACTTTATTTTCCTTATATAATTTCAGCAACATATTATGAGCCCTTTGTTTCCAGGGTAAACTGATCTGCAAAACAGTTGGATCGTTTTAAGCAGAAGGTGATTTTATTTGATCCTAGAAACTTTGAATGCTTTGGGTTGGAAGGGGCCTTAAAGATTATCTAGTTACAACTCCCCTGCCATGTGCAGGGACACCTTCCACTACAGCAGGTTGCTCAAAGCTCCATCTAACCTGGTCTTGAACACTTCCACGGATGAGGCAACCACAGCTTCTCTGGGAGGCCCATTCCAGTGTCTCACCACCCTCATGGTGAAGAAATTCTAATATGAAATCTAAATCTACCCTCTTTCAGTTTAAAGCCATTACCCCATGTCCTATTACTGTCCCTCTTCAGCTTTCTTATAGGCCACCCTTAGATACTTGAACAGACCTGACAAAACATAATGTTCACAGAAATAATATACTGTGAGTTATGAATGTGTTTACTATTTCATCCAGGGTTCATTCTTATTCTAATTCAGTTTAATAACAAGATGTTATTAAATCAAAAAGGATGAGAAAGAGACTAGTGTAAGCAGTGATGCTCTATTAAAAACATTGAAGGCAGCAAATTATTTTTATAGGGAATTTGCTACTCCTCATTACAAAATTATATTAGGCTTGTGGGGAATGTCCTATACATTATTCTGTATTTTCTGTTGAGGAAAGAAAAGTCTTCCAACAAGTGATTTCCATTATACAAGTAAAACTTCAGTGGAGTGTGCTGGCAAAAATCCTGACATCTGAGTTGTAATAAATAACATTTGAAGAAGATAACTTTCCCCATAAATATCACCATTGTATATAGCTTGTGAAATTTAGAGAAAAAGAAAAAGCAATTAAAACAATGCAAGAGAAATGTTCAAAAGATGGAAATGCTTTGTCCAGTTTATAATACCTAAAGACTAAGTAGGTTTGAGGTTCCTCAATAGTAAGTAGTGATTATTTAGTCCTTCAGCAGTGTCAAGTTTGATATCTATGATACTGCAGAACAAGAAATGCAAGCTGCACACTGCTGGAAATGGGAGGAAACCCAGCTTTTAACTCTGGGATGTTATATAAGAACTGCATCACTGTGCCAGGAGTTCTGCTGGCATCAAGCAAAAGGCTGCAGGAGGAGCTGTCCTCCACCTCAACATCCCATGTGAATCCATAGCTATCAACAACCACCTCCAGAGTGAATAGGTCCACTCTGCATAAAACAAAGGATCAAAGCTGCCAAGAGTAGAAGCCGTGAAAATGCATTTGATAACTTATATCTAACAAACTTAGCTCGTATTAGTTCCATCAGTTCTGTACTTAATTTTTCTCAGGTTTTGACCTTTTAGAAAATGTCAGAAACTTTGCAGATGATATTTTGTTGACAATATTATTAGCCTAGAATGTTTTCATTAGAAGAATTACATATGGTAAGTATGGGGAGGTATCTTTTTCTTTTCTAGTGTCCCTATTATAGGGTTGATGTTATTATAGGTCAGAAATGTTAGGGGTTTTTTTGTTTATTTGTTTGTTTTTACTGTTTAATGTTTCAGTATATTTTAAGAAGACATCTGTGTCATCTTATGTGAATAAAAGAAATTATCAAAGCAATAATTTGTTCAAAGACCCATTGCCTCCTATTTTTCACTGTTAGATTTTTTTTCTGCCATGCACTTAACTTATATGAAGCAAAATGTGTAGGCACACAAAATTATATATCCAGACTTGCATTCTATTGTGAATAACAGAAGATATTTGAATTTTGGAAGGAATACAGTACTGAGAAGAATATTTGCATATTAAAGCAAGGGATTATTAAAACTGTACAGAGAAAGTCAGAAAGACTGATTTTTATTTTTTTAATTGTCTTCTAACATACGGGAAAATGGGTAACAGTAAACAGAAAAAAATGCCCTGGTAAAAAGAAAATATCTTTAATGTTGAAAGAAGAACAACAAACTTAGTTTTATTTGATTATGACCTAGGAACTCACCAGCTTTGCTTACAGATCTGAGAAGTTAAAACTGGAATAGCCTTGATTGGTACTGTAATGTTAGTGTATTGTGTTGCTGTTAAGAACATCCTGACTGACCTAATGTAGACAGAAATTATTTTATGAGTACAGCTATATCACTGAGATTTAACTATTTATTCTTGTCTAAGATTCACAATTTCTACTGAAAAAATGACTCTCCAAAGCCATGGACTATGGCTGAAACACATGTTTCAGGATTGCTGTTTGGCATATATCATTTAAGCCCATGATAAATGACAGTCAATAGAAGGTGTTCAACCAGAAATCCAAGAGTACCACACATTGTTGAATCGTTTGCATTCCATATACAGGGTTCAAATGTTGTGACACCAAAAAGTATCCATCTCCATAGCTAGCAACATGCAGGTGAGAAGAAACAATTATTTTTAGACGGACATGGAAATTAAGCCATCAAATTGAGAGGAATGTGTTAGACTAGAGGCTAGGATAACACAAAACAATACAGACTCTACTTAGTTGTAATACAGTCCTGCCAAAGAGCTGCATTGATCATTGATCTTTGAAGGATTAAAATAAATATTCAGCTTGTATGGAGGAATTAATTTATACTGTTCCAAACTCCCTCCTTGGCCTCTGTGCCCTAAAATGTATCAGCGTACTTCACACTGATTTGTGGCAAGGAGGAAAGCACAATTTGAATCATTGCCCAAACAGAAGGTGAAACAGTGAATTTTCTTCTAATCTTGCCAGTACTCTTCCTGAGGAACTGCAGTATAAAATTTATCACAAATGCAGTGGCTTCTAGGGCTAAGGAAGGTGGAAAATTCTGTGGTAATCCAAAATTTTAGATTAAGAAAAGGCAGCTTGTGGATATGACCCAGTATACTGGTCAGAGGCAACAGCATCAATTTTTTTTAAATGTTGAGAGTCATTAATATGCAGAAAGGCAGTTTACCAATGTTTCACTCATTTGTAGATTAAACAAAGGCTCATTAGCTCACATGAGACAGTTTGGTTTTATTTTTATCTACTGTATGGCTGGTGCAATGCCTCTACTTTTAGCATTTTCATTTGGCATTGCCTTCAGTCCTGACATGAAAGTTAACATTAATCTGCCAACTCATTCTGATTGGATTGCTTTGGAAGTCACTCCAAAGTCACAATGGCTAAATGGGATGAAGCCGTAAGACAGAAATGCATTGCAGTTAATACCTCTGCAGTACTGAAGTTAAGCTAGGGCCAGCCCTAATTCCTGAAAGAAAACAAATCCACAATAATCCATCCCTTAATTCTGAACAGAGTGGCACAGTGCCAAAAAATATAAAACATGTATTCCTTACTAAAACACTGCATCTTATTCTGCGATGGTTTCTCTTGGCCTTTTATTCATGTAGTTTGAGGTCAGTGAGCAGCATACATGTGAAGGTGTTATCTGTACTGACAACTACAGCATTCCAGTGTTCTCATGAAGTAAGAGGACTTGGGGAGAGAATGGCTGCTGAAACAAATTATTTCAGTTTCTGTTGTCACAATTAAAAGGCAAAAATTAAGATATCTTCTAAACCCATAGGCACACCCACCCAGAAATCTTCTGGGAGTATTTTTGGCCATTGAATCCCTCTAATGTCCAATTGGGTAAAAATACAATTGGTATTGTTTTTCATAATCTGGGTCAGATTCTGGTTCTGCAAAAAGCAAGGATGATCCCATTCATGTCTAATTAGTCTCTGTTTGGAGATTTTGATTAGGAGCATGCTGATTTTAGCCCGAACCTAGACTGTGTTATTTAGAATCTATTCTCCCTAAAGTGCTTTTGTGATGATAACTTAGTGTGACAAAAAGAACCAGTTTAGACATTTCTATCTTTATCCAAAAATGTGTCCTCATGTAGAAATAAGACTTAAAAATACCTTACTAGCATGAAATGTCCCACAGAAACAGATAAGCATGTTGGAACATGCTTAGGTGGCTAGCGAGTATTGCTAGACATCAGGCCTAATTTAGACCTCCTTAGGATTCCTTTGTGATAGCTTTTTTGTAATGCAAGCCTTTTACATTACTGATATATAACTTTAAAATCAAACTAAGAATGGACATTTGTTCATTACCCAGCCAGAACTGAAAACCACCAACCAAGTGTCAGCCTGTCCCACTTGTTTCAGGGTTGGCAGGTGAATGGCATCCTGGTAACTAGTCGGAGGCCTTGAAGTTACCTATCTCAACAAAGCATAGAGGTATTTCAAGAAAATCATAGAATCACAGAATTATAGCATCACAGAATTTTAGGGATTGGAAGGGACCTCGAAACGTCATCTAGTCCAGTTCTCCTGTCAGAGCAGCAACACCTAGATGAGGTTACACAGGAACACGTCCAGGTCGATTTTGAATGTCTCCAGAGAAGGAAACTCCACAACCTCCCTGAGCGGCCTGTTCCAGTGTTCTGTCACTGTCACCATGAAGAAGTTTCTTCTCATATTTAAGTGGAACCTCCTTTGTTCCAGTTTGCACCCGTTGCCCCTTGTCTTTGGTTGTCACTGAGAAGAGCCTGGCTCCATTCTTGTGGCACTCACCTTTTACATATTTATGAACATTAATGAAGTCACCCCTCAGTCTCCTTCTCCAAGTTAAAGAGACCCAGCTCCCTCAGCCTTTCCATGTAAGGGAGATGCTCCACTCCCTTAATCATCTTTGTGGCTCTGCTCTGGACTCTCTCCGGCAGTTCCCTGTCCTTCTGGAACTGAGGGGTCCAGAACTGGACACAATATTCCAGGTGTGGTCTCACCAGGGCAGGGTAGAGGGGAAGGAGAACTTCTCTTGACCTACTAACCACCCCCCTTCTAATACACCCCAGGATGCCATTGGCCTTCTTGGCTACAAGGGCACAGTGCTGGCTCATGGTCATCCTGCTGTCCACCAGGACCCCCAGGTCTCTTTCCCCTACACTGCTTTCCAACAGGTCGTTCCCCAACTCATATTGGTACCTGGAGTTTTTCTTGCCCAGATGCGAGACTCTACACTTGTCCTTGTTATATCTCATTAAATTTCTCCCTGGCCAACTCTCCAGCCTGTCCAGGTCTCACTGGATGGCAGCACAGCCTTCTGGCATGCCAGGCACTCCTCCCAGCTTGGTGTCATCAGCCAACTTGCTGACAGTGCACTCTGTTCCCTCATCCAAGTCATTGATGAATATATTAAATAGTACTGGTCCCAGTACTGGTCCCTTGAGGGACTCCACTGGATACAGGCCTCCGACTAGACTCCATGTCATTGACCACAGCTCTCTGGCTTCTTTCCTTCAGCCAGTTCGCAGTCCACCTCATGACCTGGTCATCCAGACCGCACTTCCTCAGTTTAGCTGAGAGGATACTGCGAGAGACTGTGTCAAATGCTTTACTGAAATCAAGATAGACCACATCCACTGCTTTGCCATCATCTACCCATCTGATTATGTCCTCATAAAAGGCTATGAGGTTGATTAAGCATGACTTCCCCTTGGTGAAGCCATGTTGACTGTGCCTAATGACCCTCCTATCCTTGATAGGCCCTGAGACAGCATATATGCAGGTATATGCATTAATTTAGTCAACTAGACTCCTTCGTCAGCCCACAATTCACATTATATGTGTGCAGACTCCAAGATAGCTCAGTGCAACCTGCTTTGGTCTGGCAAGCTTACTGATAAGTAACACAGGACAAATGCAATGGTGTTTTTTTCAATATCTGTAGAAGTATCTACATTCTCACCATACAGATCTTGAGCTACTAGGTGTGATGAACACCAGCTGACTTTATGCAGAAACAGCTGAGATGTGTGTTTGTCACAACACTTCAGGTTCTGGTTGTGAATATACTATATAAGTACTATGTGATATGTGAGCCATTTCAGTACTAGATTCTTGCCTCTGTAATCTTCTGTCCTCCTGCCTCCAAGGCAATAAACCTTCTTGGAATATGGTATGGTGCAGCATTGAACATAGACACTGAGTTGATGCTGCGTGCACCAGGCTACAGCAGTTGGGATCCTTTCTTAACCCATGTGTTTCATTTTCCTCTTATTCTATTCCTGCCAAATAAGAAACTGACTGCAGGGCTGCCCTGTTGTGATGGTGATACTGGAGACTTACTACATCAGTTTGGCTGGCAATATGTGAAAAATCCATTCCTTGTCCCTTGGTGCCACCAGCAAACCACGTGTTCTGCCCTTTCCTGGGGTACAGATGAACAGCACAGGGGCTGGTTTGTTGACTGGAAGGGAGCCAAAACAGCATGGTAGAAACATGCAGCTGCCCTTCCAGAGCTGTTTCCATCTTCTCTCACATTTTCTTTGATGTTGGCCAACCACTTATGAACTTAGTCTGCTATGTTCTATCCTTGCTAAACCCTGTTTCATCCCATTTTCCATGCCTGTAGTCTTTCCTTCAAAAAGCTAACTAAGATAGAAGCTTTCAAATGTTGGAGGCTGGGCCTACAGCTGCCTAAATTGCATTATGCTTGGCAGAATTTGTCAGTCATTCCCCCTCACCTCTTCCCAGCCTTTATATTTTTTATTATTCTGGGGTAATATTCATGATGTCAGTACAGACACATTGTATTTTCAAGTTTCCACATCATACCTGGCCCTATGGCTGGTATTCACTAATCTGCAAGTGCTCTAGTTCCAAAACACATGCCAGATCTTAGGCTTCAGGCTACTGAAGCCTAAACCTGTCATGAACATGACGTATATAGCTACCAGAGGCAGCAGGTTCTGAATACTCAGTAACATTAGAACAGTATGTTGCATGGGCTATGTGCTGCGAACATTATTTATAGTTCACTTGTGAGTCAATTGTTTGCAGCATTTGCTGGAGGTAAGCAGGGCTTTCAACCTTTAAAAATAGATGTTAACAATAGGCATGAATATTATCTTACATGCATATATGTGTGAGTGTCTACTACAGAGCTACAGCTAGCCATCCAAACAGAAACAAACAGCCACATCAGCACAGTACTGATGACCTGATTAGCCCTGTTTCAAATGTAGGGTCATACATGAAACTGTACTGCTTTTCGAAGTTATGTCATTTTATCACACAGCACTGAACCCAGATCTGCCAGGCTATGAGGGACTGGCTCATGGTTACTTACCTTTATGCACCGCTATCCAGCCATCCAGCCATATACTGACAATGGTGCTGAAGGCAGGGGTATCACAGTTGTTAAAATGTGGTGTAAGGGGAATTCTTGTTTTTGTCTGTACAGATTTCTGCACCTGTGTTTGAGAAGCCATGCCAGAGGGTGGAAACTAGATGTTTCACCTCCTTGTCACATCTGGGCTTCTGAAACATTGACGAAGTCACAGAGAAACCATTTCAAATTGAACTCACAAAGAATAACACAAAAATTTATTTTTATATTTTAATAATTCTTGAAAATGGCATTGTTATCAATATTTGATTAAGCACCTTAAAGTAATTTGCATCTGGGCAGGAACAACCCCAGGTTCCTGTATAAATTGGGGAATGACCTATTAGAGGGCAGTGTAGGAGGAAGGGACCTGGGGGTCCTGGTGGACAGCAGGATGACCATGAGTCATTGTGCCCTTGTGGCCAGGAAGGCCAATGGCATCCTGGGGTGTATTAGAAGGGGTGTGGTTAGTAGGTCAAGAGAAGTTCTCCTTCCCCTCTACCCTGCCCTGGTGAGACCACACCTGGAATATTGTGTCCAGTTCTGGACCCCTCAGTTCCAGAAGGACAGGGAACTGCCGGAGAGAGTCCAGAGCAGAGCCACAAAGATGATTAAGGGAGTGGAGCATCTCCCTTACATGGAAAGGCTGAGGGAGCTGGGTCTCTTTAACTTGGAGAAGGAGACTGAGGGGTGACTTCATTAATGTTCATAAATATGTAAAAGGTGAGTGCCACAAGAATGGAGCCAGGCTCTTCTCAGTGACAACCAAAGACAAGGGGCAACGGGTGCAAACTGGAACAAAGGAGGTTCCACTTAAATATGAGAAGAAACTTCTTCATGGTGACAGTGACAGAACACTGGAACAGGCTGCCCAGGGAGGTTGTGGAGTTTCCTTCTCTGGAGACATTCAAAACCCATCTGGACGTGTTCCTGTGTAACCTCATCTAGGTGTTGCTGCTCTTACAGGAGAATTGGACTAGATGACGTTTCGAGGTCCCTTCCAATCCCTAAAATTCTGTGATGCTATGATTCTGTGATTCTGTGATTTTGAAGAGTTGACTGTGGTGTCAAAATTTCAAGACATACATCAAGCTATAGATTAAATATTTGGGTTTTGAGCATTTATTCTGAGATTAAACATATGAAACAGATAATTTACTTCTGATTATTCTAATATTTTGATATTTGCCCAGGCAAAGCTATCTAGAAGATCATTCAGACATTGCTGTCAAAACCCAAGGTTATAGTAAATTTCACATCTCATGTGATAAATGGTGTCTTTGCTTTATGGGAAAGGATAATTGCATATAGAATCACTGTAATCCTGAGTTACTATTTGTCAAAAAAAAAAAATCGGCTATTGGGGTCCGTAGCAAATTTTTAAAATGCTTTCACTTACTCATTCTGCTGCAAAAATCCCTCTGTAGGTACTTGTGGGAAAATGCTGAAGTTGATGAAACAGAAATTCCATCAAATGCATAAAGGGTTGAATTGCATTATTTTGATCTAAATCCCAAATAAGTACAAGTGCATTCTTTTACTGCCCTGACATAGCAGCAGTAATTGAAATTCAAGGTCTGTATTCTGAATTGTGTTACAGCTCAGCTGTGAGGCTGAGAGGTTTGAATGAAGATAGAATCCTGACTTGACCCTTTGCCCTCTACCTTACCACATTTTACTTATTATTCTGTTTCAATCTGCTGTTAAAGCATTCTTCCATCAGCTTTCAGATATCTGAACACATAAAACCGTGAAGTTCAAATAAAATTAATCTCCAATGTGCCCCTTTATTTTTAATGTACCATTTCCTTGAAGAGAAAAATAATGTTTGAGCTATTCTTAAAATCAGTGAGAAGCATCAAAGATTCTTCCCTGAGATTTGTCTGTTGTGAGGTTAACATTTAGAAGAGAAGATTTAGAATCTCCACTGATTCTGGCCGGCAAAGGATTACAACACAGTCTTTTCCCAGAAATACTGTAGATTGTTCATGTTCTGTTGGGTTTTCTAGGGCATGGTTGAGGACTCCTAAACCTGTTGTTTCTTACAGGATATTGGATTTTGCTAAATTATGTCTTCACCAAGGGCTTTTGAGATATTTTTAGCAGAAGTGAAATAAAAAGAGGTTATTAAAAGGGCAACTAGCAGATGATTTGGCAGCATTACAGATAAAACATAAATACCATCTTCTTCCACTGTCAGTTCTGCTGTTCATGTTCCTCTAACCTAAATATGTTTGGTATTTACCACCAATTCATTTAATGTTAGGGAAAGAAGAGGGGAAAACAGAACAATATTTTTGGAAAAAAAAAATCACATTTCCTCACATAAAATCTTATTAAAAATTTGATTGCAGACAACATGTAGATCTCTTGAGGAGATATTAAAGGAATGATATTTTCAAACAGCTGGGAATTTATTTATATAAACAAAGGTATTTGTTATGGTTATTCATCAAATTATTCCTGTGTATAGCTGAAATAGTCTTCAAACTGTCTCTACATTTTATATGGTATATCTAAAATAGAATTGTAATAATATAGCTTCAATTAAAAGAAAAGAGCTTACAAAGCAGTAAAAGAAACAGACTTCTGTCTAGATCATTGATAGCTGGTGCTTGCTACGGTGGAGTTTAAAAAAAAAAAATGTTGTTCATTAAGTATTATCAGATACTTTGGGAAATAACCTGAAGAATATTACTTCATTTTCCTTTTATTTTTTTCTAATGAACAAACACAGGAAAAAAATGGTCTGATTTTCATTTAAAATCTAATTTGTATTTAGATATTCTTGCTAAACAGGCCAAGAATGTGTTCTATGAGCATCTGAAATATTTCCAAGAATTCAAATTCCTCCAGGTGGTTTAGATGAAAACACTATCAGCCAGAGTCGCCATTGCCCTGAGCCTTCAGTGACATTAACAGTGTATAAGATACCACTAAATTACAATAGACTTTTCCAGTGGTTTAGCAAACTTCATAAGAGCATGCCAAGAGGCCTCCTTTCTGATCGTGATCTCCTTAGCACCTGGTATGGCCATCACTCAGGTTCAGATAAGTGACTGTAGAGTAATCCCTGCACAGGATGGCTCAAATAGCACAGACTTAGAGAAGGGCTTAAAGAAGCTTGATACTAACTAGGAAATCAATAGAAAGAAAAGGATTCCAATAGTACCTGGCAGATTTTTTTTTCTTTGGTGAAATTTCAGACTCTATTGTTTAAAAGGATGTAGGATTAGCTATGGCAAAAATAATGTAAAAACCCTGTTGAAGTTTTAGCTGTCAGTTTAATAGTATGAATTAATTTAAATGCTAAGATCTATAGTGAGTGGCTTTTATAACGTAAACTGATGGATGCTGAAAATTAAATTAGAAGGTAATCAGAAAAATTAGAGTTGGTTTGCAGCATGAAATCAGAATTAGATACAATCTACCAGAAAATACATTCAACTGTTTCCTAGCAAAGATTAATCTGTCTAAGTTTTGGATTACCACATTTGCAAAGATGTTACATGCTATTTCAATAAAACAAAAATATGTTTGAGTTCCTCTTGCTGCACTGAAATTTCATATTATTTCCTATACCTAGTATTATCCAAACTTTCTCATATAGAATAATGGGTCTAAAAAATGTTTTTAATATTATTTATTATAAGGAGAGAGAATTGTCATCAAACCTTGTATTTTCAAATTTGAAAATAATGCATGTTTTGGTGCTACAGAAATTTATGTTGCAAATTCAGGTCCTCCCAACACCAGAAAACTTCAGAGGTAATAGTAGGAGCAGTAACAAAATAATAAGAAAGAGACAAGCTGAGAAAAGTGATATTTATTCAAAAATCTGTTATTTATTCATTCAAAAATCTTCAAAAAACTGTTCTAAATGCTTATTAGATATTTTTTAATAACTGACCACTTCACTTAATGTTCAGAATTTTCCCTGTATGCAATTTTATAGCATTCAACTCTCTATAAGAGGGGGGAGTAAAAGACTCCACATTACAGAAATTCCCAATGATTAAATTATTTGGGAAAAAAAAAAAAAATCCAAGCTTCTTTGTATACTTTTTTTTTTTTTTAGAAATGGGAAACATAGTAAACATACGTGCTTATTTTCTCCCCTTTTGTTTCTTGCAGTGTCCTACATGATGTCAAACTTAGATTTGGGTTCATTCCTGATACCTTAAAATCCCAGATAAAGCTTCTTGTTGCAGTATCACAAGATGCCAACTGGCTTTACTGGCTGGACATGGCATCCCGACATCTTGTGCAGCTGTCTAACCATGCAGAGGGCCAGGATTTTCAGAACTGACTAATGATTCTGTTGCCAAAATGAAACTTTGTGGGTCAGACAGTGGGTAGAGGCATATCTTAAAAATCAACATCTAAATGTGTCTGAAGTAGCAACTTAAGATCTTTGGAAAGGCTTAGCTTACTATTTAGAAAAAGGAGTAGACTGTTAGGCAATGATAGAGCAGGTGAGTGTTGTCTTTACTCTACAGAACTTATCCTGTGAGGAGTGCTTGCCAGGTTCCCTGGTCAGATGTTACTCTTCTGGTACCATAAAATCATTTGAAAATGCATTGTGAGGTTTCATATCTTGGAAAAGGCTTCATATAGCCAGATGTATTAATTCCATTTGTGGAAAGAAGTATGATTCCTTCACTTATTTTGATTGAAGAGTTTTGAAAATGTATTTCCATTCCTTTGTGTCAATATGATACTGTAGGAAATTACTGAACAGTTGAAATAAAGAAAATGTCATCTCAGGACTCCTCAATCATAACTGTATATCTGATTTCTGCTCTAATAAAAACTGAAAAATCAAATTTTCTGTGATTCTGTGAAAATCTGGACAATTTTTTCAGGCACAGTGTTGCATTGTGCTGTGCATTCAATAGAATATTTGCACAGAGTATTTTTGAAAATGCAGCAACTTCAGTGCAAGCAAACGTGAATGACTTGTCAATCATATCTTCCAAACCAGTCTAACAGACAACACATGCCAAATGGTCCTTTCATGTAATATGAAAAAAAAAAAAAGCCCTGTGTACTTCTAAACATTACAATTCAGATGTTTAGTATACAGGAAAACTGCTTTTGCAGAAGAACAATAACAACAAAACCTCAATAACTGCATGTGCTCTAGTGTCAATTTTTTCTGTGTAAATTCAGTATACCAGCTAGGGAAGAAAAAACTTTTAGGAAAGGCACCAGCTGTTTCACACAAAGGCCACACTTTCAAACCACAGAAGAAAATTTAATTTCAGAAAAGAAAATTTGATGTATTAAAGAATTAGGAATGGATTCAGGAATAGGATCATGCAGTAGGACACTCCTACTTGTCCTACAGAACTAGACTAGGAAATGTCTACCACCTAGGTGAAAGGCACAATAGCATGTTAGGTGCTTTCAACAAGCAGTTGTTCAACAGTTGTGGGAAGAGCCTCTATTACTCCATGGCCTTTAGCCTGTTTGTAAGACCATATGTTTTTAAACAGTACTGACAATCTCAGGTTTTTAAAAGAAAAATAACAATCCAAGATAGCAACTCAGCAACTCAGAAATGCTTCTGGTCAGCAATGAACCGTATGCAATGTTTAGATATGCCTAATCTTTCAAGTAAGTCTGTAAACTTCTGCAGGACTTAATATCCTAGGACACTGATGTATTTTCCAAAGTAGATACAGTAAAGAACTTTCTGATTATTAATAAGTGTAGATCCTAGGAGTAAATGGGCGAAGCCATTGTGCCATTAGTGGCATATATTAATAATATTTAATATAATAATATTTGCTTGTTTGCAAAACTAAGCACAAACTCAGGCTTACAAAAAGAGGTTTGGAAAGCTGAAAAGAATACATCACTATACTATGGAAAAGGAAGCCACTTGTGTCAGTATTTGCAACACTAGTTTCCCTTCTGCAGTGGAGAATGATGAACTTTTCCACATGATCTAAAAGCTTATAATTACCAATGAGATGGAGATTATGGCCTTTAGTGTGCCCTCATTTTTAAATCAAAAGTGTGGTTATCGAGGGTGAAGTTGTGTCCTTGAGGAATGGCTCTGAGAAGTGCGAAGTAGAAGATCACTTATATGCAGGCCCTGATTTTCTTTCACTGTTGTTTTGAGCAAGAAGATTTACAGATATAGCTTTTTCTTCTCTTGTCATTACAAAAAGTATTTTATTTGTTTCTTCTAGCATAGAAGACCCCAAATCTAACCAGACTCATCACCTATGTGGATAGTTACTGGATTTGCCATGCAGTAACTTGACTTAACTATTCCTTTTCTTGCACCAAGCTGGCTGTGCATGTTCTCACTTGATGAGGTTGGAAGAAAGAAACACTGGGAATCTGCTCTGTATTATAGAGAAAAGAAAAAGAAGAAATCTGTCACAGCACTGTGGAGTGACTGGGGACCAGAGTCTAAACCTCATTATGGTCTTGTCCCACCCCCAATAACAAGCAGAAGCTCCTAATGTTTGTGGGAGGCCTTGGGAAATTTTACTGAATACTTAAGGAATTTACTGACCTTCAGATTATAAGAGAATCTCGAGGAAGGGCAAGATCAAGAAGGTGGGTCAGCAGCACTGATACTCATTTTTATGCTGTAACAGCTGTTGTTATCAGACCAAAAACATTTCCATTCCTCTTATTCCCACTTTGAGCCCGAACCTAATCCTATGGGCTGGCCAGAGTAAATAGTGCATAGATCAGGCAGATTTCATCACAGAGCTTTTAGCAGAGGGCACTTGTGTGAATTACACAGCTTGAAATTTCCACAAAAATAATTTATCTCTCTTAGTTTACTATAATGATCTACTGGTTTGACTAATGATTTTTTGTGAGGAAAATCTTCTCTTGCTTTCCACTATAAAATCACCATAAAAGTGTCCTCATCTTGGAGCACCATAATATATATCTTGTAAAATATTTTCCACCAGTATAAATAAAGACTTTAAACCTGTCACTCCTTATTAATATCACAGCATTAGAAACCAGAGACAAAAGGGAGGGGGGCAAAATTGTTGTTGCTTTATTTAGAGACAAAGTACGTGGGGAAAAAAATGTCTCACCACTTACAAGGTACATGGTGATGTCACATTCCACAAAGATTTTGGTGCAACGAATATAACAGTCTGTATCTGTTAATTTTTATAACACTTAACACTAACTGGAGCAGAAGGAAAATACAGTATGTTCCTTTACTGCCGTTGTTTATGGCTAAATATAGAAATCCTATGGAGCCTGTAGGTAAATTGTTGTTATCTAAGGTTTCTCATTATTCAGTCAAGTCTGCACAGGAAGACAGGGGCATCATACACTGTTGAGATGCCTGATATTTGCTCAAAAGTTATCTAGAAAAGTCTGACCTGAGTTCATTTTTAAGATAAGTTGTCTTCTTCAATATGTTCACAGCCAAATCAACTATATGAGAAAAGGCTTTATAACAGAATAGTACCTGTATGCACATCAAGACCTCACACATCCTCCTTTCCTTTAAAGAGAAATTTGAATGTTCAGGGAGGAAAAGAGCAGCAGTGTAGCTCAATGCTTTCAACGGTCTGGATGACTGGGGACCAGGGCTGCAGAAGTAGCTGGTCACCTGCCATGTATGTGTAGACAAACAGTGACAAGCGAATCTCAGTGCACTGAATGCTGGGTACACAGTGGTGTGCAATCTTATGTGACATGACTGCTCAAAGGAGAGGGTATCATCTTGTTGATTTGAATTATAAGCACCTCCTGGCATAGCATGTTATTGACAAGATAGGCAATTTGGTACCCAGATTGTATACTTGCACCTATCATCTGCACCTCCTTAGTCAAATGGGTGTTAGGTTTTACGTAAGATATATTATAATTTTTGTAAGTTTTGTGCATTGCTTGTTTCACCTTTTCAGGTTTATCCCAGTATGATTTTTAATAGAAATTTTGAAATAACTTAGTAAAAAATTTGACACACATATGTAGTAGGTATGAGAACAGAAGAATTAACACCTTCAGATGCTGATATTTAAATTATCTGTGTTTTAAATTTTTTTTTATTCTGACAGATCATAAAAAAGTATGATAGCAGCTGCTGATATCAGGAAGCAGGATGGTATCCAAAATATGCACATATACAAAATATGCAGGGCAGAAAGTTCTGTCTGTGTGGAATCTACTTCAGCTGTTTTGAAACAGGAGTACGAAGTGGCAAACAGACTGACTATAATCTACTTCACTGTTTGCAGCTCATGACTGATAAATATTCCTTAATAATCATAAAGGCTGATGGACACTTGAAACATAACACACAATTTTCACCACGCTTTCTCTGATTTGTTAAGATTCTCCAATTAGCCAAGTTTCAGTCTTGCATTTGAAAGCATACGGTGTGGCTTCTGTATCCAGCGTCTTCAAAACCATCAGAACTCCATGTGGGTTCAGTTTTTAGCTCCTCAATAATATCACTTGCAGGTTATTCAAAGTGTTTCATGAAATGTTGTGTTCTTGTGTAGTTTTAGAATTGTACAATACAAAGCCAGCTGAACTTCGAGGTTAAATGCTACCAGAAGATGTATGGTATGAACATTGTGGAGACCAAACCATTCAAAAATATATATTTCTGAAAGAAAGGTGTGTCAAGGAGGAGGGATCTCTAGTTTTTGGGACACATTTGTTAAATGATGGATAACAGCTTCTGAAGACTAGCACAGTGAGGCTGACTGTGCTGAGTGTAGCTAGGCAATGAAGCCTATAGGTGTTGCAGAGAGATGAAGACACTATTAACTGAAGCACAAAGCAGAACAAGTACAGCCTGTGGTGAGTGAAAGTAAGGAAAGAAGCAATGATTTCTAAAATGTCATGTTAGCCCAGAGAATTTGGGGTTTTGATGCATCCAATTCTCAAAGACAAACTGCATCTCATTAGGCTGATGCAAAACTAACTGTGATTTTGGGCCATGAATTTTAAATCATTATAATTAGGCTCAAATACATATTTATTAATCAAAACAGGAACCATCACAACCAACACATTTTTGTTAAAAAAAAATAAAAGTTTGTTTATTCCTGTAGGATAAAAATCTGTGCTTCAGGATTCAATAAACTCCAGGAAAACATTTTCTGTATCCTTTTGGTTGTGGAAAGATTTTCCCTGCAAAAAGTTGTCAAGATGCTTGAAAAAGTAGTAGTCAGGTGGCGGGAGGTCAGGTGAATATGGCGGATGAGGTAAAACTTCATAGCCCAATTCATTCAACTTTTGAAGCGTTGGTTGTGTGATATGAGGTTGGGTGTTGTCATGAAGAGGAATCGGGCCCTTTCTGTTGACCAATACCAACTGCAGGCATTGTAGTTTTCAGTGCAAAAGAATTTGCTTTTTGTCTAACATAATTTCCATAGTCTAAAATAAGTATAAAATAAACAGCAAGTAATGTCAGTAGCAAAAATATATAAAGTGAGAAAAGTGCATTTGAATTATGTATAACATAACCACATTTATTTAAGAGTGTATTCCAATATAAACTAGCAAATTTCAACAACACAAAAACTGCAATTCCTTTTGCACCAGCCCTGGGCCCAACTGCATAAGCACCTATACAAATGTTTTATATTACATGGATGCTACTGACATTTTTAGGATTTTGACAAATACATATGTTTGCTTTCCCATTTCTACACCAGAAAATGGACACAAACTTTGACTAGCAAGCCTCCTGACAGTTCATAGACTGCACATCCTAGGATTTAAATGTGTCAAGTAAAAAAATTTCCCAGTTCTCCAAAGAACTGCATACATTAAGAATTTCTCATTCCATGATACCTGCAAGAACAGAAAACTCCAGGCTCTGTTTTCCCCAGCTGCATACACTCCCATGTGAGTGATGATGGGCTCAGCCATTCAAGTGATGCAAAGGGAAAGGGTGTTCACATTACTCTGCCACAAATGTGTTGTATCCTCATGCCATGTGGAAAGGAGGAATGTGGTATCTGAAGCTCCTCATAGCTGAAAGCCGACTGCCATGCAAACTATTGGTCATGCACTTCAGTTTCTTCAGATGTGCTGGAGTCCTAGTGGGGATACTGATTACTACTACAGACATTTTAGAGATTCTTTTTATGCTACTATTTTGGGGAAGCTGCTGAGAAAGAAAGTGTCCAGCTCTCCCCAACATTTGAAATGTTGTGGTGGATCAATCTTTCCTCTTGACTGGGGAGACACAAATGCAACTTCAGTGAGTGCTACAAGTGCAGGAAAGGCATTGCTTCTTTGGGGATGATTAGTACCAGCTAATTTACGGATTTGGAGAGGGAGAAGAATGGTAATACGATAAAAGCCCAGCTATAGGAGTGAGAAGAATAAGTCAAATTTTTCTCTCTTTATGTTAGTTTAAATTCTCCCTTCCATTTGTACAAAGAAAGTGGTAGTTTTTATTTACACACATCCCAACACTTAAAGCACTGATTTTATTAAAAGGGGGTAATTTGGTCTTTGTATAAATAGTGCTATGAAAATAGTTTAACAGGTTATTTTCATTATTAATTAGTACTGTTCAGCCAGTCCCTGTTTATTCACTGATTTTGCAAACTTTATTTCTCTATTTTTTAAGGGAATGGTGGAAAACAATTAAATTGAATCTCTGCCTTAACCTCTCCAGGTAGAGAAAAAAAAAATTAAAAACATGGCACTTGGTGTTGTTGTAAAGTGGGGTTCATAACTCTACCCTGCTCCATGTTTTTTGTGTATGAAAGTTACACAAAGGCTGAGAACATTAGGTTGTATGAAAACATTGAGCCATGTAAACACTCTATGCCTAAGCTAAAGTAATTGCCTGCAGGTCATGGAGAAAGTGAGCCATTCATTCCACTTTAAAAAAGGTAATTGTTTAAGACTTGCACAATTAATTGTCCTCCCATTATCAGAGGGAGTATGAACAACTAGTTTAGAAAGTAAACTTGATATTTAGCAGATGAAATTATTTACTAGAGAAAAAGTACAATTAATGTACATTTTTTCTGCAATCTTATAAAAATTTCTAAGATCAAAATGGTCTAAGTTTGTGAGGTTTCTATCCTCTTTGGTGTAAATCTTTCATTATTATTCTGCCTGTAATACTATAATATTTCTTTCAGCTTGTGGCAGGTTTCTTCAGATTGGCTGTGAGTTCCTGGCTGCATGTGAATACAGCTAGAAATTAGGTCCCATATGACTCTGGACACAACCCAGTACTAAAATCAGAAGGGTTACTTTTCATCAGGGAATTCAAATACACTCCATACTCAGAAATCTGGAAGTACTCAGATTCAAAGCTCTTTTCTGGCTGGGCTCTACTCAACATCAAAGGTCTAAATGTAACATGGCAAGAGGAAGGCAATGAAGAGATAGGAAAGAGTGAGTAGGCAGAATTCCACTCTCTAAGGCCAGGAATAGATTTGCTGTAGTTAGCAGATCTGCCACTAAACACAGCACACAATGCTGTAAATATCACAGCATAGCACTATTTGCATCTTACAAAAGATCACACCAGGGCAATAGTGATGTGGTCTCCTCTACTCTGTACAGCTCCAGCGTTAAAAGGGGAGAGGGTTGCCATCATGCCCCTACATTTTATGCTGTGAAAAGAATGCAAGATATTTTTATAGCTGTCTGGGTTCCCTCTTTTCCTCTAGGCATCTTTCCTCAGGCAGCCTTCCAAATGCAAAGCCATCATACAAGCAAAATAAATAAATAAAGTAATTGGATTAGCATTGCACATACAAAACCTAGGAATTTTAAAGGAACAGGTTAGAAATATGAGGTTTGCATGGCTTGCAGTTTGAAAGGTCAGAGAACAGATAAAACCTGACAGCTAATCTTCAGTGATCACTGAGAATGTTCTGAACCTGCCTTTTAATGTTTTACTTTTCAAAGGCATATGAAAGAGTCAATAATTGCTATAAATTTTGGGAAAATGAAGTTCTTCGCTTATTCTTTCTTTTTTTTTCCTTTTTTTTTTTTTTTTCTTTAATGATACTTCATTCGAGATCAAGCTATTCTAATCCATATACTTTTCAGGCATATAGAATGAAACAGTTTCACAGAGTTCTTTGAAACAAAATGGTTATGAACAAAGTGATAGACATCATTGATTTCGTGGAAGCCCACTGGCATTGGTCAGATTACTTTTAACAGAATTAGAACCAAGGAATAATTTTAGAGGTCAAAACAAGCATTTGTTCAAGCACAGATTTACTGGGAAGTATGCATTGGTGTTCCTGTCCTATCTTAGCTTCTACTCATGACTTTTCTTCAAGAGCACTGTAACTTCTGAAACTCCAGTGAAGAATTTTTCCAGCCTATTTCTTGTCTGAGAGAACTGTGAGGAACCATGGTGCTGTATTGTTCTGTGAACACCACCAGTATTGCTGACACTAGGACTAGGAGAGATGAGAATTGTTAAGGTCAGCTGATTCAAAGTAGGGTTTCCGCACTCATCACATCTCTGAACACAAGCACATGCTCTTTTGACATGGTTCACGAGGTTCATGTGAGGGTTAGTACCAGTACCCAACCCCATTTATCCTTAGGCTGCACTGCTGCAACTGAAGACAGGACTTTCACCAGTATTTTTTTTTTTTTTTTCCTGGAGCAATACAAAGAACCTGTCAGATAAAAAGACTGTCTTTGTAAAGACAGAGGGAATATAGAAGGTACCTCCAACCTGAAGAGATACGTGAGCAGTAGACAACAATAAGCTAGGGGAATAAGCTAGAATGGGAAGTAAAATGGTAATAGTACTAGAAAAGCAGATAATTTGGGTGTATACGACAAGAAGTGGAGGGAATGATGTGTGTCTAAGGAAGGCCAGAGTAAGAGGAACGCCAGCATTTAAGATACTGTTACAAAAGAAAAGGGAAAATTCTGACAAGTATGACTAGAAACCACAGAGAAAGAATGAGAAGTTTAATTTGGAAGGAAAAGCCAAGACAGCTAAATATTTCTAGAAAGTCTTTGTTTTTATTATTTGAGGTACCTGAGTTGCAGATGGTAATGCTATAGAGTTAATCCTACTTTGCATCTTTCTTTGTTTTTCAACTCTCATCATGTAGAACCTTCCTGGTACTCAATGCTTCAATCTGACACTGGGAAACAAGGAACATACACTTTGCTGCTGAGCCCAGTCCTTCCGTTTATACTGAATATTATCAATTTTTGTATTTATGTACTGGTTTTATGCACTGCTGTACAGCCATACCAGAAACTTCACGGTAAACTCATAAGCAACATGAAGAAGATCTGGTAGTATCTCTTGTGTGAGGTATTATTCATATGATAAAACAGATTTGTTATTCTCCTTCCTTCCTTTCATAGAACTTTACATTATATGTACCCTGAAAACTCAAGACTTTCATATTTCCACATACACGTATCTAGCAAGATCTACCTGATTGAGGCAAGAAAGAAAGGCAATGAGAATCCAATATTTGAGTCCTGATAGACTTTGGTAGTTCTAGAAGAATGACCAACTTGTTTCTTGAAGGGCAGAAGATCATGAACAAAAGGAGGACGGATGTTGAAAAAAGACAGAAAGTCAGAAATTTGAGACATGGACATACATCAGAGGTATTACACAGGTAGTATTGCTTCACCAGGAGAGAGAGGACGAAACATAGGTAGATTCAAGACTTTCTGCAGAAGTATTCATTAAGCTGGAAACATAAAAGGAGAGAGGGTATGATCTTGAAGACTGGATGATGAGAAAATACATGACTGAGGGAGATAGTAGGAAGAATAAAGTATGTTGGTAGATTGAAGAGTACAGAACTGATTAATTGAGACTTGTCATATTGCACATGGCATTATTTCTGGTAAAATACAAGGGAGAGAGCAATTTCTTGAAGGATATGATCAGCAAGTTGGAATTTTCTCAGATTTTTAACTTAGAAAGTGCTATATTATTCTTGTGTCAGGGAAGACATCACAGAGCATAGTTGCGCCAGCCCCCTCAGTAAATAGTGAAAGATACTGTGCCAGAGTGTCATGGCTTAACCCCAGTAGGCAGCTCAGCCCTACACAGCAGCTCACTCACTCACCCCAGTGGGATGTGAGAGAGAGTCAGAAGGGTAAAAGTGAGAAAACTTACATGTTAAGATAAAGACAGTTTAATGGGCAAAGCAAACCTGTGCATGCAAACAAAGTAAAGTAGGTACTATAATTCACTACTTCTCACTGACAGGCAAGTGTTTAACCATTTCCAAGAAAGCAAGGCTTCATCGTGTATAACAGGTACTTGGGAAGACAAACACCATAACTCCAAATGTCCCTTCCTTCCTCCTTCTTTCCTCAGATTTTTATTACTGAGCACAATGACATATAGCATGGATAGCATTGGTCAGTTGTGGTCAGCTGTCCTGGTTGTGTCCCCTTCTAAACTCTTGTGCAACCCGAGCCTAGTTGTTGGCAGGGTGAACATGAGAAACAGAGAAGGCCTTGATGCTGTACAAACATTCTTCAACAATAGTGGAAACATTAGTGTGTTATCAACAGTCTTTTCGTCACTAATCCAAAACACAGCACCATACAAATCAGCACACTGAGGAAATGCAGTACCTCCTGGAATGAAATAATGTGCAGGAAATATAATGACTTCATTTAACGTAAGCTCTTTGTTTTGCACTGCCTCAGCTTTGGGAGGCGGCAGGGGAGGGGCAGGATGTGTGTGGAAAGAGTCTCTATATATTATCTTTTTACTGCAAAAAATGAGAATTTATTGAGATTTAACCAGGCAAACAAAGGATGAGGAGACCAAACCTAAACACCTGCATGTGCAAGCAAGGTGTGTCAACAGTCTACCCTTACTTTTTGTGCGTGCTTTTTTGGTTATCTGTGGGGAGCTCTCTGTTGCACCACTGGAGCTTCCTTTTCGATATGGTTCTGAAAATGCCATCATCAATACTGCCAGTTGAGGTGAAGTGATTGTCATACGATGGGGGAAATGGCTGAAGCAAAATCAGCCCCTTAGCAGTCCTCCCCTCTGTGCTTGCCTTCAGGGCTGCCTTGGATGAGTGTTCAAACATTATATAACCTGGCATCAGCTCTTTAGGCTGGTTTGTGAGCCTACAATATCTGCTATAGCTTGCTCTGCATAAAATAGATTTGTTTGTTCAGAGTTAAACACTGCTGTCAGAATGTAACCTCTCTCAGAAGTCAGGCATCATCAAAAGTTCACATTTTTTCTAATTAAAACAGTATGCAATAACTAAATGGTATATGTCTGTGTTTTACTTCAAAAAGGCTAAATATTTGGCAAGCCTCCTAGAGCAGGATTAGACTGCAGACCAGCTCAGACAATGCTTCCAGGCATTGGGGATGTACTGCAGAATCAGTTTAATAAACTCTGATTAGATTATTTTCTCTGGTCAATTTGAAACACACTGGCCATGGGATAAATCATCTTTTTATCTCACTACATTGCTCTTTTTCTTTGCTGAATCATATTTTAAAAACATTAAACATATATTTTAAACATCTATGTATTTACAGATGTAAAGAAGCATAACTTCATTAATTCCCTGTTGTTTCAGTGTAGTTTTATATTATAACCCAGCCTAAAGGATCCACTCATTGCTTGAGAAGCTTGTAGTCATTTACTTCCCTTCTTAATATGTTATCTCCCTTTTTCTCCTACATAAATGACATTGTTAGCATTACAAAACCAAAACAGGCTTGTATTTCTTATCCTGATCAGTCAAGACAACAGCTTATGTACTCAAAACCGTGGTAACGTCGGATGTATTATGACAAATTACCCGTTCAAGAAAGGTGCTGAATTCTAGTCATTTGGAATAACATGTACATGGATCTGAATGTCTTTAAACTTGATTTATTGTATGCTATGTGGAACAAATACAAAGTTATTCAGAACATCTGAACCTAGAACTCCTTTGTTCAATTTTCAGGGCTTGCAGTCACAGAGCTTACACTGTGTTAGTTTTATGTCTAATGCCGTGACTAGTAGAAGAGGTATTTAAGTATTTAAGTCAACACAAAATATGCCTTCCTCTGGCCTCTTTCTATGATGCTGAGTTATGCCAACAAGCCTTAGCAACCAGCTCAGATGCTTAATAATGCATTACTCCAGACAAGTTTGTCTTTCAACCAGTCTGTGTCCAATCACTTCTCCAAGCTCTTATCTGGTCTGGAGCTTCTCTGCTGATATGAAATTTGGCTGCACTGTGTAAATTTGTATTCCATTGTCCATTGGAATCAAGAAACATTTCACCTTCTTCCAATGTTATTGTTTCTATATAATACCATATTAAGAAATGAATGGGTGCAGGTGTTCCCCATGGACTCTGGAATGATATTCTCTAAAACTATTTGTAGCACCTAAAGGTGATAAGCATACACAGTGTCCAGCCAAGAGGCCATCTTCTATGTCAAACACTAATCTTATAAAATGCTGCTCAAGTTTCTGTTTCACTGCCTTAAGCTCTGAGGAAGGGTTTTCAGTGGTTTGCATACTCATTTCAGTGAAACAGTCTAGGATGAGTATCAAGGGGAAAAAAAATGCATTATTACTGACTACTCTCACAAGAATTAAAGAGTTATGGAAAATAAAGAGAAAAAATAGAACCAAATATTTCTGGAGTTCCAGTTGAAATATACGGTTATATTAATAGTATTTTCATGCCCGTTTGAAGTTTATTTCATTAAGATGATAATTAAGAGCCTAGATTGGTGGGGTTTGTCTGTTTGGTAGTAAAATATAACTAGATGCTGTTAAAGCTTGGTTAAACCTTACAAACCAACTCACTCAGCAAAACATGTTAAAATAAACTGGTTAGGAGCCAGAAGAGATGAGACAGGATTATTTAAATCTAATATGTGTTAGAATACAGCTTAAGTCCTCTGACCCTAATCACTTTCCACCGGAGTACATCAAATTAGGATCCTGGGACAATTTACGTAGGAGTGTATGTACTAGCTTTGCCCTAGGGAAGAATTCATGCCCTTTAATAATAAGTGAAAAAACACGGATGGCCTCATATTAGTTCCAGAAGCAATCTATATGCATGAGAAAGCCCAGTGTACAAATTGCAGTGCTGATTCTGATTCTTAAGTAAGTACAATTGCAGTGAATGATGAGATGTGCTGCACCTTTAGCAGCCTCTGTTGCTACTCTTTTTTACATTCACACATGAAGTTAACTTTATATAACAGTAATTACTGTATAGTTAATAAGCTTTCGTTTTCTTTAGGTATTCTCTTAGATTACTATTTGCCTTCAAATCTACCTTTCTCAGCTAATGCCCTGGAAAAAGCTGAGGTGGGCCTGGATAATATGATCCTGTCTGCAGTACTGTGCATTGTTAGAGAAATTTCAGTCAAGATTTTGAGTAGGTCATGGCAATGACATTGCCTTAATGGGGGAACTGAAAGTCTCAGGAGAGTTATGACATGGCAGTACTCAGAGACTCTTTGGACCTCTCCCATTGCACCTGTTACTGTGAATAACCGGATGCCTTGAAGTAACCAGAGAAGATCAGCAGTGCTGACACCTGGGATTGTTTTTTGGCATGGATGTATTTGTTCCTGTTTCTCTTAGCATGATGAGGACAACTAGGTGGGTTGGGGATAATGTAGAACAAAAGTGATTTTTTTTCACTTTGTTTTACTTGATTTTCCAACTTTTCATGATTCCTTTTTTTTTTCTTGGGATGTTCAGTATAACCCAGTTCTCAAAGCAAGACTGTGTGCAGTTTGCCATCAAATCACTTGCAAAGCACCACATTTCTGATAATTTCTGCCTTCAGCTACATTTTTTTCTCTAAACTCAGTTCTCATTTTCATGAAGCTCAGAGCAGCAGCACCAAATGTGGGGTCCATGAGTTTCTTATGGAAATTTTATGCAGAAGTAGAGATCAGTATCATATAGATACAAAAGAGCAGCCTTCAATATTTTGTCATGTTCAAGAGATACAATCACAGAAAACTAGTCAGATAAGCAAACAATTAGATATACAAGGATAGATCCTAAAGCACCTCCTGGCTGCTTTTAACCTGTTCTGTATCACAGCAGTCAAGGCACCTAGCTTCTGTATAGGTAGGAATAATCTATGAAGCACACTAAGGACAGGAAAACAGTAGAAATAGCTATTACCTGTATCTAATATATCTATGTAAGATTTACAAGTGTATAGTTTAAAAAAGTAGAGTAAGGGGGGATATGTCATCTGTTATGATACTAATAGAAAGAATTCAAGCTGATTTTCAGTGCAATGAAGTCAACAAGAAGAAATATATGCTTAGAAGACTAACATGTACATTATATTTTATGTTGGTGTTATTTTAAACTGATAACAGCCAAATGTTTCTGAAGTCTTTGACTCTTTCCAAATTAGATTGAGTTTTTCATTGCAGACATGTTTTTAAAAAAGAAGTGCAGCTGTGACAGTCTGTTTTGTAGGTTAACATTTTCTGTTATTTTCTCTTAGTCAAGTTTCTTGCAGGGAAGCAGAACTATGGAGGCAGTTCTGCACTCAAAGCAAAAAGCCAAGAAATTCCTGGCTTTTCACCAGAACTGAAGCATTCTAGAAAGATTTCAACCTGAAATACTGCAGTAGCAGCATTTACTTTTGTGAATGAAAGCTACAATTTCTACATAGAAAGAAATCCCCATCAGCCAGTACATTAAGAACTTTTAAAAAATACTCCGCATTCACTGTCCTCACAAAATCCTTCCATTTTTCAATAATTAAAGTAACATATTTTTTAGTGATTTAAATAATATACTAGCAATGAATAAATCATTTGACCATAAGGCCACATTCAAATTTTTATTTATAGCCTCAAAAGAGAGAAAAATGTTTACCCTAATCCGTTTCTCCTGTTGTTTGGCTGTTCTCACTAGGCATAGCTGAGGCTGTGACTTTGAACTGGTTCTAGATCAAAATTTCTGTTTGTTTTGGGACTTAGACTGGAATCCCTACCAGAATCAACCATAGTATCATGAGAGTGATTGTAACTACTATCAATCATCTTTTCCAGAATTCTGTCTCATTGCAATAAAACTCCTCTTCTGAAAGCAAGAAAACCTTCACAGACAATGAAATTAAACTTTGATTAAATGTAATTCAGATTTGTGAATAACCATGGAAATCTGCTGAAGTTTCTGCTGCAGTTTCTGCTGCAGTTCATCTCCTGCCATTCAGAGTAATCCTTTTAGCAACTGAAAAATAACACAAATATTATTGTGATCTCTTTACAGGGCTGAGTAAAGGTCTTTTCCAGGACTGTGGTTTTTACCTACACATCTCCTCTTCATCTAGGTTCATATCTACAGCACCTGATGAACTGTAGGACAGAAGTTTTCATAGAAAATAACTGTCACATTGTGGAAAGCTGTAAGGTTCAACAGACCTTCACAAATCTAGAATGATCAAACCCAAGAGATATATTTAATAGTCAGTCTGACAGGACACTGCTTGATCTGAGCTGTGAAATTTATCTAAGTTCACCATAACTCCAGCAGATACCCAGACCAAGAGGTTATAGTTTTCTCTCTTTCTTCCTTTCCCTTTCAGAATTCTTAAGTTATTACTTCCAAACAGAACAGGTCTGGCTCAGGTTTCCTGATTGTTTTATCTCTCTGTTTTCTGTTTTGAAATTTCAACCACCTTCTTCTCCCTCTTCCATCCTCTTCCCATCTTTCTGGCCAGATTTATTCACAACATCATCATTTTTGTAGAATCATAGAATCATTTTGGTTGGAAGAGATCCTCAAGATCATCCAGTCCAAACGCTGACCTATCTCTGGCGCTAAACCATGTCCCTTAGTGACTCCACCAATCCCCTGGGGAGCCTGTTCCAATACTTGACAACTGTTTCTGTGAAGAAATTTTTCCTAATATCCAACCTAAACCTCCCCTGGAGCCCAGTCCTACATGATAATCATATATGGCAGCAATGAGAAGCAAAATCTATAGCTGTGTTGAGGATGTGCATCTGCTTTCATTATTGGCCTATATTTTAAAAGTAAAATTTCTTTCTAATAGTAAAATGTTTGCTGGATAATTGAATTATATTTATTTAAATAAAGTAAAATAAAACACATTAATGTTAGAAATAAATATTTCTTTTCCTCCTCTATTAATTGCTTGTATTTATCTGACTTAATAGGTGAGATGAGATGTTCTAAATCTTATAAATTCCCCATTGTCCATAAAGTCATCTTGGATGTATAAAGAAAGCAAAACAGATATTGTGTCTTAAAATAGTAAATTATCACTATAGCACAGCTGGAAAATATTCATGGCTTCTCTCTCGCAGTGTGAAAAGAGAGAGAAGGAGAGAGAAAAACATCAGTTTGTTTATTCAAGCTGCTAGCAATCACAACCCTGCTGCTTTCAGTCTGTCCCTTCCTTCAGTCAGAGTGACTGGCAGTTGTAAACACATATTCCTCCCTTTCAGAAGTCAGATATGGGCACCCTGGCTAGTACTGCTTGCTGATGTGTAGAAATTATGCAATAATACAATGTTATTTATAGCAATAGGAACTTTGTGTTAAAAAAGCCAAAGAGTGGAGTAGCTGTGTTCTCACAAACCCATTACAAATGTCAGAAACTGAATTTTAATTTTTAATCTTTGAATTTTTACTGTTTAATTGAAAACCATTTTTCATAATTATTCAGTGTTTTCAAAAATCAAGGAAGTCAGTCGTAATTACAATGCATCTGTAAATGAATACATTATTATT